>NC_089840.1:90248984-90858536 GCF_035609145.1 Eleutherodactylus coqui
GATGCCAACTTTGACAGCTTATGAGCTTGCATGATCCAGAAGTTCAGTTACAGCAAATGTGGACGTTTATGCCGCAGGATACCATACTGAACTTGTATGCCTCCATGCCCGCCCGTTTCACATCTTGTATCCAAGCTAGAGGCAGTACAACAGAATACTAAAGCCTCCCTTTAAGGGGTCAGTTCTCCACAATAAATTATCCTTTTGCTCTGATATTATAAGCACTTATATCAGCGTTAGAATCACACAGAGAAAGTATCATTCAATTCTGACAAATCCTTCTGGGTGCTTGAATGTTTTTGACAGTATAAATAAAAAGACTTGGGGAAGATAGGTGCAAAGAGTGAACAACACTAATGGAGGCAGTCATTGCTCCACCAATGCAAATAAAATATACACTGGGGATTTGCTGTGGAATTTCATCTGCAGATTTCACACTATAATTCTGCAGCAATTTACAGTACAATGTAAGTGTATGGGGCCTTTAACAAAGAGAAGAGAGTCATGCTGTGGATTTTGAAATCTGCAGAATGTTCTATTTGTTGTTAAAAAGTTGCAGATTGGTCTGGCAGCATCCTGTCTCCTTCCCATTGGAAAAACATGTATGCTCGTTCGAGCTGATTGTACAAGTTTATGTGGGACTTGTGAAGAATAATTGTAATCTTAAGTGTATGCCCACCTTTATGGTTTATGCAAATTAAATTCTTTTGTTTTACAGATCCCATCATACGTTTTACAAAATTATAAAAGTTGTGATATGTTTGGAAAAGTCATAACTTTAGATAACTCGTTCTGCTTTTTGCATCCCTTTCATGTTCAAAGTTTTGCTAAAGTGGTTTCCGAGCACATTAGTATTTTAATAATAAAAAATATTTCCTGTTTGCATTAACAGATTTTTTAATAAAATATTGCTCAGCCAATATCTTTACTTTTTCTCCAGTTACATCACCTTCTTTTTAATCTACTGTCTGAATGAAGATCAAATATTGATGTGTCCACATATGTAAAGCCATATTTTAAGGGTATGTTCACATGATGTGCAAAAGCTGTAGATTTTGAGTACAGAAAACCACAAATTTTACAGTAGCAGTATAATGGATGAGATTTTAAACAATCCCATCCACACCCTGAAAAAGAATCCACAGAGTAAATTTACCTGCAGTTCAGGTTTCACATCCGCAGCATGTCAATTTTGTCACAAATTTCAACCCCTGCAATACATAGGGTGAACACTTTAGCGATTCCACACCAAAGTCCATAGCAAATCTGAATAACATGGATTTTGCCACAGATTCAGTTTTCTACTGTGGAACATTCATTCCATGTAGATATACTCTAAATAGGGCATCCTTACTTTCTCACAAGGCTGTTCATATGATTATCGCCCCATTCCCCTCCCCATCAGTAACTGTTAGTTCAGCTAAGCTATACTATAGGAGCTTGTAAAATGCATCAGTATAATGAATATATTCCCAGTTCACAGACTGATGGATTCTCTCTTATCCACATAAATGAAATGTTCTTGTCATCTCACAAATTTGCAATAAATTATTCATAAGCAATTAATATTTCATTTGTGTATTCAAAACAGTGATGTGACAATGCGAACAGGACGAAGCATCAAGGAAAAACGTTGCAAAATCTATAAAATGTAGAATTTGTTCTTTTCCCCTTAACATGCAATGGGGTGTGTCTACCACGTATTTGATGTTAACTTGTAAACTGCAGTACTTTGGTAAAGTTTGTATTCCATGTATATAATGCACAGCAATATGTACTGTCCTACTACTGTATAGGGAAGAATTCGGAAGATTAAGTTGTCCTGGCAAAAAAAATCTAGAAGTAGTCTCATTCAGGACATTATAAAGTATTAGATTGGCACTAAATAGATGCTTAATGAGTGCATTTCCACAAGGCGGCATTGGGAGAATGTGCGCATAGTTCACAGGTATTCAGAGGGGAGAAGGACAAGGCAACAGAGTCAAGCTTACTAAATAGATGCAATACCAGAATCGAGCAGAGCAGGGAATTGTATGAAATGTAATGCCTTTAGCTCCTCTGAAAATAATAATACCACACACTTTGTCACCTAAAAATAGCACTGCTCATTGTGCTTCAGAAATAACTTATTATATACTGTGCCCCCATTAATACAATACATTGTGCCCCCAGCAATAAATTATACTACATACTCTAACCCCAGAAATAAATTGTATTTCTTTCCAATGATTTTTATTGGCATTTTCAATAACATAGTATATAGATCTAACTATGGTTGTGGACATCAGTCTTAATTACAAAGGATAGATTATACATTCTTATATGGCATATGGTCCAAGTATGCAGATTTTTACATAAGTTTACTTGTAGCCTGTAATATTTGGATTATTTTATTAATAACATTGTTAACATTCGAAACAAGAAATAATGCTTAATCAGTGTGTACCATTTTGATAGTTATTGAGCCTTGGGGTACTGATGGCTGGGGGTGTAAGGGGAGGATAATGGTTAAGCCATATGTTCTATTTGTGGTAGAAGGCGTCTAGTTTCCCACCTTGGACTTCTAGCATTTTTTCGTATAAGCAGTTGTTTGAAACTATCAGTATGATATCTTCTGTGGAAGATATTCTATTTCTTTTCCAGCTTCCAAGACGGGAAGCATGAAGAACATGGCATGCGATAGTTCTGAAATTCAGTGAGAGGATGTCAATGCCGAGCAGCAAAAGGCCCAGGCCCGGACTACTTTTAATTTCTGGTGAAGAAGAGATTGAATTCAATAGACGAAACACCGAACCCCACAGACTAGAAATAAGAGGGCAGCTCCAAAAAATGTGTAAAAGCATGCCCCTTCGCCCGCAACCTCTCTGCTGACTGTACACCACCCAGCCCTCACACTCCAATCTGCTAACACACTCAGATTAAATACCCCTCTAATACAAACCTCACATGCTCATCTACAGGACTTCACCAGAACAGCACCCATCCTCTGGAACGCTCTACCCCAAGGCATCAGGGCAATTCCTGATGCACAAAATTTCGGATGTGCCTTAAAAACTTACCTCTTCAGGGAGGCATACCAAATACCCTGACCCCCTGCCCTTCCCTATAGCTCCCCACATCTTCCACCCTGCCTTTTGCATACGACCTCTACCCCTGCACCTCCTTATTGCCCTCACCCCGTTTGCCTTCTAATAACTGATTTCCACATGTAATTCCCGTACTGCCTGTGTTCCCCCATGCCTCATCCCCCCCTTGTACCTCCTGTACCACCCCAAGCCCATTTGTTTCAAACTGATTGTATATCAGATGTAATTGTTGTATTGTCTGTGTTTTCTCCCATGCTTGAAAGCGCTACGGAATAAGTTGGCGCTATACAAATAAAGATTACTATTATTAATTTAAAATATTGTCCGGGGTGGGAAGCGCATGCCGTGCATTTGATAGCCCAGTTTATAGCGATTTGCCAATCCCTAAAAGAGAATTGGCTCGCTAGGTCTCTTTCCCATTTTAGGAAGTGCCCGGTTCTCTCCAGGAACACGTTATCTGAAAGGAGTGAATACATTTGCCTTGCGCTTTTTTAATTGTATTTCTAAAGCACAGTGGATACTATAATTTCATAAATTATACTACACACAGTGCCCACAGTAATAAATTATACTATAAATCGTGCCCCCTGTAATAAATTATACTACATGCCGTGTCTCCAGTAATAAGTGAAGGAACAATTAGCTAACTTACATGAATTCAAGTCTCAAGGTCCAGATGAATTACCTCCTAAGATACAAAAGGAAGCAGAGAAGGTAATTGCTGAACCAACTGCCATAATCTTCGAAACTCCTGGAGAACAGCAGAAGTCCCAGAAAATTGGAAAAGGGCAAATGTTGTCCCTATCCTAAAAAAAGGAAAGAAGGTAGATCCAGGAAACTACAGGCCTTGTGAGCCTGACTTCTATACCGGTATAGTACTTGAATAAAAATTTAGTAATTAACTAGAGCCAGCATGGGTTTGTAATAAACAAGTCATGTCAAAAAAATCTAATTTCCTTTTATGACAGAATAACCGACTGGGTTGATCAGGGAAATACGATGAACATAGTATATCTTGACTTTAGTAAAGCATTTGACAAAGTATCTCATACCATACTTAGTGAAAAAATGACCAAATATGGGATCGACAAGGCAACTGTTAGGTGGATTCACAACTGGCTGAGAGATCGTACTCAAAGAATGGTCATAAATGGCTGCACATCTAAGTGGAAGAATGTCTCAAGTGGGGTACCACAAGGTTCTGTCCTAGGCCCAGTACTGCTTAACATTTTTATTAATGATCTGGAGGAGGGAATTGATGGGAAACTGATCAAATTTGCCAACGAAAGAAAGCTAGGAGGGATAGCTAACACTAGGGAAGAGAGAGTTTTTTAAAAAAAAGATCTAGTACGGCTTGAACAGTGGGTGGCGATTAAGAGAATGGTATTTAACAAGGAAAAATGCTAAGTCCCACATCTGGGTAAGAAAAATGAAAAAAGCACATACAGAATGGAAGAAATTTGGCTAAGCAGCAGCACATGTTAAAAAGACTTGGGTATACTAATAGATCATAGACTATACTTGAGTCAACAATGTGATGCAGCAGTCAAAAAGGCAAATACAATTCTGGGATGTATTAAGAGAAGCATAGAGTCTAGATCACATGAGGTAAGTATCCCCCTCTACTCTTCCTTACTCAGACCTCATCTGTATCCAGTTCTGGGCATTCCACTTTAAAAAACACATAGACAAACTGAAGCAGGTTCACTGAAGAGTTACCAAGATGGTCAGCGGTCTGCAAATCATGTCCTATAAGAAACGGTTAAAGGATCTGGGAATGTTTAGCTTGCAAAAAAGAAGGCTGACTTAATAGCTGTCTACAAATATCTGAAGGGCTGTCACAGTGCAGAGGGATCAGCCCTATTCTCATTTGTACAAAGAAAGGCTAGAATCAATGGGATGGAACTGAAAGGGAAGAGACACAGATTAGATATTAGAAAAAACTTTCTGACAGTGAGGATGATCAATGACTGGAACAGGTTACCACGCCATGGGGAAAGTTCTCCTTCAATGGACGTGTTCAAACAAAGGCTGGAAAAATATCTGTCTGCGATGATTTAGTGAATTCTGCATTGAGCAGGGGATTGGACTAGGTGACCCTGGAGGTAACTTCAAACTCTACCATTCTATGATAAGTTACACTACACATAGTGCCGCCACTAATACATTATACCTCACCTAGTGCCACCAGTAATAAATAATACACATAATGCCCATAGTAATTATCTTTTCTTGTCTAATTGGGCCTGGATTTTTCATGAAAACATTTTTGAGCCACAACTTTCCCCATCCTGCTGTCACCTCCAGTGCCCTCACAAAATAATAATGCCCCATTGGTGGCCCCATGCTGATTAGACCCCCATATCTACCATGTGGCCTCCACATTTATTGGGCATCCTCTCAGGATCTACCATCTGGCCACAATATTGAAGAGCTGTCCTGCATTGTGGCCCCCAAAGTCATGAAGTGTCTACGATGTGGCCCCCACAGAAATAAGATGTCTCCAACCATGGCTGCACAATAAAGAAGTGTCCATGAAATGCCCTCTCAGTAAGGTGGGCCAAGTCAGTAATTAAATATCTCCCCTTTAGGTGCCAATGCACAAATATATATATATATATATATATATATATATATATATATATATATATATATATATATATATATATATATATATAGTAGCAGGGTGAGAGGTGAAGTGAGGGACAGATGATATATATCATGGAGGTTACTAGCGTCCGTTATATAGATCCGGCCCGTTCCTCACTCCAGTACGGAGTTCCACCTGTTCCATATAAAATGGGTCCAGCTGACATGTAGGAGGTGTCCCGTGTATGTAGCAGAGCCTAAGAGAGAGAGAGAGAGAGCTGAGCTGGAGACACCACGCCACACCGAAGGTTTGCTGTGGCTATGCCCTAATGAAACCAAGAGACTTTTGTGTTTAATCTTGCTGGACTGCTGATTTAAAAAGGACTTTCCTTTTAATTTCTGTTGTCGGGAGACTGCCAGTAATTTATGTTTCATTCAGCAAGCGTGAATAAAAAACAAGACGCTCAGCATTTTGGTCGTGGCCTGCTGTGTTTTCCCCCTGCACTGCTACAATATCTATCTATCTATCTATCTATATATTACTCACCTTTCTTCTCTCTGTCTTGGCCACTCCTGTCACCCTCCTGCTAGTTTATGAGTCCTTTTAAAGCCAGTCACATGATCTGATCATGGTCAAAAGAGCACCCTATGTGCCCATCAAAGGAATAGGGCTCCCTCAAAGTCATACAGCCCTCCTATGCTTCCCAAAAACAAAAGTGTTCCATTCTCAGCCCACTTAAAGTAATAGTCATCATTCTGCATCCCTCCAAATAATAGAGCCCCCTCTGAGCTCCCTCAAAGTCACAGGGTCCCCTCAAAGTCATACAGTCCCTCTATTCTTCCCCCAAAGTAAAAGTGTCCCCTGTGAGCCCCCTCAGTGTAATACATGTCCCTCTGTATTCCCTGTAATGAAAATGCTTCATTTGAGCTCCTTCCTTCAAAATAACAGTTCCCCCTTTGTGCCCCTCAAATTAGTAGTGCTCCCTGTGTATCCCCCAAAGTAAAAGTGCTCCCTGTGATCCCCCTCAAATTAATAGAGCAAACTCAAAGTAACAGAGCTCTTCTATGCTTGTTAAAAGCAAAAAGTGCCCCCCTCAAAGTAACAGAGACATTTTATAGTGTTGCTAGTCTTAATCATTTGAGCAGAAAAATCATCCAGATTTTTGCCAAATTGGATTTGATAAGTGCGAACCATTTTTTTGGTGAAAATTCCCCGAAAATCGAATATCCTAAAATTACTGCTACAGAGATCAGAGTGCAGGAAATCAGCAGACAGGGCACCTTGATAATATCACGAAATGCATACTCCAACTTCTGTATCACATACCTAGCCATATATAAAATTGTAACCAGTGGCCAATTTGCACATTAGCACAGGATAGAGAAGCTGCATCACATTTGTATGCCTATATAAAACATATTCTGTTATTAGGAAGATATATTCTGCAGAGGACATATTGCTGCAGATGTGAAAGCTCACAAGGCAGCAGAAAAGCTAAATGGGGTTGTGTTAGAGGTACCAGAGAAAGAAACTGCATGATGTTCATATGCCTTTTATAAAATGTGGTCTGTTTTTTGGGAGAGATATTCTGCAGAGGATATACTAATGCTGGGGTAAAAGCTTGTATACCAACAGAGAAGTTGAATGGGGATGTATAGGAGGGATCAGAGAAAGAAACTGCATTGCATTTACATATCTATACAAAATGTGGGCTGTACTTAGGGAGAGATATTTTGCAGAATGTATATTTCTGCTGCAGTTACTGTATGTAGCTGCAAAACAGACAGGCAAACTATGCTTTGACATAGGGAATAATGCAGTTCTCTGTTTGTGGAGTCAGACGTTGTTCAAAGTTGTGAATCCAGCCAATACACATTATTTGCAGCCCTTATGCAGCTATCAGTGGGGTGAGGTGAATTAAACTGCACTGCACAAAACAGGGACAGTTCACAAAGATGCAAGCTATTCTCTGTGACCTTCTGTTCTCACATAAGATACCACCCAGATATTGCGGCCCAGTTAGTTGTTGGTGGTTTTTGGTGAATATAAACCAAAAAGAGTCTCAAACATGGAAACAGCAAAAGCACAAAGTTACACTGTTTAATCACAAGATGTGTCTTATAACGCTGGTAACTTTTAAGAAGTTTATAATGAGAGCTGTTGTCGACCAACATACAGCAAATAAAATAAAATCTATGTTTGCTTTAAAGATGCAGCAATGTTCAACTTAACTTTTCACAAAAAGTTATCACAGTCATCTCTTGTATTCTTAAGCCATCAAAAACATTGTTCTCCTTTCTTAACACAAAGAAGGCATTGTAAAGCAATTGAAAGGGCAAATAAACTGTGGCAAAGAAAGTTATATTAATATGTTAAAAGTCAAGTTAAACTTTGCTACATCTACATTTCATTATTGTTTTTATTGGAGAGGAGGGCACATTATATTGAATTCAATGAGAGCTGCCCCTGCAATACAAACCCAGGCTGATGTGTTATGGTTAGTGCTTTCTGCTTCCTGCACTGTCCACAAAGACAGGAGTTGGGAATCAACTGGCGGCAGACCCCCACCAATCATCTATGACCTGTCCTTAGGATAGCTCTTCAGTAGACAGTGATTAAACCCCTTTAAAAGCTGATAGCTGACAATGATTTGCTAACATGGATGACAAAAATGCTCTAATTTTTGTTTTAAACATGACACCCATGAATTTATATTGCATTTCCAATGCAAACAATGAAAAAAGTTTAAAAAAAACTAAAATACAAAAACATAGACTACTTTAATATGCATCTGATGCAGTTTCTATGATGATTTGCTCTTTTAGTAACCATGACAGCAATGAATGACATGAAACCTGTTGCTGAAAAGGTGCTATTATTACTTGAGTTAACCAAGTCATTCTCTGACCTTATAGAATGAACTTTCTCAATGATGAAAGTTAACCTCGCCAACTCTTCTTCTTTCTTTAAGAGCAAGCCCTTTATCATCAAGCTTGCTATGCAAGCTTTTGATCTTACTCCCCACTATTATCAATTCACATTTAAAACTGATGGATTCAGCATCTGCTTCTCACTATTAGCAAGAAAGAACCAAATCATATTTTCAGTGCCCCTTTTATCATGATGACATTTATTATCAATCATCATCAACAGCAACAGAAACTAAACAGAATATTGGATTATTTAAATGTGTTCATTAGCACTTGGCTTATTTTAAAAGGGTTATAAGAAAACTAAGACATTTGTGCCCAAAGTATCCTTTGAAGAATTTTCTTTATGCTCTAACAGCATAGTCTTTAAAAACATTTTGCAGAGAATACAGTGATTAATTCTTCCTGATTTTCTTCTGCTTTTGTCATTCGAAGGCTGAAGGGGAAAAAGGTTGACTTGGGGTGGACTTAACCCCTTAATGCTAGAGGACGTAAGTTTACATCCTGGCAGAGGGGTAAATGACACAACAGGATGTAAACTTACGTCCTCTGGTTGACCCGTGCTTACTTCTGACAGCTGGCCCCAATGCTGCACCAGTGGGAATCAATAAGAACAGTGATCACCACTGTGAACCCCCTACATGCCACAATCAATGACTTCATCAGCTTTGTGCAATGTAATCGTGGAGGGCAACTGGATGCCAGACACAAGAAGGAGAAGGTGTGTCAGAAACGCGTGGCAGGGGCTAGTCCCCAACACTATGGTGGACCTCTGGGGAGCCTTTTACCATTAAGAGGTATTTAAAATGCTTTGCATTAGCTATGACATGCACTTTACTCTGTCCTCCTGATTGGGGGCTATACTTGAGATACACTGATGGCTATTGCCCTGGACATATCTAGTGATATATATTTATTTGAATTTGTATTATGCTCTCAGGGATTTATATCATTATGTGGGGATTTTGTTTTATTCCATGTGCTTTTATACTTATTAGAGTTGAGCGAACGTACTCTGCCAAGCTTGATGCTCGTTCGAGTATTAGCATACTCGATGGTGCTCGCTACTCGAGCGAGCATCACGCCGTGTTCGACCCCACCCCAGTTTTGGCCCCTCCCCACTGTGACGTGTCAGTTGTGGCCCCTCCCCGCTGCGACGTGTCAGTTTTTATCCCTCCCCACTGTGACGCTGTGCACGTCAATGGTAGTTTGTGGCTGGCTTGGGGTGGGGAGAGAGAGAGAACAAAAGAGAAAAAAAAGTATGGCAAACGGCGGGTCCCATCCAAAAATGCTCGAGAATCTCCCATTGAAGTCAATGGGGTTCGTTACTCGAGTAGAGCTCCTGAATTTTACGAAAAGCTTGACTCGAATAACGAGGACCCAAGCATTTGGGTACTCACTCATCTCTAATACTTATCTGTGTGCTTCTGTGTTTCCCTTCTTTGTATGACTTTTGTATTTTTAATATATGTATATATTAGAGATGAGCGAGCACCAAAATGCTCGGGTGCTCGTTATTCAAGATGAGCGTTTTGTAATATTCGAGAGCTCTATTCGAGTAACGAACCCCATTGAAGTCAATGGGAGACTGGAGCATTTTTGCAATTGACCCGCTGGGTGCTGGGCTTTTTTTTTTTCTCTCTCTCTCCTCCCCCCCCCTTTAGCAAGCCACATACTGCTGTGGATGCATACTTGCACGTCACAGCAGGAAGTGGTAATGTGGTGATGTAAAAAAAAAATATGAATAAAAAAAAGGGGGTTTTATTATGCCACAGTGGAATGAACAACCAAAAAATAGCGGGCGCTACATAATAGGGAAACCTGGTAATGAGGTGCACAATGTATATGACATGCAGAGACAAGGACGCAACGGAAAAGAAAAGGGCTGCAAGCAAGTAACGCCAGCACTGTAGAAAATAAGAACGAATATCATACTGTATGTAAAATTTTATTGAAATGAATACCAAAAGGGACCAAACATATTAAACCAGAGTCTCGTAAACTGGTATACATAGCAATGTTGATAAGAGTAGGACAGAAGTGTACTATAGTCACTACTTAGCTAGTAGCTGGTATATGGATTTGTAGCAGTTGTTTAGAAGGATGGTAGCAGTTAGACTACTGCAAAGCATAATGTGTCTATTTACGATGCCCTGGATGACAGAATTCTTGAGTTCAAAAGTTGCGATTTTGGTGCAGAAGCCAAAACTGTAACTTTTTAGGCATCAATGCGTGCTTTGACACTTTTTTCAAGAGTGTGTCGTGGCCTGACTTTGGGGGACATGGCTATGCACAGCCAGCCACATTTACTATATTCTATGTCATAAACTGGCGTAGATTATAGCAAACACTTACTCCAGCTCAGAGCAGGTGAAGGTTTTCATCTGCCATATAGGGGATGCTGCCAGGTGAGACAAGTATATTAAAAGGCTTACTTAGACCGCCATGTGAAATTTTTGTCTAATTAAATAAGCTCTAACATTCTCACAAAAAGGAAGTGGAAGGGCTATACTTATATAAGAAGTCAACGGGTCAAAGGCTAATCAGGAGAACAAGTCCTGTACCTCAAGAGACAAGACCCTAGACAACCAATAGCTCATTGAGAACTACTGGCTGGAATACAAGAGTCTTCATTTTTGCATTCTGACAACTTTACTGTGATACATACAAAAAATTCTTTATATATTTCTCATAGTCAGTGGTATAAATTGAATCTCCTAAGCCCCCATTAAAGAATTATAGCATAACCACCCCAATGACTTAGCATGTGCTTTTTACCATATAATACCATTGTAATTATGGAGGCCAAGATGACCAGACTCAGACTCATGTATTTTGGCCATGTAATGCGAGCAGAGTCGCTAGAAATACCTATAATGCTTGGACAGATCAGTGGCAAAAGAAGACATGGTCGCCAAAGGACACGATGGCTTGATACTGTCAAAGCTGATACTGGCATGGATATCACACAACTGAAAGCAGTGCAATACTGAAAAACATGGGGGGAGCTCGGCTTCAGGCCTCGGTCAGACGAGCATGTTTTTTGCATGCGCAGAATAAACGCTGCTACAGGAACCAATGGGATCCTATAGAATCGTTCATATGAGTGGAATTACTATGGGAGCAGGAATTAATGGAAACTCCTGTGCATGTAATAGCTTTCCCGCTGCTTACAGCAATGCATTCAAAAGGGGCTTCTGGTGTGAAGTACCTTTTAAAAGTCCTGCTGTAAGCAGTGGGGCATTCCTCTGCTGGGCAATTCCCTAGCAGCGGGGGACAGTTGGGAACTCCCGCCACCTCTCTCCACAAGGGATTTCACTATTGCAAGGAGAGAGAGGGGGGCGGGGTTACAGGGATTCCCCCAAGAGTGTGGGAGAAGGGTCGGGGCTAGATGGATCACCCTCCAGCCCCGCCCCCTATGATTTGCTATAGGGATTCTCTGTGATGCGCATATGAAGTATTGCTCGTTTACACGTCTTCAGCACATGCGAATGGCACATTTTTTTGTGCGCCTATAGGTGCGAACAAAACACGCTCGTCTGACCAAGGGCTTAGGGTCATCGATGGTTGTAAACGACTAAACGGTGAACAACAACAACATTCTTGTAATTCTGTGTGCAATTTTATGGGGCCTTGTGGCCCTGGTGTGGTTACTACCATTACTCCCAATATAGCTATGTCTTTGCTCACAGTTTCTATTGCATTATGAGACAAAATAGGATAAAAGAAGATAGGGACGTTAAAGGAAGGTATTTGTGTATGTTTTTTGATTGTGATCTTCTTTTACTAGAAATGAGCATATATAAAGAACAACCAACTTACCAATGGACCTTCTTTTGAAGGGGAATTTCAGCAAAAGTGATTTCTTTTTATATTAACATACTGAAGATATGAGTGGAACGTTGGCTCATTGCCTAAATGCAGGCATCTTTCTAATGTTTCATGCACATAGCATAGTGGTGTACATGAAGGCTCGATGGAGGAACGCCAAAGTCCTACAGCCCTAAAGACATAATGTAAGTACTCAATGTACTGCTATATGGTGCCTCTGTACAACAAGCTATTGGAAATCTGTAAAACAGCATCTAATTGAGTATCACACCATTTGTTTGCTGGTTTCTGTATTGATACAACAGGTAAATCCTTACATACTTCCATATAAAATCAAAGTGCATTATAGCCCCAAATGGCATTTTATAGCTCTCAACAATTCTGAAGTTGCACTAAGGCTTAAAATGGCTATCTGCATGAGGCCTTAAGCAAACAAATATAATCAGCTTATTATTGATTGAAAATAACTGAATAAGGACAACTTGTATTTTTCTTGGAATGTCTTCATATGCAGTACCATATGTCTGATCACAGATTGTGATCATTTTCACCTACAGTCCCTCTTATTCTTTGCCTCCTGTTTAATGTAGATTTATGTGGAACATGTTCTACTTTGTGACATCTGCTATTCACAAAACAATGAACAGCTGAAAAGGTTTCGGAAACAATTTCAATTTGCACCACTAGAGGTCACTGTTGCAAAACGTATCTTTTTTTATGCCAGTCGAAAGAGACAAATGTACTTTAGCATTTCATGGTTAAGAAAACGATTAGTACCTATCAAGCTCTTTCTTTCTGCACAGAAGGACAGGTACAGAGATAAATAATTGTAATTTGTGGGCAGGGTAAACCTGCTGGGCAATAAAAGACTCAATCAATTTCTTCAATGTATTCAACAAACGGAGTAAATGCTTCACTTCTTGAATGGGAAACATCTTATAGCGCTGATTTTTGTGCATGGGAGTTATTTTGTGGTTAGTCCATACTTTCCCATATTCTCAAAAGAGATTTCTCAGTAAACTAGTATACACATTGCCTCCTGTTGCTGACGCAGTCAGGAAAACATACATTACTTTTTTAGTGTATTGACGTCAAGGTTTTATTCCTTGTATTATGATTTATTGGAGGTTTTAAGCTTTCACCCTATGGTGAACTGTAATTCACTCTTTTGGCTTTAAAGTATATCATTTTAGTTTCTAATGTACTGCATACTGCTGTGAAACATTTTGATGGTTTATAAATATAATATATTATTATTAACAACATTATGAAGCTAAAGAAATGTCTGCTGTAACCCGAGGCATAACTAGAAGCTCTTTGGCCCCAATGCAAAATTTGTCAAATCGCCCTCTACCAACCTTGTGCATTTATAATATTAGAGTCTTCTTATGTGACAGAGGCTCCAGGCGTGGTAGCGACTGCTACCTCTGCATCCCCTATAGCTACGCCCCTGGCTGTAGCCTAAAATTTGATCTGCATTTTTTTTGCTATGGCAATACCTTATGCAGTAAAATGAAGGCCCCTTTCTATGCACATAATATGCACAAGTTCTATACAGTGGCACACAAAGTTCCCAAGGGTCCTATAGCTGCCTCTGTGAGTGACCCCACAAAGTGATGATTTTGGTAGATCACCTGCACAATATGGCATGCATTGGAATAATAATAATTTTTATTAACAATATTTTTTTCTCACAGGTTCCATGGGATAAATGATAAAGAAAAACATTGATTCGCCTTGCTATTACATGTATGCATGCATGCATACAGTTCATGGCGACTGCATTATGGATCCATATGGAGCCCTTAGTGTTTGTATGGAGCTGTAAGAGCTTAATTAATATTTATGTCAGGAAGTGTTTAGTATGTTTAAGTTACTGGTCAAAAATGAAAAAAAAAGTTGAAGTTCATCGATATGTAGATCAGCACAGATTTGCCTTTCTTTTAAAACAGCTGGAGTTTTCTATGAATAGCAGTTTCTCCTCTAAAGCTACTGATTGAGCCAAAATCTTTTTCCTGCTAAAAGACAAATGCGCACAACAAAGGGCAAATGCACAAGACACTGCTGAAAAAAATAATCTGCTAGTTCTGAAGAATCACCTGTTGACTAGGGAAAACAACTACAAACTTCTTCAAACTTTTTTTTATAAGTTGGAATGTACCATTTTAGTCTAGTTTATTAAAGTGTGACTCTTCCCTTTATACAGCTCGAAATCACCTGCTATCCTTCACTCAGCCAGAAATTATAACACTTTGTCTGAAGCAACTACTAGGCGGAGCCTAGGGGCTAAGTGACCTAAAGGGGTAAAGTTGTTCACTGCTAGATTTATATGTTAAATCTAATACATGGGTTAGGGTTGTACTGGTTGGAGTTTGTTGTTCTACAGGGTTCTAGGTGCACACCTGCACAGGTCAGGGTTAATTGAGCTGGCTGGGTGTGGTTGTTCAGGTCAGCCTATCCCCTGGGTCTGGGTGTAGATATATACAATGTACAATATATGCAATGAGGAAGCTGTATTTCCTCAGTCTTGTCTGCTGTGGGAGTAGTGTTTGGTCAGATTGCAGCTTACAGTGTGAGTAGTGTCTGTTCAGCTTGCAGCTTGCTGTGTGTGTAGTGTCCTTTGCTGCCTGTTTAGTGTCTTGCTAGAGTAGGAACTGCAAGACACGAGGAGCCTTATCGCGGCCTTGCAGCTTAAGTTCATTGGCTAATGTACAAACAAATCCCTCACTTTTATATTCAGCTTTACCATCTGCTTTAGCATGCGAGGTTGTGTGGTAAGTGAGTTTGTGCATTTAATGTGCCAGTTCCACCTGGTTGAAAGTGTCACCCTTTCAGAGAGAGTAGGACCGAGGTTCCAGCAGAGGGGAAGCCTTTATAGAGGCGATCGCTCTGCTTGTTAGGTAGGGCAATCTTCCCTGTCAATTGTCCCTAACCCGTGTCAGCAGGTCACGTTTGTGTGGGCTCAGTGCTAAGCTGCCCACACGAACGTAACAACATGTACTAATATAGATGCTGTACTACAACTGAACTCTTTAGTGAGATTTTATCTCACTCTTCCCCCACCACCTCGCAAGTCCTCCCCAGCCTAAGTGAACTGAGGGGACAACTCCACTCTTCCTTTTGGGACACAAGTTCAGATCTCATCAAGCATTCTGCTCCATTGCGTAATGTCAGCAGTTACATTTGCATTTATTCATTCACTTGAGAACTGTTGTCATATGAACTCTGACGTGACTCAGAGGTTAGTGGGGCTTAGTCACATTGTGAACCAGAAAGGAGAGGCAGTTCTCTTCTCAGTTTACAGTTGTCTTGTGTAAAGCCATGATTGTTCAGGTGGCTTTACACAGGATAAAAAGTATCCAGAGTTGCTCGACAGAGTGCATATCACAATAATTTTTACCCTTAAACATGGCCATCAACCAGCTGGCTAGAAAAAATTCATTCACTAGTCGCTAGTTGGTTCATTTCAGCTAACCTAAGAAAAGTTACTGGTTGATTAATTATTGTTTGATGTAAACAGACAATTATTTGTCTTTCAACAACTAGCCAATAACTGTGCAAATATATGTGTGCTTCAGGGTCTTTGCGGTGATGTAAAAAAGGCAATGGAAGTGTGGAGGCCACTACTTAAAAGTAAGTGTGGCATGTGTTGTAAGAACAGCTGCATCCCCTGCTGTGGGTGTGATGGGTGGCCCATGCAGAGACCTAGAAGCTGGGGGGCTTGTGTAGTTGCCCAGAGTTATAGGCCACTTCAAAATGTCTTTCATGTTTGTCATATGCATTTATATTGCCAGCAATTTCTGTATGCATGGAGTTTATGTGGTGCACCTCTGCAGCACTTAAAGTCTTAACTGTCTGGTATGTGAGATGTCTGTCAATATATCGTTTTTGTGTTATGAGTTTGTGGTCACCTGACCATGCTTTATGTTGATGTTTGCAGAATGTGATTGCGAGGGAATCTGCAAGTGGTTGTTGTTGGAGAAAGTCAGTCAGAGTAATGGCCTAGTCTAACCTGAACCAGTCTGACAGTCAAGACTCTTGGAATATCTGTCGATGTGTCTCTGAAGCACTATACACAGCATTTTCCTGTGTTGTGGAAGTGAGAATGGAAGAAGGAGAAAGAAGGAAAGTGGAATTATGTATCCTGGAGCAAGACCCCGCAGATAACTTTGACTGTGGAATATTCTCCTGTGAATTCCGTGTATGCCTCCCTGCCCTCTCATGCAGAGTGGCACAAGTTGTACTCAGCTGCCAAACTTGTAATGCACTAATTGGACTGTTAGTAAATGGGTTTCATCAACTGTTCCCGGTGTGGCTCTTAAATAGACTTTATGTGCGGATTCTTTATTATTCATTGGTCGCACTTACCGTGGAGAAAGGAACAGTGGCGTCACACGTGACAACCCCAAAGAAGGAAAATTAGTTCCGGGTTACCCACTACCTAAATAGCCTGCCCTTGGCCCTGGTGGATGTGTCCCTGGCTACCCTCTGGGTGGGAGACAGTAGTGCCATTTTGACAAGGCCTACAACTCATCACCGCTGTCTCTTAGGCTAGGGCCCGCTCCTCAGACGCTGCACTTGTATAGAGGCTCAGTAGTCTGCAAAGTGTGTGCAAAAGTGGGCCAGCAGAACAGGTTCTAGCACATGAGAGGCCAGCATGAATGAGTGCCAGTAGTCCAGTGGAGTCAGAAAGGGGCCAGCCTGATGCCAATTCAACATAGCATTTGGTGCTTTACAAAGCAATATATTGTATAATGATGACATTACAGACTTCAAAGACGATACTCAACTGGACAGAATCCTCACACATAAGCTCACATTTGTACTCACCATAAAGTATAGCCTGACATAGATACTGCTAGTACCAGTATACTGCACACACATATAGTAGTGCTATTTAATACATATATACATATATTGCTTACGCAGACATACAAACACATAAACCATACATACCTACATATTGCATACACATATCTGTGATGTGAGAACTTTAAAGCAGTAGTCTCATGACAAGTAATACCTCTCATGCAGACACCCTAGCTGCTGCTTTGCCTCAAGTGAATGGTGGCAGGTGGCTGTGCATCCACACCACTGCTTAGTTCACTTCAATGGGATTGGTCCCATTGAAGTACCACTTCAGGCCAAGTGGTAATGTCACCAACACCAGGGCCATGTGACCACTGCAGCTAATCTCCAGTTCAATTCAGTTGGTGATTATCTGCAGAGGTCATATAACCTGCTGCTGTCCTATCATCATTCTTCATCTGGAAGTGAAGACAAGCTAGAGATGGCAGCATACATGGATATGTTTCTGAACACAGGAGAATCGGGGGTATCTATTTTGGGGTGCATGTCTACATTTATATGTGTGCTGTACAAAAAAACTGCTTTTAAATTGATACAATTGCTAAAAAAATGAAAATTGTAATTATTTCCTTGTGCTTTGCTATTCATTCAAAAACTGTGCGATCAAAATACACAGTACACAACTAGACAAATTCAATAGGGGTCTAGTTTTCAAAATGGGGTCATTTGTTTGGGTTCTTCATTATTTTGGCAGCTCAAGGGCTCTACAAGTGGGCAAAAGGGCATAAAACACCTTCAAGAAAAACTTCTGTTCTGAAAGCCACCGGATGCGCCTTTCATTTTGGTTGTGCATACAGATTGAAGATTAGGGCCCAATGGGTATGTCTCTAAACACAGTAAAACAGGGGTATCATTTTTGGGGTTAAAGTCTTCATTCATATGTATGCTATACAAAAAAACTGCTTTTAAAATGACACAATTGCCAAAAAAATGAAAATTGTATTTTTTTTCCTTCTGCTTTGCTTAGATTCATTCAAAAACTGTGGAAAAAAAATACACAGAACACCCCTTTGATGAATTTATTAACAGGTCTAGTTTTCAAAATAGGGTCATTTGTTGGGGTTCTATATTGTTTTGGCCGCTCAATGGTTCTACAAGTAGGCAATGGAGCCTAAAATGCCTTCAGGCCTCCTTCACACAGGCTACAAAATCTTGCTAGAAAATCATTGCTACAAAACGCATATATGTGAAGCCCAAGGTTTCCAATGGGTTCTTTCACATGAGCGATGTTTGGTAGCCTGAAAGAAACTATTGGACACCTTGGGCTTCACATACAGGTGTTTTGTAGCAATGTTGCATCATGCACTTTTGTAGCCTGTGTGAGAGAGGCCTCAAGCAAAATTTCTGTTCTGAAAGACACCGGCTGCTCTTTTCATTTTGGGCATACGGACAGAATATTAGGGCCACAACGGGTATGTCCCTGAACACAGGACAACCTTAGGGTGTAAATTCTCATTTAAATGTGCACTATAGAAAAAAACCTGCCTTTAAAATGACATATTTGCAAAAATATGAAATTTTATTTTTTCTCCTTTAAATTGCATTAACTCGTGAAAGTGAATACATTAAGGGGTGTGGTTTTTAAAATGGGATCATTTTTGGAGGTATCTATCATTCTGACATCTATGAGCCTTTGGAATCTTGGCTTGGTATAGGAAAACAAAGTGTTCCTCAAAATGTTGATAATAAATGTTAAATTTAAACGTCTCCAAAATGGTTATAAAAAATCCAAAAGTTTTTCAAATGTGCGTCCAAAATAAAGTAATCAGATGGAAATATATATTTTATCAAATATATGTTTGTACAGCTTATGTACAGAATGTTTGCACATATTTGAGATACTGAATCAATCACTGTAGAAAACCTAATAGAATTTGTGCTGATTATGAAGCTTAAAACCTAGCTTTTATTATTCTTAACGATAAAAAATATCTTTTACGTACACTCACAAAAAACATAAACTCAATAAACAAATAAAATACCCCTTTTACCTCTATGTCTACGTAAGGAGATTGAAGTTTACGGTATTGTGTGTACACCCGCAACGTTATATGCGAGTACCCCTTTAAGGATTATCGGCAATATATGCGAGCACAATTGCTCAACTGTGTGCGGATTTTTTATGGGGTTAATAATGGGTCACTAGGACCCAGGAGTAGCAGTACTAAGACTGCTGATGAAGCTTCTTCTCTCCTCACTTATCTGGCCTGATATGCAGATATATGTACCATTAGTTTGTGATTACACCGTATTTCAATTGTAGGTACTTCCACAAGAAAGGCATATGGTAATTGGTTTTTTAGGGCAGACTTGTCAGTCTCAAAGTGTTGAACCAATGGATATTGACACTTAGATGGATCAGTCAGTGGTTGACAATGACCCCATAATATGAGGGGTCCATAAGGTGTGTCCACCAACCCGTTACGTCTTAATCCTAAGACCACTTTATTTTATAATTATCATGTAAGGCCCAGAATATTGTTAAAGTCCTGGGTTGTTATCCCTAGATGATATATTTCTTAGTCTAATGCACAGCTCAGATTGTTTTTCTAGCTTTATTAAGCAGATCTATTATGCAGATCTTGTATACGGATCAACGCGTTTCCTTAGCCTGATTTTTAGAATAGGCTAATTCATCAGGATCCATAGCTTGCTTATAGTGGAAAAATTGCATCTGTTTCCACTAAATTAAAGATGTATTTATATCAACACACAGATGTGTCCTACTAGGAATAATTAGGGCGCGGACGTGCCTTTGTAGTATATGCGGGGTAAATTCTATTCAAAGAGTGGAGCTGAGGCTATATAGTTTTACTGTTATGCTAGCACTTGTTCCCAGTATAAGCACTACCAGGCACTGAGAATCCGTGCAGTCTGTTTAGCCGTAAAAACCTGAGACAGATGGGCTTACTGCCATGTGTACAACTTAAGTACAAAAATTTATATATCACATGGGAGTCAGACCATATTCTTCAAAAGCCGCTTAGAAGCACCTCAGGGCTTTCAATACAACGTGCTGAAAATTTTGATTCCAGCACATTCCCTGTTAAAGTCGCTAGCATGCTACATTCCTGTAGTCCCACTTTCTATTACTCGGATGCTTATTTGCCAACCATCAATTGAACAGTTTTTAGTAATATCTGCCTACATTTGCATTCACTAGCTATGGTGCTTGGAGCTGGACACAGCGTGTGCTTGTGCCTGCTCAGACAGTCCTGGTATGAGACGCCTGCCCCACCGCTTATGAAGGGATAACCCCTCCCCAAGCTGTCAAGCTCTCTCCTCCCCCTTCTCCAATCAGGAGCTTTCCTGACAGACGAGCCCTCTGTCTTCCAGTCTCGCGATGCCGCACGGTGCTCTGACGTCATCGCGCATGCGCAGTAGCGCTAAAGTGGGACTTAGTCTCTTTAGGAGAATATCCTTCCTTCTAGTCGCGCTGTGAAGTTTGTAATCGCTATTAAACTTAGCGCTTGCGCAAATATCAAGAATGAGAACTTTATTGTGACCTTCAAAAGTGCTGAGATTTATACCAGCATTCTTCTATAGTATTGAAAGTAAAGTTCACATATGTATGTCGATAATAAGAAAGGACAAAGTGACCAGCACCCCTGGTCTTTACATGTTAATTATTAAAGATGATTTCTTATATGTAGGGATGCGGCCCAAGGACAGGTGAGGGGGTGGGGGTAAGTAGGGCGGGGGGGAGATTTAATATGTTAATCAGACCATGCAGCCCAGCTGTTATATAGGGAATGCTGAGTTGATATATCATATTGGATGATTATAGGGGCATTCATTTCTGTATCTCTTTATTGTTCATTAGACATATAGTCTAATTTGTTGAGGAGACATGAATCTGAGAAATCACCAATATATTAAGTTTTTAAAGAGGCTGAGTGTTAGACCAATCTATGTTCAACTCATTGTGATAATTATATGTTTGACCTCAACTGCTTATTTGCATGTGTATTTCGCTCTTAAAGGTTGTTATACTCTTGATGCAGTACTTTTTAGATGTCTCTCTTATTGTAGGTTTTAAATGAAGGCTGCGAAAGATAGTGCTTCATTCAGACCTTCCGGTGCATTGCTTTTAAGCCGATCAATCCAGGCCGTTTCCTTTTGCATAAGTATGCGATCCACATTTCCTCTTCTACCCGTGGGCCTCATTAGTTCTATACCTTTAAATTTGAGTACATTTGGATAGTTTTGGTGAACATCACGGACGTGGTTCGCCAGGCTTGTTCGTTCCTTTCTGTTGATGTTTCCTACATGGGCTAGGACTCTTCTGAGCAACTGCTGCATAGTTTTTCCCATGTAATTACGCGGGCATGCACATGTCACCAGGTAAACCACCGCAGTGGAGCGGCAGTTGATGAAGTCTTTTATCACAAACTCTTGCCCAGTGGTAGCGCTGCGGAATGTCTTTGCTCTCTCCATGAATGTGCATGCCTTGCAACCCGAACATGGGTATAATCCCTTTGGCGAGTTCATCCTAAGCCAATTTGTATCCCCTGGTGTTCGGGTAAAGTGACTATGCACTAATCTATCCCGCAGGTTTCTCGCTCTGCGGTATGTGATATTGGGTCTTTCATGCAGACAGGTGACCAAATCTGTGTCTCTTCTCAGCACTTCCCAGTATTTGGAGATAATTCTCCTCGTCTCGCTATGTTCCACATCATATGTACCGACGAGCCTTATCTTGTTCTCCCCCGTATTTAGGCAATTCGCTTTTCTACCCAACAGAAGTTGTTCTCTCGGCATCTCCGACACTGTGTGTCGTGCTTCTGAAATGACATCCACCGGATATCCCCTCAGTCTAAATCTCTTGGCCATATCGTTTGCCTTTATTTCAAAGTCAAGTTCATTGGAACAGTTCCTTTTGGTTCTCAGGAACTGTCCCTTTGGTATTCCTTTCTTTAATGACCATGGGTGGTGGCTTCCATAGTGCAACAAGGTGTTTGTTGAGGTCAGCTTACGATAAAGAGAGCTATCTAGAAGCCCCGTGGATGTTTTGGTGATTTTGATATCCAGGAATGTGATGCTGTCGTCATGTATCTCACTCGTAAAGAACAGGCCTAGATCGTTGATATTTAGCATCCTCACAAATTCATTGAACTCGGCTCTCTTTCCTGACCATAATATCAATATGTCATCAATATATCTGAGCCAAAGGTCAATTTTGGAGGTCCATGCTTGATGCGTCTCTGTGAAGACGGTTTTCTCCTCCCACCAGCCCAGGTAGAGGTAGGACAAGATTTCCATCAAGAAGTAGGCCACGAGGAAGAGGTAGAGGACATCCAACGGGAGGGGAGCTTTTTTAGGCTCCCCCATCTCCAACTACCTACTGAGGAACCGCAGGGGACCTCCTTTCTAACCTCTGATACAGAAAAGACACCTAATCCAGAAGTGAGGGACCCAACACCAACAGCAGGAATCACCACCCTACAGGAAATAGCAAATAGAAATCCAACATCCGATCAACAGCTACAAGTAATTAATCTCTCCAGTAGAAACCTATCGAGTGAAGAAATCAGTCTTCTTAGTAAAGGGCTTTCATTTGTTCCGACACACAGGTTTGAGTTATTTACATGGAAAAAATACATAGCTTTGTTCCTTAGGAAACTGAGGTGGCGAAAATTTTACGAGATCCAAAAACGTAAGAAAGCAGAGGAATACGGCCTAAGTGTAGGAGATATAGACGCCCTCAATAATCTTGAAGAGCTAGAAAACGAGGCGCAGCGCCCGGTGGGCGAAGGCCCTTTCACATCCCTAAAAGTAAAAAGCACAAGTACCCCACCAAACTGCGAAACCCCCTATATAGATATTTTCGAAACCTTAGTTATTGAGGACTTGACCAACTTGTCCCATAAGCAAAAATATCATCATCAAAATCTCTCCAAAGGGGAAAAAAGAGCTTTTAGAACCTTGGAGGAGGATAAGAGTATAACAATAAAGCCCGCAGATAAAGGGGGGAACATTGTGGTAATGGACACACAGTCCTATAAAGAGATGTGTTTAACACTGCTAAAAGACGCCAAGAGCTATGGTTGCCTGGACCATGATCCAACTGATAAATATCAAAAAGAACTTAAAGAACTACTGGATCAGGCCCTAAAAGACTGTCTGATTAGCACTCAAGAATATGGTTTTCTACTTATAAAACATCCACAAATAGCCACATTCTACTCTATACCGAAAATACATAAAGGCACGTCGCCACTCAAGGGACGTCCCATAGTATCAGGGATAGAAAGTATCACACAGAACATCAGCCAATACATTGACGTAATCTTGCGTCCTTTTGTGGAGGCACTGCCCTCTTATGTCCAAGATACAACGGACGTCCTTAGACATCTAAATGGCATATACGTTCCGGAAGGAGTACTACTAGCTAGCCTGGACGTTGAAGCTCTGTACACATCCATACCACACAATGGAGGTCTGGGAGCGGTTAATTTCTTCCTCGAACAAAGAGGGATAAACTACCACCAACATAATATCCTTATATTGAGGTTATTGGAATTTGTCCTTAGCCCTAATTATTTTCTGTTCGATGGAAAATTCTCCCACCAGCTCAGGGGGACCGCAATGGGGAGCCCATGTGCCCCCAGTTATGCAAATCTCTACCTGGGCTGGTGGGAGGAGAAAACCGTCTTCACAGAGATGCATCAAGCATGGACCTCCAAAAGAGTCCTAGCCCATGTAGGAAACATCAACAGAAAAGAATGAACAAGCCTGGCGAACCACGTCCGTGATGTCCACCAAAACTATCCAAATGTACTCAAATTTAAAGGTATAGAACTAATGAGGCCCACGGGTAGAAGAGGAAATGTGGATCGCATACTTATGCAAAAGGAAACGGCCTGGATTGATCGGCTTAAAAGCAATGCACCGGAAGGTCTGAATGAAGCACTATCTTTCGCAGCCTTCATTTAAAACCTACAATAAGAAAGACATCTATAAAGTACTGCATCAAGAGTATAACAACTTTTAAGAGCGAAATACACATGCAAATAAGCAGTTGAGGTCAAATGCATAATCATCACAATGAGTTGAACATAGATTGGTCTAACACTCAGCCTCTTTAAAAACTAAATATATTGGTGATTTCTCAGATTCATATCTCCTCAACAAATTAGACTATATGTCTAATGAACAATATAAGAAATCATCT
Source organism: Eleutherodactylus coqui (assembly GCF_035609145.1). Taxonomy (NCBI): domain Eukaryota; kingdom Metazoa; phylum Chordata; class Amphibia; order Anura; family Eleutherodactylidae; genus Eleutherodactylus; species Eleutherodactylus coqui. The sequence continues at coordinate 90,273,465 of NC_089840.1, forward strand.
TTAATAATTAACATGTAAAGACCAGGGGTGCTGGTCACTTTGTCCTTTCTTATTATCAACATGCATATGTGAACTTTACTTTCAATACTATAGAAGAATGCTGGTATAAATCTCAGCACTTTTCAAGTTCACAGTAAAGTTCTCATTCTTGATATTTGCGCAAGCGCTAAGTTTAATAGCGCTTACAAACTTCCCAGCGCGACTAGAAGGATATTCTCCTGGAGAGACTAAGTCCCACTGTAGCATCCGAGTAATAGAAAGTGAGACTACAGGAATGTAGCATGCTAGCGACTTTAACAGGGAATGTGCTGGAATCAAAATTTTCAGCACGTTGTATTGAAAGCCCTGAGGTGCTTCTAAGCGGGTTTTGAAGAATATGGTCTGACTCCCATGTGATATATAAATTTTTGTACTTAAGTTGTACACATGGCAGTAAGCCCATCTGTCTCAGGTTTTTATGGCTAAACAGACTGCACGGATTCTCAGTGCCTGGTAGTGCTTATACTGGGAACAAGTGCTAGCATAAGGGCGCCTACCCACTGGCGTTGCCGATTTTCGTGCGTGAAAAACGCAGCGTTTTTGTCGCGTTTTTCGCGGTGTTTTTTGCGGCTTTGTGGCGCGTTTTCCGTTAATTTCCATTGACGTTCATGGGTGCATTAAGAGAAAAATAAGGACACATATGCAACTGACAGTTCCTATGTGAAAAATTGCAACGGACCGGAAAAAAAAACGCAAATGGACAAGAACACATTCTATACTAATTGCTCTTCAGAAAAAACGCAAAATGCAAAGGAAAAAAAATCGCCAGTGGGTAGGCGCCCTTACAGTAAAACTATATAGCCTCAGCTCCACTCTTTGAATAGAATTTACCCCGCATATACTACAAAGGCACGTCCGCGCCCTAATTATTCCTAGTAGGACACATCTGTGTGTTGATATAAATACATCTTTAACCCATTCCCGCTGCAGGGCGTAAGTTTACGTCCTGGGAGCGGGGTACTTCCCGCAACAGGGCGTAAACTTACGTCCTGGAGATAGCGCTGGATCATATGTGATCCAGCGCTATCCCGCAGCGGGAGCCGGCTGTCAGTCACAGCCGGCGTCTCGCTGCAGCAGCGGGGGGACATCAGAGATGCGCCCGCCACTGTTAACCCCTTCCCTGCCGCGATCTAAGTAGATCGCGGCAGGGAAAGAGTTCACAGCTGGAGCGCGGCTCCCTCTGTGTCTCCGGCCGGAACTCGCGATGTCATCGCGAGAGCCCGGCCTGTCACCATGGCAATAGGACGCCAGACACTGGCGTCCTGTATTGCCTATGCCTGAGATCGCTGTATGAGCGATAAGGCATGGGAGAGCAGTAGCTCTGCCATGCCTTATGACAGCGATCATCAGGGCAGTGATTAAAGTCCCTCAGAGGGACACAAACAGTGTAAAAAAAAGAAAGATTTAAAAAATGAATTAAAAAAAATGTAAAAAAAAGAGTAAAAAAAACATTTTTTATGCTTTTTCTCAGATTAGCATAAAAAAAGGTAAAAAAAAAATAAAACCCCACATATTTGGTATTGTCGCGTCCATAACGATGCGTACAATAAGTTGCACATGCTTTTGACTGTGCACCGAAAAAAACGCTAAAAAAAAAGCTAAAAAACTGAGGCAAAATGCTCATTTTTAGCATTTTGCCTCACTAAAAACGCAATAAAAGTGATCAAAAAAGTCGTATGTACGCCAAAATGGTACCAATAAAATCTACAGCTCGTCTCGCAAAAAATAAGCCCTCATACAGCTCTGTACATCAAAAAATAAAAAAAGTTACGTGACTTTGAATGCAGCAATTTAGAATAGAAAAAAGATTTCCAAAAAAAAGGGGTTTTATTGCAGAAAAGTGGGAAAACCTAAAAAAAATGTTAGAATTTTGGTATCGTTGTAACCGTACCGGTCTGCAGAAAAAATGGAAAGTCTCATTTATGCTGCATGATTAACGGTGTAAAAAAAAAATAAAAAAATCTATGGCAGAATTGATGCGTTTTCTCTCTCTGCTATCATTAAAAAAAAATAAAAAATTTTACAATATAGTCTATGTACCCAAAATTGGCATCGATAAAAACTACAGTTCGCCACGCAAAAAACAAGCCCTTATACGGCCGCGTCCACGGAAAAATAAAAAAGTTATGGCTTTTGAAAAATGGAGATGGAAAAATACCAAAAAATCGCTTGGTCCTCAACGCCAAAATAGGCCATGTCATGAAGGGGTTAATTTAGTGGAAACAGATGCAATTTTTCCACTATAAGCTATGGATCCTGATGAATTAGCCTATTCTAAAAATCAGGCTAAGGAAACACGTTGATCCGTATACAAGATCTGCATAATAGATCCGCTAAATAAAGCTAGAAAAATAATCTGAGCTGTGCATTAGACTAAGAAATATATCATCTAGGGATAACAACCCAGGACTTTAACATTATTCTGGGCCTTACATGATAATTATAAAATAGAGTGATCTTAGGATTAAGACGTAACGGGTCGGTGGACACACCTTATGGACCCCTCATATTACGGGGTCATTGTCAACCACTGACTGATCCATCTAAGTGTCAATATCCATTGGTTCAACACCTTGAGACTGACAAGTCCGCCCTAAAAAAACAATTACCATATGCCTTTCTTGTGGAAGTACCTACAATTGAAATATGGTGTAATCACAAACTAATGGTACATATATCCGGATATCAGGCCAGATAAGTGAGGAGAGAAGAAGCTTCATCAGCAGTCTAAGTACTGCTACTCCTGGGTCCTAGTGACCCATTATTAACCCCATAAACAATCTGCACACAGTTGAGCAATTGTGCTCGCATATATTGCCGATAATCCTTAAAGCGGTACTTGCATATAACGTTGCGGGTGTACACACAATACCGTAAACTTCAATCTCCTTACGTAGACATAGAGGTAAAAGGGGTATTTTATTTCTTTGTTGAGTTTATGCTTTTTGTGAGTGTACGTAAAAGATATTGTTTATCGTTAAGTATAATAAAAGCTAGGTTTTAAGCTTCATAATCAGCACAAATTCTATTAGGTTTTCTACAGTGATTGATTTAGTTAAGTCGGAAACCTACTGTCTCAGTCATTAATATTTGAGATACTGCAATTAAAAATGTAAAAAAATTACAATTATTTTAAAATTTTCCCAGTTTTGGTGCTTTTAATAAATATATATAAATTCGAACAGACTATTTTTACCACCTTAATGAAGTACATGTGGTGAAAAAGCAATGTCAGAATCACTTGGATATGCAAAACCTTTATGGACTTATTTTATGTCAAGGTACAAGCAGGCTTGGTCACTAAGGGGTTAAATACAGTATAATGCAAAACCATAGTATTGCATTATACTACATAAGCAATTACATGATCGCAACTTCAGGTCCCCTGTAGAGACTAAATAAACAAGTAAAAATACGTAACATAAAGCCTTTTTAATTATTACAAAAATAAAAAAAATATTAAAAGTTTAGCATAAAAATTGATTTTACTGCATCCGTAAAGGTTCAATTTATTAAACCATCACATAATTAATCCAACACAGTGAACACCATAAAAAAAATACATAATGCCAGAACTGCACTTTTTTGGATTCCAAGCAAAAATTTAATAAAGACCGAACAAAAAGTTGTTTGACCCAAAATGGTACCAATAAAAACAAGAAGTTGTCCTGCAAAAAACGAAACCAGTTGAGGCAGTGGCAGTCTTTCACTAATTCCCTAACTCCCATAGAAGTGAATGGGAGTTACAGAAACAAAACTATGAACTATATTGCTTCCATAACACAGGAGTTACAGAACTAGTGTAGCTTGCTCGGGTGGACTGATCACAGATGTGGGTATTCCTATCTCAGCCATGAAAGTTTAAGGGCGCATCCCGACTGCGAAATCTCACAGTGGAATCAGACCCGACACCCCACAGAGACCCCATACTCACCTCTATGGATCTGCTATGAGTGTTTTGGCTTGCGAGCCGGTGCTCATGCACAGTGCAGGGCATGGCACGCTGGTGCTGGTCTGTGACACAGATTATCGCGGTACTTCCGCAGTGCCCACTGCGCAGAATATCGTGAGACGGATGGATTCCATTGACTGCAATGGAAGCCGTCCGTGCGATTTTCCACACAGAATAGAACATGCTGCAATTCTCCCCTGCGAGTGAAAAATCACAGTTGATTTCTGCTCATGGGCAGGAGAGAATCATTTACCATTGCACATCTATGGACAGTCATTGCTGCAGATTCCTGGTGGGCGTCTGGCTGTGAATTCCGCAGCGATAATCCGTCAGTGGGCATTAGCCCTAAAATCTAATAGAAAGCAGAATGCTATAATATATATACATATTGTAGGAGTACAGAGGGTTGCTGCAGAGGGTGATACACAGGCATTCTGATACCTGCAGAGACAGATAACACCTGTGGGTGTGGCAGAAGGTGAGATAAAAGGATCAGTTACTGCCATACTCAGGGGGTGGAAGGCTGGTTGCTAGCCATAGAGAGATAGGCTGTAGGAGCAGCAGTCAAGAACTTAGAGCCTGAGGTCTGGTGCAGACCCGTTTGGGCCCATAACCCATCTCAAAGAGGAGGACGCCCTAGACGCCCCCCCGGGAATGGTTATTGATGGGAACCTTGTGGGTTGTGAACCCTGGACCTTATGTGCTGTGCAAGTTTGCTGTTGCATCTTTCATGTTTGTTGTGCTTTGATGTGGAATAAAACTGGCAGGCACCAAATTTAAAGAAGTTCCTGTTTCTGAAAGTGTTTATACATGTGCCGTGCCCATTCCCGACAGAGAGGTCGGCGATCCAGGAGGCGAGTAACTCCGGCTTGTCTCGTATGATGGAGGATGTGCTGACATGGAATGGCACACAAAGCAGCAGAGTGCAAGTGGTGCGTAAAATAGATGCTTGCTGATAGCAGTGCTGCTGGATTCGGTTAAGGAGCCCAGGGGCTGAAATTGCGGTTGCCGTGTGGCAACGAAAATTTGCAGGCAGCATTTAAAGAGCCAGGAGGCTGAAACTGTGGTTGCCTTAGGGGTAACAAAGGTCCAGTCAGAGGACGTCTGCAAGTTAAAGGGGTTGTCCCAAGCCAAAACCTCAAAATTTACTATTAGCCCATTCCCCCTGTCACCCCCCGGCATAAAGCAGCCCTTTAAAGCGGTTATAAACCGCTTTCCTACTTACCGTTTTGAAGAAAGAATAACTTATAAAGTTCTTCTTCCAAGATGGCGCCTGTGATGTCCCAGGGTGCGTTCCACGGTGCGCCGCGCTTCCAGGAGGCTTTCATGCGCGCTCCCGAGACGCCGGTCACGTGAGCAGGTGACTGATGTCATCGGTGGAGGCGTGCACTTGTACTGAATGAAACGCCGCTCCCGTGCAGTGATGGCTCGTCTGCGCATGCGCAGACGAGCTGTATCGCGCGGGCACGCTGGAGCGGCTCGTTCACAGCGGGGAGAGGACAGTCTGTGCAAGCGCGTCTAAAACAGACTGCTGAGGAAGAAATTAGACGGCACCATGGCGACGGGGATGCAGAGACAGCGCGAGGACGGAGACAAGTGAGTGAATAACTGCTGTATGGCTCATATTTAATGCACGATGTATATTACAAAGTGCATTAATATGGCCATACAGAAGTGCTTACCCCCACTTGCTTTCTCGGGACAACCCCTTTAAGGTTATATTTGTCTATATTGAACTATGCAGTCAAGATGGCGGTGGTCTAGGGAGACTTTCTAAAAGAGCCCTGCTGTGGTTCTATGTGGTATGGACATGAAAGAAGTGACACACAAGTGATACAACTGTTGCATGATATAATGTTTTCTAAGCAGGATGGCACAGTAAGAACTGCACAATGTGAATGGACATTTAATGTCGAGATGTCTAATGATGACTATATTGCTGATAACGTGGTGCAGAAATTTTTTAAAATTAACCCTGAAGTATCATGTGGGGGAGGTTGTGCGATGTTTTCTCTATGTGATGTGCCTAGAACTTATAATACTTTTCCCCAAATGAAGGCAAGGTGTGAAGAGGCTGCTACAGTAAGTTCAGTCACTGCCCATGTGGGACAACAATGTAAGTGAATGTCTGGCAGCATCTGAGGTAGAATAATTTCTTTATTCCTCACAACACCTGCTTGGAAAGGTGCAACGTTTCCACTCCTCTATCAGGAGCCTTTGTCAAGCCAGTCCAATGTACAGACTACATAAAACATTTATACAAATAAGACCTGTATCATGATTAAAAATTGACCAATCAGTGCTAAAGGTTAATAATAGCATTTTGTGCTATATCACTGTATCACTGCAATCACAGTGGCATCCTATTCCTCAGCTGTCCGCCTTCATGTCCCACAACGTCTATTTTAGTGTTCCTCTATGGCTGTCATGCATGCGCACTAGAGTCACGTCGTCATCAAAGTGAGAACTATTGCGGAGTCATCTGCAATGCACTCGAGTATCATTTCTCGCAAGACTTGCACTGCGATGATCCGGAGATGTATCCAATGCGCATGTGCGGGAAACTTACTCATCGCGGGATGCATATGGGGCACGTCAATGATGTGGTCCCATAACTCCACCCCTGTTACTGTTCTTAGTATCCGCAGTAACCATAGTAACTCCTGTGTATAGACATCCGTGTGTGGTGTAACCCACACCTTCCAAACATATTCATTTGTGGGGAAAATAAAAAAGTCCTTTGTGAACCATAGGTCCGGACGGCATGGGGTGCCACCACCAGCACAAAACCCCATTCTATTGATGGAGGAATATATTAGGGAAGAACATATCTACCCAATATGTTTGGTTAGGAAAATCACTAATCATATTAGTATGTGGATATCACCACCCACATGGTAACCCCAACATTCTGTTGTCACATTACAAAAAAGTCACACTGAGGATATTCTGACTGTTCAAATAGAGATTGTAGAAGACCAGCTGGTGCCACATATCGTAACCCAGCTGATCATCAATTTAGATCAACACCTTTAAGCAAAGATCATACAAAGGCCCTGTCTATTAATAATGAATGTGCATCTGCATATGGTGCAATAAATAAATGTTTTATTTAAAAATATTCTACAAAAAAATTCATTTATTACATTTATTTCTGTACTTTGGTGTGGAATAAAACTGTCAGGCGCCAGAGTTTAAAAAGTTCCTGTCTCTGGAGCATTTGTACGCATGAGCTGCCCGTTCCCGATGGGGCACCTCATGTGGCAAGCTGGTGTTACATGTCTCCTGGATCGCCAACCTCTCCATCGGGAATGGTACCTCACATGTACAAACGCTCCAGAGACAAGAACTTCTTTAAATCTATAATAAAGACACTACATATTACAGCATTCTGCTACCTCTCATGTTTTCAGATTTCTTCCCACCTTAAATAGTTTTTCATTTATCTCACCTCGAATCTCCAGCAATTCATTTATATGGTTTCCTATACCAAGACTTACTGATCATCATCAACCCAGTGACAGCCTGCAGTACACATGACTATACTTGCACAGTTAATGGCACAGTAATATATAAAGCAATGGTGTAACACTTCAATCAATCAATAGGTCTCATTAAATATAAAACCTTTTAGCTTTCCAGCTACGTGTTCTTGTAATAATGGTGTCATTTGTGATAGGCCTTTTTCTCTTGGCATAAGTTTGTCCAGTCTCCAGGATTTTTATTTATGTAGCCCATTTCAGGATAACCTACTTTTTCTTTTGTTCATGCTACATTAGGTCCTGATTACTCATTTTTTTAAATAAAATGTTATATGCATGAGAACAGTTTTAGATCTACTGGCTACCGAGCAATCAGTCCTTATGTACACTGCGCATATCTGGGTCAAACCGTCTTTCTGTAGACTCTGTAAACAAGCAGGGTACAGAGTGTAATGAGACGTCAACAAATGCCCTGAAGTGAATCCTCTGCACGTGTTTTATATTAGACTCTGGCTGTCCATAGAGACAGCTGGATAAAAAATAACAATGGATGTGACTTTAAAGAATAATGATGCCTGACAGTGACATTCTGTCATTGCAATATGGATAAAGTAGCCCTTGCAGCCCAATTAGGCAGTCATATCAGTCAGCAGGCATGCATCTATATGGAAGGAAGAATTTAAAGCTTCGATTCCAAACTTCCACTGTATTGTGTGCTCATGTTACTCATAGTTAAATGTTAGAAAAAAATATCTGGCTTGTGCTTGCATTTATTCAATTTATTGTAGAATTTGAGTATTGTCAGGCTATATGTATTGCAATTCTGCTTTTCCTGCATACAGACTGTAATTTAAACAGAAAAACCATGTTGGGCTATACTATCATTAAAGAGCCACTCCAGGGAACCTTATTACCATTTCCCCCGGGTGCAATTGATATAAAGTGCTTATGAAGGCAGATGCTTACCAATCACTTTATAGATGAGAGAGCCGCTCCAGCCCAGTCCCCTGTCATTCCATGTGACCTGTGCTGTGCTGATCCTAATCCTACAGCAGACCACAAGTCACTGTTGCTATGTATTTCCATAAGACTCACATTGCAGCACTCATAGGCATGAATGGAGAAAAAGACTTCTGATCACAGCAGATGCTATAAGAATTGAATAGTCACACCAAGGGTCACTTAGGGCATCGGTGGATCAGCAAGGAGCAGATATCTCATCAATAAAGTGATTAGCATATTATCTGCCCTAGTAAGCACTTTCTGTCAATTACATACCAGGGGAAATGATAAAAAGTTTTCCTGGGATGGCTCTTTAAAATGAAGGTTTGCCATATATATGGAAATGCATCTAAAATGCGGGTACTTCTACAGTACATATGGATATATTGCTTTCTTCGAAGTCTGTTTGTCTCTAAGAATGACCATACACTTTAAATAGCTGTCGGCCCACTCCTCCATAAACATGCACGCTCAGCCGGGCATGTATGTTTATTTTAATGGGTAGTGGGGAATAAGCCATTTCTAGACCAGATTGGAAACAGAATATCTCCTGTAGTAACAAATGATAAGGCAAATTAAGCATTCACTATGCTGATTTCTCTTTCCTGAAATATCTACTGTCAGGGAAGAGTCAGAACACAACACAGAAGGTCAATTGGGATACCTTCACATAGAACAGAATATCCTGCTGGATGTTGGGGAATATTCCGTTGTCATAATCTGGTCAAAATGCATATTTTGATAGGGATTTGCTGGTAAAATTCTGCCATTTTCAATTCTGCATCAAAATCCATTAGATACATAGATTTTGGTGCAGATTTTCTCTAATGGCAGAATATTCTACAGCATCCTGCGGAACTTCTGTCCTATGTGAAAGCACCCTTAGGGCTCAGTCAGACGGGCGTTTCTTCGCGCGATTTGCGCATGCACATGCGTGCGGCGATTTTATAAAATGGTATCGGACACATGAGCGCTTTTTATGCGCTCGTCCGATAAATTATAGAACAGAAATCGCAGATCGCACCTATCTGCAATCTGTGATTCCTGTTCTCTTCTCTATATGCGCTCAATGGGGCCGGCGGCAGCAGTGCCGACCCCATTGAGAACATATACTAGACAAATCATTCTTCTCTGCCACAGCTGTAACAGCTGTGGCAGAGAAGAACGATGTTTGCCAATTGAATTCAATGGAGCCGGCAATACAGCCGGCTCCATTGAAAGCAATGGGCTGCGGGCGATCGCGGGATGAATTTTCAGGAAGGGCTTAAATATATAAGCCCTTCCCTGCAATTCATTCAGAAATGTGTAAAAATAAAAAAATATATATATACTCACCTTGTCCCGGCAGACGGAGTTCAGCCGCGGCTGGCGGCAGTTCTCCTGAACTGCTCTCTGTAGTATTCAGCAGCCGGGGATTTAAAATCCCCGCCTGCTGAATGAGCTGCCTCTGATTGGTCACAGCCTGACCAATCAGAGGCAGCTCTCACTCACACCCATTCATGAATTCATGAATGACAGCTGAGAGCCCCTGATTGGTCCCTACGCTGAGCCAATTAGAGGCAGCACTCACTCACCCATTCATGAATTCATGAATGGGTGTGAGTGAGAGCTGCCTCTGGTTGGTCAGGCTGTGACCAATCAGAGGCAGCTCATTCAGCAGGCGGGGATTTTAAATCCCCGGCTGCTGAATACTACAGAGAGCAGTTCAGGAGAACTGCCGCCGGCCGCGGCTGAACTCCGTCTGCCGGGACAAGGTGAGTATATATATATATTTTTTATTTTTACACATTACTGGATGAATTGCAAGGAAGGGATTATATATTTAAGCCCTTCCCGAAAATTCATCGTCAGATCGCCCGCAGCGCATTGCTTTCAATGGAGCCGGCTGTATTGCCGGCTCCATTGAATTCAATGGGCTGGACAGCTCCAGCCAGTTTCTATTGAAACGCGGCTAGGAGCAGTTTTTTCGGGCGATTTTTCGGCCCCGATCACGCGATTTGCGGATGCGCATCCGTCATGCGATCCGCAAATCGCGGGAAAAAACGCCCGTGTGACTAAGGCCTTAAAGGGATTTTCTAGTCGCAAAGCACCGGAGACAGGAAGATAAGTTGGGATATGTGGAAGAAAATCCTGACAGCATGTAGGGGTGCTATATAAAATGTACTCTTTATTCTTCCATCACACAGAGATAGCAATGTTTTGGCCGTGAGGCCTTTCTCAAGCTTGATGGGAGAATAAAGAGTACATTTTATATAGCACCTCTACATGCTGTAAGGATTTTCTTCTACATTACGTGGACTTCTGTAGGAGTGCGGTTTGGACTTTTATCTTGCTGTTGCATTTGGTGGCCATACTCAGATTGGGTTTTTCTGCTGCTGACACACTTTGTTATTTTGCATTTGAGAAGTTGGGCTATGTCAAGCAAAATGCTAGTCTTCATAAATTCCCAAATCTCCCTTTACATTGGCATATGCTCACTATAAAATCTAAAGTGTTGGTCAAATCTACAATGTATGGCTGTTTGACCAAACCCACTGTGTTTTGGCATGGACAATGACATGAGGAAAGCATGACAACTGTGATATATATATATATATATATATATATATATATATACACACACACACACGGGGTAGACAAATATGGAAACACTGTACGAAATGCATGGGATTTTAATCATTAGCTCTGAGCTGCGCTTTTGACCTCTGCTTGGCTGAGAGCTTTCCTGCCATATTTGTGTTTACTTCACCTCTTGCCCTGCTCTAGGTGGTTTTGGGAGCCAGCTGGTAACATCTGTATCATATTACCCCCACTTGAGTTACATGAGATTATAAATCATGAGATCGATTTTAAGGCATGCATTTCGTGCGGCGTTTCCATATTTTTGTTCACTCCCTGTATATATATATATATATACTGTATATATATATATATATATATATATATATATATATATATATATAGTACTGCGTTTGTATCATTCACTCATCCCTGTATTGCAAAACTGTGTATGAGATTTTCTGTAAATGTGCCTCAGTGTATTTATGCTGCTATAAATGCTGCAAACACTTATCAAGTCTACAGCATATATCTTGCAAAGTATTATTCATATTTGAACTTAGTCTACTTTATGTAACACCCACCGAGTGTCTAAAATATTATAATTCGGATATTAACAGACAATACAAAAACTCACTTGAATTCATGACAGGTAAACTACTCAACCATGAAAGGAAGTAATTTTATCTTTATACTCAGGATCTTACCGCAAAGTGCCAGTTGTTATATCATGACTACTTTGATGTGGAAATACATAGCATAGTTTTATTCAGAGGACATTGTGATTTTTATAACATAATCAATCTTATCGGGAAATCAGAAAAAGTAATCAAATGTTAAGATTGCTCCAGAAAAAGCATAACATCACAAACTCATCTCCAGTAGAGGAAGAGAACAGTGATGATTATTGTTCTTTAAAATGTGCATATTCTCATATTTGGTCATAAAAATGTTAATGTAAATGGGTGAGTTGATTGAATCCATCACGGTTCATATCAGATGCACATAGTGTTGTTTTTAGATATAAAACCATTTTATGCATTCTGATTTCTACAAGACAGTGTTGAGAATCTTACACTGGGAAATTAGAGTTGTCAATTTTTAACCGTGCCCATATTTGTAAATCAATCCATTCCTATGTTGTTCATGCAGTATGAGATTTTAAAGAGAATCAATTTTTGATCATTTGAAGAGTTTTCTGCCATTTTTTTTCTTCATATTTCTTTAGAAAACACATAACTCCTTTAAAATGTAGCTTTCAAAGCAAAATGCAATTACAGCAAGTCTGTTACTGAAGAAAAGATGAACTTCCTTCATTTGCTAAATTGCTCAAACATTTATACAGGTATGAATTTCCCACCTAATTCATAACTGCATATACAAAGAAGCAAGTTTTGTATTCGTCTAGTTTTCCCTATTCTACCTATGGTTGGGCATAGGTTTACCGCGTATTATACGAGTGATGTACGCATGTGTGATGCACGGTAATTTGCAGGCAATTAAATACATTGCCTTATACTGTTTTGCTTACATTTGCGTGTATGCATTGTGTAGTGCAAGAACGCAAAAAAATGCAGCATGTTCTATTTTGCTGCATATTAGGCCCATTATTCCCTGTGACCACGTAATCAATGCCGCCCTTATGCAATTATATTTCCCGCAACACAAGAGAAACGCAGGGTTTTACACATATGGTCTTATGAGCCTGGCCTTATTCATTAGTTTTATTTTATTCATAGTACTCAGTTCCTAGATCAATCTTTAGATATAATTAGAGATGAGCGAGCACCAAAATGCTCGGGTGCTCGTTACTCGGAACGAACATTTCGCGATGCTCGAGGGTTCGTTTCGAATAACGAACCCCATTGAAGTCAATGGGCGACCCAAGCATTTTTGTATTTCGCCGATGCTCGCTAAGGTTTTCATGTGTGAAAATCTGGGCAATTCAAGAAAGTGATGGGAACGACACAGCAACGGATAGGGCAGGCGAGGGGCTACGTGTTGGGCTGCATCTCAAGTTCACAGGTCCCACTATTAAGCCACAATAGCGGCAAGAGTGGGCCCCCCCCCCTCCCAAAAACTTTTACTTCTGAAAAGCCCTCATTAGCATGGCATACCTTTGCTAAGCACCACACTAGCTACAACAAAGCACAATCACTGCCTGGATGACACTCTGCTGCCACTTCTCCTGGGTTACATGCTGACCAACCGCCCACCCTCCCCCCCACAGCGCACACCAAAGTGTCCCTGCGCAGCCTTCAGCTGCCCTCATGCCACACCACCCTCATGTCTATTTAGAAGTGCGTCTGCCATGAGGAGGAACCGCAGGCACACACTGCAGAGGGGTTGGCACGGCTAGGCAGCGACCCTCTTTAAAAGGGGCGGGGCGATAGCCCACAATGCTGTACAGAAGCAATGAGAAATCCAATCCTGTGCCACCGCCATCAGGAGCTGCACACGTGGGCATAGCAATGGGGAACCTATGTGCCACACACTATTCATTCTGTCAAGGTGTCTGCATGCCCCAGTCAGACTGGTAATATGTACCTTAACAGTAACCGCGTTGGTGGTAATGTGGTGGTGACTGCGGACCTAGTAGCGCGGTTTTATTTTGTTGGTTTTCGGAATGTGGCCAGGATTAAGTGGGCCGTGGCGGGGGGATGTTTTTGAGGCACTACGTGTCCTCTCCACGTGTCCGTGGTTATATGCACCTTAACAGTAACCGCGTTGGTGGTAATGTGGTGGTGACTGCGGACCTAGTAGCGCGTTTTTATTTTGTTGGTTTTCGGAATGTGGCCAGGATTAAGTGGGCCGTGGCGGGGGGATGGTGGGGGGGCTCTCTTGTAGTGTCGGTAAAGGTGAAATTCTTGGACTGCCACCAGACGAACCAATGCAAAGGCATTTGCCAAGAATGTTTTCCCTGTTGGAGGAGGAGGGGGATGTTTTTGAGGCACTACGTGTCCTCTCCATGTGTCCGTGCTTTTATGCACCTTAACAGTAACCGCGTTGGTGGGAAATGGCCTCGCCGCCATCATGTCTTTGGGAAGCCTCTGTTTCCACACCCCAGAGACATACCATTAGCAGCGGTATAGGCAGAGCCCATAATTCGTAACATTTCAGCCGTAGCATTAGGACAGGCCCCACTAACATATCACTAGCAGCATTATAGCGGGAGCGCAGTCTTCGTTCCATGTCAGCAATAGTAGCACTCAAGACAGGCCCCAGTAACAATTCCGAAGCAGCAGTATAGCGGGAGCGCAGTCTTCGTTCCATGTCAGCAATAGTAGCACTCAAGACAGGCCCCAGTAACAATTCCGAAGCAGCAGTATAGCGGGAGCGCAGTCTTCGTTCCATGTCAGCAATAGTAGCACTCAAGACAGGCCCCAGTAACAATTCTGAAGCAGCAGTATAGTGGGAGCGCAGTCTTAGTTCCATTTCAGTAGCTGCAGTATAGCCAAGGCCCAAGTTACATTTATGTAGCTAAAGTGTAGGCCAACCCCACACACACTTCTGTACCATGAGTGCAGGCGAAGAACATACAAATTGCTATGATTACACTGTAGGTGAGGGCCCCCAAAAATTGGTGTACCAACAGTACTAATGTACCTCAGTAAAAATTGGCCATGCCCAACCAAGATGGCAGGTGAAACCCATTAATCGCTTTGGTTAATGTGGCTTAAGTGGTAACTAGGCCTGGAGGCAGCCCAGTTTAACGAAAAATTGGTTTAAGTTAAAGTTTCAACGCTTTTAAGAGCATTGAAACATATAAAAATTGTTTAGAAAAATTAGATGAGTGAGCCTTGTGGCCCTAAGAAAAATTGCCCGTTCAGCGTGATTACGTGAGGTTTCAGGAGGAGGAGCAGGAGGAGGATGAGGAATATTAGACACAGATTGATGAAGCAGAAATGTCCCCGTTTTGGATGGTGAGAGAGAACGTAGCTTCCATCCGCGGGTGCAGCCTACGTATTGCTTACGTATCGCTGCTGTCCGCTGGTGGAGAAGAGAAGTCTGGGGAAATCCAGGCTTTGTTCATCTTGATGAGTGTTAGCCTGTCGGCACTGTCGGTTGACAGGCGGGTACGCTTATCTGTGATGATTCCCCCAGCCGCACTAAACACCCTCTCCGACAAGACGCTAGCCGCAGGACAAGCAAGCACCTCCAGGGCATACAGCGCTAGTTCAGGCCACGTGTCCAGCTTCGACACCCAGTAGTTGTAGGGGGCAGAGGCGTCACCGAGGATGGTCATGCGATCGGCTACGTACTCCCTCACCATCCCTTTACAGTGCTCCCGCCGACTCAGCCTTGACTGGGGAGCGGTGACACAGTCTTGCTGGGGAGCCATAAAGCTGGCCAGGCCCTTAAAGACTGTTGCACTGCCTGGGCTGTACATGCTGCTCGATCTACGCACCTCTCCTGCTACCTGGCCCTCGGAACTGCGCCTTCTGCCACTACCGCTGTCGGATGGGAATTTTACCATCAGCTTGTCCGCCAGGGTCCTGTGGTATAGCAACACTCTCAAACCCCTTTCCTCTTCGGGAATGAGAGTGGGAAGGTTCTCCTTATAGCGTGGGTCGAGCAGTGTGTACACCCAGTAATCCGTAGTGGCCAGAATGCGTTGAATGCGAGGGTCACGAGAAAGGCATCCTAACATGAAGTCAGCCATGTGTGCCAGGGTACCTGTACGCAACACATGGCTGTCCGCACTAGGAAGATCACTTTCAGGATCCTCCTTCTCCTCCTCCTCCTCCTCAGGCCATACACGCTGAAAGGATGACAGGCAAGCAGCATGGGTACGGTCAGCAGTGGGCCAAGCTGTCTCTTCCCCCTCCTCCTCATCCTCCTCATGCTCCTCCTCCTCCTCCTGAACGCGCTGAGATATAGACAGGAGGGTGCTCTGACTATCCAGCGACATACTGTCTTCCCCCGGCTCGGTTTCCGAGCGCAAAGCGGCTGCCTTTATGGTTTGCAGGGAAGTTCTCAAGATGCATAGCAGAGGAATGGTGACGCTAATGATTGCAGCATCGCCACTCACCACCTGGGTAGACTGCTCAAAGTTTCGAAGGACCTGGCAGATGTCTGCCAACCAGGCCCACTCTTCTGAAAAGAATTGAGGAGGCTGACTCCCACTGCGCCGCCCATGTTGGAGTTGGTATTCCACTATAGCTCTACGCTGCTCATAGAGCCTAGCCAACATGTGGAGCGTAGAGTTCCACCGTGTGGGCACGTCGCACAGCAGTCGGTGCACTGGCAGATTAAAGTGATGTTGCAGGGTGCGCAGGGTGGCAGCGTCCGTGTGGGACTTGCGGAAATGTGCGCAGAGCCGGCACACCTTTACGAGCAGGTCTGACAAGCGTGGGTAGCTTTTCAGAAAGCGCTGAACCACCAAATTAAAGACGTGGGCCAGGCATGGCACGTGCGTGAGGCTGCCGAGCTGCAGAGCCGCCACCAGGTTACGGCCGTTGTCACACACGACCATGCCCGGTTGGAGGCTCAGCGGCGCAAGCCAACGGTTGGTCTGCTCTGTCAGACCCTGCAGCAGTTCGTGGGCCGTGTGCCTCCTATCTCCTAAGCTGAGTAGTTTCAGCACGGCCTGCTGATGCTTGCCCACCGCTGTGCTGCCACGCCGCGCGACACCGACTGCTGGCGACGTCCTGCTGCTGCTGACACATCTAGATTGCGAGACAGAGGTTGAGGAGGAGGAGGAGGAGGAGGAGGGTGCTTTAGTGGAAGAAGCATACACCGCCGAACATACCACCACCGAGCTGGGGCCCGCAATTCTGGGGGTGGGTAGGACGTGAGCGGTCCCAGGCTCTGACTCTGTCCCAGCCTCCACTAAATTCACCCAATGTGCCGTCAGGGAGATGTAGTAGCCCTGCCCGCCTGTGCTTGTCCACGTGTCCGTAGTTAAGTGGACCTTGCCACTAACCGCATTGGTGAGGGCGCGTACAATGTTGCGGGAGACGTGGTCGTGCAGGGCTGGGACGGCACATCGGGAAAAGTAGTGGCGACTGGGAACTGAGTAGCGAGGGGCCGCCGCCGCCATCATAGCTTTGAAGGACTCCGTTTCCACAAGCCTATACGGCAGCATCTCAAGGCTGATAAATTTGGCTATGTGGACGGTTAACGATTGAGCGTGCGGGTGCGTGGTGGCGTACTTGCGCTTGCGCTCCAACAGTTGCGCTAGCGACGGCTGGACGGTGCGGTGTGAGACATTGCTGGATTGGGCCGAGGACAGCGGAGGTGAGGGTGTGTGTGCAGGCCATGAGACGGTCGTGCCTGTGTCCTGAGAGGGGGGTTGTATCTCAGTGGCAGGTTGGGGCACAGGGGGAGAGGCAGCGGTGCAAACCGGAGGCAGTGAACGGCCTTCATCCCACCTTGTGGGGTGCTTGGCCATCATATGTCTGCGCATGCTGGTGGTGGTCAGGCTGTTGGTGGTGGCTCCCCGGCTGATCTTGGCGCGACAAAGGTTGCACACCACTGTTCATCGGTCGTCAGGCGTCTCTGTGAAAAACTGCCAGACCTTAGAGCACCTCGGCCTCTGCAGGGTGGCATGGCGCGAGGGGGCGCTTTGGGAAACACTTGGTGGATTATTCGGTCTGGCCCTGCCTCTACCCCTGGCCACCGCACTGCCTCTTGCAACCTGCCCTGCTGCTGCCCGTGCCTCCCCCTCTGAAGACCTGTCCTGTGTAGGCGTTGCACACCAGGTGGGGTCAGTCACCTCATCGTCCTGCTGCTCTTCCTCCGAATCCTCTGTGCGCTGCTCCCTCGGACTTACTGCCCTTACTACTACCTCACTGCAAGACAACTGTGTCTCATCGTCATCGTCCTCCTCACCCACTGAAAGGTCTTGAGACAGTTGCCGGAAGTCCCCAGCCTCATCCCCCGGACCCCGGGAACTTTCAATGGTTGGGCATCAGTGACGATAAACTCCTCTGGTGGTAGAGGAACCACTGCTGCCCAATCTGAGCAGGGGCCCGAGAAAAGTTCCTGGGAGTGTTCCCGCTCCTGAGCATGTGTCATTGTAGTGGAGTGAGGAGGCTGGGAGGAAGGAGGAGCAGCAGACAGAGGATTCGGATTTGCAGCACTGGACGGCGCAGAACTCTGGGTGGATGATAGCTTGCTCGAAGCACTTTCTGCCATCCAGGACAGGACCTGCTCACACTGCTCATTTTCTAATAAAGGTCTCCCGCGTGGACCCATTAATTGGGCGATGAATGTGGGGACGCCAGAAACGTGCCTCTCTCCTAATCGCGCAGCAGTCGGCTGCGACACACCTGGATCAGGAGCTCGGCCTGTGCCCACACCCTCACTTGGCCCTCCGCGTCCTCGGCCGCGTCCACGTCCTCTAGGCCTACCCCTACCCCTCAGCATGCTGTATTACCAGTGATTTGATTTCCCAGGCAGGAAATAAATTGGCGCAAGCCTGCAGGCCAAATATAATTTTTTCGCTTTTTTGCAAAGGGAAGGCCCCACTGCAGATATTCAATGAACAATACGTTTAATAACTGTGGTGTGGCCCTGAAAAAGTGTCACACAACTTTAGTGTAGCAGAGTTATTAACTCTGGCAGAGCAGGTATTTGCCAGTCAGGAAAGACAATGGCGCAAGCCTGCAGTAAACCGTAGCTGGTTGCGTTTGATTTTTGTACGTTCTCCACGCAGCACACACGTACACGGAGACCTTAGGACTGACACAGGCAGGCCAAATATAATTTTTTCGCAAATTTGCAAAGGGAGGGCCCCACTGCGGATATTCAATGAACAATACGTTTAATAACTGTGGTGTGGCCCTGAAAAAGTGTCACACAACTTTAGTGTAGCAGAGTTATTAACTCTGGCAGAGCAGGTATTTGCCAGTCAGGAAAGACAATGGCGCAAGCCTGCAGTAAACCGTAGCTGGTTGCGTTTGATTTTTGTACGTTCTCCACGCAGCACACACGTACACGGAGACCTTAGGACTGACACAGGCAGGCCAAATATAATTTTTTCGCAAATTTGCAAAGGGAGGGCCCCACTGCGGATATTCAATGAACAATAACTGTGTTGTGGCCCTGCCTACACAATTCTGTCCCTGTAGTATCAATGGAGGGTGCAATGCTCTGCACAGACGATTTTTTGAAAAAAAAAAAAATGCAACACTGCTAACAGCAGCCAACACAGTACTGCACACGGTTAAATTTGGCCCTAGAAAGGACCGTTGAGGTTCTTGAAGGCTACACTCACTCCTAACACTCTCCCTGCCTAAGCACCACTTCTGTCCCTAATACCGGGTGCAATGCTCTGCACTGCCGATTTTGAGAAAAAAAAAATAACATTTTTCCACTGCTAACAGCAGCCTGCACACACGTAGATGTGGCCCTAAGAAGGACCGTTGGGGTTCTTGAAGCCTACACTCACTACAAACACTCTCCCTACAGCAACTCCAATAGAACAGCACTTTCCCTCACTAACTCACACGGCATCTGAGCCGAGCCGCGGGAGGGGCCGATTTTTATACTCGGGTGACATCAGATCTCCCCAGCCACTCACAGCAGGGGGGTGGTATAGGGCTTGAACGTCACAGGGGGGAGTTGTAATGCCTTCCCTGTCTTTCAATTGGCCAGAAAAGCGCGCTAACGTCTCAGAGAGGAAACTGAAAGTAACCAGAACACCGCGTGGTACTCGTTACGAGTAACGAGCATCCCGAACACCCTAATATTCACACGAATATCAAGCTCGGACGAGTACGTTCGCTCATCTCTAGATATAATCTGTTAGAGAATCCAGTGTTGGAAAAAGGATGTACGCTAGTGAGGTACCTTTAAGGTTTCATCCCTCCCCCCTGACCCCTCCCTAATTCCCTACCCTTATTTCCCCCACCTTCCTATGAAGTTGTTAATTGCATATGATGTATACTGATGTACATTAATCAATACATGTATGCATAGATCTGCTTTATATACTTTGGAAATGTCAATAAAAATGTGTTTAAAAAAAAAAAAAAAAATCAGTGTTAATACAGGTAGTTATTCTGTCCAGGATCTTCTTCTCTTGGCCAGAATGGAGAGTGAAAACAAAAAGCATCTCTTGCTCTGGAAAACGTGTCCGACCTCGTATTAAACAATCAATCCACTGAATTGAATGGCCACTGTGTAATGTTTGTTTACTACCACGTTTTCACACAGTTCCAGCTGTTTGCAGGGATCTCATTAGGGGATCACTTTGTGATCTACTTATTGTCAAGGGACCCTCTAAAAAGTAGGAATTGGGCAAAGTAGACAACCCCTTTAAGTAATAATTCTTAGCTATACTTAACTATCTCTATTCATCCATATCCTTTGAATGGGGCATCTGTGTGCATGCTCAACTTCTCAATTCAAGTGGGTTCTCCAATCCGGTAATTATTGTTTACTGAACCAAACCAATTGAGGCCTCTTTCAGGTCGAAGTTTGCTACAAATGTGGTTCGAAGTGAACATGAGCCTCAGGTGGTTCATTTGCACTATGCCTACTACATGGTGGTCCTTCTGTAGCTTACCTACTGTATTAGCACTGTTACTTTGCAGCACTGAGGTCCTGCGTTCAAATCTGACAAAGGTCAACTCCTGCATGGCGTTTGTATTTTCTCTTTGTGCTTAATAATAGTCACCCTTATTTACATAACGCATACATATGCTTTACATCACTTGATATTTTCTGCCCCCAATGGGTCTCACAATGCATATTCACCTGTTAGTTTTTAGAGTGTGAGAGGAAAAATACAAGAACACAGAACATACAAACTCCTTCACAGCGTTGGCGTTATACAGAATTTTAGGAGTATTGGTGGAGTTCTGAATCGGTTTAAACTGCTTTGGACTGTACCAAACTTTTTGTCACAATTCATCAAACCAATTAAAGCAAACTTTTGAAAAGTTCGCTCAACGCTACTGATGATTACAGAGATCCCACCCATTGGTCCTTCACCAATCCAGCAGTTATTCCCTATGCAGTTGAATTAATATATTAAATAAAATATTTAATATCTATTCCATAACCAGTTTAAAAATCGCCATAACTGACAGAGCGGCATGAATACCAATCCATATAAAATATTACAGCAAGAGAATCTTTGTATTGACATTTTCAGAATTAGCAAATCTTCTGTCTTCGCAAAATTGATTTCGATTCTCTCCCATGTTTTGACAGAATAATGATAAACGCAGCACAACTAATACTTAGAAGAGTCCAGTTTGCTTTTTTTTATTGTTATCCAAGCTGGTTTGAAAAGATCCCCAAAAAACAAAAACGAGAGTCAAGCAAAACCACAGTACGATTTTCATTCATACAGTAGAACGTGGAGTTTCAGACTTTGCCATGCTTGTAATCCTTTTGCACAGCAAGGGAAATGTCATGATGTACTCTGCTGAGTTTTTTCTATTCATTGGGCAATTTTGCTTACGACAAATTATTGTATCAGTGCCAATTATCAGAATATAATACTCTGATTGCAATCACTGATCTAAAGTAAACACATGTGCTGTAGCAAGGGCATACATTGAACATTCAAACATGAAAACCTTCATGCAAAGGCATTGGGGCAAATACATTAAAGGGGTTTTCTGATACATAAAAAAAGTTAAAGGGCTTAAAATTAAACAAAATTGAATATTAACCTTAGATGGCCACTCCTCATCCAGTGCTGCATCCCTGGTGCCTGCTCCATGCAACCCGGTGGAAGTAGTGGGCAGTCACATACCGTTCATTGTGCATGTGACTGCTCAACCACTTACAGGCTTGAGTGGTGATTCTTTCATGGCTGCCTGCAAGTGGCTGAGTGGTCATGTGCACAATGAATGGCATGTGACTGCCTGATGCTTCCTTGGGCATCAGCTATACAGTGCTGGATGGGGTGCAGCAGGGATAGATGTGTATCCAATCTCTGCTGATTTCAATCCTGTTTAAACCTTTTATATCCTGGAAAACCCCTTTAAAGGGGTTCTGACATGAAAAAAAAAAAATTGTACTCACCTTGCCTGGCCTGGCCCGATCGCCAGGCATGTCCCCTCCAGCCGGCATCTTCTTCTGTGCCTTTAAAGCAGAGCAGGAGCGGTCAAAAAGACCGCTTCCTGCTCTGGTCCGTCCGTCAGGCACTTCCGAGGTCAACGGACGGACCGCACAGTGCTTGCTGTGGGCGGCCCGTCCGTCCTGCTGAACTCCGGAGTGCTGAGCATGCGCAGTGGAGACGCGGCCCGTCCTGACTCCTGTCAGAGGGCACCTCTCCACTGCGCATGCGCGCGATCCCGGAGCGGCGCGGCTGCTGGAGGAAGAAGACTGCCTGCCGGGAGGCATACTAGCACTTTCTGCTTAGGTTAAGCAGCGCTGCTGATTAGAGCCACCTGATTGGCTCTTCGGCACCACGTGACTGCACAGCGTGCACCAATCAGGTGGCTCTAGTCAGGCTGCTTAACCTAAGCAGAAAGTGCTAATATGCTGCTGGGAGATGACCCCCCGATGTCAACAACAACAGGAGAACAGGTAAGTATAAGATTTTTATGCTTTAGCAGCTATTAACCCATGGGTTCCCTGGGTCCATTAGGCACACCAGGGAACAATGGCTGCTAAAGCATAAAAACATTATTCATGTCAGAACCCCTTTAAGGACTGGTTATGAGCAGGCATAGATCTGATCTTACATTTGCACCATTTATTGTCTTTAGAATTGATAAATTTGTGAGAACATTTCTGGCCATGCCCTCTCCTTGAATACTATCTACTTTTCTTAGCCAAGTAGCAAGAAAGGAAAAAAGCTGCACATTTTTAGGCTAACATAGAGTGTCCCGACATGTGAAGTTTTTTATACATGAATACCAGCGCAAAGCTATTAATAAATCTCAATCCCCCTTTTTTGCGACAACCTGGCAAGCAGATCTGCACTGATTGATACAAAACATCAAATGGAGATGTCCCTCATGAGCTTGAATTGAAACAATAGAATTTTATTGAAAAAATGAATTAATCCCAAATTGCAATAATTCACTGTAAAAAATTTAGTGTAAGATACAGGAGGAGGGAGAAGGAAGGCTTATGCATTTCTATGAGCCCTACTTCGTGACAAAATGATAGCCCAACAGCTTTTAAGAGAGCAGCCTTAACTAATTTAAAGGGGTTGTACAACTTCTATCTGTTTCACTGCACAATGTACAGAGCTGTCAGCTTCCTTCAGAGAAACAGCTAGAAGTAGGACAAGCTGTTTAATTCCTAGATCCAGCTATGTTACGCCACTGCCATCACATCCCTAAATATCCACCCATATGCCATTTTACAGTGACTTTTTAAGGAACTTCATTCTAGCGGTTAGCATTTTTAGTGTGCTTTGATTGTCACATACAGCTTGCAATGTCAATCTCTTGCTCTGTTGGGCAGAACATGTTCATGCAATAATTTCATCAATAACTCATTTATTTTTATAGTCGTTGTATAAAGCTCAATTACTTCTGCAATGGAACTGCAGAACAATTTGCAGCTTTGCAGCTGCTGTTACTGGGTTCCTGAGTTGTCTATCATCCAGAACGGCCTATCTGCAGTTGTGGAAGTATATTTAAATTGGCACTTTCTTTTCTGAAGTGCCAGTGATATTATCTTTTAGGCTGTTCTCCATCTCTGCTGCCTTTACAAGGAAGTATTTGCTCAGTGTATTTCTTGGACTTTTGACTCGGATTAAGTCCTGGGTTATTCTTTCTGGTCTTCCTTTTGGCACCCTGATTGTGGTTTCCCTCAGGTATTATTTACTCTATCAAACTGCTGACCCAGCTAGCTTGAATACACATATGACTAGTTCAATCTCTATGCGCAGAAAATACAACCGATCTATTTAGGTTCCAGCACGAGGCCATCCTTTGCAGAGGGATAACCCTGTTTAGGTGCAAGGGGATTGCTAGGGAGTAGAGATGAGCGAGCACCAAAATGCTCGGGTGCTCGTTACTCGGGACGAAAATTTCGCGATGCTCGAGGGTTCGTTTCGAGTAACGAACCCCATTGAAGTCAATGGGTGACTCGAGCATTTTTGTATATCGCTGATGCTCGCTAAGGTTTCCATTTGTGAAAATCTGGGCAATTCAAGAAAGTGATGGGAATGACACAGCAATGGATAGGGCAGGCGAGGGGCTACATGTTGGGCTGCATCTCAAGTTCCCAGGTCCCACTATTAAGCCACAATAGCGGCAAGAGTGCCCCCCCCACAACAATTTTTACTTCTGAAAAGCCCTCATTAGCAATGCATACCTTAGCTAAGCACCACACTACCTCCAACAAAGCACAATCACTGCCTGCATGACACTCCGCTGCCACTTCTCCTGGGTTACATGCTGCCCAACCCCCCCCTCCCGCATGACCCAGTGTCCACAGCACACACCAAAGTGTCCCTGCGCAGCCTTCAGCTGCCCTCATGCCACACCACCCTCATGTCTATTTATAAATGCGTCTGCCATGAGGAGGAACCGCAGGCACACACTGCAGAGGGTTGGCACGGCTAGGCAGTGACCCTCTTTAAAAGGGGCAGGGCGATAGCCCACAATGCTGTACAGAAGCAATGAGAAATATAATTCTCTGCCACCGCCATCAGGAGCTGCACACGTGGGCATAGCAATGGGGAGCCTATGTGCCACACACTATTCATTCTGTTAAGGTGTCTGCATGCCCCAGTCAGACCGCGTTTTTTTATAAAAAGTCACAGGCAGGTACAACTCCGCAATAGGAATTCCTTGTGCACCCACAGCATGGGTGGCTCCCTGGAACCCACCGGCTGTACATAAATGTATCCCATTGCAGTGCCCTGGACAGCAGAGCTAATGTCAGATTAAATGCAGGTGGGCTTGGGCCCACACTGCATGCCCCAGTCAGACTGGGGTTCTTTAGAAGTGGACACATGCAGTTACAACTCCGTGTGGACCGACAGCATGGGTGGGTCCCAGGAAGCCACCGGCGGTACATAAATATATCCCATTGCAGTGCCCAGCACAGCTGAGGTAATGTCAGGTTTAATGCAGGTGGGCTAAAAATTACTATGATTACACTGTAGGCGAGGGCCCCAAAAAATTGGTGTACCAACAGTACTAATGTTCCTCAGAAAAATTGCCCATGCCCAACCAAGAGGGCAGGTGAAACCCATTAATCGCTTTGGTTAATGTGGCTTAATTTATAACTAGGCCTGGTGGCAGCCCAGTTAAAATAAACATTGGTTCAGGTGCAAGTTTCAACGCTTTAATGAGCATTGAAACGTATAAACATTGTTTACAAGAGTTATATGACTGAGCCTTGTGGGCCTAAGAAAAATTGCCCGTTCTGCGTGATTACGTGAGGTTTCAGGAGGAGGAGCAGGAGGAGGAGGATGAATAGAATACACAGATTGATGAAGCTAAAAGGTCCCCGTTTTTGATGGTGATAGAGAACGATGCTTCCATCCGCGGGTGCAGCCTACGTATTGTTTAGGTATCGCTGCTGTCCGCTGGTGGAGAAGAGAAGTCTGGGGAAATCCAGGCTTTGTTCATCTTTATGAGTGTAAGCCTGTCGGCACTGTCGGTTGACAGGCGGGTACGCTTATCCGTGATGATTCCCCCAGCCGCACTAAACACCCTCTCTGACAAGACGCTAGCCGCAGGACAAGCAAGCACCTCCAGGGCATACAGCGCTAGTTCAGGCCACGTGTCCAGCTTCGACACCCAGTAGTTGTAGGGGGCAGAGGCGTCACTGAGGACAGTCGTGCGATCGGCTACGTACTCCCTCACCATCCTTTTACAGTGCTCCCGCCAACTCAGCCTTGACTGGGGAGCGGTGACACAGTCTTGCTGGGGAGCCATAAAGCTGGCAAAGGCCTTGGAGAGTGTTCCCCTGCCTGCGCTGTACATGCTGCCTGATCTCCGCGCCTCCCCTGCTACCTGGCCCTCGGAACTGCGCCTTCTGCCACTAGCGCTGTCGGATGGGAATGTTACCATCAGTTTGTCCGCCAGGGTCCTGTGGTATAGCCTCACTCTCAACCCCTTTCCTCTTCGGGAATGAGAGTGGAAAGGTTCTCCTTATACCGTGGGTCGAGCAGTGTGTACACCTAGTAATCCGTAGTGGCCAGAATGCGTGTAACGCGAGGGTCACGAGAAAGGCATCCTAACATGAAGTCAGCCATGTGTGCCAGGGTACCTGTACGCAACACATGGCTCTCCTCACTAGGAAGATCACTTTCAGGATCCTCCTCCGCCTCCTCAGGCCATACATGCTGAAAGGATGACAGGCAAGCAGCATGGGTACCCTCAGCAGTGGGCCAAGCTGTCTCTTCCCCCTCCTCCTCATGCTCCTCCCCCTCCTCCTCAGCGCGCTGAGATATAGACATGAGGGTGCTCTGACTTTCCAGCGACATACTGTCTTCACCCGCCTCCGTTTCCGAGCGCAAAGCGTCTGCCTTTATGCTTTGCAGGGAACTTCTCAAGAGGCATAGCAGAGGAATGGTGACGCTAATGATTGCAGCATCCCCGCTCACCATCTGGGTAGACTCCTCAAAGTTTCCAAAGACCTGGCAGATGTCTGCCAACCAGGCCCACTCTTCTGTAAAGAATTGAGGAGGCTGACTCCCACTACGCCGCCCATGTTGGAGTTGGTATTCCACTATAGCTCTACGCTGCTCATAGAGTCTGGCGAACATGTGAAGCATAGAGTTCCACCGTGTGGGTACGTCGCACAGCAGTCGGTGCACTGGCAGATTAAACCGATGTTGCAGGGTGCGCAGGGTGGCAGCGTCCGTGTTGGACTTGCGGAAATGTGCGCTGAGCCGGCGCACCTTTCCGAGCAGGTCTGACAAGTGTGGGTAGCTTTTCAGAAAGCGCTGAACCACCAAATTAAAGACGTGGGCCAGGCATGGCACGTGCGTGAGGCTGCCGAGCTGTAGAGCCGCCACCAGGTTACGGCTGTTGTCACACACGACCATGCCCGGTTGGAGGCTCAGCGGCGAAAGCCAGCAGTCGGTCTGCTCTGTCAGACCCTGCAGCAGTTCGTGTGCCTCTTCTCTCCTAAGCTGAGTAGTTTCAGCACAGCCTGCTGACGCTTGCCCACCGCTGTGCTGCCACGCCGCGCGACACCGACTGCTGGCGACGTGCTGCTGCTGCTGACACATCTTGATTGCAAGACAGAGGTTGCGTTGGAGGAGGAGGAGGAGGGTGGTTTAGTGGAGGAAGCATACACTGCCACAGATACCAGCACTGAGCTGGGGCCTGCAATTCTGAGGGTGGGTAGGACGTGAGCGGTCCCAGGCTCTGACTCGGTCCCAGCCTCCACTAAATTCACCCAATGTGCCGTCAGGGAGATATAGTGGCCTGCCCGCCTGTGCTTGTCCACGTGTCCGTTGTTAAGTGGACCTAGGCAGTAACCGCGTTGGTGAGGGCGCGTACAATGTTGCGGGAGACGTGGTCGTGCCGGGCTGGGACGGCACATCGGGAAAAGTAGTGGCGACTGGGAACCGAGTAGCGCTGGGCCGCCGCCGCCATCATGCTTTTGAAAGCCTTCGTTTCCACAAGCCTATACGGCAGCATCTCCAGGCTGATCAAGCCTGCTGTAACACTTAAAATTACTGCAGACTGTTTCCCTCTGGACAGGATGACAGCGGTGATGTAACGGGCAACGCAGAGCCAGGAAAGAATTTTGTGCAAGCCTGCTGTAACACTTAGCTGGCTGCGTATTGATTAGGACTACTACCCCCAGCAGAGACGCAGTACACTCAGGACGGTCACAGGCAGCCCAAATAGAATGTTTTTTCCCAAATTTTTTTGGAAAAGCCCACTGCCTATATAGACAGTATATCTCTTTCACTGTCCCTGCCTCACCACTACTGGCCCTGGACTATGTAAAATTACCGCAGACTGAGGACGCAATGCTCTGCACAGCCGATATACAAAAAAAATAAAAAATGTGCAACACTGCAAAAAGCAGCCTCCACACTACTGCACACGGTCAGATGTGGCCCTAAGAAGGACCGTTGGGGTTCTTGAAGCCTAAAATAACTCCTAACACTCTCCCTATAGCAACTCCAGCAAGACAGCACTTTCCCTGAACTATGTCAGAATGCATCTGTGGCGAGCCGCGGGAGGGGCCGATTTATATACTCGGGTGACACCTGATCTTGCCAGCCACTCACTGCAGGGGGGGTGGTATAGGGCTTGAACGTCGCAGGGGGAAGTTGTAATGCCTTCCCTGTCTTTCTATTGGCCGGAAAAGCACGCTAACGTCTCAGAGATGAAAGTGAAACTAACTCGAACATCGCGTGGTACTCGTCTCGAGTAACGAGCATCTCGAACACGCCAATACTCGAACGAGTATCAAGCTCGGACGAGTGCGTTCGCTCATCTCTACTAGGGAGATTTCGGGTGGTGAACATTTTGTGGTGTATGCTTTCCCAGCAATACTCCTTTTCTGTGTGTGCTATTTGTAGACCTATCCTCAGGCAATCTGTGCATTGCTAGTTTTATGTCCAGATTCAATGTCCAACTGTAACAGAGTACCTCTAGCTTAGATACTCCAGTCTGAAAGCTTGATCATAACTATTTAAATGATTGACACTAATAAAAACATGTTCTGCATGCTATAATAATCTGCTGCTACAACTGAGAATGACTATAAAACAGAGAGGACATTGGCATCACTAAAGAAACATTGCACATTTGGTGTGGGAGACAAAGAAAGGGCCTGTAGACTAGCGAGATAGACAATATAGTATGTAGTATAGATTCAAATCCAACTAAAGGCCCATTTAGACACAACGATTGTTGCTCAAAATTTGCTCAAAGACAATCTTTTGAGCAATAATCGTTGTGTGCATTTGCGCGCTCTGAGAACTGCTGTGCTCTCAGAGCGCTCAGCTGGTGTCCCGCTGAGTGCTCAAAGCAGGGTATTCAGAAGACAGCTGGAGTGCTGTTTTTTGCATACTCCTGCTGTGTTCACGAAGCGCTCAGCTGGTATATAGCTGAGCGCTCCAAGCGGGGTATGCAGAACACAGCTGGAGTGCTGTCTTCTGCATACTCCTGCTGTGTTCACGGAGCGGGATACCAGCTGAAACAATAGTATCAGCGGTATCCCGCTGAGAACCCAGCGTGCGGCACTGATAAGGCTCATCATTAACGTTCAGCTAGCTGGAAGTTAGCGATGAGCGAATAGTGCACGAACAGTGCACGATGGTTGCGCGTTTAGACACAACGATTATCACTCAAAAGACGGCTTTTGAGTGAATTATGAGCGATAATTGTTGTGTCTAAATGCGGTATTAGAAAGGAGACATACAGCACTCACCGATGGACGACCACCGCTGACCGAGACTATGCATGGTAATTCAAAGGTGAATCAGATTGAATTAAAAAATATCAAATATCCAGAAAGGAAATATGAAAAAGCAGCACTCCTTGGTATCAAGGCTTCACACCAGGTGAAGGCTTGATAAAGCGTCATGTGGCACGAAACTGCTTTTTTGCTCCGTGTTCTGGTTTTGCACCTTACATTTTTTGATATGAAATAAAGTGCTGCTTTTAATTCTGAATACCAAGGAGTGACGCCTTTTCATCTTTCCTTTCTGGATATATAGTATAGTTTGCTTTCAGTGCTGAAAAAATGCTTCATTCATCACTTTTGAGTCCAAATTTCAAGAAATATTAACATATGATTTTCACAGTTCTATTTATCACTAATAAGTATCAGTCATACATACAGATACAGTTAAATATGACACGTGAGTTTGAGATGTCATATTTTATTGGGCTCCTTACACACGGTGCTAGTTATGTCTTGAAAACCTTTATTCTTAAAAAAATGCAGACCTCATTGCTTTATTTCAATGTGATATTTTTTCTCTCTGGAAATTATACTTAAAATAACTGTTGAACTAATTTGTTACATTTCTTCATTTGTAATAGACATTATTACATTGGCAAGGATAATGTCACATTTTTCATGTGGCATAAGACTTATCTGTCTCCACACACCTGTCTATGCTGTGAAAGATTTTGCTGACGTGATGTCTGACAGTATTTTTAAAGTATTGGCATTTTCTTGCAGTTTAACAATTCTGTTCTAAGTATAGATCTTGAAAAGCTGCTCTATTATTTTTTCAGACTCTCAAGTGGTATATAGCAGTGGAAATAGGTAACACTTCAAAATGAAAGTGATTTCTGAAATCCAACCTATTAAAATTTTTCCAAATAGCTAGGCCTCATGTCTACATTTCAGTCCTAACATTTAATAGAAAATATATTTCATGTTTATGATTTAAAACCGGTATACAAGGTACACAATGAAACTGAATGTATCAAAATCTTTAGTAAATGACATATTTTATTTGTGTAAAAGCAGAAAAATTCCATATTCTAAAGTATAAAGAGGTAGTAATAAAAATAAAAGAGAGGAGATTTATCAAAACTTGCATAAGGGAAAAAGGGAGAAATTGCTTAAAGAAACCTGATTCTACTGTCAATTTTCAGAGCTCTATTAGAAAATAAAAACAACAACCAGATTGGTTACCGTGTAGAACTTCTATTTAGGCCAGAGTATGAGTTAGGTGGAGTGTTTGGTCACCTAGAATGCCATTAAATAAATTTCTACAGCTAACTAGATAATGGAGGAAAGTTCTCAAGTAAAAACAGGTATAGTCGCAAACTTTGGCACAAGGCTGGCTTGAAAATTTTTTTATCATCTAAGCCTTTCCACACCACTTTTCCAAAAAAGATCATGGATTTGTCAGGATGAGGTGTGGTTGTCCCAAAAGTAACACATTTATGTATAATGTATATCAGATACTGACATAAATGATACCAGAAATATAGTCCAGTTTGTAGTTGTAACACATTTCTGTGTAGGTTCATGGGCGGACCAAAATATGCAGAAGGGCTAATGCAGGTGAACGTAATATTCTGCGTATACCTAACAAAGATAGGACATACGTGTCTCGCATCTCAGGATGGAACTGCGCGAAAGGGTAGGACCTAACCTTGGTGTGAGCTGCGCAGGACTTTCCATTGACTCCAATGGGAGCAGGAGTCTATGGAAACTCCTATGCAGGAAAAGAAGATTTCTGCCGACAGAGGGAATACCCTGCTGTTTACAGCAGGACATTTAAAAGGTGCTGCCCTGAAGGGTTCCCTTAATCCCCGCGGGGACTAACAGGATTTTACAATGGGACATTTAAAATGCACTTCCGGGCAGCATCTTTTAAATGTCTTGCTGTAATCAGCGGTGACTTCCTCCAGCCCTCCTGCTGGGCAATTCCCCAGCAGCTGGGGGCAGTAGGGGACTCCCTCCACCTCTCTCCCCAAGGGATTTCACTATAGCTGGGAAAGAGGGGAGGGGAGGGTTATATCTCTTGAACATCAAGAGAGCTTATCCAACCCCAGACTACTCCACTTTTCCTTTGTATCACTTTCGATAATTTTTTTTGTCTAATTGTATTGAATAAATGCGATTTTGGATAACCTTATACTTTGCAAGTCAGAAGAACAACAAAGTTAGCAATTCCAACAAATAAATTAAATATGCAGATGTACAGCATGGTCATGATAATGCACTATAAGGGCTCAGTCAGACGAGCGGTTTTCAAAATGCGTGTGACCGTAGCTCCGTGCCCATTGCTTTTAATGGGCCCAGCGCTGCTGCTGCCAGCTCCATTAAAAACGATGGGATGCAGGCAACACCCGCAGTGAATTTTGGGGAAGGGATTGAAATATAAGCCTTTCACTGAAAATCGGCCCTAAGGGTGGCTTCACACACACGTGTTTTTGTTCGTTCATACATGTGCACAAAAACTCATGTCTATTAGAACCAATGCATTCCCTATGGTGTGTTCACATGTCCATGCTTTACAGGCATACGCCTGCAAAGATAGGACATGTGTGCACCATAGTGAATGCACGCATTCTCTTCAAAAGAACCTCGGCAACTGCCAGCAGCTCCATTGAAGACAATGATCTGCCGCCATACCTGAATTGTTTTTCAGGGAAGAGCTTCAAATATAAGCTCTTCCCTGAAAAACAACCATTTTAGTGTAAAAAAATAAATTAAAATAAATAAACTGTGACAGATGCAGTGAAGGAATTCATCCCTGCGGAAAATAAAGGATTCCTTACTACAGCTGTCACACATGACAGCTGCTGTAGAGGATCCTGCTGCCGGCACCCAGTAATTGTTGTTTTTTTTTAGGGAAGGGCTTTAAATATAAGCCCTTCCCTGAAAAACAAGGCAAAGTAGTGTAAAAAATGAAGAAAAAAGCCCTCCTTCAGCTGCCGGGGCTCATCTGCGTTTTCTCTGCACTGTCCCTGGCTCTGTAATGCAGTTCTTTGAGCAGGCGGGGATTTAAAATCCCTGCCTGCTGAAACAGCTGCTTGTGATTGGTGAGTATGTTTTTTTTATTACACTGCTTTGCCTTGTTTTTCAGGAAAAGGCTTATATTTAAAGCCCTTCCCTGAAAAACAATTAGGGGCACCGGCAGCAGGATCCTCTATCGCAGCTGTCATGGGATGAAACCACACGCTGACAGAAATATTACGATGTGAGTCAAACTTTTCCACTTCTATACTGCCAGCATCCTAGAGCATTTTCAGGTCAGAAAGTTTTACTGCTAGAGTTGCACTGCCTAACAATTACAGTCTATCCAATAGAACTGTCAAGCACAACAGCAACGTATTTAAGATTATATTTTAGCACAATGCAGAATTGTCACAAAACTAAAAACAACAAAGTACATAAAATAGCTGCTGGTCAAAGACTTATTTTGCAGAAAGCTTTGTCCCACAAGCTTTCCATAAGTATGAATATTTATTCAATAGTAAGAAGAAGGAAAAATACCTCTGCAGAACAAAAATTTGGGCATGTTAAAATCCAACATACTGATGATTAAAATGCCCCATATACATTAGATTGTCAGATAACTATATGATAAGACTTTTTAGGTTTAATTATTAGTTTTTCTTATATTTTTTATACACATTAAAATTAGGTATGTTTTCCGTTATAGTGTCTTCAGTCAGACACGAGAAAACTATGTCTTTCTAAATGAATTTCTCCCATTTGAAAAATGTTGGTGAAGTGAATTTTTACAGAATTTTTTTTCAACTTCCAATGTTGGAGATGTAACATGTCATGGAACAACTATATATTTATTACAATGCTGCAGTCCTCACAGCACCTCATGGAGGATGTATGCCTTTATCCAGTTTTTGACAATAAAATATTTAAGAAGTATTATACTGAGAAGAATGCACTACGGATATTGTTTTCTTGAATTTTTCAAAACAAAAATGTGAGGACATATATAGAAAATTTATAAATGTACAAATTTTTTCTGGCATCTCATGCTTTATTAGAAACTTTGCCTTTGAATTTACATGGTTGCAGTGATGAAGCAATCCTAAAACTACTGATGCATGACTGATGTAGATGAAACTTTGGTTGAACACAATCTTTAACAGAAAAGGTTTATTGCTGATAAGAGTATTGATTCTATCACTATATGTTACTATTTTGCTACTCTTCAGTCCTCTTTTATTTGCTCGGATGGCTAGGTTATAGCACTAATCATACCCAAATGGCAAATATAATGTTTTGAGAAAAAGGTCAATATTTTTATCTTTTCCACTTCAGTTGATTAGTTTCTTTTAGCTCCACAATTTAGCTGTCAGGATCCAAAATCTATCACTTTACAGCTTCATTTTGAAATGCGAGAATGACAAATAACTTTTCTTAAAACTAATTTCACAAACACTTTAAATGTTCAATTTGAGACAAAAAAGGAAAGACACTAGTTGGTTTTACATATAGCATTTTTTTTAATTACATAACTACTCATAATAGCCTTAACATTAAAACCACTGACAATTTATGGGAATAACATTGATTATCTTTGTGTAAAGGCACTTGTCAAGGAATGGAATACATTAGGCATCAAGTAAACTTTCAGTTCTTGAAGTTGGTTAATGTGTTGAAAATAGGAAAACTGACAAGGGCCAAATTCTGATGGATAGACGATTGGGTCAGAACATTTCCAAAATGGCAGGTCTTTTAGGGTCTTCCTGGTATATAGTGGTGAGCATCTACCAAAAATGGTCCAAAGTAGAACAACCAGTGGACCAGCGACAGTGTCATGGGTAAAGGCTTACCTGTTAGTAGAGCTACTGGAACACAAATTGCTAAGATAGTTAATGCACATAGTTTTTTTGCGTACTCGTAAGAGTGTCCATGCTAACATGGTGATCATGATGCGAAAATTGCCTTCAGTAGGTATGTGAGCATGAGACCTGGACTACAGTGCAATAGAAGAAGGTGGCCAGGTCTCATGAATTATGCTTGATTTTAAACTAAGTGAAAGGCTGTGTGTGTGCATCACCTAACTAGAGAAAGGATGGTAGCGGACATATACAGGTGTACATGTATGTATATGTATGATGTGGTTATTTGATGTGGATTTGCTGCCCTTTCAATCTTTATAAGGTCTCGTTCAGATGAGTGCTGTCCTTATGCATTAGAGGCGTGCACTGGACATGCTTCTATAGAAACCAATGGGTTTCTATAGAAGCATTCACATGAGTGATTGTTAAACGTGCTAAATGCACGCATCTAACAAAGATAGGACATGCGAGTGAAAACTCACATGTAAGCTCCATTGTGCGCGCAAATATAGCCCACGTCCTATCTTTGCTGCTTGCTTCCCATACACTATGAGAGCTGGGAAGCACGCACCTCGGATCATGTGAAAGGGCTACTTCAAGTATTGTGAATGAGCCCTAAATATTGCAATACTTTTTTTAGTTGAAAAAAAAAATATTATAAACTGTATGTTCAAAAGTCTGCGCACAGCAAAGTTGTAGGAGATACACATGATCCCTGCAGAGTGATACTGTGGAGTTGCATGCACTCTGTGTACTGTTAGGGGAGCATGTTAACCACAATGAAAAATAGCTTCCAATTTTTTTCTGCCTTATAGAATTTGACAGGAAATAGCAATATATTTGTTGCATAAATTTTCATTAGACAATAATTAAGCTTCATTTACATTTTTCCTATGAAATATCAATGCGTTAAAAAATGATGTTCTTTTGTTAAGTATACCAATAATGTATTCTGAATATATAAATTGTCTCTCTTTTAAATGATAATTGACTTTGTTTACTGCTACTGCATATTTCATAATAATTTGCATAGATAGATTAAACAAAGTGAAAAAATTTTATTTTTACATTAGCAAAATGAAAACATAATAATTAGAGCAATGCAATTTATTTCAGGCATCTAGAAGATAACAAATTACAACATCCTAAATTTGTCATGAAGATAAAGCTTTGAATTTAACATTTTATAAAATCAATGTTAGAAATGTTGAAGTTAATTTTCCCAAAATATATTATATCAATATTACCTTGTATTTATAATTCATATATACTATGATCTGATATGTATGAAATTTAATTTTTAAAGAGCATTTCCTTTTAACTTCCTCTTCACGTCTGCCCTTCAAATACAGGTTTTAGTAATTGTAATTCTCAGCTATTTATCAGTTCTTGTGAAGGGAAATGTTTCACAATGCTAGTTTCAGCACTGGTAATTTAATTTTATTAAGTTGTGCAAAAGATAATGATGTCTACGCAGACATATTTTAGGGAATTAGAGTTCTAAATAGGTGCCGGTAGAGATGATATGTAGTTTTTCATTTGAAAATACAAAGCTCTCTTTATACATACTTCATACAGATAAGACCAAGCAGTATATTATAATTTGGAATGTAGGAATAATCTAGATTGCAAAAATGTCAAAGTCCTTAAAGTTGCTTTGAAGATCTCTTAGTAGATGCAGGATTTATGAACAAATGTATTCTGGAGTCCAAATAAGGAATAAAAAACACTTCATTCAGTGACTAAGGGTGATTTCATACACTATGTTTTTGGAAAAATGCCACAGCAGTTTTTGAAGCATTTTTTGGAGTCAAAGCTAGAAGTGGGTCCAGCAGGAAAAAGTATTAGGATGCATTTATATGAGGAAGAGCTAGTCACGTCGGGCATTCTTGGGTGCGACTTGCATTGCACAACAAACACAGGAGACAGCACATCTGCATGTCCTATTCTCGTGTGAAACTCACATGAAAGTAGAACAGTCTGTGATTGTTCTGTCTTGCCGCATCAGGGCGGATTCAGATAAGAGTCATTTTGTCCTCTTATGAGGCTATGATAATCGCAGCCGTATAACGGGACAAAACAAAACCACTGATCTCTGGGATTTCAGTGGTTTGGTTTTCACCACCTCTTTTCCTGGCCATGATTTGTACTGCCAGGAAAAGATAGCACCACCCTATCTTTCTCACACATAGTTAAACCCTTAGTGACCAAGCCTGTTTGCGCCTTAATGACCAGGCCAAATTCGGGAAATCTGACATGTGTCACTTTAAGGGCTTAGTCACACTGGCTCATCAGCGCCCGTGTTACTGCAGGAAGAAGATGACCATACTTCAGGACGGACGTGTCTCTGCAGTGCCGGAGAAAAGAACATGTGACCGGCTTCATTGCCGGTCATGTGTTCTTTCTTCTGCGCTGCGGGAAGTCGTCCGTCCTGAAGTATGGCCATCTTTTTCCTGCAGTAAGGGCATAGTCACATGGGCACATCGGCACCCGTGTGACTAAGCCCTAACATAGAATAGCTCGGTAAAGGTTTTGCATATCCAAGTGATTCTGACATTGTTTTTTCACCACATTTTGTACTTCATATAGGTGGTGAAAATAGTTCGATATAATTTGTGTATATATCTTAAAAGTGGCAATATTGGGAAAATTTTGAAAAAATTATCGTTTTTTCTCATTTTCAATTGTAATATATCAAATATGTGTAAATATACTGTACAAACTTTTGCTAAGATATATATTTCCATCTGTTTACTTTATTCTGAATGCGCATTTAAAAAACTTTTATGTTTTTTTTAACCATTTAACATTACTTTTCAGCATTTTTAGGAACACTTTGTTTTCCTACACCAAGCCAAAAATGCAAAGGCTCATAGGTGTCAGAATGAGAGATAGATCCACAAATGACCCTATTTTAAAAACTACACCCCTTAATGTATTCACTGAGGGGGATCATGAGTATTTTGACCCCACAGTTTTTTAGGAATTAATTCAATTTAGAGGAGAAAAAGTAAAATTTCATATTTTTGCAAAGATGTCATTTTAAAGACATATTTTTTTCCTATAGTTTACATGAAAATGAGGATTTAAACCCCAAAATGGATCCCTGTGTTCAGAAATATACCTATTGTGGCCCTAATCTTATATTTGGATGCAAAACGGGGCCCAAAATGAAAGGAGTAGTCAGTGTCTTTCAGAACAGAAATTTTGCTTGAAGTCCTTTTAGGCCCCATTGCCCACTTGTAGAGTTCTTGAGCGCCCCAAATCATAAAAAAACCCCCACAAATGACCACATTTTGAAAACTAGACCCCTTAATGCATTCATCTAGGAGTGTACTGTATATTTTAACCCTACAATTTTTGAATAGATCTAAGCAAAGCTGTAGGGAAAAAATGCGATTTTCATTTTTTTGGCAATTGTGTCAATTTAAAAGCAGTTTTTTTTGTACAGCACACATATAAATGAAGACTTTCACCCCAATATGGATACCCCTATTTGTCCCGTGTTCAGAAACATACCCATTGTGGCCCTAATCTACTTACAGGACACATCGCAAGGCCTAAAATGGAAGGAACACCCATTGGATTTCAGAGTACAACTGAATAAATTCCAGGCCCCATTGCCCACTTATAGAGCCATTGAGCGGCCAAAACAATAAGGAACCCCCTCAAATGATACCATTTTGAAAACTAGACCCTGTAACGGTGGACCCCCCTCACCGCAGAACACCTCGGAGAAAGCAGGTGAGTAATTTCAGCTGCCCTGATGGATCGGATCCATCAGGGCAGCTGAATCTTTAACTTTTTTAAACTTTTTTTTCACTTTACTGCGATCAGCGCTATCCATTGAATAGTGCCGATTGCTTTGCATGGGGGGACTGCCCGCAGTCAAGGATGACAGCTCCATGCTGTCGGCTACCTGCGGGCACTGACAGCATGGAGCTGTCACGCCCATAGCCCACATGGCTTTATTCCCTGCAGGACACATGTTTTTACGTCCTCAGGGAATAAAGCCCACTTGGGCAGGACGTAAAAACACTATGGGCTGGTCACTAAGGGGTTAAACTACGTGAATAGAAAATCAGGCAGCACCTCTCTTCCCACAGTTATTTCACACCCCCGCACTTTACAGTGCAAAATCTGCAGTGATTACACCACAAAAAAGCAGTAGCTAAGTCCACCCATAAATGTCGGGATTTTGACAAGTACAATTTTGTGGATCTGCTAGCTATGATTGTTATTGTAAGTGATAATGCAATATAGTACAGAAGTACTGCAATGCATTTTCATGGCAATCAGAGCTTTTATGCTTCAGGTCCTTTGCAGGGGCATAACAAATGTTAAAATAAATGAAAACAGTGTAAAACAAAAACACACAAAACTTTCCGTTCTTTGTATACAAAAATGAACAGTTAAAAAAACAACATGCTTTGTATCATTATATCCATAACGAACTGTACAATAGATAGAGCACACTATTTAACCTGCATAGCAAACACTGTAAAAAAACCAAACAAACAAAGGCAAAATGCTTATTCATTTTGCCCTTTCCCAGAAAATGCAACAAAAGTGATAAAACAAGACATATGTACCCTAAAATAGTACCAATAAAAAGTGCAGCTTGTCATACAAAAAACAAGCCCCCACAAAGCTCGGTCCATGGAAAATAAAAAAGTTATTGAAGTTATGTAAAAAACAAAATTTAAAAATAGGGTTTTTATTGTGCAAAAGTGGAAAAACCTAGAAATGCATAAAATAATTTTGGTATAGGCTTAAGCGTACCAGCCCACAGAAAAAAAAAAATTACATGTAATTTATGCTGCATGTTTAACACTGTAAAAAATAATGGCAAAATTGATGTGTTTTCCATCCCTGCCCTCTGAAAAAAAAAAAAAAAACTTTTACAATAAATTATATGTATCCAAAAATGATGCCAATAAAAAACTACAGTTTGCCATGCACAAAACAAGTCCTCATATGACCATGTTGAGAAAAAAAAGAGTTATGGCTTTTAAAAAGTAGAGATAAAAATTAGAGATGAGCGAACGTACTCGTCCGAGCTTGATACTCGTTCGAGTATTAGCGTGTTCGAGATGCTCGTTACTCGTGACGAGTACCACGCGATGTTCGGGTTACTTTCACTTTCATCTCTGAGACGTTAGCGCGCTTTTCTGGCCAATAGAAAGACAGGGAAGGCATTACAACTTCCCCCTGCGACGTTCAAGCCCTATACCACCCCCCTGCAGTGAGTGGCTGGCGAGATCAGGTGTCACCCGAGTATAAAAATCGGCCCCTCCCGCGGCTCGCCACAGATGCGTTCTGACATAGAGGAGGGAAAGTGCTGTCTTGGTGGAGCTGCTATAGGGAGAGCGTTAGGAGTTATTTTAGGCTTCAAGAACCCCAACGGTCCTTCTTAGGGCCACATCTAACCGTGTGCAGTACTGTGGAGGCTGCTTTTTGCAGTGTTGCACATTTTTTTTTTTTTGGTATATCGGCCGTGCAGAGCATTGTGCCCTGCAGTAATACTCCAGGGCCAGAAGTGGTGGTTAGGCAGGGACAGAAGACATATATTGACAAAAATCTATTTGGGCTGCCTGTGACTGTCCTCAGTGTTCTGGGTCTCTGCTGGGTGTAGTAGTCCTCCTAATTCATACGCAGCCAGCTAAGTGTTACAGCAGGCTTGCGCAAAATTATTTCCTGGCTCTGTGTTGGCTGTTAAATCACCGCTGTATTGCAGTCCACAGTGCAACACTCTGCAGTTATTTGACATACTCCAGGGCCAGTAGCGGTGAGGCAGGGACAGAAGACATATATTGATTGAATATAGGCAGTGGGCCTTTGCAAAAACATTTGGGGAAAAAAATCTATTTGGGCTGCCTGTGACTGTCCTCAGTGTTCTGGGTCTCTGCTGGGTGTAGTAGTCCTCCTAATTCATACGCAGCCAGCTAAATGTTACAGCAGGCTTGCGCAAAATTATTTCCTGGCTCTGTGTTGGCTGTTAAATCACCGCTGTATTGCAGTCCACAGTGCAACACTCTGCAGTTATTTGACATACTCCAGGGCCAGTAGTGGTGAGGCAGGGACAGAAGACATATATTGATTGAATATAGGCAGTGGGCCTTTGCAAAAACATTTGGGGAAAAAAATCTATTTGGGCTGCCTGTGACTGTCCTCAGTGTTCTGGGTCTCTGCTGGGTGTAGTAGTCCTCCTAATTCATACGCAGCCAGCTAAATGTTACAGCAGGCTTGCGCAAAATTATTTCCTGGCTCTGTGTTGGCTGTTAAATCACCGCTGTATTGCAGTCCACAGTGCAACACTCTGCAGTTATTTGACATACTCCAGGGCCAGTAGCGGTGAGGCAGGGACAGAAGACATATATTGATTGAATATAGGCAGTGGGCCTTTGCAAAAACATTTGGGGAAAAAAATCTATTTGGGCAGCCTGTGACTGCCCACAGTGTTCTGGGTCTCTGCTGGGTGTAGTAGTCCTCCTAATTCATACGCAGCCAGCTAAGTGTTACAGCAGGCTTGCGCAAAATTATTTCCTGGCGTTCCGTAAGCGAAGTCAGCCTCCAACCACAGGCCAATAAGCGGCACATTTAATTACAGCGTTCTGTTTCTGCACTACTGGTAATACAGCATGCTGAGGGGTAGGGGTAGGCCTAGAGGACGTGGACGCGGGCGAGGGCGCGGAGGCCCAAGTCAGGGTGTGGGCACAGGCCGAGCTCCTGATCCAGGTGTATCGCAGCCGACTGCTGCGGGATTAGGAGAGATGCACGTTTCTGGCATCCCCACATTCATCTCACAATTAATGGGTCCACGCGGTAGACCTTTATTAGAAAATGAGCAGTGTGAGCAGGTCCTGTCGTGGATGGCAGAAAGGGCATCCAGCAATCTATCGTCCACCCAGAGTTCTGCGCCGTCCACTGCTGCAACTCTGAATCCTCTGGCTGCTGCTCCTCCTTCCTCCCAGCCTCCTCACTCTATTACAATGACACATTCTGAGGAGCGGGCAGACTCCCAGGAACTGTTCTCGGGCCCCTGCTCAGATTGGGCAGCAGTGGTTCCTCTCCCACCAGAGGAGTTTATCGTGACTGATGCCCAACCATTGGAAAGTTCCCGGGGTCCGGGGGATGAGGCTGGGGACTTCCGGCAACTGTCTCAAGACCTTTCAGTGGGTGAGGAGGACGATGACGATGAGACACAGTTGTCTATCAGTGAGGTAGTAGTAAAGGCAGTAAGTCCGAGGGAGGAGCGCACAGAGGATTCGGAGGAAGAGCAGCAGGACAATGAGGTGACTGACCCCACCTGGTTTGCTACGCCTACTGAGGACAGGTCTTCAGAGGGGGAGGCAAGGGCAGCAGCAGGGCAGGTTGCAAGAGGCAGTGCGGTGTCCAGGGGTAGAGGCAGGGCCAGACCGAA
Source organism: Eleutherodactylus coqui (assembly GCF_035609145.1). NCBI lineage: Eukaryota > Metazoa > Chordata > Amphibia > Anura > Eleutherodactylidae > Eleutherodactylus > Eleutherodactylus coqui. The sequence goes on from NC_089840.1 coordinate 90,315,057, forward strand.
TAATCCCCCAACTGTTTCCCAAAGCGCCCCCTCGCGCCATGCCACCCTGCAGAGGCCGAAGTGCTCAAAGGTCTGGCAGTTGTTCACTGAGAGTGCAGACGACCGACGAACAGTGGTGTGCAACCTTTGTCGCGCCAAGATCAGCCGGGGAGCCACCACCACCAGCCTCACCACCACCAGCATGCGCAGACATATGATGGCCAAGCACCCCACAAGGTGGGACGAAGGCCGTTCACTGCCTCCGGTTTGCACCGCTGCCTCTCCCCCTGTGCCCCAACCTGCCACTGAGATCCAACCCCCCTCTCAGGGCACAGGCACGACCGTCTCCTGGCCTGCACCCACACCCTCACCTCCGCTGTCCTCGGCCCCATCCACCAATGTCTGTCAGCGCACCGTTCAGCCGTCGCTAGCGCAAGTGCTGGAGCGCAAGCGCAAGTACGCCGCCACGCACCCGCACGCTCAAGCGTTAAACGTGCACATAGCCAAATTTATCAGCCTGGAGATGCTGCCGTATAGGGTTGTGGAAACGGAGTCTTTCAAAAGTATGATGGCGACGGCGGCCCCGCGCTACTCAGTTCCCAGTCGCCACTGCTTTTCCCGATGTGCCGTCCCAGCCCTGCACGACCACGTCTCCCGCAACATTGTACGTGCCCTCACCAACACGGTTACTGCCAAGGTCCACTTAACAACGGACATGTGGACAAGCACAGGCGGGCAGGGCCACTATATCTCCCTGACGGCACATTGGGTGAATTTAGTGGAGGCTGGGACAGAGTCAGAGCCTGGGACCGCTCACGTCCTACCCACCCCCAGAATTGCGTGCCCCAGCTCGGTGGTGGTATCTGCGGCGGTGTATGCTTCCTCCACTAAACCACCCTCCTCCTCCTCCACCTCCTCCAACGCAACCTCTGTCTCGCAATCAAGATGTGTCAGCAGCAGCAGCACGTCGCCAGCAGTCGGTGTCACGCGGCATGGCAGCACAGCGGTGGGCAAGCGTCAGCAGGCCGTGCTGAAACTACTCAGGTTAGGAGATAAGAGGCACACGGCCCACGAACTGCTGCAGGGTCTGACAGAGCAGACCGACCGCTGGCTTGCGCCGCTGAGCCTCCAATTGGGCATGGTCGTGTGTGACAACGGCCGTAACCTGGTGGCGGCTCTGCAGCTCGGCAGCCTCACGCACGTGCCATGCCTGGCCCACGTCTTTAATTTGGTGGTTCAGCGCTTTCTGAAAAGCTACCCACGCTTGTCAGACCTGCTCGGAAAGGTGCGCCGGCTCTGCGCACATTTCCGCAAGTCCCACACGCACGCTGCCACCCTGCGCACCCTGCAACATCGGTTTGATCTGCCAGTGCACCGACTGCTGTGTGACGTGCCCACACGGTGGAACTCTACGCTCCACATGTTGGCCAGGCTCTATGAGCAGCGTAGAGCTATTGTGGAATACCAACTCCAATATGGGCGGCGTAGTGGGAGTCAGCCTCCTCAATTCTTTACAAAAGAGTGGGCCTGGTTGGCAGACATCTGCCAGGTCCTTGGAAACTTTGAGGAGTCTACCCAGATGGTGAGCGGCGATGCTGCAATCATTAGCGTCACCATTCCTCTGCTATGCCTCTTGAGAACTTCCCTGCAAAGCATAAAGGCAGACGCTTTGCGCTCGGAAACTGAGCCGGGGGAAGACAGTATGTCGCTGGATAGTCAGAGCACCCTCCTGGCTATATCTCAGCGCGCTGAGGAGGAGCATGAGGAGGATGAGGAGGAGGGGGAAGAGACAGCTAGGCCCACTGCTGAGGGTACACATGCTGCTTGCCTGTCATCCTTTCAGCGTGTATGGCCTGAGGAGGAGGAGGATCCTGAAAGTGATTTTCCTAGTGAGGACAGCCATGTGTTGCGTACAGGTACCCTGGCACACATGGCTGACTTCATGTTAGGATGACTTTCTCGTGACCCTCGCGTTACACGCATTCTGGCCACTACGGATTACTGGGTGTACACACTGCTCGACCCACGGTATAAGGAGAACCTTTCCACTCTCATACCCGAAGAGGAAAAGGGTTCGAGAGTGATGCTATACCGCAGGAGCCTGGCGGACAAACTGATGGCAAAATTCCCATCCGACAGCGCTAGTGGCCGAAGGCGCAGTTCCGAGGGCCAGGTAGCAGGGGAGGTGCGGAGATCATGCAGCATGTACAGAACAGGCAGGGGAACACTCTCTAAGGCCCTTGACAGCTTTATGGCTCCCCAGCAAGACTGTGTCACCGCTCCCCAGTCAAGGCTGAGTCGGCGGGAGCACTGTAAAAGGATGGTGAGGGAGTACGTAGCCGATCGCACGACCGTCCTCCGTGACGCCTCTGCCCCCTACAACTACTGGGTGTCGAAGCTGGACACGTGGCCTGAACTCGCGCTGTATGCCCTGGAGGTGCTTGCTTGTCCTGCGGCTAGCGTCTTGTCAGAGAGGGTGTTTAGTGCGGCTGGGGGAATCCTCACAGATAAGCGTACCCGCCTGTCTACCGACAGTGCCGACAGGCTTACACTCATCAAGATGAACAAAGCCTGGATTTCCCCAGACTTCTCTTCTCCACCAGCGGACAGCAGAGATACCTAAACAATACGTAGGCTGCACCCGCGGATGGAAGGATCGTTCTCTATCACCATCAAAAACGAGGACCTTTTAGCTTCATCAATCTGTGTATAATATTCATCCTCCTCCTCCTGCTCCTCCTCCTGAAACCTGACGTAATCATGCCAAACGGGCAATTTTTCTTAGGCCCACAAGGCTCAGTCATATAATTTTTGTAAACAATTTTTATACGTTTCAATGCTCATTAAAGCGTTGAAACTTGCGCCTGAACCAATTTTTATTTTAACTGGGCTGCCTCTAGGCCTAGTTACCAATTAAGCCACATTAACCAAAGCGATTAATGGGTTTCACCTGCCCTCTTGGTTGGGCATGGGCAATTTTTCTGAGGTACATTAGTACTGTTGGTACACCAATTTTTGGGGGCCCTCGGCTACAGTGTAATCAAATTAATTTTTAGCCCACCTGCATTACAGCTGAGGTTACATCAGCTGGGTTGGGCACTGCAATGGGATATATTTATGTACCGCCGGTGGCTTCCTGGCACCCACCCATGCTGTCGGTCCACACGGAGTTGTAACTGCATGTGTCCACTTCTAAAGAACCGCAGTCTGACTGGGGCATGCAGTGTGGGCCGAAGCCTACCTGCATTAAGCACGACATTACCTCAGCTGTGTTGGGCACTGCAATGGGATATATTTATGTACCGCTGGTGGGTTCCAGGGAGCCACCCATGCCGTGGGTCCACAGGGAGTTGTAACTGCATGTGTCCACTTCTAAAGAACCCCAGTCTGACTGGGGCATGCAGTGTGGGCCGAAGCCCACCTGCATTAAGCACTACATTACCTCAGCTGTGATGGGCAATGCAATGGGACACATTTATGTACCGCCGGTGGGTTCCAAGGAGCCACCCATGCTGTGGGTGCACACGGAATTCCCATTGCGGAGTTGTACCTGCCTGTGACTATTTATAAAAAACCGCGGTCTGACTGGGGCATGCAGACACCTTGAAAGAATGAGTAGTGTGTGGCACATAGGTTCCCCATTGCTATGCCCACGTGTGCAGCTCCAGATGGAGGTGGCAGAGGATTGGATTTCTCATTGCTTCTGTACAGCATTGTGGACTATCGCCCCGCCCCTTTTAAAGAGGGTCGCTGCCTAGCCATGCCAACCCTCTGCAGTGTGTGCCTGCGGTTCCTCCTCATGGCAGACGCACTTATAAATAGACATGAGGGTGGCGTGGCATGAGGGCAGCTGAAGGCTGGGCAGGGACAGTTTGGTGTGCGCTGTGGACACTGGGTCATGCGGGGGGGATGGGGGTGGTTGGTCAGCATGTAACCCAGGAGAAGTGGCAGCGGAGTGTCATGCAGGCAGTGATTGTGCTTTGTTGGAGGTAGTGTGGTGCTTAGCTAAGATATGCATTGCTAATGAGGGCTTTTCAGAATTAAAAATTGTTGGGAGAGGGGGGGGGGGCACTCTTGCCGCTATTGTGGCTTAATAGTGGGACCTGGGAACTTGAGAGGCAGCCCAACATGTAGCCCCTTGCCTGCCCTATCCGTTGCTGTGTCGTTCCCATCACTTTCTTGAATTGCCCCGATTTTCACAAATGAAAACCTTAGCAAGCATCGGCGATATACAAAAATGTTTGGGTCGCCCATTGACTTCAATGGGGTTCGTTACTCGAAACGAACCCTCGAGCATCGCGATAATTTCGTCCCGAGTAACGAGCACCCGAGCATTTTGGTGCTCGCTCATTTCTAATAAAAATCCACCAAAAAAATTGTTGCGTTCTTACGGCAATATAGTCCTTAAGGGGTTATGGTTGTGGAAAGCTTTTGCAGATGCGAGGTGCATGTATTTGGTTGGTTATTAGATAAGCATTAGAGATAAGCAAGTATACTTGCTAAAGGCAATTGCTCGAGCGAGCATTGGCTTTAGCGAGTACCTGCCTGCTCAAGACAGAAGGTTCGGGTGGCGACGGCAGGCAGGGAGCTACAGGGGAGAGCAGGGAGGAACAGAGGGGAGATCTCTCTCTCCCTCTCTCCCCCCCGCTCCCTCCTGCTGACTGCCGCTACTCACCGCTCCCCCGCGCCGGAACCCCAACCTTCTGTCTTGAGCTGGCAGGTACTCGCTAAAGGCAATGCTCGCTCGAGCAATTGCCTTTAGCGAGTATACTTGCTCATCTCTAATAAGCATCATTGTAGTAAACCGTTGTCTAGGGTTTACTACCCTGGTAACTGTCTTAGTTCATCTTTTGAAACCTTTAAGCAAATTAAGTATACTCAAATCCATCTAAACCATTCTAATGCACTCCAGAGCTCTAAAATAAAACGATGCCGCCAGCATTTTGTTATCGGCAAACTTGAACCCAATAGATGAATTATGAATACAATCTTCAAAGTGTATGGTTCGTTTTTAAAATGGACAAGGCTTGGACTGATAAATTGCAGATAAATTTTAGAAAATGTCTAGCAGTGCAATATATAAAATGTACAAAGATATACAAGCAGAAGACACTACACCACACCTCCTTTGACTCATGAGTTGGTCCATGGCTCAAATGCTACATTATAGAGTAGAGCAGTAGAGCATATGGGGGAGGCATACATGTTTACTTTTCCTCCAGACTATTCTCATCTGGTTTTGCACCCTTCCAGTGCCACTCCTCCTCTTTTCTTTGGGAGGCCTGGTCCTGCAAAATGGACAACAAAGAAATATCCACACCTAATCCAATTGGAACCAGGTGGATATCTGATGTATCTGGTTGGAGTAGGGCTGCCACTTTGGCTGCTAAATCTGCCCTTCAATTCCCCAGAGCTTCTGGAGTTCTTTCCTGGGCGTGAGCCTGGACCTTGATGACAGCTACCTGTTTGGGAAGAGCTAAAACTTTAAACAGCAAGGATACTGCCTCTGCATTTGGATTGGTTTACCTGATGATGCAACGAAATTTCTACTGCACCATAAAGCATCAAAATTGAACGTGATTCCAAAAGGTGTACCTTGAGTCGGTGTAGACATTAACAGTCTTACCTTCAGCCAATTTACACTTTTAAGTGCCATCAGTTCGGTCTACTGAGCAGATTTTCCATTAGCTCTAAATAGTCATGCATTTGAATGTAGATATGCTTGGAAAAGATTATAGGTCTTTTTTTGGCATCAGACCTTCAATCCAATCAAGTAGTGCTGGTTACTTTTACCTAATTTGAAGAGCAGTACATATAAATAACCTTATTGGCATGTTTTCAATATTATCCTTTTAAACATTCATGTTTGGTATCCAGATTAAAAATGTTATACATTTGATTCTATTTGTAATGTACCTATCAGTCTTATCAAGTACACAATTGTCTCATTACTGATTTAGCATCATAATTCAATAGTATTCAAATAAGTTAAAACCAAAATATTGAGTAAACCATGTAGTTGTGTTGTATATGCACCAAGAATATACACACACACATACATTCTATTCAAATGCAGATACTCTTCTCTTCTAGGTTGGCCTGTGTTAAGAAAGGGATAAACTATTATGTCAGTGAAATCTTATCTATTTTTCCTTCCTCTCCTTACATCACCCAGTTCTACCCCTTAGGGTGCGCTCAGACGAGCGTGTTTTGGTGCATGCATACGCACGCACCTAAACACGCTTGTATTTACAACACTGCATTCCCTATGGTGTGTGCACATGTCCATACTTTGCAGGTGCGTGCCTGCAAAGATAGGACATGCGTGCACCATAGGGAATGCACGCATTGTTTTCAATGGAGCCGCGTCTGCTGCCGGCGGCTCCATCGAAAACAATGACCTGCAGGCTCCCTGCATTCCTTTTCAGGGAAGGACTTTACATATAAGCCCTTCCCTGAAAAAGAAAGATTTTAGTGTAAAAAAAAATAAAAATGCAGGCATTCTCTTCAATGGAGCCGCTTCTGCTGCCAGCGGCTCCATTGAAGACAATGGTCTGTGGCACACCTGAATTGTTTTTCAGGGAAGGGCTTTACATATAAGCCCTTCCCTGGAAATCAACTAAAAGTGATGTGCTCAGCCAATCACAGGCAGCTCTCACCTGTCATTCATTCGAGCACCTCAGCCAATTACATTCAGCTCTTTCAGCAGGCGGGGATTTTAAATCCCCGGCTGCTGATAGATCAGCAGTTCAGCAAAACAGTGCAGGGGACAGCAGGAGAAGACGCGGCTGTGCCCCGGCAGCTGAAGGGAGGTGAGTACCTAATTTTTTTTTATTTTTTTTTTATATTTTAAAAGGCTTTTCAGGGAAGGGCTTATGAAGCCCTTCCCTGCAAAGCCACTAACAGCTGCCGGGGCTCAGCGGGGACTTCTGCCGCTGTCCCCGGTTCTGTAGCGCTGCTGAGCTATCAGCAGCTGGGGATTTAAAATCCCCTCCTGCTGGTAGCTCTGATTGTGATTGGCTGAAGCAATTCAGCCAACCACAATCAGAGCTACCAGCAGGCGGGGATTTTAGATCCCCGGCTGCTGATAGCTCAGAACTACAGAGCCTGGGACAGCGCCAGAAGTCGCGGCTGAGCCCCGGCAGCTGAAGGGAGGTGAGAATTGGTTTTTTTTTGCACTATTTTAAATGGCTTTTCAGTGAAAAGCAATTGACAGGATGCCGGCAACAGGATTCTCTACCGCAGCTGTCATGTGTGAGAGCTGCGGTTAAGAATTGAAGAATTCCTTTTGCTGCATCTGCCACAGATGTAGCAGCAGGGAATTCTTTTAACTAGCGGGGGTGAAGGATACATCTGCGGGGGTCACAGCAGCGGCGGAGAGGTAAGTTTTTTTAAATTCTTTTTTTGTTTTGCACTAAAATGTTTCTTTTTCAGGGAAGGGCTTATATGTAAAGCCCTTCCCTGGAAAAGAATGCAGGGGACCGGTAGAGCATTGTTTTCAATGGAGCCGCTGTGTTCACGCGTGCTTTTGCTCGTACCTAGGTGCAGACGTATGTACGCACCTAAGTACGCACCAAAACACGCTCGTCTCAACGCACCCTCATGGTCTAACTAACTATGGGCATGTTTCTTTCAGTCTATGCCCGTCATCTGAAACTATGGGCATGTTTCTCTCAGTCTATGGCCAGTCATCCGACAGTTCACATAAGCAATAGAGCTTAAACAGATAAAACGCAAATAAGTATATGGACCCTTCACACACACACAAACACACACAAATTCGCTAAAACAAATCCCCATTATTATTAAATATTTATTTTATTATTAAAGAATTAAACACCTAGCAGTTGACAAAATAAGTATACAATAACAACATTACTAACAACAACATAGATTGAGTAGACATCCAAATACAATCCCTTAATAGTCATTAACCCACAAAAACTCAGTTCTAAATAATATATTTCATTGCCATTCTTGTATAAATATTTGAATCAATATCATTGCTTTCTTCTTTAGTGTTCAGTTTGACTCCAGCAAGTCACACCGGTCTGCCAAAGAGGACCAAAGTGAAACACACCTCCGAACACAGCTATAACTATAACATTTCTTTATAAACTAATACCATTTTTTCATACTAAATAAACAAAGAAAAAAGAAGGAAGAAAAAAAATTGAGACAAGGGGCGTGGCTTCCAGATGGCGGGGTAGACTGCATGCCGGCTTGAGCTCCTAACACCAAAGCCGCTAGCACCGCTATTTGCACCTATTGACCTGTAACCAGGAGCACAGGAGAGACTCTGGCGTTGGATCAGATGGGGAGAAGGAGAGGCACGGCCAGGCTGCAAGCAGGGGCAGAGGAGGAGGCTCCATCCATTCAGCATTTCTTCAGCACCCATAGTGCTGTGGCTCCCCCTGAACACCAGAGGGTGCAGGACTGCTGCTCTTGTCACATGCGAACATCGGAGATGAAGTGCAGAGGAGTGAGACGGATGACCTAGAAACTCTCTGTGGCGTGGACCCAGACCCAGATCCAGATAAGTCTCCCTCTTAGCGGACCCCCTTCAGAAAAAAGGTCAGACCAGCACTCCTTTCCTGCAGGCACATGGGCACATAGGAGTCAGCAGAGCCAGAGCCAGCAGAATCAGCGCCAGAGTCTTATGCATGCTATAAAATCTAAAGGGGCACCCAGGAGAGTGTTAGGGGAAGAAACTACCCAATGCAGGGAAACTGGGTCCCTGAAGGACTCCTATAAAACTATACAAACATACCAGAAAGGTACACCAAATAAACAGACTGCATTGCTGGAGGGGGATGATAGTACTCCACAACACTCATCTGGGAGAGTGCGTAAAACAGCTACAGCTATTCCTGTGGCTTTTTATGGTCTCTGTTTTTCATCATATGATAGCCCTAGCTCAGATGGGGGGTGGGACTGGAAAAATCATTTGAGGGTGTGGCCAACAAAGAGTGACATTCAATGTCTAAAGGCCTCACATAAAGAGGCAATATCTTTTATGCAGCAGGTACGTTAAACATAGGCAACTGCTTAGTCTCCGTAGAAGAGTCTCAAGAAGAGGTTTATTCAGTATTAGAAGCTCAAACTCAGGTTATCAGTGCTCAAGCCCTGCAATTATCAAAGGTAATGTCTCACTTAGACGACCTGGAAAATCGTCATGGATGCAATAACCTGAGATTAAGGGGTGTCCCCGAAGAAAATTGGCCCTCCACAATTTGAGAAATGTGCACGGAACTTCTTTAGCTCTTTGCTGCATTGTCATACTGTTATACCAGTCAAAATAGATTGCATTCATAGGGCTGCAGGCCCTAAAACTGAAGATCCAGGGAGACCAAGAAATGTCCTGTGTTGTATACACTACTATAAAGACAAGGAGGCTATTCTGAAATGCACATGGGATAAGAGAGACTCTCTTAACTATTACGGCTCTCTTGTTGCTGTTTTTCCGAATTTAACAAGGCGTACATTTCATCTACGTAAAACAGTGAAACCAATTTTAGAGGTTCTGCATGCCCATAGTATAAATTATAGATTGGGATACCCCTTTCAGCTTGTGGCTTCGAAGAATGGAAGAATGGCGATATTTAGAACTCCAGTGGACTTATCCAAGCTCTGTGGAACCTTGGATCTTCCTTCGGTAGAGGTACTGGACTGTCTAAATATACAAATGCTCTCTATGCCTAGAGAGACGTGACAGGAGAGTAAATCAAGGTGTCAAAATAGTAAAGGTTGTGCTGCTCCCCACACATAAGAATTATTTTTGCTGCACATAGATGTTTATTGTTAGGATATTTGATGCTTATTTGCCGGTATCTATGCAATGTATTTCATGGTGGTGGAAGCTGCTTAACAATACTTTAGAGAGTGGGGGGTATCTTCCCCCTCCCCCTCTTCCCCCTGGACAGGTTACTTAGCAATTTTTGATAATGAATTGAAAGACGTCAGTGTTAGGATCGCTCACCCCCGTTAACATCCGTAGTTCTCTCTTTCTTACCCCTCCGGGTTGAGGCCACGATGTGGCGGTCTGTTTCTGACTATGGTCAGGATCCCATTCTAAAAGATTGGGTTTTCTTATCCCATTTGACAGAATTTTCTTTTTACTGTCTATATAATTTTTTTTTCCCCCCTTCTTTTTCTTTTTTTTTTTTTTTTGTTTATTATTTTAATGTCTTTGGCCTCAATCACTCCAGTGTTAAACATCTAACGGCTGTTGATATTACCCATGACTAACCTCTTATTCTAAACTTTTAACTTAAGAGGCTTAAATATCCCAGCTAAGAAGGGTAAGATTCTGGCATATTTGCATAAAAAGCATGTTTTAATTGCTCTCTTCCAAGAGACACACTGCAAATGCAATCACTTCCTTAAAGGATCTAATAAATATTTTACTAAATGGTACCATAGCGCTCACCCTGGTGTGTCAGTGGCAATCCATAAAAGCCTCAAGATCAGACCCTGAGGGTAGATATTTATTTCTCAAATTGGAGTTAGGGCACAGTGTCATAACAGTAGCTAATCTCTACTCCCCTAATATAGGTCAAGTGGCATTTGTATGTCATCTTCTGGAGTAACTGGCGCAGTTTGCTTAGGGATCAAGCATTATACTGGGAGGGGGACCTTAACCTGACTTTGGACCCAAAGCTGGATGCCTTTTTTGGGTAAGTCTAGTACCTCCCTGGCTGCTTTACATACAATACATAGACGTTTAACTGAGTTGCGGCTTGTAGATTTGTGGAGAGTACTTCACCCTGGAATTAGGGATTATAGTTACCATTCTACAGCCCACAATAGTTGAGAGGTTGAATTATTTATTTATATCCCATGGCCTTTTGGATCTAGCCCCCAGGGGTTCTATTGGCCGCTTTCTGTGGTCGGACCATGCGACTGTCTACGGAGCCTTGCTGAGACACAGCATCATGGGAGGAAATAATCTGTGGAGACTGAATGACAATTTATTAGGGAACTCTTGTTGTATAAGGGAGAACCTCCAGACTATTGAGACCTTTAAGGAAACACACCAAATAGACCCGACCCACTTACCTGTTAAGTAGGTAGCACTTAAATGTGTCCTTAGAGGAGTCTTTATATCCTACGGAGCTAGACTTAAAAAGGTGAGGAATGGCAGGTTGACAACTCTCCTTGATCAATTAGATAAACTGGAGCATGTTAATAAATCAGAGACAACTCCTCTTTTAGATGCCAAAATCTCATCTCTCCACCAGCAGATCTTGGTGATTTTAGACCAGGCACATTTGGGTTCAAGAGATAGAATGAAGGGTAGGTTTTATGAATACGGTAATAAATGTGGTAGATGTCTAGCAAAATCATTTAATTAAACTGCAGGGAGAGTCAATCCTATATTTATGCATTAAATTCAAATGAAGAAAGGGAGAGTCCTTGCTAGTAGGGGCATTTTAAAATGCTTTGAGAGGTATTATGGTGAGCTATATAATATCAGCCCACCTATGGATGGGGCAATAACTAAGGAGCCTCGATTGATGAGTACCTTCTTAGATACTCCCCAGATAATGTCCCTTGGAAAGCAACAGAAAGTTTGGATCAAGATTTTAGGGAACAGGAGATAATTGAGGAGATTAAAAAATTAAAGATAGGTAAAAGTCCAGGGCCTGATGGTTTCACTTCTAGGTTTTATAGAGCTTGTGGGGATGTTCTACCCCTGATACTTTGTGAAGCCTTTTAACGCAGTCTCTGAGACTTCACGGTTTCTGCATCAAACATTACAAGCAGTTCTAATAGTTCTCACTAAGTCAGGAAAGGATCCCTTGTGTTGCGGAAACTATCATCCTATTTCTTTATTGAATGTGGACATAAAAATCTTTGCCAAATTAATAGCTTCCCGTTTACAGCCTCTTATCCCTAAACTTATACATAAAGAGCAGGTCGGGTTTACTCTTGGGCGTGAGGCAAGAGATAATACATTACATACTCTATCCTTGATAGGAAGAGCCCATATTGTAAACCCTCCTTTATGTCTTCTCTCAGTTGATGCTGAAAAAGTTTGATCATAATAATTGGAAATTTTTGGAGGCTATATTACGGAAGATAGGATTGAGTGATAGATTACGGAATTGGATAATGTTACTTTATAGAAGTCCCTCCGCAAAGGTTCGAGTTAACGGGAAATATTCAAAATCAATCAATAATATAAACGGGACTCAGCAGGGATGTCCATTATCTCTGACACTGTTTGTCCTGATAATGGAATCCTTAGCAAATGCTCTCCGAGCAAATACAGATATACAAGGCTATAATGTCGAACATAAAGTGGCGTTATTCGCTGATGATCTTTTAATTTATATCACAAATCCCGAGCACGCCCTCCCTGCCATCAGCATGCGTTTGAGATCTACAGTAGGGTCAGTAACTTTAAGGTAAATATTAGAGATGAGCGAGCGTACTTGAAAAAGCACTACTCGCTCGAGTAATTTGCTTTATCCGAGTATCGCTGTGCTCGTCCCTGAAGATTCGGGTGCCGCTACGGCTGACAGGTGAGTCGCAGCGGGGAGCAGGGGAGAGCGGGCGGGAGAGAGGGAGAGAAAGATCTTACCTCCGTTCCTCCCCGCTCTCCCCTGCAGCTCCCCGCTCCGTGCCGGCACCCGAATCTTCAGGGACGAGCACAGCGATACTCGGATAAAGCAAATTACTCGAACGAGTGGTGCTTTTCCGAGTACGCTCGCTCATCTCTAGTAAATATGTATTAAATCTGAAGTATTGAACATAACTAGAGATGAGCGAGCACTAAAATGCTTGAGTGCTCGTTACTCGAGTCAAACTTTCAGTGCTGCTCGAGAGTTCGTTTCGAGTAACGAACCCCATTGAAGTCAATGGGCGACTCGAGCATTTTTGTATATGACTGGTGCTCCGCTAAGGTTTTCATTTGTGAAAATCTTAGCAAATCACCAAAGTCATGTAAAAAACACAGAAATGGATAGGGCAGGCGAGGAGCAACATGCAGGGCTGCATTTCGGGCTCCGAGGTCTCACTATTAAGCCACAATAGAGGCAAGAGTGAAACCCCCCCCCCCCCGCACTGTCAGCATAAAGATCGTTCTCCTCTGCCACAGCTGTAACAGCTGTGGCAGAGAAGAACGATGTTAGCCATTGAATTCAATGGAGCCAGCAATACAGCCGGCTCCATTGAAAGCAATGGGCTGCCGGCGAGCGTGGGATGAATTTTCGGGAAGGGCTTAAAAATATAAGCCCTTACCTGAAAATCATCCAGAAATGTGTAAAAATAAAAATATATATACTCACCTGGTCCCGGCAGACGAAGTTCAGCCACGGCGGCTGGCAGTTCTCCTGAACTGCTCTGAGTAGTATTCAGCAACCGGGGCTTTAAAATACCCGCCTGCTGCATGAGCTGCCTCTGATTGGTCACAGCCTCACCAATCAGAGGCAGCTCTCACTCACACCCATTCATGAATTCATGAACGGGTGAGTGAATGCTGCCTCTGATTGGCTCAGCGCAGAGACCAATTAGGGGCAGCTCTCAGCTGTCATTCATGAATGGGTGCCTCTGATTGGTGAGGCTGTGACCAATCAGAGGCAACTCATTCAGCAGGCGGGGATTTTAAAGCCCCGGCTGCTGAATACTACACAGAGCAGTCCAGCAGAACTGCCGGCCGCCGCGGCTGAACTCCGTCTGCCGGGACCAGGTGAGTATATATTTTTTTTTAATTTTTACACATTTCTGGATGATTTTCAGGTAAGGGCTTATATTTTTAAGCCCTTCCCGAAAATTCATCCCGCGCTCGCCGGCAGCCCATTGCTTTCAATGGAGATGGCTGTATTGCCGGCTCCATTGAATTCAATGGTCAGTGCTCATTTAATCGAGACGAGTACCGCGTGCTGCTCGTCTCGAGTAACGAGCATCTCGAGCACCCTAATACTCGAACGAGCATCAAGCTCGGACGATTATGCTCGCTCATCTCTAAACATAACGCTCCCTAGTACTGTTGTTAAACAACTCAAACTTCTTTCTCTACTGAGATGGTGTGAATATCACATCAAATACCTAGGGGTCAGGTTATCCTCCGATCCAGGGCAATTATATGGTTTGACTTATGAACCTCTATATATCTTATGCTTGAAACAACTAGTAAAATGGTGTCCGTTGAAGCTCTCATGGTTTGGGAAAATTAATGGCATCAAAATGAACCTCCTGCCAAAATTTTTAAATCTTTTTCAAACACTCCCTATTCGGATCCCATGAAAATTCTTCCTTAAAATAAGAAAGGCTGTCATACATTTTGTCTGGGGTGGGTCTAAGCCCCATCTGAGTTATAAAAAGTTCTTACACAGTGCAAGGATAGACGGGGCACAGGCCTCCCAAATATACTTCCCTATTACAAAACAGTATTAGGGAATACAGTAATGGATCTTTTAAATAGACAGTCTATGAAACTTTGGATCAAGTTGGAGCAGGCTTTTAAGATAGGAGGAGTAGGGGGCCTCCTCTGACTTAAAGGAGGTAAGAGACAAGAAAGAGTGAGGGGTTTGCCGTTTTTGAGATTGCTTCTGAAAGTTTGGGATAGTTTTGCATCCCAAATTGGTCTGATAATGGTCCCTGGACCCAATTGGTGGGGAACCCAGATTTTCCATCAGGTATGTTAGGGATATTCCAGGGACCCCTCAGTTGATATGTTGCCGAGTACCGAATTAGTAAAGTGTTTCAGGCCTGGAGAAGTCATTGTGACACAGCCAGGCAGGTTGTTTTCCAAAGAATTCTAAGGTTTATTCTAAAAACATAGACCTTTATGGAAAAGCAAAGGGAGTGGCTTTATGCCAAAGCTGTATACAAGTCTTTTCTTATAGATAGCAAGTGTAGTCATGAGAATCAGGCATTTGATGGCTGACTGGAGACAAGATGGACAGTTAAAAGCAGGATCTTAACATTTCCCCTATTTTAAAACAGTTCATCTGAAGATTCTTGGTGACGTTCGTGTAAAATGTACATTCAACTCTGTTTCTGCCAGATTCCCACCATTACCGACTCTTCAGTAGCTGTTTAATTTACAGGTAGGCGTTCTAAAGTCTCCTTGCTTGTCTCCGCACTCAGTAAAACCAAATGTTTATCAAACATAAAGTGACAAAGGAAACAAAATTACTATAGAGTAAAATACCAGATTGCATTATTATTATTTCTATTTATCTTGTGTTTAAGCTAAAAGTTTCATCAAGACTGTTCCTGGCGTGCCCGACACATGCCATATATAAGAGATATTAGAGAAGGTAAACATTGTATGCAGCAATACAACAATATACAAATAACCACCACCTCACATATTATCTTGAACATCTGTCAGAGCCAAGATAGGCTGAACCAGGACCCAAACAACCAATCAAACCATCCCTGATCCTTGTCCTGTTTGATTGATTGTACTATGCTTTGTATCCCCTGTATTTTTTATGTATGGATTTCGTATTTTTACATTTAATACTGTTGGTCATTATGTTCGGTTACACAGTATTATTGAATCAGATGTTGCTGACACCTGGTTCAATGATATTTGTGCATATTTCCCTATAACAGACTTGTTGTAGGTGAAGTTATAACAGACTTCTACTCGTGCCACCTGTCTGACTTGAAACCTGGTTATATTTGCCCACTGGGTGTGTTCTACTTGTGGGCACCCTGAGCAGTAGTCATAGATATTAACAAAATTCTGAATATCCTTATCCTCTACCTCGGTGTCATTATGGATTACTGAAAATACACTTTTTAGTACTGAAATTGAGGTAGGTACTGTTAACAGGCAGGTATGAAATATGTCCTCACTGCTCCTGAGATTTGCCATACACATATTAGTAATATTTAACACATCCCGAGCCAGGTATTCCCCCATATTGGCATGCCCTTCTGCCCATTGCATCCACCTCCTTCCATGTCTTACCTGCTCTGTTTCCTTTGCTAGTGGGAAACAAGAGAGGAACAATGCAAAGACCATGACAGTTATACTGCAGGCTGTGCGGGATACAGCCTCATTGCCCCTAGGGTTTGTTAGTCTTTTTGCAGTGTGAGGCATAGATCCAATTTGGTTTTCCCTCCAATTACAGAACCTGGTAGGGACCATCAAATCTGTGTTCCAGCTCTCTCCTCACATGTCTCCAGATGACATTCCAATCTCCAGGCTGCAGGTCATGCATATTTTCAAAAGAATTAGGGTCAGGAATAGAAGAGAATACTTGGTTGTGTGTTACTTTCAGACATTTGCTTAAGGACTGTACATACCCAGTCAGTGTCTGAAACTATGCCTGTAGTTGCTGAGGAAAATACAGGCCCAGTCATAGCACACTGCCAAACAAAATTTCATAGGAAGACAATCCTGTCTTCCTATTAGGTATGTACCTAACTGAGAAAAGGGCTAATGGCAGGAACTCAGTCCAAGGTTTTCCCGTTTCCTCAATTGCCTTTTGTATTTTTAATTTCTGGGTACCTCTTTGTGTCTACCTGCTCGGTTACCTTGGTAACAGGGTAGGTCTCCAACCTAAAAAGACAACAACAAAAACACATATTCATACTTCCCAACAGTTGGGAGCTGAATGTAGTCAATTTGCAATCCCTGAAATGGGTAGAGTGGCCTAGGCAAGTGTTTTTGTGGCACCTTTACCTTCTGTCCCGAATTGCACAGATCACGCAATATTGGACAATGATGCAGCAGCTACAGAGAACCCAGGGGCCACCCAGCCCTTCTCAAGCATCAACATCATTGCTGCTTTTGATAGGTGCATATTTCTGTGCGTCAGCTGGGCCATCATGGGTACAGGGAACATGGTAGGCAAGTTCTGTTGACTGTTCACCATACACCGTCCTGTTCTGCTGCTCCCATCTTAGTCCATTTATCCTTTTCTTTCTTGCTGGCTTGTAACTGTAAAGTCCTAAGCATATCAATGTCCACATTTTTGTCAAAGTCTAAGTTTTTGTCAATGTTCAAATCATTATCTTTGACTTGTGCTGTCAGTATCTTCTTTTCTTCTTTCTTCCACAGCTTGACGGCCGCTGCCTTTGCTGTGAAGTCTGCTAGGGTAATGCCTCTTGCTTCTCTAGTGTCAGCTTTGGTGAGTGCTTTTAGCTTGAGAACGGCTACTTTGTCTGGTTACAGTAGGGCTTTCATGAGACTTTGCACTGCTGCACCATTCTTAATTGGCTATCCGGCTGAGGTAGGAAACTGTCTGGCCTCCAAATTGCTTGACAAAGACCTCACTAAGGTTGAAACATCGCAGCGTGTTTTGTGCAATGAAATAAACAAGGATTTTACATTTTCAATTGAGACGCTCAGGAGTGCTGATTTCACCCAAACAAACTGCGTAGCCTTCCATATTGGGCCGTAATCATCAGCTATGCCAAATGCATACCTGAAATCAGTGTAAATGTTTGCCCTCTTACCTTCTGCCACTCTACATGCCTCAGTGAGGGCCTTCACTTCTGCTTCTTGTGCTGAAAAATGCGGAGGCGGAGCTTCTGCTTTTAGGACATCTTGTGTGACCACTGCATATCGGGCGTGGAATCATCACTCCTCACCCTGAAACCTGGAACCATCTACAAAAAGCTAAAAATATGCATTGTCAAATGGGTTTCAGTAACTGTTTCAAAACCTGCAGTTTCTTGTTGCATTAATGCTTGACAATCCTGCTTAAGTTCTACTTCAAATAAGTCAGAATCTTGTTGCAAAGAATTAAAAAATAGCTGATCTGCAATACCTAGATCTGCTATGCTTCCCCCTCCCCCATTTGAACTGAGATACTTGATTAAAAGAAGAGTAGCTGGGTTCAAGGTAGTACAATGTTGAAAATTGATGCTAGGAGGCATCAGAAGGGCACATTGTAGTCGGATCTGACAGACCAGAGATAGACCAGTGCTTGGGTTGCACTTCCGTGAGTATGCTCTGGAAGTCATGAGGGGTGAGGACCATTAGAGGGTAGTCCAGAACCGTAACCTTGTTCCTTTCACGGAGGTCATGGACCATGCGGTAGGTGTCCAGCTGACCTTTTCGTGTCTTTTTCTTGACTGGAGAAAGAGTAATTTCTTGGCTGGAGAACGTGTCTTGTGCAAAGCCCCCATTTGAACCAAGTCTCCCACTTGTTTCCCAACAGCATTTTCTTGTGGGTAACTAAGAGGATACTGTTTGACCCTGTGGGGGCGTATATCCTGGTTTCAGATATACCATCATAGGGGGTAAATTCAATTTCCCTATGTCTGTCTTGGAGTTGGCCCACAATTTGTCAGGAACTGCGGAAAGCTGAGTTTCTTCAGCTGCTGTCAGGACAAACACATGAGCTGGATTCACCAAGAGAGCAGTTAATTAGCAAAATTCTTGTGAACTGGCACCTGAGGTCTCAACCCGTACTGATCCATCTGATGAGAATTTGATGGATGCAGATTGGGCTTGAAAGATTTCAGTGCTGACAACAGAGACAGGAAATAATTTAATTGTGTGTTACAACAGGGAAAAATAATCCACAAACATCTATCCAGATTGGAAATGTGTTATCCTTTAAGCAAATCCATTATTAATTTGATCCTGCCTGCAGGGTCTCATCAATTGTGAAAAAAACTTCTCCTGACAACCCAAGATTCTCAACCCCCTTCTTTGTGGACAAGAGAGGGATGACCCATTACATAATTTTACATCATCTAGCTCCACCCCTTTGTTTCTGGCTGTTCGGATGCTTCTTCATGCTTTTATTTGAAATTTGCAATTTGCACATTCACATCACAGACATGTTCCTACTACTTCCTACTACTGCTGTAGGGAAATTTTTATCCCCAGTCAATATACTAGAACTATAGAACACATTCCACAACAACCACTAGTATTTCTAATATTTTCCTATAATAGGAACACTCAGGTCTGACAGAGAAAGTACAACAGTAACACCATTTAGCAATTATACACACGTCCAACCAATCACAGAATTGACATTTACGCAAAGAACAGCTAGAATATACCTTAAAATTCCTATATGTTTTCTATTTTTAAGACAGTATAATTAATTTAATTCATTACAAGTTTCTATTCCATTCACGCTTGTTTCCTTCTCTTTCTGTGACCTTGAATACAGACTGAAGTTTGAGAATGATAGACCCACATTTAAAAAAAAACTCTGACTGTTATCTCTTTGTGAAACACCATAATAGCTATTTTAGCACTGCTACATGCTTCAAATATGACAAAAGAGTTTAGAAAGCAGCCAGGATATTCAAACAACTTTAAACAATATTAATTATTATTAATTACAAGAGCTATATCCCTCTGGATGTCCAAATAGAAATATGAATAGAATATGAAGCACAGACTACACACAGTTGTTTTAGTTTAACTGCAGTAAAGTTAAAATAAAGAAAAAATACGCAAGGAGCTTCTAACAGCCCCACCGTTTCTGCATTTTTAACCTTTGTATTCTTTTACTGCGGAGAAAAGCGCCCACAAGATGTGAGTGGGATACAACTTCCTTCAACTATCAATGTGCATTTTTCCCACTTTCTTTAAGTGGGGTACTGTACCTCCCTCCCCTTCTGTCTCTACTCCTTCCCTCTTCCTAAGAGGGGCTC
Organism: Eleutherodactylus coqui; assembly: GCF_035609145.1. Classification (NCBI taxonomy): domain Eukaryota; kingdom Metazoa; phylum Chordata; class Amphibia; order Anura; family Eleutherodactylidae; genus Eleutherodactylus; species Eleutherodactylus coqui. Next base: position 90,334,626 of record NC_089840.1, read on the forward strand.
CTAATCAAGCTGTCCATAAGAAAGAGCTCTCTCTCTCTCTCTCACACACATTATATATATATAGTGAGAGGTGTGGTCTGGAATGGAAGATAGATGATATAGATTGGTCCAATATTACTCCAGGCCAGATCTTCCACCTAAACCAGCATGCTATTTAAAGAGACAGGTGGAAGTGAGGAGGGTGTGTGTGTGTGTGTGTGTGTGTGTCTGGCAGAACCAAAGAGAAGTTGTGCCAGCAGTACAATAGATATACTACCCTATCAAGGGGAGGCAGGGTCAGCAGAGCCACTTCAAAAGATGAACTCCAATCCTCCAATCTCAAGCAACTCCAAGATAGGTATGAATGGCAGCAGAACAGCTTAGGTGCATAAAACTATTTATTCCATCTTCTAAAATAATACAGGCAACGTTTCGACCATCCAATGGTCTTTATCGAAATGTCACCTGTATTATTTTAGAAGATGGAATAAATATCAGTTTTATGCACCGAAGCTGTTCTGCTGTTATTCATACCTATCTTAGAGTTGTCTAGGAGAACCAGACTTCTGTTGCAACCTAACTTCTGTTGTAAGCAGAGAGACGCTGTGGACAAATAGAGAGCTACGTTGTTCCGGCAGGACACTTGGGGAACTCTGGCCCTAGGACTGGGGTCTGGAGATGCTACAACATAAAGAAAGCTGCACTTCTGGACAACTACAGATCTATGAAAATAAATTGACTTATTGCTATTTAACTCAGTTGTGGACTTAATTGCTCCTCCTGTGGACTGTTGAAGGATTAAATTGATAGACTTTGCAAACTTTATCATTTGTCTGGAGACCCAGTCATTTCTTTTATGCTAAACGTATGATGAATAAACTAACAGAGAAGTAAAAGTTACCATTGATGTACTTATTAAGCCCAGTGTTTTTAGTGAATTTGTCCTTATTTGTAGGACAAGACTTTGTTGTAGTTCACATTTATATCATTACTGTCCTCTGTTCCCTCTATATTTTGCTACAAAATGTTAGAGATAAGCTGATATGTAAATGGAATCAAATTTTTTTTTGGTGGTAACCATTTTGAACCAAAAGTATACAAAAATGTCAGTTTTGTTTTACAGATGTCTGTTTTTGCTTGGTAAGATGAGACTACTTGTAACCAGTCCAGCATTCCGATCCTACCAGACTTTTTCGTTAAAAGCAAATAGAATTGATCTCCAGCCTGAAAAGGGAGTACTAAGCCTTGTAGAAAATTGATACTTATTAGTTGGATGGCTTAATTGTTATTAAATAGAGATGAGCGAGCACCAAAATGCTTGGGTGCTCGTTGCTCGAGTCGAACTTTTCGTAATGCTCGAGAGATCGTTTCGAGTAACGAACCCCATTGAAGTCAATGGGCGACTCAAGCATTTTTGTATGGGACCGATGCTCCGCATAGGTGATGACTTGTCAAACACCAGAAAACATCAGAAAGTCATGGAAACACCACAGAACTGGATAGGGAAGGGCAGGGTCAGCATGCATGGCTGGATCTGAGGCTCCCAGGTTCCACTATTAAGCCAGAATTGGGGAAAGAGTCTGGTGGTCACCCGCCTAACAATTTACTTGGGACAAACCCTCATTAGCAAGGCACACGTGCTGGCACATCTTAGCTAAGCACCACACTACCTGCAACCAAGGACAATCCCTGCCTGCAGGTGACACCGCTGCCTCTTCTCCTGGGTTACATGCTGGCATTGCAGTCTAACCCCCCCCCCCCCCCCCCCGCATGACCCTGTGTCCACAGCGCACACAAAAGTTTCCCTATGCAGCGTTCAGCTGCCCTCATGCCACACGCTCGCTTCATAGCCACACCAACCTCGTCTATTTATAAGTGTGTAGTGGATGAGGAGGAACACACTGCAGAGGGTTGGCAGGGCCAGGCAGCGACCCCCTTTGAAAGTGTGGGCGATAGCCCACAATGCTGTTGAAAATTGATGATAAATTGACATACGATCATCATTCCAATCCCGTGCCACCTCCATCACAAAATTGTCAGGAGCCGCAAACGTGGGCATAAAGGGACCTCGGCCCACATTTCTACCCTAGTCAGTAAGTGTATTTGTGCCAGACAGGTAAAACACCGCAGTGGGAAGTCTTTGTGCACCTGCAGCATAGGCGAGCCCCTGTAACCGTAAGGAAAGTATTACACATAAAGAAATCAGAGCACCCAAACATGGCAGTTTCACCCTGCCAAGGACCTCAGCCTCGGCTCACACCCTCATTAATAGTGGGCATAAAGCGGACTCTGATGCTAGTGTAGCTGTGAAGTTTCAATAATGCAGTAACGCTCCTTTTGTTTGGCCCAAACCAGTGTCTCAGATAACTGTAGTAACATGAGAGAAAATACATGTTGCCCAGCGCTGATCTGCAGACCGCAAGCAGGAGGAGGAGGTGGCATAATGAGGCTGAGAAACTGTGACCAAGGTAGGACACACAATACTCTGTGTGGGAAGTATGTGAGTAGGTCCTGGGTTAGGCTCGGTTCCAGCCTCCACCCTGTGTGACCCAAGGTGCTGCGAGTTAAATAGCTATGGGCAATCCATGGGTCCCACACTCTTTGAGTTCCTTGGGCTCGCCTATGTTCTGGGTGCACAAAGATGGTATCACACAGGAAGAAATCAGAGTGCCCAAACATGGCAGAGTTTCAACCCGCCAAGGACCTCGGACTTCGCTCACATTTCTGCCCAAATCAGTCGGTGTATTTGTGCCAGATAGATAAAACACCGCAATGGGAAGTCTTTGTGCACCCACAGCATAGGCAGACCCCAGTAATTTTTTTGTAGCAAAAGTATAGGTGGACCCCAGTAAAATTTCTGTAGCAAGAGTATAGGCAGACCCCTGTAACATTTCTGTAACAAGAGTATAGGCGGACCCCAGTAACATTTCTGTAGCAAAAGTATAGGCGAACCCCTCAAACCCTTCAGTAGAAACTGCATAGGCGGACCCCAGTAACATTTCTGTAGCAGGAGTATAGGCAGACCCCAGTAACATTTCTGTAGCAAAATTATAGGGAGACTCCAGTAACATTTCTATAGCAAGAGTACAGGGGGACCCCAGTAACATTTCTGTAGCAAGAGTATAGGCGGACCCCAGTAACATTTCTGTAGCAAGAGTATAGGCGGACCCCAGTAACGTTTCTGTAGCAAAAGTATAGGCAGACCCCAGTAACATTTCTGTAACAGGAGTATAGGTGGACACCAGTAACATTTCTATAGCAAGAGTATAGGCGGACCCCAGTAACATTTCTGTAAAAAGAGTATAGGCGGACCCCAGTAACATTTTTGTAGCAAAAGTATAGGCATACCCCTCAAACCATTCAGTAGAAACTGCATAGGAGGACCCCAGTAACATTTTTCTAGCAGGAGTATGGGCGGACCCCAGTAACATTTCTGTAGCAAAAGTATAGGGAGACCCCAGTAATATTTCTGTAGCAAAAGTATAGGCGGACCATAATGACATTTCTGTAGCAAAAGTTTAGGCGAACCCCTCAAACCATTCAGTAGAAACTGCATAGGAGGACACCAGTAACATTTCTGTAGCAAAAGTATAGGCGAACCCCTCAAACTATTCAGTAGAAACTGCATAGGAGAACACAGTAACATTTCTGTAGCAAAAGTATAGGCAGACCCCTGTAACATTTCATTAGCAAGAGTATAGGCGGACACCAGTGACATTTCTGTAGCAAAAGTATAGGCGAACCCTTCGAACCATTCAGTAGAAACTACATAGGCGGACCCCAGTAACATTTCTGTAGCAAAATTATAGGCAGACCCCAGTAACATTTCAGTAGCAGCACTGTAGGCAAAGCCCAGTAACATTTCTGTAGCAAAAGTATAGGCAGACCCTAGTAATATTTCTATAGTAAAAGTATAGGCAGACCCCAGTAATATTTCTGTAGCAAAAGTATAGGCGAACCCCTCAAACCATTCAGTACAAACTGCATAGGCAGACCCCAGTAACATTACTGTAGCAAGAGTATAGGCAGACCCCAGTAACATTTCTATAGCAAGAGTATAGGCGGACACCAGTAACATTTCTATAGCAAGAGTATAGGCGGACCCCAGTAACATTTCTGTAACAAGAGTATAGGCAGACCCCAGTAACATTTCTGTAGCAAACGTAAAGGCGAACCCCTCAAACCATTCAGTAAAAACTGCATAGGAGGACACCAGTAACATTTCTTTAGCAAAAGTATAGGCATACCCCTGTAACATTTCTGTAGCAAGAATATAGGCGGACACCAATAACATTTCTGTAGTAAAAGTATAGGCGAACCCCTCAAACCATTCAGTAGAAACTGCATAGGTGGACCTCTATTGGCTAGAAAATGGCGCTAAACATGCGGGGAAGGAAATGCAATTGACTCGAGTACCGCATGGTGTTCGACTCGAGTAACGAGCATCTCGAGTACCCTAATACTCGAACGAGCATCAAGCTCGGACGAGTGTGCTCGCTCATCTCTATTATTAAAGTATGTGGACATACTTAAAAATTAATCTTTGCTCTATAAACCTAATGTGCCCTCCATGACATTGTAAAACTTTATCCTAATAATGCAACAGAATTATACATTTTGTATATTTTGCATTTAAGTATTGTCCTCATACAGTATATCTGTAATTATGCTCCTAATTGGGTTTATTTGCATAATGAATTTCAGAAGTCAATTCTGCATATTAACCATTCAGACCTAAAGAATACATGCATTTGTTTCATTTGTTGTATGCCCAAAACAAATTATATTATAGGGTTTCAGCAAGTATAAAACCATACAGGCAATCTACATGAATTAATGTCATTGTTTTAAATTACTTCAAACTGTCTTCCCAATTGTGCAGTCTATTCTTTAAAGCCATTCTTACAGCATATCACTGACAGCTGAAATATGTGACCTTAATAGCTTTTTGCAAAACAAATTTAATATTTATAAAGTTGTTTAGTATTTTTTCTCCTTCACTTGCAGTTGCCACAACTGCCTTGGATCATGAGAAACGGGTTTGTGTGAAAGTTTTTAAATTACAAAACAAGGCCCCTTCTTAAATCTCTCTTTATGGCATGAAAAAAATCTGAACTTAAATCACTGAAATTCCCAATTCTGGCTGTCAGGAAATAGTGTGTTTGAACACTTCTGTGGACGTTTTATTTAAAAGGGCAGGTAAATCAAAGCAATTGCATATTAAAGTGTAAATATGCAGCAACGTGAACCTGTCATGCTGTCAGCTCAAGTATATGCAGCCATTAAAGAAAAATGCCATTTATTTAGGTTGGGTTTTTCTTTGGTCAGAGTTGGGAGATTTCTTGCACTGCAGCCACTATTATTCAGAATGGTGTATGTGTGATTTCCTTCGCCCTCTCTCTCTTTTTAACCAATCTGTCTGTGTCAAGAACACAGTGGTAAGTCTACTTCTCTGTGTGAGGGAAATTGTTTTCTTCTAACTGATGACCCCAGTTTAACAGTATCTTTTCTAGTGCATCAAAGCTCACAGTTAGACTTACTGCTGCAAAAGCACTTTTCAATGGCTTTATGACATAAAAGAGCTCACATTGACATTCACACCATGATACCCTATTGTTTATAAGCAAGCGATAAATGTTGTATCAAACACTGGAGATTCAAACTGTCTTCTTACATTAATATATTTTATCAAGTGATTACTGGGTAGTAAAATGTATTTTATCTGTTCATTTATCGAAGGCTAAACCACGTACTACAGTCATTTTAGAATTCTCACGAATTTGCAGCAGAATGCAATTCAAATTTTTTTTCTCTATATATTAAAATAAGGGCTCCCACCCACTTGCCTTTTTTTCACACGTTATAGCTTGCTTTTTTTTTTCACGCGTTATAGCTTGCCTTTTTTTCACGCGTTATAGCTTGCTTTTTTTCCCCATGCGTTATAGCTTGCCTTTTTTTCAAGCGATTGTCAATGGGACTTTCTAATGTTAAAAACGCTTTGCAAGTTGGTGCGTTTTTAACATTAGAAAGTCCCATTGACATTCGCGTAAAAAAAAGCAGCAATATAGCATGAAAAAAACGCAAGTGTGCAGGAGCCCATATGGCATGAAAAAAAAGCAAGATATAACGCGTGAAAAAAAGGCAAGTGGGTGGGAGCCCTAAAAGTGACCCTCCGGTGCTGAAGAAGCAAAGATGGCCACCCCATTTCTTTGACTTACCTGATACACACTGCATAGTAGTATGCATCATTAGTCTAAGATACTACATGTTGCTATGATTGGCCAGTGCTGCCTACATGAGCAATGTCTTAGACAATTGATGCATAATAATTAGAGATGAGCGAGCACCAAAATGCTCGGGTGCTCGTTACTCGGGACGAAATTTTCGCGATGCGCGAGAGTTCGTTTCGAATAACGAACCCCATTGAAGTCAATGGATGACCTGAGCATTTTTGTATATCGCCGATGCTCGCTAAGGTTTCCATTTGTGAAAATCTGGGCAATTCAAGAAAGTGATGGGAACGACACAGCAACGGATAGGGCAGGCGAGGGGCTACATGTTGGGCTGCATCTCAAGTTCCCAGGTCCCACTATTAAGCCACAATAGCGGCAAGAGTGGGCCCCCCCCTCCCAACAACTTTTACTTCTGAAAAGCCCTCATTAGCAATGCATACCTTAGCTAAGCACCACACTACCTCCAACAAAGCACAATCACTGCCTGCATGACACTCCGCTGCCACTTCTCCTGGGTTACATGCTGCCCAACCCCCCCCCCCCCGCGCACGACCCAGTGTCCACAGCGCACACCAAAGTGTCCCTGCGCAGCCTTCAGCTGCCCTCATGCCACGCCACCCTCATGTCTATTTATAAGTGCGTCTGCCATGAGGAGGAACCACAGGCACACACTGCAGAGGGTTGGCACGGCTAGGCAGCGACCCTCTTTAAAAGGGGCAGGACGATAGCCCACAATGCTGTACAGAAGCAGTGAGAAATATAATCCTGTGCCACTGCCATCAGGAGCTGGACACATGGGCAAAGCAATGGGGAACCTATGTGCCACACACTATTCATTCTGTCAAGGTGTCTGCATGCCCCAGTCAGACCACGGTTTTTTATAAATAGTCACAGGCAGGTACAACTCTGCAATGGGAATTCCGTGTGCACCCACAGCATGGGTGGCTCCCTGAAACCCACCGGCTGTACATAAATGTATCCCATTGCAGTGCCCTGGACAGCAGAGCTAACGTCAGATTAAATGCAGGTGGGCTTCGGCCCACACTGCATGCCCCAGTCAGACTGGGGTTTTTTATAAGCAGACACAGGCAGGTACAACTCCCTATTGTGAAGTCCGTGTGGACGAACAGCATGGGTGGCTCCCTGGAACCCACCGGTGGTACATAAGTATATCCCATTGCAGTGCCCTGGACAGTAAAGCTAATGTCAGGTTTAATGCAGGTGGGCTTCGGCCCACACTGCATGCCCCAGTCAGACTGGGGTTCTTTAGAAGTGGACACATGCAGTTACAACTCCGTGTGGACCGACAGCATGGGTGGGTGCCAGTAAGCCACCGGCGGTACATAAATATATTCCATTGCAGTGCCCAGCACAGCTGATGTAACGTCATCTTTAATGCAGGTGGGCAAAAAATTAATTGGATTACACTGTAGGCGAGGGCCCCCAAAAATTGGTGTACCAACAGTACTAATGTACCTCAGAAAAATTGCCCATGCCCAACCAAGAGGGCAGGTGAAACCCATTAATCGCTTTGGTTAATGTGACTTAATTTGTAACTAGGCCTGGAGACAGCCCAGTTAAAATAAAAATTGGTTCAAGTGCAAGTTTCAACGCTTTAATGAGCATTGAAACGTATAAAAATTGTTTACAAAAATTATATGACTGAGCCTTGTGGGCCTAAGAAAAATTGCCCGTTCGGCGTGATTACGTGAAGTTTCAGGAGGAGGAGGAGGAATATTATACACAGATTGATGAAGCTAAAAGGTCCACGTTTTTGATGGTGATAGAGAACAATGCTTCCATCCGCGGGTGCAGCTTACGTATTGTTTAGGTATCGCTGCTGTCCGCTGGTGGAGAAGAGAAGTCTGGGGAAATCCAGGCTTTGTTCATCTTGATGAGTGTAAGCCTGTCGGCACTGTCGGTTGACAGGCGGGTACGCTTATCTGTGATGATTCCCCCAGCCGCACTAAACACCCTCTCTGACAAGACGCTAGCCGCAGGACAAACAAGCACCTCCAGGGCATACAGCGCGAGTTCAGGCCACGTGTCCAGCTTCGACACCCAGTAGTTGTAGGGGGCAGAGGCGTCACGGAGGACGGTCGTGCGATCGGCTACGTACTCCCTCACCATCCATTTACAGTGCTCCCGCTGACTCAGCCTTGACTGGGGAGCGGTGACACAGTCTTGCTGGGGAGCCAGAAAGCTGTCAAAGGCCTTAGAGAGTGTTTCCCTGCCTGTGCTGTACATGCTGCTCGATCTCCGCGCCTCCCCTGCTACCTGGCCCTCGGAACTGCGCCTTCTGCCACTAGCGCTGTCGGATGGGAATTTTACCATCAGCTTGTCCGCCAGGGTCCTGTGGTATAGCATTACTCTCAAACCCCTTTCCTCTTCAGGTATGAGAGTGGAAAGGTTCTCCTTATACCGTGGGTCGAGCAGTGTGTACACCCAGTAATCCGTAGTGGCCAGAATGCGTGTAACGCGAGGGTCACAAGAAAGGCATCCTAACATGAAGTCAGCCATGTGTGCCAGGGTACCTGTACGCAACACATGGCTGTCCTCACTAGGAAGATGACTTTCAGGATCCTCCTCCTCCTCTTCCTCCTCCTCAGGCCATACACGCTGAAAGGATGACAGGCAAGCAGCATGGGTACCCTCAGCAGTGGGCCAAGCTGTCTCTTCCCCCTCCTCCTCATCCTCCTCATGCTCCTCCTCCTCCTCGTCAATGCGCTGAGATATAGACAGGAGGGTGCTCTGACTCCGAGCGCAAAGCGTCTGCCTTTATGCTTTGCAGGGAACTTCTCAAGAGGCATAGCAGAGGAATGGTGACGCTAATGATTGCAGCATCGCCGCTCACCATCTGGGTAGACTCCTCAAATTTTCCAAGGACCTGGCAGATGTCTGCCAACCAGGCCCACTCTTCTGTAAAGAATTAAGGAGGCTGACTCCCACTGCGCCGCCCATGTTGGAGTTGGTATTCCACTATAGCTCTACGCTGCTCATAGAGCCTGGCCAACATGTGAAGCGTAGAGTTCCACCGTGTGGGCACGTCGCACAGCAGTCGGTGCACTGGCAGATTAAACTGATGTTGCAGGGTGCGCAGGGTGGCAGCGTCCGTGTGGGACTTGCGGAAATGTGCGCAGAGCCGGCGCACCTTTCCGAGCAGGTCTGACAAGCGTGGGTAGCTTTTCAGAAAGCGCTGAACCACCAAATTAAAGACGTGGGCCAGGCATGGCACGTGCGTGAGGCTGCCGAGCTGCAGAGCCGCCACCAGGTTACGGCCGTTGTCACACAAGACCATGCCCGGTTGGAGGCTCAGCGGCGCAAGCCAGCGCTCGGTCTGCCCTGTCAGACCCTGCAGCAGTTCGTGGGCCGTGTGCCTCTTCTCTCCTAAGCTGAGTAGTTTCAGCACGGCCTGCTGACGCTTGCCCACCGCTGTGCTGCCATGCCGCGCGACACCGACTGCTGGCGACGTGCTGCTGCTGACACTTCTTGATTGCGAGACAGAGGTTGCGTTGGAGGAGGAGGAGGAGGGTGGTTTAGTGGAGGAAGCATACACCGCCGCAGATACCAGCACCGAGCTGGGGCGCACAATTCTGGGGGTGGGTAGGACGTGAGCGGTCCCAGGCTCTGACTCGGTCCCAGCCTCCACTAAATTCACCCAATGTGCCGTCATGGAGATATAGTGGCCCTGCCTGCCTGTGCTTGTCCACGTGTCCATTGTTAAGTGGACCTTGGCAGTAACCGTGTTGGTGAGGGCGCGTACAATGTTGCGGGAGACGTGGTCGTGCAGGGCTGGGACGGCACATCGGGAAAAGTAGTGGCGACTGGGAACTGAGTAGCGCGGGGCCGCCGCCGCCATCATGTGTTTGAAAGCCTCCGTTTCCACAACCCTATACGGCAGCATCTCCAGGCTGATACATTTGGCTATGTGCACGTTTAACGCTTGAGCGTGCGGGTGCGTGGCGGCGTACTTGCGCTTGCTCGTAAACACTCGCGCTAGCGACGGCTGGACGGTGCGCTGACAGACATTGGTGTATCGGGCCGAGGACAGCAGAGGTGAGGGTGTGGGTGCAGGCCAGGAGATGGTAGTGCCTGTGTCCTGAGAGGGGGGTTGGATCTCGGTGGCAGGTTGGGGCATAGGGGGAGAGGCAGTGGTGCAAACCGGAGGCGCTGAACGGCCTTCGTCCTACCTTGTGGGGTGCTTGGCCATCATATGCCTGCGCATGCTGGTGTTGGTGAGGCTGCTGGTGGTGGCTCCCCGGCTGATCTTGGCGCGACAAAGGTTGCACACCACTGTTCGTCGGTCGTCTGCACTCTCAGTGAAAAACTGCCAGACCTTTGAGCACCTCGGCCTCTGCAGGGTGGCATGGCGTGAGGGGGCGCTTTGGGAAACAGTTGGTGGATTATTCGGTCTGGCCCTGCCTCTACCCCTGGCCACCGCACTGCCTCTTCCAACTTGCCCTGCTGCTGCACTTGCCTCCCCCTCTGAAGACCTGTCCTCAGTAGGCTTAGCAAACCAGGTGGGGTCAGTCACCTCATCGTCCAGCTGCTCTTCCTCCGAATCCTCTGTGCGCTCCTCCCTCGGACTTACTGCCCTTACTACTACCTGACTGATAGACAACTGTGTCTCATCGTCATCGTCCTCCTCACCCATTGAAAGCTCTTGAGACACTTGCCGGAAGTCCCCAGCCTCATCCCCCGGACCCCGGGAACTTTCCAAAGGTTGGGCATCGGTCACGACAAACTCCTCCGGTGGGAGAGGAACCATTGCTGCCCATTCTGGGCAGGGGCCCGAGAACAGTTCCTGGGAGTCTGCCTGCTCCTCAGAATGTGTCATTGTAATGGAGTGAGGAGGCTGGGAGGAAGGAGGAGCAGCAGCCAGAGGATTCAGAGTTGCAGCAGTGGATGGCGTAGAACTCTGGGTGGTCAATAGATTGCTGGATGCACTTTCTGCCATCCACGACAGGACCTGCTCACACTGCTCATTTTCTAATAAAGGTCTACCGCGTGGACCCATTAATTGTGAGATGAATGTGGGGACGCCAGAAACGTGCCTCTCTCCTAATCCCGCAGCAGTCGGCTGCGATACACCTGGATCAGGAGCTCGGCCTGTGCCCACACCCTGACTTGGGCCTCCGCGTCCTCGCCCGCGTCCACGTCCTCTAGGCCTACCCCTACCCCTCAGCATGGTGTATTACCAGTAGAGCAGAAACAGAACGCTGTAATTAAATGTTCCGCTTATTGGCCTGTGGTTGGAGGCTGACTTCCCTTACGGAACGCACAGCAGAGCCAGGAAACAATTTTGCGCATGCCTGTAGTGAGACGTAGGTGCGTATCACTGAGCTAGTGGAATTCACAGCGCAGAAGCAGTCAAGTCGCCAAAGGGCAGTGGTAGGCCTTAAGTGTTTTGCTTCCCTTTTTTTAAATGCTGAGCTGATACAGCAGACAGATACTGTAGGCAGCGTATATTATGTATACTGTTTCCCTCTGGCGCTATGACGGCGGTGATGTAACAGAGACAACAGAACCAGGAAACACTTTTGCGCACGCCTGTAGTGAGACGTAGGTGCGTATGACTGAGCTAGTGGAATTCACAGCGCAGAAGCAGGCAAGTGACCAAAGGCCACTAGTAGGCCTTAAGTATTTTGCTTCTATTTTTTTAAATGCTGAGCTGATACAGCAGACAGATACTGTAGGCAGCGTATATTATGTAGACTGTTTTCCTCTGGCAGGATGACGGCGGTGATGTAACGGAGACAGCAGAGCCAGGAAACAATTTTGCGCACGCCTGTAGTGAGACGTAGGTGCGTATGACTGAGCTAGTGGAATTCACAGCGCAGAAGCAGTCAAGTGGCCAAAGGCCACTAGTAGGCCTTAAGTATTTTGCTTCCCTTTTTTAAAATGCTGAGCTGATACAGCAGACAGATACTGTAGGCAGCGTATATTATGTATACTGTTTCCCTTTTGCGCTATGACGGCGGTGATTTAACGGGCAATGCAGAGCCAGGAAACAATTTTGCGCACGCCTGTAGTGAGACGTAGGTGCTTATCACTGAGCTAGTGGAATTCACAGCGCAGAAGCAGGCAAGTGGCCAAAGGCCACTAGTAGGCCTTAAGTATTTTGCTTCTATTTTTTTAAATGCTGAGCTGATACAGCAGACAGATACTGTAGGCAGCGTATATTATGTATACTGTTTCCCTCTGGTGGTACGACGGCGGTGATGTAACGGAGACAGCAGAGCCAGGAAACAATTTTGCGCACGCCTGTAGTGAGACGTAGGTGCGTATGACTGAGCTAGTGGAATTCACAGCGTAGAAGCAGTCAAGTCGCCAAAGGGCAGTGGTAGGCCTTAAGTATTTTGCTTCCCTTTTTTTAAATGCTGAGCTGATACAGCAGACAGATACTGTAGGCAGCGTATATTATGTATACTGTTTCCCTCTGGCGCTATGACGGTGGTGATGTAACGGAGACATCAGAGCCAGGAAACACTTTTGCGCACGCCTGTAGTGAGACGTAGGTGCTTATCACTGAGCTAGTGGAATTCACAGGGCAGAAGCAGGCAAGTGGCCAAAGGCCACTAGTAGGCCTTAAGTATTTTGCTTCTATTTTTTTAAATGCTGAGCTGATACAGCAGACAGATACTGTAGGCAGCGTATATTATGTATACTGTTTCCCTCCGGTGGTACGACGGCGGTGATGTAACGGAGACAGCAGAGCCAGGAAACAATTTTGCGCACGCCTGTAGTGAGACGTAGGTGCGTATGACTGAGCTAGTGGAATTCACAGCGTAGAAGCAGTCAAGTCGCCAAAGGGCAGTGGTAGGCCTTAAGTATTTTGCTTCCCTTTTTTTAAATGCTGAGCTGATACAGCAGACAGATACTGTAGGCAGCGTATATTATGTATACTGTTTCCCTCTGGCGCTATGACGGCGGTGATGTAACGGAGACAGCAGAGCCAGGAAACACTTGCGCACGCCTGTAGTGAGACGTAGGTGCGTATGACTGAGCTAGTGGAATTCACAGCGCAGAAGCAGTCAAGTGGCCAAAGGCCACTAGTAGGCCTTAAGTATTTTGCTTCTTTTTTTTTAAATGCTGAGCTGATACAGCAGACAGATACTGTAGGCAGCGTATATTATGTATACTGTTTCCCTCTGGCGGTATGACGGCGGTGATGTAACGGAGACAGCAGAGCCAGGAAACAATTTTGCGCACGCCTGTAGTGAGACGTAGGTGCGTATCACTGAGCTAGTGGAATTCACAGCGCAGAAGCAGTCAAGTGGCCAAAGGCCACTAGTAGGCCTTAAGTATTTTGCTTCTATTTTTTTAAATGCTGAGCTGATACAGCAGACAGATACTGTAGGCAGCGTATATTATGTATACTGTTTCCCTCTGGCGCTATGACGGCGGTGATGTAACGGAGACAGCAGAGCCAGGAAACACTTGCGCACGCCTGTAGTGAGACGTAGGTGCGTATGACTGAGCTAGTGGAATTCACAGCGCAGAAGCAGTCAAGTGGCCAAAGGCAACTAGTAGGCCTTAAGTATTTTGCTTCCCTTTTTTTAAATGCTGAGCTGATACATCAGACAGATACTGTAGGCAGTGTATATTATGTATACTGTTTCCCTCTGGCGCTATCACGGCGGTGATGTAATGGGCACAGCAGAGCCAGGAAACAATTTTGCGCAAGCCTGCTGTAACGCTTAGCTGCGTATTAATTAGGACTACTACCCCCAGCAGACACGCAGTACACTGAAGACGGTCACAGGCAGCCTAAATATAGTATTTTCCCCCAATTTTCTTTAAAAAGCCCACTGCCTATATAGACAGTATATCTCTTTCACCTTTCCCACTGTCCCAGCCAAACCAGTACTGCCCCTATACTGAGTAAAATGACTGCAGACTGAGGATGCAATGGTCTGCATGCCCGATATACAAAAAAAAAAAATTGTGCAACACTGCTAAAAGCAGCCTCAACAGTACTGCACACGGTCAGATGTGGCCCTAAGAAGGACCGTTGGGGTTCTTCAAGCCTAAAATACCTCCTAACGCTCTCCCTATAGCAGCAGCAGCATCAGCAGCACTTTCCCTGATCTATGTCAGAATGCATCTGTGGCGAGCCGCGGGGGGGGGGGGGGGGCAGATTTTAATACTTGGGTGACACCTGATCTCCCCAGCCACTCACTGCAGGGGGGTGGTGTAGGGCTGGAACGTCACAGGAGGAAGTTGTAATGCCTTACATGTCTTTCTATTGGCCAGAAAAGTGCGCAAATGTCTCAGAGCTGAAAGTGAAAGTAACTTGAACATCGCGTGGTGTTCGTCTCGAGTAACGAGCATCTCGAACACCCTAATACTCGAACGAGTATCAAGCTCGGACGAGTACGCTCGCTCATCTCTAGTCATAATGTTTTAATTTTTTCATGAATGTGGCTATGTGGGATTTTGTATTTTGCAGGAAAAGTTCTAGTTTTTATAGGAACCAATTTTGAGTACGTATAAAGTATTGAATACGTTTTATAGATTTTTGCTGGTGGGGCAACAAAGAAAAGCAATTTCACCATTGTTTTTTAGTATTTATTTTTAATTCATTAACTATGTGGTATAACTGTTGTATTGACTTTATTCTGCGGGTCATTATGATTAAGACAACACAAAATTTATATAATTTTATTATGCTTTACTTCTTTTGCACATTTTTGTTTTTTCATTAACAGAGCCATATGAGGGCTTATTTTTAGTTTCAAAATACTTTATTCAAGAAGCAAACAGGATAAGTACAGCTTTTCTGACTGTCAAGAGTGAGTTTCCCCTCGCAGGGGGTAAAGCATGTTATACAGCGTAGATCTTATTCATAAATTGGGTGTACTTTTCTCTTGCAAGTACTTATTTTCCTATTACTCATCTAGTTTAGTATCTCCAGTTTTCACTAGGATGTCTAAATTATAGAATATTTGTGATTACTAAATTTATCAATTTAAACAATAAAATTTTAACAAAGATCAACTGTGGTCGTCTCTCTTTCCTGATCAGGTCAATATCATTTTTTTCGTCCTGTGGTTGTCATTTTTAGGTCGCCTGGAGGACGTGTCTAATTCCTGGTATGTCTACCAAGCTCACCCAGGGATCCCATATCTCCCCGAATTTTTCTAGAGCGTCAACTCCTATTGCGTGTAATCTCTCGTACATTGCAATACAAGAGACTCTATCTAACACTTCCCGGAAGGAGAGGTCTCTTTGCTTCCATCTAGATGCAATATGAATTCTTGCTGCCATACATATCACCTGGATCAGCTTGTGGGCTCGATATCTGACCCCTGATTGACGATCTCCCAAGAGGAGCACTGCTGGAGTTTTATGTAGGGGTCCTATAAATAGTCTCTGTAGAAGCCAATGTATTTGTGTCCAGAGTCTTGACACCACCGGGCACGTCCACCAGATATGAGCTTGAGTGCCTATTTCAGCACATCCTCTGAAACAGAGGGGCGAGGCTTATTGGTATATTTGGTGTAGTCTATTTGGCACTAGGTGGGTTCGATGGAGGATCTTTATGGATGTCTCCGTCAAAGTCACCTGATGACTCCCCTTTGCCACTGTCTCACAGCATTGTCTCCATTTCTCTAGTGACATGCTTATATTTAGGTCCTTCTCCCATTTTTCCATGTATGGAAGTTTCCCCTCTCCCCCCGGATTGTTCAGAACATTATAGATCAGGGATAAGGAGCCCTTTTTCATAGGGTCTCTCAAGCATAGTCTCTCGAACATAGTTATGTCTGGAAAGGTTCGTGGGAGTCTGAGTGAGCCTAAGAAATGGTAGACTTGGTTGATTCTATAGATCTCGGATGTTGGTGGATTGAATTTGGCTTTAAATTGGTTTATGGTTAATAGTCTAGAGTTCTCTATCAAATGGTGTATGCTAGTGACTTCATTGATTTTCCACCACTGGAAATGCACCAGGTCCTTACTTGGGGGGAAATTTTCATTTGGTATTATAGGTAGTAGCCTGGATGGGCTGGTTGACAGTTTATATTTGTATCTGGACTCCCTCCAGATGCGTATTGAGTGGTATGAGAGGGGGCTCTTGTCTAAAAGATTTGTCTTTATTGGGCCCGCGGACCAGATCAATTCTGTGGAAGTATGTGGGGCTAACTTGAATGCCTCCATGTTAACCCAGAGCGGTGCTTTTGGACCCCCCAAGGTCTCGATCCATTGCGCTAGTCTCGCTGCTAAGTAATATTCTTTCAAGTTGGGAACAGAGAGGCCTCCCCGTCTCTTATGGTAATACATGACCCTGTTTTTAATCCTTGGCCATTTTGTGGCCCAAATAAACATGAAGATAAGTTTCTGAAAATTGTTCTGAACCTCATTCGTAATAGGGATGCGTAGGGTATAGATATAGTATCCGAGGTAAGGTATTCTCATCTTCACCGCATTTATCATTCCTACCCACAAAAGCATTGGGTCATCCCACTTTTCTAGGTCTGCGGTTAGTTTCTTTATTAGCGGTGGGTAATTCCACTTGTATAAGGTGGACAGTGAGGGGGTTAGATTAATTCCCAAGTATGGGATGTATTGCAATTGCTGTCTGAAGCCGAAGTTTAGGTCTATTAATTTTGTTAGAGGGGGTGGTGTGTTTATATATGTTATGTCACTTTTGTCCGCATTTACTTTCAATCCCGTTATGGCTGCCCACTTTTCCAATAAATTCATTAAATTTGGTAAAGTTGTTAGGGGTTGGGTGATAGTGAGCAGCATATCGTCCGCAAACAGACTTATTTTATATTCGTTATTTCCAATGGGGACTCCTTTTATATTTGGGTTCTTTCTTATATCTATCACTAATGGTTCCATGGCTAGGGCAAAGAGCGCCGGGGAGAGGGGGCATTCCTGTCCGGTGCCTCGCTTTATTGGGATTGGTGTTTCTTTAGTTGTTGGTAGTTTTAATAAGGTCGAGGGTTGAGATTATAAGGATTTTATCACCTGTAGATATTCTCCTTCAAAGCCCATATGCCCTAGCTATGTGAACAGGTAGTCCCATGATAGGGAATCGAACGCCTTTTCGATGTCTAGGGCAAGCAGGGTTAGAGGGCTATTGTTCCTTTGTACTTGGTCTTTGATATTTAATACTTTTCTGATATTGTCCGGCGCTTGCCTCTGTGGGATAAAACCTACTTGATCTTTATGTACTAATTTTGGGAAAAAGTGATTCAATCGTTTTGCTAGGATGATAGTGAAAATTTTGTAATCTATGTTTAGAAGCGATATTGGCCTATTACTTTTCGGGGATAGCGGGTCTTTGTTTGCTTTCGGTATTGCCGTTAGATTTGAGTTAAGAAACTTCTTATGGTTCGGAACATTTCACTTAGCGGTCCAACCAGTGAATCCTTGTATTTTTTATAATATATGGCTGTGAGGCCATCTGGGCCTGGGGCCTTCCCTGGTTTTAGGTTGTCCATTACCTCAGCTATTTCTTCATCAGTGATAGTAGTGTTTAGTGACTCCCTTTGCTCTTGGGAGATGGTGGGCAGTGGCAGCGAGTCCATGAATTCTTTTCTTTGGTTTTCCCCTCCCCTCTGTGTTCCTGATAGAGGGAAGTGTAGAAGTTGGCAAATGTGTCGTAAATTTTAGTCTGGTTGGTTTTTGTGGTGTTGTATGGGGTATAGAGTTAAATACTGAATTGAGTCTCTGTGTGTCTCACAATTTTGCAGCTAACAGTTTATCCAGTTTGTTTGCGAATTTATAATATTTATATTTGGTCCATTGTAGCGCCCGTTCTACTTTTTCTGATAGTATGATGTTTAGTTGTAGTTTAGTGTCCCTAATTTCTTTTGTGGTTGCTCGTGAGGGATTACGCTGATTAAGATTTTCCAGGAGAAATAGTCTATTCTCCAGTGCTTGGAAAGCTTTAGATCTTTCCTTCTTTCTTTGGGAGGATAGTTGAATTAGTCGGCCACGAATGTACACTTTATGGGAGAGCCAGACCCATTGCGGTTTGGCTTCTGGTCCTTTATTAAGTTCAAAGAATTCTGCGATTTGGCTCGAGATTTTGTTCGAGCTAATTGGGTCTTTCAGTAGTGCCTCATTCAGCCTCCATCTGAAGATATTTCTGGTGTTTTTTTCTAACTCTATCTCGCAGAGTACCAAATCGTGGTCCGACCATGCATTGGGGTAGTGTCTGGTGGTCGTGAGTTGGGGTGAGAGCGATGTTGAAATCAGTACATAGTCAAGTCTTGAGTATGTCGGACTTGATGTTGAGAAAAAAGTATATCCTCTATCCTTTCCGCAGACCTCTCTCCAGCAATCTGCTAATCTGTGGTGTTCTAGTTTGGTTTCCCATTCTTTTCTCTGCTTGGCCGAAAATCTATCTGGGGTGTTACTCGATCTGTCAAGTGACTCATGGAAGGGGAAATTAAAGTCTCCTGCCAACAGTATCTTGTGATGTGGAAATCTTGTTAGTTGGTTCGCTACTATTCGCATCGTGGGCAGGGGTTTTCCGAGGGGGCGTACATATTGACTATTAGTATTGGTTGGTCCTGTAGTGTACCCCATGTAAGGCAATATCTTCCCTCTTGGTCGCTTTCTGAGTGTATCTCCTGGAGAGGGAATGAGTTGTATATTAGTGTCAGAACCCCTCTGTGTTTCTTGCTTGCTGTAGATGTAAAGCTTCTTGTGTAATTGCGACTAATGTATCTGGGAGCTGAGCTGTGGGAGAAATGTGTCTCCTGAATGCAAATTATGTCTGGTCTGTGCTTGGCGTATGTCATAAGGGCTTTTCTCCTTTTGCTCGGTGAATTAAATCCTCTCACGTTATGGGAAATTAGACATACCATTTGTTGACCTGGTCTAGGCTTGCTATGGTATTCTCGTCGAGAGCCCTGTGTCCGTACCTCTGTTGTCCTCCAGTCTGACCCCTTTTAGGAGTGACAACCTGTGATCTTAATTCAAAAACATTAACAAACAAACTTTCATACAAAGCCACCTTTTCCCTTTGAGTATGGGGGTCCGGTGTAACAATTGGCAACTTGTAATTAACTAGGGTCCTGGGACCCTTTAGGCCAGAGATTAGATTGGTATCACCTTTCAGTGACTCGTCCATTTCTGAGTAACTCAACAACTTGTAAACCATCATGGGACTAAGCACCATATTCAAAAGTATCAACAGTGCAATCATTTTGCATCATTTCTGTGGAGGGACGCCCCCCACGGGATATTCCCCCGGGAGCGCTCATCCACCCCTCCATTGATGTATTCAAATCGGAATTTTTTAGTCTTCTCACCATTTTCCCCTCCCTCTCCTCCCCCAGTCCCCCCCAGTTCCTCCTTCTCCTTCTCGCCTGGGAGCTGGGGAGGGAGGCAAAACGGAGTAAAAGTGTCCATCACAGTTCATTCGTGCTATGTTCAGGCCATATTGGGCCCGTTGTTTCTTGCGCTTCGGTCTCGGGGTCCGGGTCTGTTCTGTATCGGGTGTACCCGCCTAGGGTGAGGGTGCGGTCGTCCGGCCTCTTGCGGTCTATCTACTTGTATCTGTGCTCTCTCTAGGGCTTCATAGGCCTCCTCCAGGGTTTTTACTGTATATGCTCTGCCCTGGTTTTGGAAAAGGAGCGCAAAGGGGAATGCCCATTTGTATCTAATATTGGCCGCAATTAAGGCTTGTGTAATTGGCCGGAAGGATCTCCTTTTCGCCAGTGTTGATGGGGCGATATCCGCATAAAGTTGAACAGTAGAAGACATCCCCGGCACTGGGGTGAGGTTTCTGGCTGCTGTCAGGAGCTGATCTCCCACCTCACTGTAATGTAACTTGAGCACCACATTCCTAGGCATCTCTGGGTTCGGGGGCTTGGCAAGCACCCTATGAATTCGATCAATTCTGAGTGATGCTTGGTCGATCTGGGGCAGGAGTGCCGAGAAGAGATTGATCGCAGTTTCTTTCAGGGCTGTGATCGTTTCTGGGAGGCCCCGAATTCTAATGTTAGACCGCCGGGATCTGTTTTCAAGGTCCTCAAATTTGGCCTCCAGCTGGTCGATTTTGGTTTCTAAGTCTGCTACATAGCCCCGGTCTGTTTCTATAACGTCAATTATGTCCTCCATTTTCCTTTCTAATTCCTCGGTTCTCTGCCCCAGTTCCCGAATCTGGTCAGTGAAATCCTTCACTGCTGCAGAAAGTTCTGTTTGGAAAATTTTTTTCATCTGCTCCAGCAGACTGGAGTGGTCTGTGGTATCTTGTCTTGTTTCCATCATGTCCTCTTCTGCGTCGATCTCTGAGGGGCTTCTGGACGCTGCTGGGGAGGGGGGTCCGCTTAAGACTGAGATGCAAACATATTTAATAACGTGCCTTTGGATGGGGTCTTCGCTGTTTTACCTTTGGTTTTAGTCATGCTTTTTAATGGCTGAGTGGGATCAACAAAGGGTGCTAATGAGTCTTGATCTAGTTATCTTATAGCATAGTGCAAGTGTCCCGATGGAGCAGATACTAGGGTTTCATTCTCCGATGTGTCTAGCTCTGCTTAAGCGTTGAGTGGGGGCTAATGTCCTGGCGGGGGGTCGGGGTCCATTTTGTTTCGTGTGGAAGGTAGCTGAAATGCGTTAGGGCATGAGGAGCTTCCAATTGCTTTGGTTAAAGTGAGGTCTCCTGTTTAGCTTTGTTTGCAGGTGGGGAGGCCCCTTGTTTTGCTGCAGATTGAGATGAATGGCTTCCACTCTGTCGGGTCCTGCGTTTGCAGTTTCTGTGTCTTTGGGCGGTTGAGTGCCCCCTATGTCGCAGGAGTGAGTGCTGGTATTTAGTCAGGCTATAGGTGCCTGCACTTGTCTCAGGGTTCAGGCCTTCCCTTTCTCAACCTCTCTTCTCTATTCTGCCGTGGCCTGTTCCTGGGGCCCCTCGGGGTCTACTTTTCCCGCGTGTGGTCAGTCCTCTTATGGTGTGTGGAGAGGGGAGAAAGAGTCTTTCTGTGGCCTTGGGGGCCGGCTATGTCCCGGACCGGTTCCTCTGAGTCTATTGGGAACTCTGGCCCTGCCGTGTGGTGGTAGAAGCGGGGGGGGGGGGCCTCCCTTCCATTAATGCTGCCGCTGTCCTGGGCTCCTTTCCCCCACCTCCGGGTCCTTTCCCGCCTCCCCCATTAGCTGGGTGAAGTGGCTTACCAGCTCTTCCCTTACGTCCTGCTCCCATTCTAGCAGTGGGGAGCTCCGGTCCGCCCTCTGTCCGGTCCTCTCTTCCTCCTCTGCGCTTTATGAGTGGGGTGGTCCCTCTCTCTGGGTGCCTCGGTTCTGTCCCCAGCGATGTCTGCTGGGCGGAGGCACCTCGCGAACTCTTCTCTCCACTTCCGATCGCGGCGCTTCCCAAACTCGAGCCCGCAGCTTCAGGCCCGCCCGCAGGCCGAAATTCTTTTTGCCGTGGATCCGGTCAAGAGATGGCTCAAAATGCTCCTCTCGTCCAGGGGAGCCGAATCGCCAGGTTTTTGAGGCTCTCACGGTGTCGCAGCCCTCTCAATTTAGCGCTTTATCTGCCGGCTGTAGAGGAGCGCTGGTGCAGGCGTCCGCTCTCCTCTCGCGCCAAGCCACGCCCCCGAGGGCTTATTTTTTATGTGTTGACTTGTAGCTTTTATTAGTACCATTTTGAATTATTTAAGACCATTTAATTACTTTGTATTTCTTTGTATTTTTTGGGAAAGTAAAATGGACAGAAGACAACTATTTTGGCATATTTTTTAATGGAATTGACCATACTAGATAAATAACCTATTATTTTATAGTATTGATGTGGCAATACGAATTATGTATAGATTTTAGTATTTTAAGAAATGTATAGGAGGGAGAAACTTTTAAATTGTTTTTTCTCAGTAAAACCATTTAGGTGCTCTGGTCAACAATGGCCACAGCATTTGTGGGGTTAAACAGCATAGAGGAGTGATTAGATGGGAAAGTGTTCATCTTCTCACTCTTTTTCTGTAAAAAAAGACCCCATATGTGACAATCAGAGAGCAAATATACTCTGATTGATATGGGGAGGGGATAACATATTATCCTACCCTGGGACAGGGGGACAGACTGGTTGTCCCACTGCCCCTTTTGCTCTGCAAACAGACTGAAGTAGCAGCTATTAATTCAGTATAACCACTCTCACTTCAAATGGCTGCAGCTCTAAGTTCTAGCATGGCTAACACCAAGCTTTTGGTGTCATTTTAAAGCCAAGATTCTCTGGTCCTATTATTGCAGTGACAATAGAATTGGAACATAACTCTTTGAAATAGAAGGAGGTCTGTTTGGCCAAAACCATAATGTCTATTTCCTATTGAACAAAAAGAATTTGGCGTAATTAGTAGGGGGGCTAATTAAGAACCATAAATGAAACCAAGGTGAGTGTATGGAACTCATATTTAAATTATGTTAAGGTTTTGCCATGATTTTTCAAATATTGAGGTACAGTGCTAAGTGTTCACATTAGGGATAGAGTGACTACAGAGAAGACACGCATACATCAATGTTATATAAGCTATCATTAATTCTCTAAGAGACTTCATAGCAATTTATCTGTACAATATCTTTGTATTTAAAATTACCAGTGTTGAGACTCAATTATATTTCTTCAGACTGTCCACTCACTCATCATGATCTCCCTTAAAATTCTTCTTTGAAATAAACAGTGTTATATCTGTCCTCATCTGTTCCTACTCACAGTTACTAGTAGTCTTTCTTCACTTTTACAAGCTTGCAGTGTGGAAAGTATCTTGTTGGACCTCCCCTGGGACTTTGCAACAGATACACATACCCCACACCTAGCTATAGGAATGTGGAAAAGAATTCATTTAAAATATTAATTGCTTTAGAACTGCCAAATGATATCTATGAAGATTGTAACATGGTTATAATTCTTCAACCATGATTCATCCAAAGTCTCCATATTAATATCCATGTTAAGATTTCACATGAATGTCAGTTTACTTGCTGCTTTTAAAATGGAGTCTGCTACATAATTAATTAATACATCTTTGCAGTTAATTTAAGTGCAATAGAAAGAATGATACCTCTTCATCAAATGCATGCAATCTTTTTCAGAAGAGTCCATTAGCTATATTACATTTGTGCCTTCATTCCATCAAAGGGACCATTTAGCTTAGTTGATCTAAGAAATCATGCCAAAAACTCAATATATGCACTTAGGAAGTTTAAAATGCTCTTCCATTAAATAAAAGTACTGCTGCATTCATGGTTAAAGAGTAGTAGTTTCTTTCTGAGTAGATCCAGCATGCCTATTTTATTAAACAACAAAAATGTATCAAGATGCATTAAAAGTGATGTATACAACTTGGTATCATGCTTACTTCTATAGAATTATGATAGAACTTGTTTCCTTTATCTTGTTTAACAGGAAATTTAAGTGAAAGGTCTCACTTAGCAGCCACTGTGTGGACTCAAAGCTGCCTAGATGTAGCCACAAGGCAGCCAAGAATCCAAGTCAGTACAAACCAATTAAGTGTTAACTGATTCTTTATTGGAAATAGGCATGTGGTTTTTCGGCAAATTCTACAGCTATTAACAATCAACAATTAGTTTACACTTAATTTGTTTTCAAAGAGCATGACTTGGGGCTTTCAGTAGCATTGGCCTAATCTGGACTATGCGGTAGTTGCTGTGTAAGAGCCTGCAACATAACACTAATCAGTTACACTCAATAAACATAACTTTTAACCAGACCAATGAAACAATCTTTTACATGATAGGAGTAAAATATCAATCACCAAAAGAATATCACCAATACAATGTGGTTTTACTTGCTTAAACCCACAATATAATAATGTGCTAGAAGGGTTATCCAACTTTGTAAAATTGATGGCCTATCTTCAGGATAGGCAATCAATATTTGATCAGTGGGGGTTTGCCGCTCAAGAGTCCTATTGATCAGGGCTGCAGCCTCTTCAAATGTTCACATGAGAGCACAATTATGCTTGTACGGAAAAGTGCCATAATATTGAAAGAGGCTTGTACCACCTACTTCAAAGAGACAAGTCTGAATTACTCATAACAGCCACTATAATGGCTCTTTCACACGGGTGCTGCGATTTTTGGCCACCTGAGTCACGGCTGAAAATCACTTGAACGAGAGGCAGCTGCAACCAAGTTATGGCTGTATCTCCCATTTTAATGCCCATTCAGATGGTATGTATACACTGCAGCCAGGAATACTGCTAAACTCCCTGCCCTTCCCCCCCCCTAACCTCCCCTTGCCGGCAAAGGGAGTGGGTGGGAGCTAGTGTGTTAAACTCCCGCCCCCTCTATGCCCTTTGCCAGCTGGCAGCAAGGGAAGGGGGTGGGACAGGGTGGGAGCTGAGCAGAGCTAGTGTGCTAATCTTCCGCCCCATCCCGCCAGCTCTTTTTGCCTGCATCTGGCAAGGGCTGGAGAGGGGGAGGAAAGAGGTAGGGAGTTTACCAGAGCCGCTGCTAAACTCCCTCCCACCTCCCTTTTCTGGCAGCTCTTATAGGCTCCCATAGTAGTCTATAGGACTAGTCAGCATATTCCGGCAAAAGATAGGTCCAGACCTATCTTTTCCAGTCAGCGTTAAAGCAGCCGGCCGCAATGCGCACTGTGTGTGCCATCTTTTCCAGCCGGCTGATTTTACGCACAAAAAATCACCCATCTGAACAAGTGCATTGGAATCCAATGCTTCAGATGGTCGCTATTTTCGGCCGCGTTTTATCACTTGTGTGAATAAAGTAATATGGCACTCTGCAGTACAGGCGTGATTCTGCTCTGATGTAACAATCGAAGGTGCACCTCGGCACTTCCATCAATTTTACAAGGTTGGAAAATGCTTTTAATATATAATCATGCAAAGGACATAGAGCCCAGACCTCCAATCAGTAAGGATTATTTACTGCAGTAAGGAATATATATCACATACCACAATATCCAGCAAGGTATCATAGAATAAAGGTCCAAGATGAAATATGTAGATAAATGCCAGTAAATCAGGTGGAATCCTCACCCTATTATCTTCCTACTTATGAGCCCTAATGAGTCAGAGTTGTTGCCCTGAAAGGGACAGGTCCACTTCAGAATCTACTGTACTAATATGCGATAAAGTGCCCTAATAGGAAATCTCACAACAATATCAAAAGTATTAACACCAGCATAGAAACATATTATGTCCCATGAGCCAACGCATGTCCACAGAAATTGGTTCATCAGGGCACATTGAACAAAACAAATCACGCAGCTACTGTATAGCCATTAATATAAGTATTAACAGAAGTAGTAAGAAAAAAAACAGCTATATCCTGCTGGAAGACTTGCTGAAAATTATTCACTATTCAAATACAGGTACAATATATAATAAAAAGCAATGTCTGCTGTCAAAATTAATAAAATATCATCTCTGACAGAAAAATGTAAAAACAAGTTGTAACTCATGATACCAGTTCGATTCCACAGAGGGATAAATAAAGATAAAAGCTCCTACATCTTCACTGCGCTTTGCATGTCAACAGCGCTGTATTTGGCATCTTCACATGTCCTTAGGCACTCTGATTGGTGCCTGGACACAATGCTGTTAACACGCCGAGTGAAGGACCGGTATGGGAATATTCATCTGTATTTATCCCTCTGTGGTATTGAGTAGGTAGTGGGAGTTACAATGTGTCTTGATATTTTTCTGTCAGAGTTGATGTGTTATTAATTTTGATGGTAGACATCGCTTCTACTTATATATGTGTACTTGGATAGTAAGTAACTTTAAGTCGGTTTTCCAGTAAGATATAGCTGGTTGTTTCTTACTACTCTTGTACATATATTATATTTACGGCTTAAAAGGGTTGTGCCGAGATGCACGACCCCTCCGAGAATTTGAGGCCTAAGGCGAACAACTGCTCTCCCCGGGTCCCATGCTCAGCACCTCAGCTGATTTTGATGGGGGAAAAGCAATATCAGTTAGACTTCAATGGAAACAGGAAATTTAGTATTAGAGGATGGCTATTTACATGAATGGCTATCCTGTAGTCCTAAAACAGCAGAACAGGAACCGCATTTACTGAGTGGCTCTTCTGTTGGGTTCTAGAGGGACTCCCGAGTGGGAGAACCTACTCTATGAAGTTCATATGCTCTAATAGGGCCAATGAACAAGGGTTCTGCACTTGGCAAAAGCCCTTCAAGTGCCTGATTTGTTTTGCTTATTAGCCATTGATGAGCCATATTCTGGGATAACAGCTTGAAAGGGGTTTTCCATGATCATTGTCCGGGGTCCATTGCTCGGGACCCAGATCAATCAGCTGTGCGGGTGTAAGCTGTCAGCACCATAATAACACAGAAGTCGCAGCGGAAATCAATGAGAGCCGTGCCTGCAATTACAAGCAGCTGGGAGGTCAGCATGAAGATTTCCACTCCAAATACACAAAGGTCAGAGCAGAAGCAGTGGAATTCTCCGCGCCGACTTCCAATGTAGTGGCTGGCGCTTGTCAAGCTTGACAAAGACTCTGCACAGAGTTGAAACGTTGCTTGTGTGTTCTCATTTTATTCGGATCAATAAAGGAGCATCGGCCATGATGCATTAACTTTTACTTAACCAATTTAGAATGCTGCCCTGCTTTTTCTATTTTGGACTATAATCTGGAGCTTTGGAGTCAGCTCCTAGTTTGGGCTGTACAGATTTATTTGCCTCACACCAGTGGTGTTTATCTGGGAGTGCTGCTGTGTTCTCTATCTCTGGTGGGTTATCCTGATGATAGGTCATCAATAGTATTTCCATGGAAAACCCCTTTAAGTCAAGGGACATTTTTTTTGTTTTTATCATTGTGTTTACATTTTTTTAATTTTATTGTTATTTCATATTACATCGCTTTAGGGCATTTCAGAACTTCCATTCTGTCATGTTATTAGAACTTATGATTAAAGTGATAATGGGGAGGATTCCACTTATTGACTTGATCTTGGATCTTTATTGTATTGTACCTTGCTGGAGATTGAGAATATAATCCTTACTGCTTGGAAGTCTGTCCCCTATATTTCTTCTGTGGATGTATTGAGGCATTATTACACCGCAGGTTTAGGCAAGAAGAACAACATATATCACAATTGTAGTGTTATTATTTTATTGGTGTAAATCAAACTTATGTCCTATGAGTATTGCTGATCAAGTGATATATTATTTCATTATAGCATAATGATTTGATTAATCTCTCAATTATATGTTACATAAGACCCTAACCTAAATAGGTAAAGGAAAAATTAATGACACACTTATTAGACCTAACATGCTCACATTAGCACTAATTATACCATTTTGTGGAGCCCTCAACAGGAAAGGCATTTATAATGTCAAAATGCATCTCTCCCACACTGGCACTTTTTGGTCATAAATGTAACTATCGCTGTAACAGAAAATGTAGCTACAATGGAATTCATAACATGAAGTACCCCAATAAGGTAGATAAACATTGCTCATTTTTGTGGGTGGGAAAAAGCAGTGCCATTTATTATAATGTTGACTTATGTGGCAGAGAAACATATATATAGTCCATGGGAGTAGAACAAGTCAATGGGAGTAAAAATTGAGTTAACTAATTTGCCCTCCAGAAGGTTCCTAGTGCAGGCAAAGCCCCCCCCCCCCCCCCCCCCCCCGCAACTGAATGGGAATAGAGCACACATCTGGGGAACACTGTGCTTCTTCCAAAAATTGGTCAATATAGTGTACAATGGTTCAGATGTCAATTGTAGCACAGGGGTGTCACTGAAAACAAAAGAAGGCCCACATAAGGTCTCCTAGATCTGAAATTGCACCAAGGAAAACAGCAGGTGGGCTACTTGTTTTAAAAGCAGTGCCATAAATTTT
The DNA here is from genome assembly GCF_035609145.1 of Eleutherodactylus coqui. Classification (NCBI taxonomy): domain Eukaryota; kingdom Metazoa; phylum Chordata; class Amphibia; order Anura; family Eleutherodactylidae; genus Eleutherodactylus; species Eleutherodactylus coqui. The sequence continues at coordinate 90,362,647 of NC_089840.1, forward strand.
ACATAAAGAAATTTTGCCTGGTGAAGACAACACTCAAGCATGCGTCTGCTCCAAGGAACAGTTGTAGAGCTACTAAAATGCTTGCTGCAGAAGACAGCAGGGGTGCTGTTTGTTTTAAAATATTTTTATAGATTGCAAAGCACAAATTCTACCAGAAGAACAGAATAGTCAAGTATGAGTCTTCTCCAAGGAAAAGCAGTAGAGTTACAGCTGTTTCTTGTGCTTTAGAAAAAATTCATTTTGGGAGGAGGATGAGGGGGGTGAGGAGGGGACCGACAAGGATGAGTGTCCCACAACTCTTGGGGTACCATGAAACATGGACCATGACTTTAAGCTTCATGACTCACCTGCAGAACATTGACCCACTGTGCTGCTAAGGATATGTAATGCCCTGGCCATACTTGTTGGACCATGTTTCTGTGGTCAAGTGCACCCTGCCACGGACAGTGTTCTTCAATGCCATAGACACATTATCTCTTACACTGCAGTCCAGGGCAGGAATGGATTTTTGGGCAAAGAAATGGTGGCTGGGCATCTAGTATTGCGGGTCACCACAGAGCATCATGTTGTGGTAGGCATCTGTGTCAACTATGACCATTGCCTTTCTTCTCCTGAGTGAACTCTATGTCACAGTGAGCACTAGTAGCATTAATCTCTATTTCCACATCTCTACCAGTATACATTGCCTATGGAGGGCTGACCGCACACACTGACCCACACTCATCTTCCTGTTCGGAGGAAAAAAATGGTTGGGCATCAGTGCATCCAATGTCTTGGTCTTCTTCCTCTATTTTATTGGGCTGTCCAGTTGTCATCCATGACACTGAATGATCAAACAGCTCCTCAGACTGATCCATATGGACTGCTTTGGAGGGTGCAGGGGATTTTACATGGGGTGAAGTAGAGGGGGGATGCTTATGGCCGACTGGTGCAGTCTGACTGCTGTGTGCCTGTGACTGGGAGAGAGAAAGTGGTCGTACTTGAAGCATGCTGTATCATTCACTCTACAATCTGTTCTGCATGCTGTGGATGTAACACACCAATTTTAAGGACTAGCAGCAGGCTTGCCACTCCTCCTGAAGAACTTGAAGCAGTTGCTTCAACGAGAGCCACTTGAAGAGCCAACTTGGCCCATCCTCTACCACCTCTTTTTTATGTTTTTCATGTTTCCTTTTTATTAATTTAGTTTATTTTTAGTGCAGTTTTATGCAACTTATCAGCTATCCTTATAGTGTGCAGTAAACCATGGCTAGCTGCATATGGCCTGCAAATAATTTGTAGCGGTCACAATGCTAACTTTGAACAGAGTCCGCTGACACACACTGTGTGTATTTGTGGTTTTCATTTTGTATAGACAAAAAGCACTTCCAACTGCAATCCCTGAGAGGCACGGTATGTGAGAACAGAAAGCCACAGAATATAGCTTGTATCTTTGTGAGCCGTCCCTATTTGGTGCAAAGTAATTGAATTTCCCAAATCTCACTGCTAGTTGCATACATTCTGCAAATAATTTGGAGTGGCCAGACTGGTGACTTTCAACACACCATGTTTTGTATAGGCATAAAAATGAGACGCAGCAACTTTCTCTGCTACCCCTATTAGACATCCTGTTTGCGTTCTCTGTGGGTATACAAGCTTTCACACCCAGCAGCAATATATTCTCTGTAGAATATCTGTCCCTATTAACAAACCATGTGTTATATACGCATATAAACATGATGCAGCTTCTCTGTCCTGTATTCGAATTTTAAATGGCTGCTTGTTACATAGCAGGGTCTAAGTTATATATATATATAGCTAGGTCATGTGATGCAGGCATCCAACAGAGTTTGGTGATATCAGCAAGGTGCCCTTGCTGCTGATTGGCTCGACACTGATCCCTGCAACAGCTATAATGAGAAATTTGATATTCCCACCATTTTTACCAAAAATTGTTTCGGGCTAACCCAATTTGATTTAGCAAAAATTGTGACAATTTTATCACCTGGTCGATCAAGATGAGCAACATTATTCTACACCCTCTTATAGCCCTGTCGATGCACTGTTTGGAAAGTTATCATTTGTGTGAAGGATCTGCCACTGCTTTCAATCCCTTAATTATTGCTCAAGTGAAATAGTTATGCAAGTCAGATTACCATCCTCTCAAGACTTCTTTTTGCTTCTTTCTTGCCTACTCTTCATACAACCATCTCCAAGATTTCTCTTATTCATTCTCCATATTTTGTAACTCTTTACCTGAATTAATCAGTCTCACCCCATCTTTGATTCCTTTAAAAGTAACCTGAAAACTTCTCTGACGAGAAAAGCCTACAACCTACAATATACCTGCTATCACTACACTACCTAATGAGAAGCTTTTCTCCTCACCTATTGCCTCCATCTTCCTTTCTGTGTAAATTGTAATCCCATAAGGGCATAGTTCTCTTTCCTACTGTGCCAGTCTATTGCCAATGTAGTTATGTTCATTATTGTTCTCTTCAAAAAACAAACGTTAGACAGTGCATCCAAAGTAGGATAAGTACATTGCTTAAAAAAATAAAGGGAACAATTAAATAAAAATGCCCTTCACAGTTAGGATTAAAACATGTAAACTTTATTAACGTGTTAAAATAAGAGACACTAGTGGGCGACAAACATAAATAAGTTTCCAAAAATCCCTCGGGATAGGAATTGATGCAAAGAGTGTAATGACACAAAAGGACGTTTTGCTATTGAAGCTAAGGTTGTATGTGTGTATTTTCACTCAATGATAGTTCTAAAAACTATGTTTCTGAACAAAGAGGCAGTCCATCACTTGAATATTAGCCAATAGAACTCTGTCGTTCTTAAAGTTCAGTATAAAAGTAGTTACTTATATACGTTCTGGAGAGCGATCTAATGGTACATGGACCAGAAGATAGTATTAACTCCGCTGATGTGAACTATTACACAATCAATTGTATTGGATGCGATGTTGCCCCAATTTATAAGTGTAATAATTCTAAAGAGAAATACAGTAACTACTTGATGTAGAGTGCAGAGGCTCCATTCAGATGGACTACAACAATCCGTAAGGTAAGTAAAGAAGTTTCCTCAATAGGGTGAAAACTCTTATGGAGATTATACTCAATTCTAGCGCACTCCTGTGTGCTTGATATGGAGGTGTTTCATATATAACTATTGTGACTCGACGCGTTTCTCCGCAAGATGATAGCGGTTTATCAGGAGTATTGAGTTTGTGATGAACTGGTTCATTAGTTCATTAAGAGTATAACGTATGTGCTGAAGTGGTTCGTTGAAAAACTGAGCTCAACCATTTGTAAGTGGGATATATACAGAGACCGGTCTGTTCTAAAAAATATATATCCTATGTCAGTATATGTGTCCTATGGCTAGAGTATGTCAGCTTTGAAATAGGTAGCCAACATGCATTAGCCCGGACCAGATTCAAATTCTTTGAGTACTTGATCACGTATTTGCTACTAGGTATGATCATTTCTATAGCAAAGATATTTTGGGATTTCTCTGCCTCTGTGAATAACAATTAAATAAAGATTCAAATAAAAAAATCTTTATTGATATAAATTGTGTAATTTGTTGAGAATAAAATGACATATCAATGGGTAAGTGAAACCAAAATCATCAACCGATTGAAGGATAGTTTCCAAATCAGCTGGAAAATCAATCTGTGTGAATTTCATCACAGCAACTCATAATGTGACTCAGTAATAATGTATATGGCCGCCCCTACACTGGCGATAAAATTGTGTGATTTTCGTGCGATGCAAGAGTGAGCGAAAACGCAGAATTATGAAACCAAGGATTTTCAATGGTTTCCTTCACATTTGCTATGTTTTCACTCATGCAATGTTGCAAGAAAAAAAATTGCGGCATATCCTTTTTTTTGCATCGCAAAACTTGATTTTTGTGTGATGCAATGTGTTTTGAACATTAGATTTTTCACGGAAAAAAACACAGCAAAATCGTGCGAAAAAGTGGCAGTGATGTTTTTGTGAGAAAAAGCAACACTAATGCTCAAAAATCATGGGGAAAAAGTCACGATTTTGCAGTCATTTTCATGCGACAATATCATGATCGCCAGTGTGAAGGAGCCATAACTGAGAAGTTTGCAGAGCAGGTCAATTTCCTTAGGGTTCCTACTAGAGATGAGCGAACGTACTCGTCCGAGCTTGATACTCGTTCGAATATTAGCGTGTTCGAGATGCTCGTTACTCGTAACGAGTACCACGTTATGTTCGAGTTACTTTCACTTTCATCTCTGAGACGTTAGCGCGCTTTTCTGGCCAATAGAAAGACAGGGAAGGCATTACAACTTCCCCCTGCGACATTCAAGCCCTATACCACCCCCCTGCAGTGAGTGGTTGGCGAGATCAGGTGTCACCCGAGTATATAAATCGGCCCCTCCCGCGGCTCGCCACAGATGCATTCTGACAGAGATCAGAGACAGTGCTGCTGGTGCCAGAGCTGCTATAGGGAGAGCGTTAGGAGTTATTTTAGGCTTCAAGAACCCCAACGGTCCTTCTTAGGGCCACATCTAACAGTGTGCAGTAGTGTGGAGGCTGCTTTTTGCAGTGTTGCACTTTTTTTGTATATCGGCCGTGCAGAGCATTGCGTCCTGCAGTAATTTTACATTGTCCAGGGCCAGTAGTGGTGAGGCAGGGACAGAAGACATATTTAGTGTATATAGGCAGTGGGCCTTTCCAAAAACATTTGGGAAAAAAAATCTATTTGGGCTGCCTGTGACCGTCCTCAGTGTACTGGGTCTCTGCTGGGGGTAGTTGTCCTAATTCATACGCAGCCAGCTAAGTGTTACAGCAGGCTTGCGCAAAATTCTTTCCTGCCTCTGTGTTGCCTCTTACATCACCGCTGTATTCCTGTCCACAAGTGTACTGGGTCTCTGCTAGGGGTAGTTGTCCTAATTCATACGCAGCCAGCTAAGTGTTACAGCAGGCTTGCGCAAAATTCTTTCCTGCCTCTGTGTTGCCTCTTACATCACCGCTGTATTCCTGTCCACAAGTGTACTGGGTCTCTGCTAAGTGTTACAGCAGGCTTGCGCAAAATTCTTTCCTGCCTCTGTGTTGCCTCTTACATCACCGCTGTATTCCTGTCCACAAGTGTACTGGGTCTCTGCTGGGGGTAGTTGTCCTAATTCATACGCAGCCAGCTGAGTGTTACAGCAGGCTTGCGCAAAATTCTTTCCTGCCTCTGTGTTGCCTCTTACATCACCGCTGTATTCCTGTCCACAAGTGTACTGGGTCTCTGCTGGGGATAGTTGTCCTAATTCATACGCAGCCAGCTAAGTGTTACAGCAGGCTTGCGCAAAATTCTTTCCTGCCTCTGTGTTGCCTCTTACAACACCGCTGTATTCCTGTCGACAAGTGTACTGGGTCTCTGCTGGGGGTAGTTGTCCTAATTCATACGCAGCCAGCTAAGTGTTACAGCAGGCTTGCGCAAAATTCTTTCCTGCCTCTGCTGTGCGTTCCGTAAGCGAAGTCAGCCTCCAACCACAGGCCAATAAGCGGCACATTTAATTACAGCATTCTGTTTCTGCACTACTGGTAATACAGCATGCTGAGGGGTAGGGGTAGGCCTAGAGGACATGGACGCGGACGAGGACGCAGAGGCCCAAGTCAGGGTGTGGGCACAGGCCGAGCCAGTGCGGTGGCCAGGGGTAGAGGCAGGGCCAGACCGAATAATCCACCAACTGTTTCCCAAAGTGCCCCCTCGCGCCATTCCACCCTGCAGAGGCCAAGGTGCTCTACGGTGTGGCAGTTTTTCACAGAGATGCCTGACGACCGACGAACAGTGGTGTGCAACCTTTGTCGCGCCAAGATCAGCTGGGGAGCCACCACCACCAGCATGCGCAGGCATATGATGGCCAACCACCCCACAAGGTGGAACGAAGGCCGTTCACCGCCTCCGGTTTGCACCACTGCCTCTCCCCCTGTGCCCCAACCTGCCACTGAGATCCAACCCCCCTCTGAGGACACAGGCACGAGTGCCTACCGGCCTGCACCCACACCCTCACCTCCGCTGTCCTCGGCCCCATCCAGCAATGTCTCTCAGCGCAGCGTCCAGACGTCGCTAGTGCAACTGTTTGAGCGCAAGCGCAAGTACGCTGCCACGCACCCGCACGCTCAAGCGTTAAACATGCACATAGCCAAATTTATCAGCCTGGAGATGCTGCCGTATAGGGTTGTGGAAATGGAGGCTTTCAAAGGTATGATGGCGGCGGCGGCCCCGCGCTACTCGGTTCCCAGTCGCCACTACTTTTCCCGATGTGCCGTCCCAGCCCTGCACGACCACGTCTCCCACAACATTGTACGCGCCCTCACCAACGCGGTTAGTGCCAAGGTCCACTTAACAACGGACACGTGGACAAGCACAGGCGGGCAGGGCCACTATATCTCCCTGACGGCACATTGGGTGAATTTAGTGGAGGTTGGGACAGAGTCAGAGCCTGGGACCGCTCACGTCCTACCCACCCCCAGAATTGCGCGCCCCAGCTCGGTGCTGGTATCTGCGGCGGTGTATGCTTCCTCCACTAAACCACCCTCCTCCTCCAACGCAACCTCTGTCTCGCAATCAAGATGTGTCAGGAGCAGCAGCACATCGCCAGCAGTCGGTGTCGCGCGGTGTGGCAGCACAGCGGTGGGCAAGCGTCAGCAGGCCGTGCTGAAATTACTCAGCTTAGGAGAGAAGAGGCACACGGCCCACGAACTGCTGCAGGGTCTGACAGAGCAGACCGACCGCTGGCTTTCGCCGCTGAACCTCCAACCGGGCATGGTCGTATGTGACAACGGCCGTAACCTGGTGGCGGCTCTGCAGCTCGGCAGCCTCACGCACGCGCCATGCCTGGCCCATGTCTTTAATTTGGTTGTTCAGTGCTTTCTGAAAAGCTACCCACACTTGTCAGACCTGCTCGGAAAGGTGCGCCGGCTCAGCGCACATTTCCGCAAGTCCAACACGGACGCTGCCACCCTGCGGACCCTGCAACATCGGTTTAATCTGCCAGTGCACCGACTGCTGTGCGACGTGCCCACACGGTGGAACTCTACGCTCCACATGTTGGCCAGACTCTATGAGCCGCATAGAGCTATAGTGGAATACCAACTCCATCATGGGCGGCATAGTGGGAGTCAGCCTCCTCAATTCTTTTCAGAAGAGTGGGCCTGGTTGGCAGACATCTGCCAGGTCCTTGGAAACTTTGAGGAGTCTACCCAGATGGTGAGCGGGGATGCTGCAATCATTAGCGTCACCATTCCTCTGCTATGCCTCTTGAGAAGTTCCCTGTAAAGCATAAAGGCAGATGCTTTGCGCTTGGAAACGGAGGCGGGGGAAGACAGTATGTCACTGGATAGTCAGAGCACCCTCATGTCTATATCTCAGCGCGTTGAGGAGGAGGGGGAAGAGCATGAGGAGGAGGGGGAAGAGACAGCTTGGCCCACTGCTGAGGGTACCCATGCTGCTTGCCTGTCATCCTTTCAGCATGTATGGCCGGAGGAGGAGGAGGAGGAGGAGGAGGAGGATCCTGAAAGTGATCTTCCTAGTGAGGACAGCCATGTGTTGCGTACAGGTACCCTGGCACACATGGCTGACTTCATGTTAGGATGCCTTTCTCGAGACTCTCGCGTTACACGCATTCTGGCCACTACGGATTACTTGGTGTACACACTGCTCGACCCACGGTATAAGGAGAACCTTTCCACTCTCATACCCGAAGAGGAAAGGGGTTCGAGAGTGATTCTATACCAAAGGACCCTGGTGGACAAACTGATGGTAACATTCCCATCCGACAGCGCTAGTGGCAGAAGGTGCAGTTCCGGGGGCCAGGTAGCAGGGGAGGCGCAGAGATCAGGCAGCATGTACAGCGCAGGCAGGGGAACATTCTCCAAGGCCTTTGCCAGCTTTCTGGCTCCCCAGCAAGGCTGTGTCACCGCTCCCCAGTCAAGGCTGAGTTGGCGGGAGCATTGTAAAAGGATGGTGAGGGAGTACGTAGCCGATCGCACGACCGTCCTCCGTGACGCCTCTTCCCCCTACAACTACTGCGTGTCGAAGCTGGACACGTGGCCTGAACTCGCGCTGTATGCCCTGGAGGTGCTTGCTTGTCCTGCGGCTAGCGTCTTGTCAGAGAGGGTGTTTAGTGCGGCTGGGGGAATCATCACGGATAAGCATACCCGCCTGTCAACCGATAGTGCCGACAGGCTTACACTCATCAAGATGAACAAAGCCTGGATTTCCCCAGACTTCTCTTCTCCACCAGCGGACAGCAGCGATACCTAAGCAATACGTAGGCTGCACCCACGGATGGAAGCATTGTTCTCTATCACCATCAAAAATGGGGACATTTTTGCTTCATCAATCTGTGTATTCTATTCATCCTCCTCCTCCTGCTCCTCCTCCTGAAACCTCACGTAATCACGCCGAACGGGCAATTTTTCTTAGGCCCACAAGGCTCAGTCATATAATTTTTGTAAACAATTTTTATACGTTTCAATGCTCATTAAAGCGTTGAAACTTTCACCTGAACCAATTTTTATTTTAACTGGGCTGCCTCCAGGCCTAGTTACCAATTAAGCCACATTAACCAAAGCGATTAATGGGTTTCACCTGCCCTCTTGGTTGGGCATGGGCAATTTTTCTGAGGTACATTAGTACTGTTGGTACACCAATTTTTTGGGGCCCTCGCCTACAGTGTAATCCAATTAATTTTTTGCCCACCTGCATTAAAGCTGACGTTACATCAGGTGTGATGGGCAATGCAATGGGATATATTTATGTACCGCCGGTGGCTTCCTGGCACCCACCCATGCTGTGGGTCCACAGGGAGTTGTAACTGCATGTGTCTACTTCTAAAGAACCCCAGTCTGACTGGGGCATGCAGTGTGGGCCGAAGCCCACCTGCATTAAACATGACATTACCTCAGCTGTGATGGGCAATGCAATGGGATATATTTATGTACCGCCGGTGGGTTCCTGGCACCCACCCATGCTGTCGGTCCACACGGAGTTGTAACTCCATGTGTACACTTTTAAAGAACCCCAGTCTGACTGGGGCATGCAGTGTGGGCCGAAGACCACCTGCATTTAATCGGACGTTACCTCAGCTGTGATGGGCACTGCAATGGGATACATTTATGTACAGCCGGTGGGTTCCAGGGAGCCACCCATGCTGTGGGTGCACACGGAATTCCCATTGCGGAGTTGTACCTGCCTGTGACTATTTATAAAAAAACGCGGTCTGACTGGGGCATGCAGACACCTTGACAGAATGAATAGTGTGTGGCACATAGGTTCCCCATTGCTATGCCCACGTGTGCAGCTCCTGATGGCGGTGGCACAGGACTATATTTCTCATTGCCTCTGTACATCATTGTGGGCTATCGCCCCGCCCCTTTTAAAGAGGGTCGCTGCCTAGCCGTACCAACCTTCTGCAGTGTGTGCCTGCAGTTCCTCCTCATGGCAGACGCACTTGTAAATAGACATGAGGGTGGTGTGGCATGAGTGCAGCTGAAGGCTGCGCAGGGACACTTTGGTGTGCGCTGTGGACACTGCGTCGTGCGGGGTGGGGGGGGGGGTTGGGCAGCATGTAACCCAGGAGAAGTGGCAGCAGAGTGTCATGCAGGCAGTGATTGTGCTTTGTTGAAGGTAGTGTGGTGCTTAGCTAAGGTATGCATTGCTAATGAGGGCTTTTCATAAGTAAAAGTTGTTGGGAGGGGGGGGCCCACTCTTGCCGCTATTGTGGCTTAATAGTGGGACCTGGGAACTTGAGATGCAGCCCAACATGTAGCCCCTCGCCTGCCCTATCCGTTGCTGTGTCGTTCCCATCACTTTCTTGAATTGCCCCGATTTTCACAAATGAAAACCTTAGCGAGCATCGGCGATATACAAAAATGCTCGGGTCGCCCATTGACTTCAATAGGGTTCGTTACTCGAAACGAACCCTCGAGCATTGCGATAATTTCGTCCCGAGTAACGAGCACCCGAGCATTTTGGTGCTCGCTCATCTCTAGTTCCTACACATTGGCGGCGGCAATATCGGGCTGTGATTCATGGCCCGATATCACCCTCGCAATCCTTCTGAAAACCCCTGGATGCAAAGTGCTTTTACATGGAAACAGCCTCACACCCCTGTGGGGCTGAAGGAATCCCCATAGCTAGGAGAGAGAGGGAGGCAGAGCTACAGAGAATCTCCTAGAGATGTCACCATATTTAGAGACATAGAGGGGTGGGGCTAAGGGGTCCCCCAGGGTTTCCCAAGCATTTGTGCTAGATTTGCGTGTTTCGCAATGCACAAATCTCGCACAATTTTCTCGCTAGTGTGAAGGAGCCCTAATTCCACATGGGTGATCCAGATTTTGCCACTAGAAAATCTTTTTTCCTGCTATATTTGGTTGCCAGTAATGCTTTTTTTGGAAAATAATCTTGCATCACATCGCCGCTGCCCGCGAGAAAATCTCGTAATTTTTTTATCGCAAAAGTCAATAGGACTTTGTAAGGTTAGAATCGCATTGCAACGCATGTTTGTTGCATTGTGATGCACTAAAAAAAAGCCTCCAAAGGGAAACATGGCAGATTAAAAAATCGCACAACGCAGAGAGATAAAGCATGCTGAGAATTGTTTATCCTGTCAACATGGCATCAGTGAAAACATTGCAGATGGGAAAGAAATAGTTGTCAAACACTGGTTTCATTATCTGCTTTTTTACTTAGTATCGCATCAGGCGAAAATTGTGTGGTTTTTTTGCCCGTGTGATACCACCCTCAGTCTTTTGCAAGGTACTTCACTGAAAAGCTAATCCTTTTTCCTATTTATTATTTCTATTCCTATTTTTCCCACTTGTGATTCTGTGCTCACAGGCATTAGTTAAGTCTTTTTTTCTATCCGTTTAATTCTTTATATGACATAAGTGGTCCATAAACTGTGCTTTCTAGCTGTTGTGTCTCATATAAAGAGTCTGCAGCTTTCATGCATGCTGGTATTTTAGTCAGGCAACAAAGAAAGTCGAATTCAGCTGGGGAGCCACAGTTTGCCAACCACTGATGTAAAGGCATATTCATTCCTATTGAAGATGTCTTGCCTAGGAATATACTTTGGGCATATTCACACCTTCACACTGAGAAAACGAAAATGTATAAGTGTAGTGACTTTACTTCTCCACAGGTCCATGTAGTCTATCAATTCATTCAGGCATGAGTCTGCACAGTAAGGGCTTATTCACATATCAGTATTTTCATCAGCATTTTGTAGAATGTACAGAGAGAAAGTATAATGGAAAGATTTGCATTTCTTCCATATTTTGGATGACAAAATACTGATAAATACTGAAATGTGAATAAGCCCTAAGACTACTTTTACACAAGTTCCGTTAAAGCTTTAGTAATAGCGTTAATTGCCAAGTAGTTTGAGGAAGGCCTAAGAGCGTAGCTGTATTCAACACCTGTATGAGCGGATGTGGGGATCCGACGTGCCTTTCACTAACAGACCAAGACATTAATCCATTCACTGCTGGGGCAATTTTTTTTACTTTTGACAAACACAAAAGAATTCTAAAATAAAGAAATCATATTATTATACCCACAACCCCATTTATTTTCTTGAACAAATAAATGGGCACAATGTGAAATTGCCACTAACACTTTTCAATCATGAGTGCCTTCATTTAGCATCAAAGCATGATTTTTTGTATTAATTGCCTAAATAATCATGTTTGTAGCTAAAAGTGTGACATAATCCAAAATGCTTAGTATCGTACCTCATAACAATAAAAGTTCAAGATGTGCACAGTTATACACATCGTGTATACATACAGTATGTTTACATGCACATAATCCTACGATTGGACTATATACATACTAAAAAATCTCCAAGATGCAGAATTCAGTAAATATTTAAGTCACAGAATTTGCAAGTACCGTATATACCGGCGTATAAGGCGACGGGGCGTATAAGACGACCCCCCAACTTTCACCTTATACGCCGGTAATACAGTGGAGAAAAAAAAAATCATTACTCACCTCCCCCGGCGTTCTGTCGCGCTCCGGCAGGATGTCGCTCGCTCCTCGTCCCCGGCGCAGCATTGCTTTCTGAATGCGGGGCTTGAAATCCCCGCCTCTAGAAAGCTAATACACACGCCGTCAGCCAGTTACAGCCATTCAATGACATCATTGAATGGCTGTGATTGGCTAAAACACACGTGGCTTCAGCCAATCACACTATTCAATGACATCATTGAATGGGTGTGATTGCTAACACACGTGCGCCTTCAGCCAATCACAGCCATTCAATGCTGTCATTGAATGGCTGTAACTGGCTGACGGCGTGTGTATTAGCTTTCTGGAGGCGGGGATTTCAAGCCCCGCATTCAGAAAGCAATGCTGCGACGGGGACGAGGAGCGAGCGACATCCTGCCAGAGCACGACAGAACGCCGGGGGAGGTGAGTAATGATTTTTTTTTTTACACTTTTTTTTTTGTATTACCAGCGTATAAGACGACCCCCGACTTCAGAGCAGATTTTTCGGGGTTCAAAAGTCGTCTTATATGCCGGTATATACAGTATTTTGAATTAGGGTGCATTCACACGGGCAGGTCGCAACTGATATTCTCAGGCACGACTCATACCATAGTACATGTGCTGTGCGATGTGCGTGTGACCACACATCTGCATGCTCTATTCTTGTGTGAGACTCTCATGAAAATAGAACACATTGCAATTTTTCCATTGCTGCAAGAGAAAAGTTGCCAATGCAAATATACGCGTTGCAAATAATGAGTTGTATTTTCATGTGAATTTCTGTGTGTTGACACTCACAAAATTTGCATGATTTTCTCGTCTGTGTAAATGCACCTGTAAGCTCAGGGGGCAAATACATAGAAAACTGTTAATTTTCTTAGCTCTGTAGTCGAAAAAAGCCCCCTACATATACTCTCTGATTGATAAGATAACAAAGTTCCAGTTCCCCCTGGACCACTTTATTGAAGAGAGACCATGGTAACAGGTTGTGTTCTTTTTTTCAGATATTACTTGCAGTTTCCTCCCTCCTGCCTGTCCCTTAAGGGTGGCTACCCACTAGCGATATTTTTTCTTGTGATGTGAGAGTCATGATTATGAAACCAATGATTTTTCACTTCAGACTCGCAGCGCAGAGAAAAATCCGCAATATCACTCATTGTTTTCAATGGGGTCAGCGGCAGCAGTGCCAGACCCATTGAGAACACAGTGAGTACATTGCGGATGTCTGCCACAGCGCTCAGCCATTCATTGATTAAGCGCTGCCTGTGACTGACTGAGTGCTGTGACAAAGCAAAGGCAGCGCTCAGTTGTCATTCAATGGCTGAGTGCTGCCTGTGGTTGGCTGAGAGCTCAGCCAATTAGCATAGCCCTTTCAGGAGGCGGGGATTTTAAAATTCCCGCCTGCTGAAAGAGCTTCACAGCAGTGTCGGGGAGCCACCCGGTGGACGTGCCTGCGGCGGACAGGTAAGTATTTATATTTTTTACTTTTTTTTTTTACAGATAGGGATTATTTTCAAGGAAGGGCTTATATTTCAAGCCCTTCATTAAAAATCATAGCTTTGGGGGTTGCCTGCAACCCACTGCTTTCAATGGGGTTGCAGCAGCACTGACCCTATTGAAAGCAATGGGATAACATCCAGGACTTCTGCCACAGCTGTCACAGCTGTGGCAGAGGATTCCGTCACCCCCGCGATCCCCGCGGGGATGAAGGAAAACCCTGCCATAGCTGTGACAGCTCTGGCAAAAGTCCACGATGTACTCCCTATGTTTGCAGTGGGATAGGCGCAGCTGCCACAGGCCCCAATGAAAATGATGAGCGATCTTACAGAGTTTTCTTAGTGCTGCAAGGTGTGTGTTTTCACTCGCTCTCGCATTGCAAGAAAAAATATCGCTGGTGTGTAGGCACCCTTACAGACATATAAACCCTGGAAACAAGACTTTTCATGCTGCTACTAAACTTCAAATGAGTATCAGGTCTAGCATGGAAAGCTAAGCTTCTGGACTTTGATATGAAACCAAGATATAAGAGTCGTACAACTATGGAACTGTCTGCCAGAAGTTGTTGTGAAGGCGGATTCACTGAACAAGTTCAAGAGGTATCTGGGTCCCTTTCTTGTGAAATATTTTATTTGTGCCATTTCACACGAATGTTTGGCTTTCTGTCTAGCTATTCCTTCATGGGAGCAGTAAATTGGAAAGGAAACCTTTCAGTTTTTCTGTCCATAGAAATGCATTGAAACTGAAGACATTCAGTTTCAATCTGTTCCTCAATTTTTTGTTTCCATTCTATCTTTTACACTGGAACAAAAGTGCAGACTGCTGCACTTTTGTTTACAGTTCAAGAAATGGAACAAAAATGGATCCCCTTTTTTTTCCACTGTAATCAATGGGAGACTGAAAAAAACGTAAAGCAATTCGTTTTCCTTTCCATGTTTTTTTTTTTTGCACAGCAGGATATGCCAAAAAATGCTAGATGGATGTTGATCCAAACATTTATTCCAATAGCCATATTTTGAGTTAGGAGGGAACCATTTCCTCCTAATTTGGGGCAATTTGCATCCACCCCATGGGGCTATGTTTTCGGCAATGAAAGGATAAAAGAGGTTTTCCACCTTGGCAATAAGTTAAATACAAAGTATCATCCTCCTGGTACCCATAATGTTAACTTGTAATCTGTGGGGAAACCTGGTGGCAATGTAGTGCAATATCATAATGGGAAATAAAGTATTATATAGTTCCCATTCAAATCAGTAAGTTGTCTGCTCAAAATTAGGTTCAGATCACATTTTTCTAGTCTTTTGAAAAGTACAGTTTTTTTTGTTGGGCAAATTTACCATTACAATAGGATAAATCAGGACTAGAGATGAGCAATATTTCACAGAGTAGGCAGAGCAAAAAGTCTCCAAATTTAACTTGAGTAGCCCTTTCACAGTGGTGACTTGAATTAAAAAATATAATTTTTATTTTGAACTTTTTAAAAATGCACATATAGGGGCACAACACATAAAACAACAAAAACAAAAAAAGTAAGTAAGGGGCGTGGTAAATACCATCCAACCACACCGTCACTAAAGATGGGCATCCAATTGTGCTGTGTGTGTGGGTGTTTGTGTGATCTGGTCACCGGCGACCACGAAGTTTTTTTGTCCTGCTTAAAGCCGGTAATGTATGAGGCAGGGGTATATTGGTACTTGGGGTTTGTAAGATTATCCCCAGTTGTTTTGGTCTTTTTTATTTATAAAGCCCACACACCGTAGATGGATGCAATTTTTAGTGATTTGAACGTTCGTTTCTTCACAATTCTTTTTTGCCCCCCCCCCTTTTTTTCTAAGGAGGGTAGAGGTACCTGACCAATTCCTAAATGGATAGTCGGAATTGGCCTTGGCCGTAGGGATCATCTCCCGAGGTTGCTAGATATGTATGATGCCAACCTCCAGAGAGAGTCTCCCGGTTAGTATAGGACGGCCTCGCCTCTATAGATAAGGGTCGTAGTGTAAATACTTGACCCAAGCGTATTCGAATTTCCCTTTTTAGTATGCTGATTCTCGTATTTAATTGCTCGACGCGTTTCACCAGTTCAATTCTCGTGGATCATCAGGAGCATTATAAATCGGGATTGAGTAGAGACAGTATAGATGATATCATGAGGTCACCAATAGACCAATTGATAAAGAAACGAATATCTTAATTTTTGGAGGGCCTGTTCATGCAGCAGGTTTCTCAAAGGATCGGGTCTAGCCTGGGTAGAAAGTTCGATACTCAAATTTCTCTTATTGACAAAAGCAATAATTTGAGATTTGCCAGAGATAGCGTATCCTAATGACCCAAATCAGCCTTGAATGCGAATGTCTGGCGTGGGGTGTTCAGGACTGATACGGGAATGTTCAAGCTGCTACTACTCACAGAAACATACCATAGGGATGCAGTATTATGCTGTGAGTAAAGTAGTATTGGAGCAATCCGTCTCTGTCCAGAGATTGGATAGCCGGTTCGTCCTATGCAATATGCATACTGGGACGCTAAGCCGGTATCGCAAGGGTTTTTGTGCCTGTGCTTATTCAGGACACATATCCCCAGGTGAGGAAAAGGAGAGAAGCACTAGCCCCCTGCTTCTCTATAGAGAACACCCCGTTCACCAATCTGCTGCTTCTTTAGCTATCACATATGGGCTATGGACACCAACTTTTGTTATTTTCATCTTGTATCCATCCTTTTCTTCTGTCAATTCTGACACTCTGGGAAAAGAAACTCGGGCGGGTTCTGTTAGATAAGCTCCTACATGTAACAGGCTAGTAAACCACTAGTCTGTTTATGTGATAGCTAAAGAAGCAGCAGATTGGTGAACGGGGTGTTCTCTATAGAGAAGCAGGGGGCTAGTGCTTCTCTCCTTTTCCTCACCTGGGGATATGTGTCCTGAAAAAGCACAGGCACAAAAACCCTTGCGATACCGGCTTAGCGTCCCAGTATGCATATTGCATAGGACGAACCGGCTATCCAATCTCTGGACAGAGACGGATTGCTCCAATACTACTTTACTCACAGCATAATACTGCATCCCTATGGTATGTTTCTGTGAGTAGTAGCAGCTTGAACATTCCCGTATCAGTCCTGAACACCCCACGCCAGACATTCGCATTCAAGGCTGATTTGGGTCATTAGGATACGCTATCTCTGGCAAATCTCAAATTATTGCTTTTGTCAATAAGAGAAATTTGAGTATCGAACTTTCTACCCAGGCTAGACCCGATCCTTTGAGAAACCTGCTGCATGAACAGGCCCTCCAAAAATTAAGATATTCGTTTCTTTATCAATTGGTCTATTGGTGACCTCATGATATCATCTATACTGTCTCTACTCAATCCCGATTTATAATGCTCCTGATGATCCACGAGAATTGAACTGGTGAAACGCGTCGAGCAATTAAATACGAGAATCAGCATACTAAAAAGGGAAATTCGAATACGCTTGGGTCAAGTATTTACACTACGACCCTTATCTATAGAGGCGAGGCCGTCCTATACTAACCGGGAGACTCTCTCTGGAGGTTGGCATCATACATATCTAGCAACCTCGGGAGATGATCCCTACGGCCAAGGCCAATTCCGACTATCCATTTAGGAATTGGTCAGGTACCTCTACCCTCCTTAGAAAAAAAGGGGGGGGGGGGCAAAAAAGAATTGTGAAGAAACGAACGTTCAAATCACTAAAAATTGCATCCATCTACGGTGTGTGGGCTTTATAAATAAAAAAGACCAAAACAACTGGGGATAATCTTACAAACCCCAAGTACCAATATACCCCTGCCTCATACATTACCGGCTTTAAGCAGGACAAAAAAACTTCGTGGTCGCCGGTGACCAGATCACACAAACACCCACACACACAGCACAATTGGATGCCCATCTTTAGTGACGGTGTGGTTGGATGGTATTTACCACGCCCCTTACTTACTTTTTTTGTTTTTGTTGTTTTATGTGTTGTGCCCCTATATGTGCATTTTTAAAAAGTTCAAAATAAAAATTATATTTTTTAATTCAAGTCACCACTGTGAAAGGACTAGAGATGAGCGAGCGTACTCGTCCGAACTTGATGCTCGTTCGAGTATTAGGGTACTCGAGATGCTCGTTACTCGAGAGGAGCACCACGCGGTACTCGAGTCAATTCCATTTTCTCCCAGAAAATTTTGCGCCGTTTTCTGGCCAATAGAAACACAGGGAAGACATTACAACTTCCTCCTGTGAAGTTCCAGCCCTATCCCAACCCCCTGCAGTGAGTGGCTGGGGAGATCAGGTGACACCCGAGTATCTAAACTGGGGTCGGCCGCGGCTTGCCACAGATGCATGCTGAGAGATATTAGGGAAAGTGCTGTCCTGCTGTAGCTGCTATAGGGAGAGTGTTAGGCTGTTATCTTCATCTTCAAGAACCCCAATGGTCCTTCTTAGGGCCACATCTGACCATGTGCAGTACTGTTGAGGCTGCTTTTAGCAGTTTTAGAATTTTTTTTTTTTGTATATCGGGTGTGCAGACCATAGCGTCCTCAGTCTGCAGTCATTTTACTGAGTATAGGGGCAGCACTGGTGAGGCAGGGACAGTGGTACAGGGAAAGAGATATACTGGCTATATAGACAGGGGGCTTTTTCAAAAAAATTGGAAAAAAAAACCTTTGGGCTGCCTGTGACCGTGTTCAGTTTACTGCGTGTCTGCTGGGGGTAGTAGTCACTCATTAATACCCAGCTAGGTGTTACTGCAGCGTTGCGCATAATTTTTTCTGGCTGCACTGTGCTTTCAATAACCACAGTCATCCTCCAACAGGGAAATCCATATGCAGGCTATATAGGCAGTGTGCTTTTTCTCAAAAATTGGAAAAAAATACTATATTTGGGCTGCCTGTGACCGTCTTCAGTTTACTGCGTGTGTGCTGGGGGTAGTAGTCGATCATTATTACCCAGCTAAGCCTGTGACCGTCTACAGTTTACTGCGTGTCTGCTGGGGGTAGTAGGCGCTCATTAATACCCAGCCTTGCGCATAATTTTTTCTGGCTGCACTGTGCTTTCAATAACCACAGTCATCCTCCAACAGGGAAATCCATATACAGGCTATATAGGCAGTGGGCTTTTTCCCAAAAATTGGAAAAAAATACTATATTTGGGCTGCCTGTGACCGTCTTCAGTTTACTGCGTGTCTGCTGGGGGTAGTAGTCGCTCATTATTACCCAGCCAAGCCTGTGACCGTGTACAGTTTACTGCGTGTCTGCTGGGGATAGTAGTCGCTCACTATTACCCAGCTAAGCGTTACAGCAGGCTTGCAAATAATTGTTTCCTGGCTCAGCTGTGTCCGTTACATGATCGCCGTCATCCCACCAGAGGGAAAGAGTATACATATATATGCTGCATACGGTGTCTGTCTGGTTTTTCACCTCACCATTTTAAAAAATTGAAGCAAAATACTTAAGGCCTACCACTGGCCTTTGGCCACTTGACTGGTTCTGCCCTGTGAATTCCAGTAGCTCAGTCATACGCACCTAGGTCTGACTACAGGCTTGCGCATAATTGTTTCCTGGCTCAGCTGTGTCCGTTACATGATCGCCGTCATCCTGCCAGAGGGAAAGAGCATACATATATACGCTGCATACGGTGTCTGTCTGGTTTTTCACCTCACCATTTTAGAAAATTGAAGCAAAATACTTAAGGCCTACCACTGGCCTTTGGCCACTTGACTGGTTCTGCCCTGTGAATTCCAGTAGCTCAGTCATACGCACCTAGGTCTGACTACAGGCTTGCCCATAATTGTTTCCTGGTTCTGCTGTACGTTCCATAAGCGAAGTCAGCCTCCAACCACAGGCCAATAAGCGGCACATTTAATTACAGCGTTCTGTTTCTGCTCTACTCGTAAAACACCATGCTGAGGGGTAGGGGTAGGCCTAGAGGACGTGAACGCGGGCGAGGACGCGGAGGCCCTAGTCAGGGTGTGGGCACAGGCCGAGCTCCTGGTCCAGGTGTATCGCAGCCGACTGCTGCGGGATTAGGAGAGAGGCAAGTTTCTGGGGTCCCCAGATTCAGGTCACAATTAATGGGTCCACGTGGTAGACCTTTATTAGAAACTGAGCAGTGTGAGCAGGTCCTGTCGTGGATGGCAGAAAGTGCATCCAGCAAACTGTCCACTCTCACCACCCAGTCTTCTACGCCGTCCACTGCTGCATCCCTGAATCCTCTCGCTGCTGCTCCTCCCTTCTCCCAGCCTCCTCCCTCCCAGCAAATGACACATTCAGAAGAGCAGGCAGGCTCCCAGGAACTGTTCTCGGGTCCCGGCCTTCAGTGCGAAAAAATGGTTCCTCTATCACCTGAGGAGTTTCTCATGACCGATGCCCAACCTTTGGAAAGTTCCCGGGATCTGGGTGAGGAGACTGGGGACTACCGGCAACTGTCTCAAGAGCTTTCAGTGGGTGAGGAGGATGATGACAATGAGACACAGTTGTCTATCAGTGAGGTAGTAGTAAGGGCAGTAAGTCCGAGGGAGGAGCACACAGAGGATTCGGAGGAAGAGCAGTTGGACGATGCGGTGACTGACCCCTTGGTTTGCTAAGCCTACTGAGGACAGGTCTTCAGAGGGGGAGGTAAGTGCAGCAGCAGGGCAGGTTGGAAGAGGCGGTGCGGTGGCCAGGGGTAGAGGCAGGGCCAGACCGAATAATCCACCAACTGTTTCCAAAAAGGGCCCACTCGCGCCATGCCACCCTGCAGAGGCCGAGGTGCTCAAATGTGTGGTAGTTTTTCACTGAGAGTGCAGACGACCGACAAACTGTGGTGTGCAAGGTTTGTCGCGCCAAGATCAGCCGGGGAGCCACCACCACCAGCCTCACCACCACCAGCATGCGCAGGCATATGATGGCCAAGCACCCCACAAGGTGGGACGAAGGCCGTTCACCGCCTCCGGTTTGCACCACTGCCTCACCCCCTGTGCCCCAACCTGCCACTGAGATCCAACGCCCCTCTCAGGACACAAGCACGACCGTCTCCTGGCCTGCACCCACACCCTCACCTCCGCTGCCCTCGGCCCCATCCAGCAATGTCTCAACTGTTTGAGCGCAAGCGCAAGTACGACGCCACGCACCCGCACGCTCAAGCGTTAAATGTGCGCATAGCCAAATTGATAAGCCTGGAGATGCTACCGTATAGGCTTGTGGAAACGGAGGCTTTCAAAAACATGATGGCGGCGGTGGCCCGCGCTACTCGGTTCCCAGTCGCCACTACTTTTCCCGATGTGCCTTCCCAGCCCTGCACGACCACGTCTCCCGCAAGATTGTGCGCGCCCTCACCAACGCCATTACTGGCAAGGTCCACTTAACAACGGACACGTGGACAAGCACAGGCGGGCAGGGCCACTATATCTCCCTAACGGCACATTGGATGAATTTAGTGGAGGCTGGGACCGAGTCAGAGCCTGGGACCGCTCACGTCCTACCCACCCCCAGAATTGCGGGCTCCAGCTCGGTGCTAGTATCTGCGGCGGTGTATGCTTCCTCCACTAAACCACCCTCCTCCTCCTACGCAACCTCTGTCTCGCAATCAAGATGTCTCAGCAGCAGCACGTCGCCAGCAGTCGGTGTCGCGCTACTATTACTGAAATGGAACTAATACTGTGCTCCCCCTATACTGCTGCTAGTGATATGTTACTGGGGCCTGTCTAGACTGCTACTACTACTGAAATGGAACTAATACTATGGTCCCCCTATACTGCTGCTTTGGAATTGTTACTGGGGCCTGTCTTGGCTGCTACTATTACTGAAATGGGCGGTTGGGCAGCATGTTACCCAGGAGAAGTGGCAGTGGAGTGTCATGCAGGCAGTGATTGTGCTTTGTTGGAGGTAGTGTGGTGCTTAGCTAAGGTATGCCTTGCTAATGAGGGTTTTTCAGAAGTAAAAATTGTTGGGGGGGGGGGCACTCTTGCCGCTATTGTGGCTTAATAGTGGGACCTAGGAACTTGAGATGCAGCCCAACATGTAGCCCCTCGCCTGCCCTATCCGTTTCTGTGTCGTTCCCATCACTTTCTTGAATTTCCCAGATTTTCACAAATGAAAACCTTAGCGGAGCATAGGTCCCATACAAAAATGCTCGGGTCGCCCATTGACTTCAATGGGGTTCATTACTCGAAACAAACCCTCGAGCATCGCGGGAAGTTCGACTCGAGTAACGAGCACCCGAGCATTTTGGTACTCGCTCATCTCTAATCAGGACACAAACAATATAAAGGTTTCTTCATTGGTCCTGTTTAACTTCTTTAAGGCATTCTCCATACACAGAGGTAATTTGTAAACCATAGGCCCTGGGCTGTTCACACAACTTGGGCTCACACCTCTAATTAATCACATGCCATAACTATTCTCAGCAGTGTCACTCTTCTGTGGCCATCACTAATGCCTTGGACTTAAATTAAAAATTTTGGCACAGATGGATGGAGTGCACAACAGTAGTGCATTTATGGGGAGTGTCTGCCTCTGCCTTTGTTGTGCACTACATTCCCCTCACCCCTTTGTCCCAAGCCTATTAATTAGCCAGGTATCCTTTCCCCCCGAATTCTTCATAGAATTATAGAATGGTAGAGTTGGAAGGGACCTCCAGGGTCATTGGGTCAAACCCCCTACTCAATGCAGGATCATTAAATAATCCCAGACAGATGTCTGTCCAGCCTCTTTTTGAAGACATCTGCCCTCACTGTCAAAAAGTTTTTCTAATATCTAATTTGTGCCTCCGCCTTTCAGTTTTACTACATTGCTTCTAGTCTTTCCTTGTGCAAATCAGAATAGGGCTGATCCATCTGCAACGTGACAGCCCTTCACATATTTGTAGACAGCTGTTATGTCTCCTCTCAGCCTTCTTTTTTGCAAGCTAAACATTCCCATATCCTTTAGCCATTCCTCATAGTCCAGTGTACCTGTAGAAGCAGAGGAATGGAAGCATGTGACCCAAAGAAGCAGAAGGGTCAGGAGTCAGCCAGCACCCATACTGCTTGAGAACCAATACCAGGTTCTGATGCAGGGGGCCTGGTACTGGTTCCTGAGCAGAAGGAGAAAGAGGCACAGCAAGAAATGCCTCTATCCATAAAAAACAGAGCAGAGGAGAAAGAAGTACAACAAGAATTCATTTTACCCACAAAGAACAGAGCGGAAGAGAAAGAGGCACATCAAGAAATGACTCTACCCACAAAGAACAGATCAGAGGAGAAAGAGGCACAGCAAGAAATGACTCTACCCACAAAAAACAGAGCAGAGGAGAAAGAAGTACAGCAAGAAATGATTTTACCCACAAAGAACAGAGTGCAGGAGAATGAGGTACAGCAAGAAATGATTTTACCCACAAAGAACAGAGCAGAAGAGAAAGAAGCACAGCAATAAATGACTCTACCCACAAAGAACAGAGCAGAGGAGAAAGAGGTACAGCAAGAAATAACTCCACCCACAAAGAACAAGCAGATGCAAAAAAGGTACAGCAAGAAACGACTCTACCAACAAAGAACAGAGCAGAGGAGAAAGAGCTGCAGCAAGAAATGACTCTACCCACAAAAAACTGTGTAGTAAGCACACAGAGTCTTCTTGAATGGAGAAAAAGAAGTGCTGTTGTGAAGGAGAAAAGGAGAGTGGTGCTTGTGAGGGAATCTCTATTGAGAGGATCAGAGATGTTCTTAAGGACAGAAATGTCCAAGAAGGTTGGAAAATATTTCAAATTGAGATTCTCAAAGCACAATCGTTAACAATCCTTAAAAGAAGGAAGAATGGGAAGCATTTAATGAAAAAAGGATGGATGGACACAGAACTTGCACAGATGTTAAAAATGAAGAAAAATATGTTTATCAAGAGGAAAGATGGGGGAATATCTAAAGAAGAATATAATGCTGTCTGCAGAAACTGTAGGGAAAGTGTTAGAAAAGGTAAAGCTACTAATAAATTGGGGTTTGCAACAGAGGCCAAAAGCAATAAAAAATTATTTTGGGGGTATGTCAAAAGCAAAAGAAAAGTCAAAGATGCTATTGGATGCTTATAAGATGAAAATGGTGAATTGGTTAGGAATGATGTTGAGAAGGCTGAGGTTTTAAATTCTTATTTTGTATCTGTTTTCGCTCAGAAAGTAGATGGAACATCAGCTGATCTTCCCAGCGATATTGAGAGAATAAAAGAATGCAGCCTATCTGTAAGCAGAGAGATGGTGAGGGAACACTTAGCTAACTTAAATGAATTCAAGTCTCCAGGTCCAGATGAATTACAACCTAGGATAGTAAACGAAGGAGGTAATTGCTAAACCACTCGCCATAATCTTTAAAAATTCATGGAGAACAGAAGTCCCAGAAGATTGGAAAAGGGCAAATGTTGTCCCCATCTTCAAAAAAGGGAAGAAGGTGGATCCAGGAAACTACAGGCCTGTGAGCCTGACTTCCATAACATAAAAGAACTTTGAACAAATTATTAAACAGCATGTTTGCAAGTACTTGGTTACAAATGGAGTAATTAACCAGAGCCAGCATGGGTTTGTAACAAACAAGTCATGCCAGACAAATCTAATTTCCTTCTATTACAGAAACACTAACTGGGTTGATCAGGGAAATACAGGGGATATAGTATATCTTGACTTTAGTAAAGCATTTGACAAAGTATCTCATACCATTTGAAGAAAAATAATGGGAGCCAGTACTTTGTAAGGAATTTCCCTCTTGACTTTATTTAGTGCTTGTTACATCAGAATAGATCCATAAAACGGAGAACGCATTTCAGTTTCCTTGCAAAACCTTGTTCACCTCATACAAAATCTTGTTACTTAAAATTTTTAAAATTGATTTACAGATACAGAAGGTAAAATATGTAATGTAATATGCATATTTCAATTATAGTAGCCAAGAAGAAGTAGGTACTTCAATAAATGTCAAAATTAATCTGCCACAATTTTGGATAAAAGTATTCATTACATTATAAGCAAAAGTTGATCGTATAGCCAAATGGTTTCACCTTGTGGGAGAGAGGGTTAACCTATGGCATACACAATGTGTATTACTAGAAGGGGTTAAAAATAAGATGTTCCTTAATGAGCAATGTTTTTAAAGAAAATAAGTAACAAGATTTTGTATAAGGTGAACAAGGTTTCGGAAGGAAACTGAAACGTGCCAAAAGGCTCTGTAACAAACCAATGTTTTCGGAGGGCTGCTTCCAGGCTCTGTTACAAATACAGCAACAACGAGCTGCATCTTTAAAAAATGTTTATGGCTTTCACCTGCCCTCGGGGTTAAGCAATTTTTAAGGGGTACAGTTGTACTCTTGGTACACCAATTTTTCAGGCCCTCGCCAATACTCTTAGCCAACAAGTTTTTCCTGCCTTCGCCTATACTCTTGGCAATCACATTTGTTCAGGTGTTCGCCTATACTTTTGGTACACCAATGTTTGAAGGGTTCGCCTATACTCTTGCAACAGAAATGTTTCAGGCATTCGCCTATACCCTTGCTGCAGAAATGTTTCATGGGTCCGCCTATACACTTGCTACTGAAAGGTTTGAGGCGTTCGCCTATACTCTTGCTACAGAAATGTTTCGGGGGTTCGCCTATGCTCTTGCAACAGAAAAGTTTCATGGGTCCGCCTATACACTTGCTACTAAGAGGTTTGCAGGGGTCTGCCTATACACTTACTACTAAAAGGTTTGAGGGCTTTGGTTATAGTCTTGCAATGGAAAATTTTTAGAGGTTCGCCTATGCTCTTGCTACAGAAATGTTTTGGGTGTTCGCCTAAACTCTTGCAACAGAAAAGTTTCAGGGGTCTGCCTATACACTTGCTACTAAAAGGTTTGAGGGGTTTGCCTATACTCTTGCAACAGAAAAGTTTCAGGGGTTTGCCTATACACTTGCTACTAAGAGGTTTGGGGGGTCCGTCTGTACACTTGCTACAGAAAGGTTTGAGGGATTCGCCTATATTCTTGCAACAGAAAAGTTTCAGGGGTCCGCCTATACACTTGCTACTAAAAGGTTTGAGGGGTTCGCCTATACTCTTGCAACAGAAAAGTTTCAGGGGTCCACCGATACACTTGCTACTAAAAGGTTTGAGGGGTTCGCCTATACACTTGCTACTAAAAGGTTTGAGGGGTTCGCCTATACTCTTGCAACAAAAAAGTTTCAGCGGTCCACCTATACACTTGCTACTAAAAGTTTGGAGGGGTCCGCCTATACACTTGCTAATAAAAGGTTGGAGGGGTCCGCCTATACATTTGCTTCTAAAAGGCTTGAGGGGTTTGCCTATACTCTTGCAACAGAAAAGTTTCAGGGGTCCGCCTATACACTTGCTACTAAGAGGTTTGAGGGGTCTGCCTATACACTTGCTACAGAAAGGTTTGAGGGGTTCGCCTATACTGTGGGTGCACAAAGGTTTCCCATAGCAGTGTTCAGCTGTCTGGCAGAAATACACAGAATGACTAGGGCAGAAGTGTGGGCCGAGGTCCTTGGCGGGGTGAAACGTTGCCATATGTGGCAACTCTTATTTCTTCTTGTGTAATACTGTTTTTTAGTTTCATGGGCTCGCCTATGACAAAGACTTCTCATTGTGTTGTTTTACCTGTTTGGCACAAATACATTGACTGACTTAGGTAGGGTGCAGACGGCTTTCCCATTGCGTTGTTCAGCTATCTGATACTTACACAGAATGAAGTGTGTGGGGACACATGGATTTCCCATAGCTATGTAACTCACGGCACCTGAGGTCACACAAGGTGCAGGCTGGGACCAAGCCTGACCCTGGGCCCGCTCACATGCTTCTCACACAAAGTAGTGCAGGTCCTACCTCGGTCATGGTTTCTCAGTCTTATTATGCCACCTCCTCCTCTTGCTTGGGGTCTGGGGATCAGCGCTGGGCAACATGTATTTGCTCCCGTGTTACCACAGTTATCTGAGACACTGATTTGGATCAATCAAAAGAAGCGTAACTGAATTAAGGAGACGTTCACAGCTATTATCCAAGTCTGCTTTATACCCACGATTTCTGAGGGTGTGGGCAGAGGCCGAAGTACAGGGGAGGATGCAACTGCTCCAGGTTTGGCCTGTGGAACTTCTTTGTGGTTCATCCAGTCTTTGGAGCGATGAAAGCAACCGTAACTGATTTAATGAGACGTTCACAGCTGAACTAGCATCCAAGTCCACTTGATGCCCACGATTGCTGAGGGTGTGTGCACAGGCCGAGATCCTGGGCGGAGTGAAACTCTGCCATGTTTGGGCACTGTAATTGCTTCATGTTTAATACTTTCCTTGGGTTCCAGGGGCTCGCCTATGCTGTGGGTGCACAAAGACTTACCATTGCGTTGTTTTACCTGTCTGGCACAAAGACAATGACCAACTTTGGTAGGGTGCAGACGGCTTTCCCATTTTGGTGTTTTACCTATCTGGCACAAATACACTGAATTACCAGGGAAGAAGTGTGGGCCGAGGTCCTTGGCAGGGTGAAACTCTGCCATGTTTGGCCACTCTGATTTCTTCATGTGCAATACTGTTTTTGAGTTTCATGGGCTCGCCTATGCTGTGGGTGCACAAAGATTTCCCACTGCGGTGTTTTAGCTATATGGCACAAATACACTGAATGACTTGGGTAGGGTGCAGATGGCTTTCCCATTGCAGTGTTCAGCTATCGGACACCTACACAGAATGAAGTGTGTGGGGACACATGGATTTCCCATAGCTATGTAACTCACGGCACCTTGGGTCACACAAGGTGAAGGCTGGGACTGAGCCTGACCCTGGGCCCGCTCACGTGCTTCCCACACAGAGTATTGCGGGTCCTAGCTTGGTCATGGTTTCTCAGGCTTATTATACCACCTCCTCCTCCTGCTTGGGGTCTGGGGATCTGCGTTGGTCGGCATGTATTATCTCTCCTGCTCTTAATTACCACAGTTATCTGAGATACTGGATTGGAGCATTCACAGGAAGCGTTAGTGATTTTATGTGACTTTCACAGGGTCACTGTATACCTATGGTGGCTACTTTTACGACACCTCCTGCTTCAAACCAATCTTTGGTATTAGTATATGCTGCTGCATTGTGGAGATGACAATTTTGTGACGGAAGTGGCACGGGATTGGAATGATGATCGTACGTTAATTTATCATTAATTCTCATCAGTTATTGTGGGCTATCACCCACACTTTCAAAGAGGGTCGCTGTCTAGCCCTGCCAACCCTCTGCAGTGTGTGTCTCCGGTTCCTCCTCATCGCAGACACACTTATAAATCGACATGAGGGTGGTGTGGCTATGAAGCGAGCGTGTGGCATGAGGCCAGCTGAACGCTGAACAGGGAAAATTTTGTGTGAGCTGTGGACACAGGGTCATGCGAGGGTTGGACAGCAATGCCAGCATGTAACCCAGGAGAAGAGGCAGCGGTGTCACCCGCAGGCAGTGATTGTCCTTGGTTGCAGCTAGTGTGGTGCTTAGCTAACATTTGCCAGCGCGTGTGCCTTGCTGCAAATGGGCCCACCATGTTTTGATCAAAATATGTGCTAAGAACCTTGCATTTTTATGTGGCTAGTATATTAAATATTTATGTAATTTTATTCAGATATTAAATGTGTGTAAGTGCTGCTGCCGTGTGTTTTTGTTCGTACTGTATTGCTGCAGCCATAGTTTAATTTCCGTACACCTGTGCATTTAACTTATTTGTTTTTTGCACCATTTGCCCTCTCATCAGGAGAATGTCTAGACATTGTCAGGAGTGCATACAGGCATGTGACAGCCCTACGCGTTACTGAGTCACATTATAAGTTGCTATGATGAAATTCACACAAATTGATTTTCTGCTTGATATGGAATCCAGCCTTCAAATAGTTGATAATTTTGACTTTCATTGACTGCTGATATATCAATTTGTTCTCAACAAATTACACAATTTATATTTATTCATTTTTGGGGTATAAATGACATATTAGCCTTATTTTGTGGGTCTATATGATTATGAAAATGCCAAATTTATAGAGTACTTATGCTTTACTGCTATTTACAGTAAAAGCATTTTTAAGAGAAATGTTTTTTTTACATTGCTATATTCAGAAGCCCATTTTTTTGTCTATTGAGCTGTGATGGTTTATTTTTTCTGAATGAGATAATGTTTTCATTAGTACAATTGTGATTTTTTGAACTCTTGGTCGTTTTTTTTTTTCTTTAAAGGCGGATGATCAAAATCAGGAATTCTTGTTTTTTTATTTCTCTGAATTTATGGAAACTGCTGTACGTTATAGATGACTTATAATTTTATACCTTCTTTTGCTAAAATTATGGTAATGTACTGCATAATTTATATAATTTTTGCATGTTTTACTGAATTTGCACAAAAACACTTTTTTTTTTAATTTTGTGTCACTAGATTTTTAGATCCATAGCTTTTTGATTTTTTAATCAATTCAGCTGCATGAGGGCTTGTTTTTTGTGGTATGAGTTTACAATTTTTATTGTTACCATTCGGGTACAGACTACCTTGTGATCGCCTTTTGTTGCATGTTTTGAGAGTTAGGATGAGCAAAAAAATGCAATATGGCAAGATTTTTTTAAAACTTATACCACTTATTGAACAGTATAATTGACTTGTTAAATTTATCCTGCATAGGCTTAGCAGATGGTTGAGTAAGACACTTCTTACGTGAGCTCCAGCAAAAACCTCTGCTCCCAGCGACATCATGATCCTGAGGCAGTGTGGACAGACAGAGATCGGTCGGCAAAGGAAACCTGCAGCTTCAGCAGTGACAGAGGAGGAAGAAGGAGGCTCCATTGAGTGGTTCTCTGGAGCTCAGACCCAGTGGCGTGAGCAGCTGCAGGGATCCAAGATGGCTCCACCATTTAGAGACAGCTGTCCCCATGCGGTGCGTTGGGAGGAGGAAGCTGCCTCTGCCTCACCCAATCTGAGCAGAGCTCAGAGCAGCACCCAGGAGAGAATCCATGGGCTTCCCCTTTCTCAGGCCTGGTGGCTTGACCAGGTGCTAAGCTCAGAGAGGGAGATACAGACCCCTGCTAGTCGGTCCCCAGAGGCGGGTAGGGGGATGAATACCCAGGCCTCTTTTCCAGCACTGAGTGAGGACAGAACGGCCTGGTGGATGATGGCCCAGGGCTGTCCCCTTGAATGATAGTAAGCAGACATCAGTCTGGCCCTTCTCACATGTTAACATCTCGCCAAACACCGAGTGGATAGCAGTCTCCCTGATCTTTTGGCATCTCCCCCATCTCAGACCCCAGTGGAGGACAATCATACTCATTCCTCAGACCCAGCAGAAAAGGGGGAGTGGACTGGAAGGCCCATCTCAGAGCCATCTCAACTAAAATGGCATCCCTACAAAAAGAGATAAAGCACATCGGCCATAGACTAACAGAGTTGGAGGAAACTGAAGATTAAATAGTCGCATATATTAGCAGCTGTATTTTATTAGTTCACTCATAACAGATACTATTTTACTAGAACACTCAAACCAGATTTTGGTTATTCTCACTGATTTGGATGATATTGAAAACTGCCATAGACTGAACATCATCCATAATAGGGGGCTAAGCAAGGTAGTGGAGCCTGCACACCTGGAGATCTGGGCACGAAAATGTTTTAGTGGTCTCTTACAATGGACGTTGGAGAAGCCTGTGGAGATCGACAGGATGCACAGATCCCTGAACCCAAAATCTGCAGATCCCTAGATGTGCCAAAGCGATGTGATTTGTGGGATCCATTTTTATAAGGAGAAGGAGGACATTTTGAAAATAATCAGGAAAAAGGGTCCCATTCAAATCAAAGGCACAGCACTTACTGTTCTACGGAGCTGCCAGAAGGACTTTTCAACTCCGTAGAGCTCTTTGCCCTTTACTCACCGTTTTAAAGGAGAGAGAAATCCCATGTAGATGGGGCTATCCCTTGTGAGACAGTGACCAGCAAAGTGCTGGAGGGCCGTTACATTTCGCCTAGGATGCTCTCCTATGCGGCTTTAAGGAGCACTTGGGCAGATACGTGCCACCGAGCAGCCTGGGCTCGGTGGAGGAAGCCGGCAGTATGGTGTCAGTAACATTAAGTCACTGACACGTTGTAGTGTGTAAGTGGCTCCAAGCCACATAATCCGGGCTGGCTTTTCCTGGAGTGGTCAAAGCGAAGGGCGGGATGGCCACTCCCACGTACCAGGTGAGGCTGGTACCAGGCCTTATAAAGCCTGGGCCTACAGGGCCTGGGAGGAGAGCTGAGACCTTTGCAGGTCTGAGAGTCCTGGCTGGCTTACGCAGGAACCATTTGTTTACAAGGGTGTAGACAGGGACGCTCCATGTTTAGTAAGTGCTCAGACGAGCAGGATTTACTTTATGTTGGCCTGAAGTTAAGGCCTGTATTTTGCTTTGTTTGCACTGAAATAAACCCAGGCGAAGCCTGGACTAAAGACTTTATCCCACGTGTCACTGTCTCTAACTGCTTAAGCCCAGGTTGCTACCAATCCTAAACGCTAATCCCTCACACCCTTTAAACTACTGGCCAGGAGGGATGGTAATTTGGCCACTTTTTGAAGTTTGGAAGAGCTTCCCAAACTCACAACGGCCTTTGAGCTGTCCATGATATCCCTCTCAGATTTGCCGAGACCGTCTGTTTCTCTTTCTCCACTATCTAAAAAGGGGTATGAAAATAAGGACAGTATACCATAGCCATTACAACTGTGGAGCAAATACAGCAAACTGAAAAGAGAAAAGGGACTTACCCGATGACTAATGGGGTTCCCACCTGGGAAACACCACTGACACCTCCAAATCCCGGTAGGAATTAAGACAATCTATTGGGGAAGTTCCTCATTTTCGTCCTTATTATCCTGTGGTGGCAGGGGAGCTGCTGAGTTGCTGTGCTCTTTCAGACTGAATGAGCACAAAATGAAATGTTCCAGATAGAAAGATAAAAAATCCTCAGCACTCATTAGAAGAAAGATGCTCGGGTTCTCTCCATAGTTAGTAGAAAAAAATCTTTAATGCAAAGTATTTTGTCGCTCCACGGTGACTTTCTCAAGCATAGTACATATAACCACTCCTTGCAACTAGTTATACAAATACATTTACTCACATGTGTTCTCTTAGCTGGCGTTCTATCAGTGCATCAGCCTTCCCTTCTGGATTCGGAGGACCATGAGGAGTGGGGCATCGTGTTGTTACGTGTGTTGGAATGCACGCGTACACTGGATAACGTACGTGTGCACCACTGTGCCGTCACTACGTCAACTATGTGCCATTTCCCTTTCATAATGAGAAAATTTGTTGTTTAAAAGCATATCAAACATCACAAAAATCACAGTGGTATTCCAAATCTATATGGTCATAGGAACGCCCTTCACAGATATAGATTAAAATTAAAATTAATAGCTTTTATTAACAACTGATTAAAATTAGGGCCACATAAATCATATAACAAAACAAAAACAAACGTGGACTGACAGCATGGATCGTGCTAAATAACCCAGTGACCGGGTAGTATGAGGGTATCGAATCCCCTCCAGTAGCCAGTCAGGTTAACCCCTATTAACAGTATTAGGGGACTGGGTCACTGGTTTATAGTGGCACGTCACAATGCGTGAAATAGTCAGAAAGTAACAAGTTTCCAGTCTAAGGTAACAGAATAACTCAATTTATGATTCAGAGCTGGAAACCAGCTGACTGTTTTTGTCGCCGCTTTCAATACACCTTTATACAGTAGGGATTTATATAATTGATCAGATGTATGTGTTTCACCATACAAGGTAAGTAATCGCTCAGATTTTGTATGTTTCAACGTTGACAGTAGAGAAATTGCTTCACAAAGTAAGCAATCACTCAAGTGTTTTTATACGTATTTCAACGTTGACAATAGAGTAATTACTTCGAAGATAAGCAATTGCTCAAACGTTTTTACGTCTTTCAACGTTTAGGAGTAAAGTAGTTGCTCCAATGGTGGGCGATTGCTCAAGTGTCTTATCGTGTTTCAACTTTTTAGGAGTAGGGTACTTGCTCGACGCATTTCTCCGTCCCTATCTGGGGCGGTTCCTCAGGAGCAGGGTCGAGGATTGCCCTAAGGTATATGTAATTATCCCTATTAGTCCTATCGTGGTGATTCAGACCCTTGTTAGTAGTCCTTTTTTTTATTAAAAAGAATTAGACTATGTCATTGATTAAAGCGGAGTTCTCCTCTTACTCCTTCCCCTGTCTTGGCTCAGAAACTTGGTGTAGGGGGTCACTTTGTTATATAGATTAGCAAAGAGACCAATTATAGCCTAGAAGTATTCATCTGAGACCATCTCTAGTCGCACCAAGACCAGTTGGCATACATTAGTCTCAAAGCGAGTAGGTGGGAGTTGGATGTCCCAGCTCACTCCCCCCAGGAGGAATATCAAAAGACAGACAATTCACTCCTATAGCGCATAATGTATCATGCCCAGGTGTAATGGGGGGCTAGTTGGATAGACCCATTGGTCCAAGCCCATTAGTTCTGGACCAATGTCCTATTACAGCCTATAGCCTGTAAAGGATAGTCTGGTTCTTGGTCCATAAAAAGATCCCTGTAACAGGTATGGATCAAGTATCCAGTGCACCTATGTGGGTTAGCAGCAGTACCCCAAATGCAGGACAGAGCTGCGTAACCCCACTAGTAAGGGGAGGTATAATGCAGGTGGAAGAAAGGAGAAAAGGTATAGCGCCTGCGGCTCTGATGGTGAGCGGCTGGCAATGAAGTCCCAGAGCTCACAGCGGGGATTAAAGAGAGATGTAGCTCCTCCCATTTCCGGGGGCCTGTCAACAGTTGACCAATGAGCTCCCTTTTGGGGCGGATTTACTTATCTAGGTGAATAGCGATGTAATCCGTCCATCCTAGTACAACCAGATCCCTTTTCTGATGCGGGTTGTAGTCAGGGCAGTAAAGCTGTTCCTGGTGTGTTCAATACACCTTCCCGATCGTTTAGTAAGTGGCCGTGATCGGCAGCACATTCTGAAGTGTAGTACTTCCGCGTTCCACGCTGGAACGTATGTGACGCTGCCGGATGATGTCAACGCGCTCCGTGCGTCCCAATTGGGCGGGAGGGCGGCAGCGCGATGTCGTCAGTTGGAGGCGGTATCCGTGGGCGGAGTAAGCCAATACGGGGTGGAATGAGTCACTGAGGCAGCGTGGGAGTGGCTGCAACGCTGTACCACCGCCCCCAAATACTCGGTATGTGTAACCGGTTACGGAGGGGGCACCGTCAAGGCTCCAAAATAATTTGAGCCTCATGATGTCAATGTTCATCCCCCTGAGGAGAAAGTGTCACGGCCAGACTTGCAAAAAATGTCTGTGGATAACGGACTACTAGTGGCAGGGAGCCCAAGGTATATATCTCCCATTCAATGATGGTCTCTGGGATGTTGATTATATAAAGTATGTATGCCCCAAGTTTTAAAAGATCAAGTGATACTTTTTTGCATGTAAGTAGGGAAAATGGGTGTAAACCAGCACAATGTCCATCTACATACATGCTGATTAAGATCAGACGTGGATGCTGTCATAGAAGAGGATATCGTGTGGATAATTTATCACACACTATTCAATAAAGATAAATAATCTGAAGGATGATCAGATACAATTATGTTCAATATTTAAGTTAATCCCCTATTCATCCCATGATAGGGCGGGGGTAAATTCGACATAGATCAGGAGTTACTGGATGGTGCAGTAGATGCTATAGACTTCTATTGATGTTGTGGATCCATCGGCAGCAATTAAAGGTTCAGAGGAAGCAATTGAAATTTAGGGTCGCGTTTAGGCCGGCAGGGGTTACCGTATTTAACCTGAAGATCCAGGCCGCTTCTTTTTTTAGAAGCATCTTGTCAGTGTTGCCCCGTCTGACATTAGTTCGTAGGCTTTCAATTCCTTGGAATTTCAAATCAGTCAGATTGCCATTATGCACTGTTAGGAAATGATCTGCCAGCGGTGTTTTTTCCCGCCGTCGGATATTTCCTACATGCCCCAGGATACGACGCCGGAACTCCTGAATGGTCTTCCCGACGTAGTTCCTGGGGCATGGGCAAGACGCCATGTAGACGATATTGCGTGTTTTGCAGTTGATAAAACTCCTATTGGAGTAGGTTCTGTTGGTGCTAGCACTAGTGAACGTCTTGCTCTTCAATATAAAGGTACACGCCTCACAATCGTGGCAGGGAAATGTCCCACACGGTTTTGAACTTCCTAACCAGTTTTCCTTCAGGCAGGGGGTTAGGTGGCTCTTGACAAGATGATCCCTGAGGTTATGACCCCTCCGGAATGTTATCATCGGGTATGCTGGTATGATGTCTCTCAGATCTGGGTCATTGGAGAGGATGGTCCAGTAGTGTTCCAGGATGTGCCGTACCTCCTTAGTTCCTGTATCAAAAGTCCCGATAATCCTTGAGGTTCTTGTGTTGTCGCGTTGTCGAGGAGTTATTTTCTGACTATTTCACGCATTGTGACGTGCCACTATAAACCAGTGACCCAGTCCCCTAATACTGTTAATAGGGGTTAACCTGACTGGCTACTGGAGGGGATTCGATACCCTCATACTACCCGGTCACTGGGTTATTTAGCACGATCCATGCTGTCAGTCCACGTTTGTTTTTGTTTTGTTATATGATTTATGTGGCCCTAATTTTAATCAGTTGTTAATAAAAGCTATTAATTTTAATTTTAATCTATATCTGTGAAGGGCATATCAAAACATCAGAT
This sequence comes from Eleutherodactylus coqui, assembly GCF_035609145.1. Lineage (NCBI taxonomy): Eukaryota > Metazoa > Chordata > Amphibia > Anura > Eleutherodactylidae > Eleutherodactylus > Eleutherodactylus coqui. Next base: position 90,397,857 of record NC_089840.1, read on the forward strand.
TATTTTAAAAACGTTTGTTAGATGATGTTACTCTTCTTTATTCACTGGACATATATCTAATTACCCAAAGTCTATTATGCAAATAAAATTTTGTATTATCATGCAAGATTCTATTATTTATGTGTACCTGAAGATTCAATAATATAAATATATACATACAGATAATAATTATATCCATCTAAAATACTTATAGAGGCTCTAAAAATTCCCAAATGTTAAATGAATATATATATATATATATATATATATATATATATATATATATATACACACCTAGGTCCTGCATATACCATGGTGCATATAGTTATACCTCATACCTGGGTTGAGGCTATGGAGTCCTTACAACATTTGTAGGAACTGACCCAAATCTCACAGGCTTTTACTCTGGATGCTAAATGTCACTGTCTAAGAGGGTGTGCTGGGATCTGTAGTTCTAAGGTTCCTAGCAGCACTGCTTCACAGGTTGGGTTTAATTGAGCTGGCTGGGTGTGGTATCCCCAGCAGCCAATCCCCTTTAGCCTGCAGCACATATAAACCCAGCTTCTGTCAGTAGTTGAGGCTGGTCTTGTACTGTTTGGATGTATCTGTTTTGTTCCCACTCAGATCTGTGTTTGCATGTAGGTCTGTTGTGTCTCTCTGCTACCTTAGAGATGGTTTGGACACCTGTAGTCCTTGTCTGTATCATATGTAAACCCCCTCTATCCTTCCCTGAACAGGTGCAGCCTCCAAACATCTTATGTCTTGCTCTGTGTGTCAGTTGGTGGATCCCTGACACAGTTTCCTATGTCGCCACGGTGTCTCTCCCCCCTGCATGAAGACACTTGGACGTGCTGTGAGTTCATCTGTGTGCATGTGAGCTCTGAGTGGAGTCTGTGTGGTTTGCACTATATGTTCTCGTCTAGTAGAGTCCATCAGGTTGTCTGTTCTGTCCTGTTGCAGCTTGCTGTGTGACCTGTGTTCTGTTCTGTCGCAGCTTGCTGTGTGACCTGTGTCCGGGGCCCCTGAACTCCTGGTTATTGTAGGGACTAGCGGTATAGCCAGGAACAGTGAAGTGGCCTGCTAGCTTCTACGTTTTGATCAAAATGTCAACTAATACCTGGTATTTATATTCAGCTTACCATCTGCTATTAGGGTTTGCATTTTGGCTGCTGTATGCTGTGTTTTCTGGCTCTGTGTGTCCTGTTCTGTCCCTATCATGTGGCATGTGTATGTATTCTGTTCTGGTGCGTGGTTCCTAGGAGCAGCTAGGGCCCAGATCTGAAGACCGCTGGACCGCCCTTTAGTGGGGCAATGTACTCGTTCAGGTAGGGCCATGTCATCCTCCCTTTAGTTCAGGGCCAGTTGTCTGAAGCAGTTGTGTATCCATTCATTGTTCACGATAGTGTGGGCCCTGTGCTTAAGTTGCCCACGCGATTGTAACATATGCTTGCTAAACATGAGCAGGTCTTTGAGGACTCCATTTTCCTTATTAATCTCTCTACCTGCTTCTTTTCTCTTTCCCTTTTAGATTTCCAAAATGTCCCTTTCTAGTTTTCTCTTTTTCTGGTATTCTTAGTTTTACTTCCCCTGGCTGGATGTTTGGACAGTTGGGGTTTGTTCCATGTCATTGTTCCTATATACTGGCTTAATAATAACAATAAAAATCTTTTAAACATTAAACTTATATAGTTTTATTTTTAGATACGCGTACATCTGCACAGAAAAAAGATCGCATCTGTGATCTTTCGCAACTATTCGCAATTATTTTCCACCATGTATTGCAGGTTTTCTGCATGTGGAATCCCACGCGTTCACGTGAGCCCAGCCTACCTCTGCTGCCTTCCAATAGGTGTCACTGCAAACACCCTGAAACAGTTGTCTGTGTATGGTTATTCTTTTTTTGGCTCACAATTCACAGTCATTGTTACAAGACTTGTTTTAAAAAATCTAACATTGACTTGCAGGTATGCTGCCTTCTAATAGGTGGTGCTACAGAGGTATTTGTTACGTCCGCTTGGCGCACAAAAGTGCCACTCCTCAGAATGGACGCAAACGTGGCCATTTAAAACCGTAAACACTCACATAGAGTACTTGCATCGACCAATTGCATCTCTCCAGGAAGAAAAATGGACAACTGTTCCTAACTGATCAGGGAAAGCGGGGCACCCCTGCCTAAAAGTGGAGTCATCGCTTCGAAAAAAGGTGGCCCCACTGTCTTCTTCTAATGACCTGGCTATCCCTGATCAGGGAGCTGGAGAGATGGACTAAGGACACAGGACACAGGACACACACGAACAGGACTGCACAGACCAAGCATACGTCACTGTTCACACCAACATACAGTGTAACACATACCTCATAGGAGAGGACTGCTCACACCTCATGTCTGGTCACTTGCACAGACATACAACACAAGTCACTGTTCATACCAACTTACAACAGGTAGTGCATACAACATGGACCCCACCCAGAGCTCACATGCATACCAATGGCAAACCAAAGCAGTCCAAGTGCCTTTACTCCAGGGGAAAAGGGAGTGTCAGACATCATGCTGACATAGGGAACAGTGTCAGGCATCACCTACCTGATGCACACATAGGACATCAGACATCTGGGGGCCGCACCTGCCCAGGGATAGGGAAAAACCTGCAGATTGCCTGCACCTATGTGGTCACCGTACCACACACTACACAATGCACGCACCCCAGAAACTGTAAGGAGGGGAGGGACGGCAGGTGCCCAGACCGTCTTCAGGGGAGGAGAGAGACAATTCAAAGCATGCAACCACCAGCTCTGAGTGGGATAAACAGTGATACATAAGGCACTGAAATGATCAGCAATCTCTTCCAAGATTTTGCTGGTATTTATCTTCTGCAGACAAGGGGGATTAGCTGTTGGAGAATACCACACCCAGCCAGCTCAATTAACCCCTACCTGTGAAGATGTGCACAAGGAAGCCTGTAGAACCACATGTCCCAGATACACAACCTTAACAGTATTGTTTTATCCTCCCATTTGCCTATTTCCCAGAAGAGCATGGGTGGCCTTATAAGTCTCCTCAAACACCTTCTAGATGCTCTCGCTTAGGAAAAGCAAAAGCTTTCCTGACCTAAATATTTTTTTCAATGGCATTAACCTGATCATTTTATAATTCATTTGGTTATAAATACAATTATACTTGTTTAGCAGTTTTTTTCTTTTGTTTGCAGGGAGGGGAGTGTCAAATATTAAATTACACTTTATTGGTAAAGTGGTGATTGTTTTCTATTTTATACTTGACTTTTTTTTTTCAACTTGGAAATTTTTTAAAATGCATTTATGCATATTTTATTAGTCCCACAAGTGAACTTGAAGATGCAATTGGTGGATTACGTAGTAGAGTAGTGTATTATGTGTAAAGGCTAGAGATGAGCAAACACCAAAATGTTCGGGTGTTCGTTATTCGGAACGAACTTCCCGCGATGCTCGAGGGTTCGTTTCGAACAACGAACCCCATTGAAGTCAATGGGCGACCAGAGCATTTTTGTATTTCGCCGATGCTCGCTAAGGTTTTCATGTGTGAAAATCTGGGCAATTCAACAAAGTGATGGGAACGACACAGCAACGGATAGGGCAGGCGAGGGGCTACATGTTGGGCTGCATCTCAAGTTCACAGGTCCCACTATTAAGCCACAATACCGGCAAGAGTGGGCCCCCCCCCCCCTCCCAACAACTTTTACTTCTGAAAAGCCCTCATTAGCATGGCATACCTTTGCTAAGCACCACACTAGCTACAACAAAGCACAATCACTGCCTGGATGACACTCCACTGCCACTTCTCCTGGGTTACATGCTGCCCAACCGCCCCCCCTCCCCCCCCACAGCGCACACCAAAGTGTCCCTGGGCAGCCTTCAGCTGCCCTCATGCCACACCACGCTCATGTCTATTTAGAATTGCGTCTGCCATGACGAGGGACCGCAGGCACACACTGCAGAGGTTGGCACGGCTAGGCAGCGACCCTCTTTAAAAGTGGCGGAGCGATAGCCCACAATGCTGTACAGAAGCAATGAGAAATAGAATCCTGTGCCACCGCCATCAGGAGCTGCACACGTGGGCATAGCAATGGGGAACCTATGTGCCACACACTATTCATTTTGTCAAGGTGTCTGCATGCCCCAGTCAGACCGGGCTTTTTAATTCATAGACACAGGCAGGTACAACTCCCTATTGTGATGTCCCTGTCGACCCACAGCATGGGTGGCTCCCTGGAACCCACCGGCGGTACACAGAAATATCCCATTGCATTGCCCAACACAGCTGAGGTAGTAATGTCGTGCTTAATGCAGGTGGGCTTCGGCCCACACTGCATGCCCCAGTCTGACTGGGGTTCTTTATAAGTGTACAGATGTAGTAAAAACTCCGTGTGCACCTACAGCATGGGTGGGTGCCAGGAAGCCACCGGCGGTACATAGAAATATCCCATTGCATTGCCCAACACAGCTGAGGTAGTAATGTTGTGCTTAACCCTTTCCAATCCAATTTGTATATGGTTTTCCTAGGGGGCTTACTCTTTTTCTGCTGTTATACAACGGCGCTATATGCTGGCTAAAGCCAGTACTGCATGAGCTGACACGTAGGATAGGCTCCGACAGCAGAGAGGCTGGCAATATACAGTAAGAGAACCCCGACGGACGTCTACCAACAACGGAGCTGTACAGCCTTAAACCCTAATGTCTTCACAGGTCACACAGTGGACTGGAAAGGGTTAATGCAGGTGGGTTTCGGCCCACACTGCATGCCCCAGTCAGACTGGGGTTCTTTACAAGTGGACACATGTAGGTTAAACTCCCTGTGGACCCACTGCCTGGGTGGGTGCCAGGAAGCCACCGGCGGTACATAGAAATATCCCATTGCATTGCCCAACACAGCTGAGGTAGTAATGTCGTGCGTAATACAGGTGGGCTTCGGCCCACACTGCATGGCCCAGTCAGACGGGTTCTTTAGAAGTGTACAGATGTATTAAAAACTCAGTGTGCACCTACAGCATGGGTGGCTCCCTGGAACCCACCGGCGGTACATAAAAATATCCCATTGCATTGCCCAACACAGCTGAGGTAACGTCAGCTGTAATGCAGGTGGGCTAAAAATTAATTTGATTACACTGTAGGCGAGGGCCCACAAAAATTGCTGTATCAACAGTACTAATGTACATCCCAAAAATTGGCCATGGCCAGCCAAGAGGGCAGGTGAAACCCATTAATCGCTTTGGTTAATGTGGCTTAAGTGGTAACTAGGCCTGGAGGCAGCCCAGTGTAACGAAAAATTGGTTCAAGTTAAAGTTCCAATGCTTTTAAGCGCATTGAAACTTATAAAAATTGTTCAGAAAAATTATTTGAGTGAGCCTTGTGGCCCTAAGAAAAATTGCCCGTTCAGCGTGATTACGTGAGGTTTCAGGAGGAGGAGCAGGAGGAGGAGGAGGAGGAATATTAGACACAGATTGATGAAGCAGAAATGTCCCCGTTTTGGATGGTGAGAGAGAACGTAGCTTCCATCCGCGGGTGCAGCCTACGTATTGCTTACGTATCGCTGCTGTCCGCTGGTGGAGAACAGAAGTCTGGGGAAATCCAGCCTTTGTTCATCTCGATGAGTGTTAGCCTGTCGGCACTGTCGGTTGACAAGCGGCTACGCTTATCTGTGATGATTCCCCCAGCCGCACTAAACACCCTCTCCGACAAGACGCTAGCCGCAGGACAAGCAAGCACCTCCAGGGCATACAGCGCTAGTTCAGGCCACATGTCCAGCTTCGACACCCAGTAGTTGTAGGGGGCAGAGGCGTCACCAAGGATGGTCGTGCGATCCGCTACGTACTCCCTCACCATCCTTTTACAGTGCTCCCGCCGACTCAGCCGTGACTGGGGAGCGGTGACACAGTCTTGGTGGGGAGCCATAAAGCTGGCCAGGCCCTTAAAGACTGTTGCACTGCCTGGGATGTACATGCTGCTCGATCTACGCACATCCCCTGCTACCTTGCCCTCGGTACTGCGCCTTCTGCCACTAGCGCTGTCGGCTGGGAATTTTACCATCAGCTTGTCCGCAAGGGTCCTGTGGTATAGCAACACTCTCGAACCCCTTTCCTCTTCGGGAATCAGAGTGGGCAGGTTCTCCTTATACCGTGGATCGAGCAGTGTGTACACCCAGTAATCCGTCGTGGCCAGAATGCGTGCAACGCGAGGGTCACGAGAAAGGCATCCTAACATGAAGTCAGCCATGTGTGCCAGGGTACCTGTACGCAACACATGGCTGTCTTCACTAGGAAGATCACTATCAGGATCCTCCTCCTCCTCCTCCTCCTCCTCCTCCTCCTCAGGCCATACACGCTGAAAGGATGACAGGCAATCAGCCGGTGTACCGTCAGCAGCGGGCCAAGCTGTCTCTTCCCCCTCCTCCTCATCCTCCTCATGCTCCTCCTCCTCCTCCTGTACGCGCTGAGAAATAGACAGGAGGGTGCCCTGACTATCCAGCGGCATACTGTCTTCCCCTGCCCCCGTTTCCGAGCGCAAAGCAGCTGCCTTTATGGTTTGCAGGGAATTTCTCAAGATGCATAGCAGAGGAATGGTGACGCTAATAATTGTAGCATCGCCGCTCACCACCTGGGTAGACTCCTCAAAATTACCAAGGACATGGCAGATGTCTGCCAACCAGGCCCACTCTTCTGAAAGGAATTGAGGAGGCTGACTCCCACTGCGCCGCCCATGTTGGAGTTGGTATTCGACTATAGCTCTACGTTGTTCATAGAGCCTGGCCAACATGTGGAGCGTAGAGTTCCACCGTGTGGGCACGTCGCACAGCAGTCGGTGCACTGGCAGCTTAAAGTGATGTTGCAGGGTGCGCAGGGTGGCAGCGTCCGTGTGGACTTGCGGAAATGTGCGCAGAGCCGGCGCGCCTTTACGAGCAGGTCTGACAAGCGTGGGTAGCTTTTCAGAAACCGCTGAACCACCAAATTAAAGACGTGGGCCAGGCATGGCACGTGCGTGAGGCTGCCGAGCTGCAGAGCCGCCACCAGCTTACGGCCGTTGTCACACACGACCATGCCCGGTTGGAGGCTCAGCGGCGCAAGCCAGCGGTCGGTCTGCTCTGTCAGACCCTGCAGCAGTTCGTGGGCCGTGTGCCTCTTATCGCCTAAGCTGAGTAGTTTCAGCACGGCCTGCTGACGCTTGCCCACCGCTGTGCTGCCACACCGCGCGACACCGACTGCTGGCGACATGCTGCTGCTAACACATCTTGATTGCGAGACAGAGGAGGAGGAGGAGGAGGGTGCTTTAGTGGAGGAAGCATACACCTCCGCAGATACCAGCACCGAGCTGGGGCCCGCAATTCTGGGGGTGGGTAGGACGTGAGCGGTCCCAGGCTCTGACTCTGTCCCAGCCTCCACTAAATTCACCCAATGTGCCGTCAGGGAGATGTAGTGGCCCTGCCCGCCTGTGCTTGTCCACGTGTCCGTAGTTAAGTGGACCGTGGCAGTAACCGCGTTGGTGAGGGCGCGCACAATGTTGCGGGAGACGTGGTCGTGCAGGGCTGGGACGGCACATCGGGAAAAGTAGTGGCGACTGGGAACTGAGTAGCGCGGGGCCGCCGCCTCCATGATACTTTTGAAGGACTCAGTTTCCACAACCCTATACGGCAGCATCTCAAGGCTGATGAATTTTGCTATGCGGACGGTTAACGTTTGAGCGTGCGGGTGCGTGGCGGCGTACTTGTGCTTGCGCTCGAACACTTGCGCAAGCGACGGCTGAACGGTGCGCTGAACTACACTGCTGGATGGGGCCGAGGACAGCGGAGATGAGGGTGTGGGTGCAGGCCATGAGGCGGTAGTGCCTGTGTCCTGAGAGGGGGGTTGCATCTCAGTGGCAGGTTGGGGCACAGGGGGAGAGGCAGGGGTGCAAACCGGAGGCGGTGAACGGCCTTCGTCCCACCTTGTGGGGTGCTTGGCCATCATATGTCTGCGCATGGTGGTGGTGGTGAGGCTGTTGGTGTTGGCTCCCCGGCTGAGCTTTGCGCAACAAAGGTTGCACACCACTGTTCGTCGGTCGTCAGGCGTCTCTGTGAAAAACTGCCAGACCTTAGAGCACCTCGGCCTCTGCAGGGTGGCATGGCGCGAGGGGGCGCTTTGGGAAACACTTGGTGGATTATTCGGTCTGGCCCTGCCTCTACCCCTGGCCACCGCACTGCCTCTTGCAACCTGCCCTGCTGATGCCATTGACTCCCCCTCTGAAGACCTGTCCTCCTGAGTAAGCGTTGCACACCAGGTGGGGTCAGTCACCTCATCGTCCTGCTGCTCTTCCTCCGAATCCTCTGTGCGCTGCTGCCTCGGACTTACTGCCCTTACTACTACCTCACTGCAAGACAACTGTGTCTGATCGTCATCGTCCTCCTCACCCACAGAAAGTTGTTGAGACAGTTGGCGGAAGTCCCCAGCCTCTTCCCCCGGACCCCGGGAACTTTCGAATGGTTGGGCATCAGTGACAATAAACTCCTCTGGTGGGAGAGGAACCGCTGCTGCCCAATCTAAGCAGGGGCCCGAGAACAGTTCCTGGGAGTGTTCCCGCTCCTGAGCAGGTGTTATTGTAGTGGAGTGAGGAGGCTGGGAGGAAGGAGGAGCAGCAGACAGAGGATTCGGATTGGCAGCAGTGGACGGCGCAGAACTGCGGGTAGACGATAGGTTGCTCGAAGCACTTTCTGCCATCCAGGACAGGACCTGCTCACACTGCTCATTTTCTAATAACCGTCTCCCGCGTGGACCCATTAATTGGGCGATGAATGTGGGGACGCCAGAAACGTGCCTCTCTCCTAATCGCGCAGCAGTCGGCTGCGACACACCAGGATCAGGAGCTCGGGCTGTGCCCACACCCTGACTTGGCCCTCCGCGTCCTCGGCCGCGTCCACGTCCTCTAGGCCTACCCCTACCCCTCAGCATGCTGTATTACCAGTGATTTGATTTCACAGGCAGGAAATAAATTGGCGCAAGACTGCAGGCCAAATATAATTTTTGCCCTTTTTGGAAAACGAAAGGCCCCACTGCCTCTAGTGAATGAATTATCTAAGTTTAATAACTGTGCTGTGTCCCTGCTAATGTGTCACAGAACGTGAGGGTAGCAGAGTTATTATAACTCTTGGAGAGCAGGTATTTTTTTCCCAATTAAGGAAAGCAAATGGCGAAGCCAGCAGTAAAGCGTAGCTGGGTGCGTCTGATTTAGCAATGTTGTTCACGCAGCTCACACGTCTCCACCGCCCTTAGGACGGACAGAGGCTGGACAAATAGATTTGTTTTCAGTTTTTTTCCACCAAAAGGCAGCACTGCGTATATTCAATGAACATGAGAAGTTTAATAACTGTGCTGTGTCCCTGCTTATGTGTCACAGAACGTGAGGGTAGCAGAGTTATTATAACTCTTGGAGAGCAGGTATTTTTTTCCCAATTAAGGAAAGCAAATGGCGAAGCCAGCAGTAAAGCGTAGCTGGGTGCGTCTGATTTAGCAATGTTGTTCACGCAGCTCACACGTCTCCACCGCCCTTAGGACGGACAGAGGCTGGACAAATAGATTTGTTTTCAGTTTTTTTCCACCAAAAGGCAGCACTGCGTATATTCAATGAACATGAGAAGTTTAATAACTGTGCTGTGTCCCTGCTTATGTGTCACAGAACGTGAGGGTAGCAGAGTTATTATAACTCTTGGAGAGCAGGTATTTTTTTCCCAATTAAGGAAAGCAAATGGCGAAGCCAGCAGTAAAGCGTAGCTGGGTGCGTCTGATTTAGCAATGTTGTTCACGCAGCTCACACGTCTCCACCGCCCTTAGGACGGACAGAGGCTGGACAAATAGATTTGTTTTCAGTTTTTTTCCACCAAAAGGCAGCACTGCGTATATTCAATGAACATGAGAAGTTTAATAACTGTGCTGTGTCCCTGCTTATGTGTCACAGAACGTGAGGGTAGCAGAGTTATTATAACTCTTGGAGAGCAGGTATTTTTTTCCCAATTAAGGAAAGCAAATGGCGAAGCCAGCAGTAAAGCGTAGCTGGGTGCGTCTGATTTAGCAATGTTGTTCACGCAGCTCACACGTCTCCACCGCCCTTAGGACGGACAGAGGCTGGACAAATAGATTTGTTTTCAGTTTTTTTCCACCAAAAGGCAGCACTGCGTATATTCAATGAACATGAGAAGTTTAATAACTGTGCTGTGTCCCTGCTTATGTGTCACAGAACGTGAGGGTAGCAGAGTTATTATAACTCTTGGAGAGCAGGTATTTTTTTCCCAATTAAGGAAAGCAAATGGCGAAGCCAGCAGTAAAGCGTAGCTGGGTGCGTCTGATTTAGCAATGTTGTTCACGCAGCTCACACGTGTCCACCGCCCTTAGGACGGACAGAGGCTGGACAAATAGATTTGTTTTCAGTTTTTTGGCACCAAAAGGCAGCACTGCGTATATTCAATGAATAACAACTGTGTTGTCGCCCTGCCTATACAATTCTTTCCCTGCAGTATCAATGGAGGGTGCAGAGGCGATTTTGAGAAGCAAAAAAAAATGCAGCACAGCTAACAGCAGCCTGGACAGTACTGCACACGGATAAATATGGCCCTAGAAAGGACCGTTGAGGTTCTTGAAGGCTACACTCACTCCTAACACTCTCCCTGCCTATTCAGCACTTCTGTCCCTAATGCCAGGTGCAACGGTCTGCAGAGGCGATTTTGAGAAAAAAAAATTTGCCACTGCTAACAGCAGCCAACACACAGCTATCAGTGGCCCTAATAAGGACCTTTGGGGGGTCTTGAAGCCTACACTAACTACCAATTCTTTCCCTACAGCAGCTCCGGTACAAACAGCACTGTCCCTCATCTAACTCACACGGCATCTGAGGCGAACCGCGGGAGGGGACGACTTTTATGTTCGGGTGACACCTGATCTTCCCAGCCACTCACAGCAGGGGGGTGGTATAGGGCTTGAACGTCACAGGGGGAAGTTGTAATGCCTTCCCTGTCTTTCAATTGGCCAGAAAAGCGCGCTAACGTCTCAGGGAAGGAAGTGAAAATAACCAGAACACCGCATGGTGTTCGTTACGAATAACGAACATCCCGAACACCCTAATATTCGCACGAATATCAAGCTCGGAAGAACACGTTCGCTCATCTCTAGTAAAGGCCCATTTACATGGGACGATGATCACTCAAAATTCCCTCAAATGACAGTTTGAGTGACAGTTTTGAGCGATTATCTTTGCATAACTTTAAGTAGCTAATTAGCTACTAGAGATGAGCGAACACCAAAATGTTCGGGTGTTCGTTATTCGTAACGAACTTCCCGTGATGCTCGAGGGTTCGTTTCGAACAACGAACCCCATTGAAGTCAATGGGCGACCAGAACATTTTTGTATTTTGCCGATGCTCGCTAAGGTTTTCATGTGTGAAAATCTGGGCAATTCAGGAAAGTGATGGGAATGACACAGTGACGGATAGGGCAGGCGAGGGGCTACATGTTGGGCTGCATCCTAAGTTCACAGGTCCCACTATTAAGCCACAATAGCGGCAAGAGTGGGCCCCCCCCCCCTCCCAACAACTTTTACTTCTGAAAAGCGCTCATTAGCATGGCATACCTTTGCTAAGCACCACACTACCTCCAACAAAGCACAATCACTGCCTGCATGACACTCCACTGCCACTTCTCCTGAGTTACATGCTGCCCAACCGCACCCCCTCCCCCCCACAGCGCACACCAAAGTGTCCCTGCGCAGCCTTCAGCTGCCCTCATGCCACACCACGCTCATGTCTATTTAGAATTGCGTCTGCCATGACGAGGGACCGCAGGCATACACTGCAGAGGTTGGCACGGCTAGGCAGCGACCCTCTTTAAAAGTGGCGGAGCGATAGCCCACAATGCTGTACAGAAGCAATGAGAAATAGAATCCTGTGCCACCGCCATCTGGAGCTGCACACGTGGGCATAGCAATGGGGAACCTATGTGCCACACACTATTCATTCTGTCAAGGTGTCTGCATGCCCCAGTCAGACCGGGCTTTTTAATTCATAGACACAGGCAGGTACAACTCCCTATTGTGAAGTCCCTGTCGACCCACAGCATGGGTGGCTCCCTGGAACCCACCGGCGGTACACAAAAATATCCCATTGCATTGCCCAACACAGCTGAGGTAGTAATGTCGTGCGTAATACAGGTGGGCTTCGGCCCACACTGCATGCCCCAGTCAGACTGGGATTCTTTACAAGTGGACACATGTAGGTTTAACTCCCTGTGGACCCACTGCCTGGGTGGGTGCCAGGAAGCCACCGGCGGTACATAGAAATATCCCATTGCATTGCCCAACACAGCTGAGGTAGTAATGTCGTGCGTAATACAGGTGTGCTTCGGCCCACACTGCATGCCCCAGTCAGACTGGGATTCTTTACAAGTGGACACATGTAGGTTTAACTCCCTGTGGACCCACTGCCTGGGTGGGTGCCAGGAAGCCACCGGCGGTACATAGAAATATCCCATTGCATTGCCCAACACAGCTGAGGTAGTAATGTCGTGCGTAATACAGGTGGGCTTCGGCCCACACTGCATGCCCCGGTCAGACGGGTTCTTTAGAAGTGTACAGATGTATTAAAAACTCAGTGTGCACCTACAGCATGGGTGGCTCCCTGGAACCCACCGGCGGTACACAAAAATATCCCATTGCATTGCCCAACACAGCTGAGGTAACGTCAGCTGTAATGCAGGTGGGCTAAAAATTAATTTGATTACACTGTAGGCGAGGGCCCACACAAATTGCTGTATCAACAGTACTAATGTACATCCCAAAAATTGGCCATGGCCAGCCAAGAGGGCAGGTGAAACCCATTAATCGCTTTGGTTAATGTGGCTTAAGTGGTAACTAGGCCTGGAGGCAGCCCAGTGTAACGAAAAATTGGTTCAAGTTAAAGTTCCAATGCTTTTAAGCGCATTGAAACTTATAAAAATTGTTCTGAAAAATTATTTGAGTGAGCCTTGTGGCCCTAAGAAAAATTGCCCGTTCAGCGTGATTACGTGAGGTTTCAGGAGGTGGAGCAGGAGGAGGAGGAGGAGGAATATTAGACACAGATTGATGAAGCAGAAATGTCCCCGTTTTGGATGGTGAGAGAGAACGTAGCTTCCATCCGCGGGTGCAGCCTACGTATTGCTTACGTATCGCTGCTGTCCGCTGGTGGAGAACAGAAGTCTGGGGAAATCCAGCCTTTGTTCATCTTGATGAGTGTTAGCCTGTCGGCACTGTCGGTTGACAAGCGGCTACGCTTATCTGTGATGATTCCCCCAGCCGCACTAAACACCCTCTCCGACAACACGCTAGCCGCAGGACAAGCAAGCACCTCAAGGGCATACAGGGCTAGTTCAGGCCACGTGTCCAGCTTCGACACCCAGTAGTTGTAGGGGGCAGAGGCGTCACCAAGGATGGTCGTGCGATCCGCTACGTACTCCCTCACCATCCTTTTGCAGTGCTCCCGCCGACTCAGCCGTGACTGGGGAGCGGTGACACAGTCTTGGTGGGGAGCCATAAAGCTGGCCAGGCCCTTAAAGACTGTTGCACTGCCTGGGATGTACATGCTGCTCGATCTACGCACATCCCCTGCAACATGGCCCTCGGAACTGCGCCTTCTGCCACTAGCGCTGTCGGCTGGGAATTTTACCATCAGCTTGTCCGCAAGGGTCCTGTGGTATAGCAACACTCTCGAACCCCTTTCCTCTTCGGGAATCAGAGTGGGCAGGTTCTCCTTATACCGTGGATCGAGCAGTGTGTACACCCAGTAATCCGTCGTGGCCAGAATGCGTGCAACGCGAGGGTCACGAGAAAGGCATCCTAACATGAAGTCAGCCATGTGTGCCAGGGTACCTGTACGCAACACATGGCTGTCTTCACTAGGAAGATCACTTTCAGGATCCTCCTCCTCCTCCTCCTCCTCCTCAGGCCATACACGCTGAAAGGATGACAGGCAATCAGCCGGTGTACCGTCAGCAGCGGGCCAAGCTGTCTCTTCCCCCTCCTCCTCATCCTCCTCATGCTCCTCCTCCTCCTCCTGTACGCGCTGAGAAATAGACAGGAGGGTGCCCTGACTATCCAGCGGCATACTGTCTTCCCCCGCCCCCGTTTCCGAGCGCAAAGCAGCTGCCTTTATGGTTTGCAGGGAATTTCTCAAGATGCATAGCAGAGGAATGGTGACGCTAATGATTGTAGCATCGCCGCTCACCACCTGGGTAGACTCCTCAAAATTACCAAGGACATGGCAGATGTCTGCCAACCAGGCCCACTCTTCTGAAAGGAATTGAGGAGGCTGACTCCCACTGCGCCGCCCATGTTGGAGTTGGTATTCGACTATAGCTCTCCGTTGTTCATAGAGCCTGGCCAACATGTGGAGCGTAGAGTTCCACCGTGTGGGCACGTCGCACAGCAGTCGGTGCACTGGCAGCTTAAAGTGATGTTGCAGGGTGCGCAGGGTGGCAGCGTCCGTGTGGGACTTGCGGAAATGTGCGCAGAGCCGGCGCGCCTTTACGAGCAGGTCTGACAAGCGTGGGTAGCTTTTCAGAAAGCGCTGAACCACCAAATTAAAGACGTGGGCCAGGCATGGCACGTGCGTGAGGCTGCCAAGCTGCAGAGCCGCCACCAGGTTACGGCCGTTGTCACACACGACCATGCCCGGTTGGAGGCTCAGCGGCGCAAGCCAGCGGTCGGTCTGCTGTGTCAGACCCTGCAGCAGTTCGTGGGCCGTGTGCCTCTTATCGCCTAAGCTGAGTAGTTTCAGCACGGCCTGCTGACGCTTGCCCACCGCTGTGCTGCCACACCGCGCGACACCGACTGCTGGCGACATGCTGCTGCTAACACATCTTGATTGTGAGACAGAGGAGGAGGAGGAGGAGGAGGGTGCTTTAGTGGAGGAAGCATACACCTCCGCAGATACCAGCACCGAGCTGGGGCCCGCAATTCTGGGGGTGGGTAGGACGTGAGCGGTCCCAGGCTCTGACTCTGTCCCAGCCTCCACTAAATTCACCCAATGTGCCGTCAGGGAGATGTAGTGGCCCTGCCCGCCTGTGCTTGTCCACGTGTCCGTAGTTAAGTGGACCGTGGCAGTAACCGCGTTGGTGAGGGCGCGCACAATGTTGCGGGAGACGTGGTCGTGCAGGGCTGGGACGGCACATCGGGAAAAGTAGTGGCGACTGGGAACTGAGTAGCGCGGGGCCGCCGCCTCCATGATACTTTTGAAGGACTCCGTTTCCACAACCCTATACGGCAGCATCTCAAGGCTGATGAATTTTGCGATGCGGACGGTTAACGTTTGAGCGTGCGGGTGCGTGGCGGCGTACTTGCGCTTGCGCTCGAACACTTGCGCAAGCGACGGCTGAACGGTGCGCTGAACTACACTGCTGGATGGGGCCGAGGACAGCGGAGATGAGGGTGTGGGTGCAGGCCATGAGGCGGTAGTGCCTGTGTCCTGAGAGGGGGGTTGCATCTCAGTGGCAGGTTGGGGCACAGGGGGAGAGGCAGGGGTGCAAACCGGAGACGGTGAACGGCCTTTGTCCCACCTTGCGGGGTGCTTGGCCATCATATGTCTGCGCATGGTGGTGGTGGTGAGGCTGTTGGTGTTGGCTCCCCGGCTGAGCTTTGCGCGACAAAGGTTGCACACCACTGTTCGTCGGTCGTCAGGCGTCTCTGTGAAAAACTGCCAGACCTTAGAGCACCTCGGCCTACGCAGGGTGGCATGGCGCGAGGGGGCGCTTTGGGAAACACTTGGTGGATTATTCGGTCTGGCCCTGCCTCTACCCCTGGCCACCGCACTGCCTCTTGCAACCTGCCCTGCTGATGCCCTTGACTCCCCCTCTGAAGACCTGTCCTCCTGAGTAAGCGTTGCACACCAGGTGGGGTCAGTCACCTCATCGTCCTGCTGCTCTTCCTCCGAATCCTCTGTGCGCTGCTCCCTGGGACTTACTGCCCTTACTACTACCTCACTGCAAGACAACTGTGTCTGATCGTCATCGTCCTCCTCACCCACAGAAAGTTGTTGAGACAGTTGGCGGAAGTCCCCAGCCTCTTCCCCCGGACCCCGGGAACTTTCGAATGGTTGGGCATCAGTGACGATAAACTCCTCTGGTGGGAGAGGAACCGCTGCTGCCCAATCTAAGCAGGGGCCCGAGAACAGTTCCTGGGAGTGTTCCCGCTCCTGAGCAGGTGTCATTGTAGTGGACTGAGGAGGCTGGGAGGAAGGAGGAGCAGCAGACAGAGGATTCGGATTGGCAGCAGTGGACGGCGCAGAACTGCGGGTAGACGATAGGTTGCTCGAAGCACTTTCTGCCATCCAGGACAGGACCTGCTCACACTGCTCATTTTCTAATAACCGTCTCCCGCGTGGACCCATTAATTGGGCGATGAATGTGGGGACGCCAGAAACGTGCCTCTCTCCTAATCGCGCAGCAGACAGCTGCGACACACCTGGATCAGGAGCTTGGCCTGTGCCCACACCCTCACTTGGCCCTCCGCGTCCTCGGCCACGTCCACGTCCACGTCCTCTAGGCTTACCCCTACCCCTCAGCATGCTGTATTACCAGTGATTAGATTTCCCAGGCAGGAAATAAATTGGCGCAAGACTGCAGGCCAAATATAATTTTTGCCCTTTTTGGAAAACGAAAGGCCCCACTGCCTCTAGTGAATGAATTATCTAAGTTTAATAACTGTGCTGTGTCCCTGCTTATGTGTCACAGAACGTGAGGGTAGCAGAGTTATTATAACTCTTGGAGAGCAGGTATTTTTTTTCCCAATTAAGGAAAGCAAATGGCGAACCCAGCAGTAAAGCGTAGCTGGGTGCGTATGATTTAGCAATGTTTTTCACGCAGCTCACACGTCTACACAGGCGTAAGGACGGACACAGGCTGGACAAATAGATTTGTTTTCAGTTTTTTCCCACCAACAGGCAGCACTGCGTATATTCAATGAACCTGCGAAGTTTAATAACTGCGCTGTGTCCCTGCTTATGTGTCACAGAACGTGAGGGTAGCAGAGTTATTATAACTCTTGGAGAGCAGGTATTTTTTTTTCCCAATTAAGGAAAGCAAATGGCGAACCCAGCAGTAAAGCGTAGCTGGCTGCGTATGATTTAGCAATGTTTTTCACGCAGCTCACACGTCTACACAGGCGTAAGGACGGACACAGGCTGGACAAATAGATTTGTTTTCAGTTTTTTCCCACCAACAGGCAGCACTGCGTATATTCAATGAACCTGCGAAGTTTAATAACTGCGCTGTGTCCCTGCTTATGTGTCACAGAACGTGAGGGTAGCAGAGTTATTATAACTCTTGGAGAGCAGGTATTTTTTTTCCCAATTAAGGAAAGCAAATGGCGAACCCAGCAGTAAAGCGTAGCTGGGTGCGTATGATTTAGCAATGTTTTTCACGCAGCTCACACGTCTACACAGGCGTAAGGACGGACACAGGCTGGACAAATAGATTTGTTTTCAGTTTTTTCCCACCAACAGGCAGCACTGCGTATATTCAATGAACCTGCGAAGTTTAATAACTGCGCTGTGTCCCTGCTTATGTGTCACAGAACGTGAGGGTAGCAGAGTTATTATAACTCTTGGAGAGCAGGTATTTTTTTTCCCAATTAAGGAAAGCAAATGGCGAACCCAGCAGTAAAGCGTAGCTGGGTGCGTATGATTTAGCAATGTTTTTCACGCAGCTCACACGTCTACACAGGCGTAAGGACGGACACAGGCTGGACAAATAGATTTGTTTTCAGTTTTTTCCCACCAACAGGCAGCACTGCGTATATTCAATGAACCTGCGAAGTTTAATAACTGCGCTGTGTCCCTGCTTATGTGTCACAGAACGTGAGGGTAGCAGAGTTATTATAACTCTTGGAGAGCAGGTATTTTTTTTTCCCAATTAAGGAAAGCAAATGGCGAACCCAGCAGTAAAGCGTAGCTGGCTGCGTATGATTTAGCAATGTTTTTCACGCAGCTCACACGTCTACACAGGCGTAAGGACGGACACAGGCTGGACAAATAGATTTGTTTTCAGTTTTTTCCCACCAACAGGCAGCACTGCGTATATTCAATGAACCTGCGAAGTTTAATAACTGCGCTGTGTCCCTGCTTATGTGTCACAGAACGTGAGGGTAGCAGAGTTATTATAACTCTTGGAGAGCAGGTATTTTTTTTTCCCAATTAAGGAAAGCAAATGGCGAACCCAGCAGTAAAGCGTAGCTGGCTGCGTATGATTTAGCAATGTTTTTCACGCAGCTCACACGTCTACACAGGCGTAAGGACGGACACAGGCTGGACAAATAGATTTGTTTTCAGTTTTTTCCCACCAACAGGCAGCACTGCGTATATTCAATGAACCTGCGAAGTTTAATAACTGCGCTGTGTCCCTGCTTATGTGTCACAGAACGTGAGGGTAGCAGAGTTATTATAACTCTTGGAGAGCAGGTATTTTTTTTTCCCAATTAAGGAAAGCAAATGGCGAACCCAGCAGTAAAGCGTAGCTGGCTGCGTATGATTTAGCAATGTTTTTCACGCAGCTCACACGTCTACACAGGCGTAAGGACGGACACAGGCTGGACAAATAGATTTGTTTTCAGTTTTTTCCCACCAACAGGCAGCACTGCGTATATTCAATGAACCTGCGAAGTTTAATAACTGCGCTGTGTCCCTGCTTATGTGTCACAGAACGTGAGGGTAGCAGAGTTATTATAACTCTTGGAGAGCAGGTATTTTTTTTTCCCAATTAAGGAAAGCAAATGGCGAACCCAGCAGTAAAGCGTAGCTGGCTGCGTATGATTTAGCAATGTTTTTCACGCAGCTCACACGTCTACACAGGCGTAAGGACGGACACAGGCTGGACAAATAGATTTGTTTTCAGTTTTTTCCCACCAACAGGCAGCACTGCGTATATTCTATGAATAATAACTGTGTTGTGGCCCTGCCTATACAATTCTTTCCCTGCAGTATCAATGGAGGGTGCAATGCTCTGCAGAGGCGATTTTGAGAAGCCCAAAAAAAATGCAGCACAGCCAACAGCAGCCTGGACAGTACTGCACACGGATAAATATGGCCCTAGAAAGGACCGTTGAGGTTCTTGAAGGCTACACTCACTCCTAACACTCTCCCTGCCTATGCAGCACTTCTGTCCCTAATGCCAGGTGCAACGGTCTGCAGAGGCGATTTTGAGAAAAAAAAAAAAATCCCACTGCTAACAGCAGCCAACACACAGCTATCAGTGGCCCTAATAAGGACCTTTGGGGGGTCTTGAAGCCTACACTAACTACCAATTCTTTCCCTACAGCAGCTCCGGTATAAACAGCACTGTCCCTCATCTAACTCACACCGCATCTGAGGCGAGCCGCGGGAGGGGCCGACTTTTATATTAGGCGAACACCTGATCTCGCCAGCCACTCACAGCAGGGGGGTGGTATAGGGCTTAAACGTTGCAGGGGGAAGTTGTAATGCCTTCCCTGTCTTTCAATTGGCCAGAAAAGCGCGCTAACGTCTCAGGGAAGGAAGTGAAAGTAACCAGAACACCGCATGGTGTTCGTCACGAATAACGAACATCCCGAACACCCTAATATTCGCACGAATATCAAGCTCGGACGAACGCGTTCGCTCATCTCTATTAGCTACTAAAGAGTTAATGCAGGTGCCAGGATAGCTGCTTTGTTCTCAGTGCTTTTATCTGGTATCCTGCTGAGAACTGACAGCAGGATACCAGCTGAAAGAATGCTATCAGCACCGCCTACTGAGATATCAGCAGGCAGCGCTGATAAGGCTCATTGCTCATTTTTAGCTGGTTAGAAATGAGTGATGAAGGCACATTCCACAAACAGTGCACGCATTTAGACGCAATGATTATAGCTCAAAAGATGTCTTTAGAGAGATTTTTGAGTGATAATCGCTGCGTCTAAATGGGCCTTAACTACTTTATTAATCAACAGTGTTATTCACAATTTATTATTTTGTATTTAACACAATTATTGTGACTGTTAGGTTCTTCTACATCAGTGTTTCTCAACTCCAATCCCCAAGACCCCAACAGGCCATGTTTAGTATATCCTATAGTAAGAACACCTGTGGCAATATCTGAGGAACCAACAATAAGTACATCACCTGTGCAATACTGAGGAAATCTTTAAAACATAACCAGTTGGGGGTCTCTGAGGACTGGAGTGGAGAAACACTGTTCTACATGGTAAAGAAAGTAAACTAGTGATGAGTTTGTTCACTAAAGTCATTATAGCAATAATTTCTAGACCTATGACAGAATTCACCCTAGAAGGATGTTGCATTCTCTTCCCTGGGGTCTGGTGATCAGAGTCAGAAGGATTGCAATGGATGAACATTAGATTGATGTGAGATTGGATAAAGTGAGTAAAAAGGAGCTCCAGCCCTTTAGGAAAAATAGAAGATGTGAATATGTGATAATGTTTTAGGTATTACAATATAGGAAAACAAAAAAAGAAAATAATGGTCAGTGCCTAAATATATGAACCCAAATGAATTAGAGTGAATTCACCTGGTGCTGAGCAGGACCCACCAAAAGGTAGGTGCACACTTGCACCAGAAATCTTAGAAGGCTCAACAATGGTGTCTTTCCAACGATCCTCATAGTGAGGAGAGAAGCAGGCAGAGGTACCCCATATTGGAATAACCAACTGTGGGAAATAAGCTAGAAGATTGAAAGAAAAAAACTCTTTCTGTATCGTGTTGTAGTCCTCAGGAATGAGTACCAGGAAGTGGTTTTCATGGAACACTATACAGGGTTCCAACTAATCATTTATTTCACAAAATATAAGGTTACAGCAAGTAACAGGTAAGATCCAGTAAAGTGCAACACCTTTTGGTGTCTATCTGATGCCCTTTTCAAGCATAAATAAAATGTCAAACAGTATCCTTATATATAAGAAACATACCTCCTATCAATCTGTAGAGCTGGTGGCCGGCGCTATACTAACGTCATCAGTGCACGCTTGCTAGATCATGTGCTTGTCAAGTTCGAGGAATGCATGCGCACCTCTCCTTGGAGCACATCTGCGTTCCATTCCAGTATCAATTTTACGCATGCGTGATACCCCTTGGTATACATCAATTATTTGAACCTTCACTGTGTGACTTTTTGTTCATATGAGGACTGGTACCCTCTCCATCTAACCCAGGGGATAATTTCATTCCCAAATCGGGTTATAGTGAAGGGTGCTTTACTGTCATAAACCCCAATTGATCTAAATATGAGCAGTTGGTTTTTATTATCGTTAAGAGAGTATTTGGTATATAGATTATTGCCTTCTCCCACTGAGAGGAAAATACTAAGGGCACTGGACAAGTATACCTATCTTGGCTTAGAAATCAACCAGTCAGAAATTTTCAAACCAGCCATAGAGTGTACAAAAGACAAGGCATGCAGAACGTTCCATGTCATCAGAAGACGACTCTACCACCTCCAACCATTAGTAATTGTCTGTCTTAAAATTTTTGACAGCATCATTGACTCAATCCTCCTGTATGGCAATGAAGCCTGGGGTCCATATACATACCCAGACTAATTAAAGTGGGAAGGCAGCCCAACTGAAGTATTCCCCCTGGAATTCTTCAAGCACCTTCTCCAAGTCCATCAGAGCACCTCAAACAGTGTCAGTAGAGCTGAGTCACACAGATTGCCTCTATACCTTGCAGTTCAGAAGAGGGCACTATCATTCCAGGTCCACCTACAAAGTAGTGGTCCAGGTTCCTACCTTCACAAAGCCCTGCTACAGCATAGGGTCCCTAACCAATCAAACACCCCAAATCAATCCAGTCAAATCCCCACCCAGCACCACCTCACAAAAGTCAAAATAAGGAAAATGATAAACAAGAGCCAACAGGAATATAACAGTGACTGGAGGAATGAGATAAGAGTATCCCAGAAAACAGACAATACGCAAGGGCCAGCAGAGGGAGTACAAACTGGCCCCATATCTGGAAACCATACGAGATCATAGAGGACCCACAGCCATGTCCATCGAATTAGGACAGAACAGGCAGAACCACAAGCCCAGGGAGAGCAAACTTTGTCAACAGTGCAACTAAGAGGATGAGGCCCACTTCTTGCTGCAGAGTCCTAGATATTCAGTGGTGAGAGACCCTCACTTCAGGAGACTCTTTGATTTCTTTAGCTCCATGGAGGAAGAAGTGAAACTCTCCTTTTGCTCGGGGAAGAGGAAGCAGCACAATATGTCAGTGCCTGCTATAAACTGAGAGGATTGTAATATGCCATGAACTCCTACAATCCCCTATAAGATATGCAATGGACTCTATATCCACCACCCCAGAAGTGCACCTACCACCTAGATCCCCAGTCCTGATCTGCCACCCATATTCCCCTTATCTCTATTTTCTAATGGCTTTGGCAATAGTGATATCTATTTAGTCCTGCCAATAAAGGTTCTTTGAAGCTTGAAAGAAAGAATGTTTCTACATCAACATAGAAGGGGGTTCTTTATTGTAAAAGTAGTGAGACTATGGAACTCTGCCTGAGGACATGGTAATGGCAAACTCACTAAAAGAGTTTAAGAGGGGAGTGGACGCCTTTCTTGAGTGTTTACATGTTATTTACTGATTATTTCAGAGGGGTTTTTGATCCAGGGATTTATTCTGATTGGTAGATTGAAGCTGGGATGGAATTTTTCACCTATAATGAAGAAATTGTCTTCTACCTCATGTTTTTTTTTGCTTTCCTCTGGGTCAACATTGATGGGGATTAGGCCGGCTGCACACGAGCGTGACGGGCTCCGCCGCGGAATATTCCGCGGCGAAGCCCGTCACGGCGCCCCCCAGAGACCCCATACTTTCCAGTGGATCCGGTCTCTTCGCTCCCGCATGACGCTTCCCCGCCCACCGCCGCCGCGTCACATGACACGCCCACCGCGTCACATGACGCGGCCGGCCGCGTCATATGACGTGGCGGCGGTAGGCGGGAAAGCGTTTTCACGCTATCTTCCGCTGTGTTACAGCGGGAGATAGCGTGAACGGACGGCTTCCATTGACTGCAATGGAAGCCGTCAGCGTGTACACCCGTGGCAAATAGAGCATGCCGCGGGTGAGAACGGGAGATTTCACGGTGCGGAATTCCGCGGTGGAATTCCGCACCGTGTGCCCTGAGCTATTAGGTTCAATAGAACCTAATAGCCGCGAGCAACGCAGCGGATTTTCGCCGCGAATTACGCGGCGGAAATCCGTTCGTGGGAAGGAGGCCTTAGGCTGAATTAGATGAACATGTCTTTTTTTGGCCTTACACACTATGTTACTATCTAAAATAAGATGATTTTTTTCTTTTATTTATATATGGTAGCACTAATACACAGCTTTGAATTTTCTTGTAAAACCTAAAGATCAGTGTTTCCTACCCTTTTCAGCCTAGGGGTACCACTGGGAAAAAAATCTTTTACTATGGGAAAGGCTACCAAAAAAATTATAACCTCATCCAGAGCTCTCAGATACAGTATAATCACATCCAGTGCTTCATTCACTGTCCCTCCTACAGCAATATAATCAGATCCAGAGCTTGATCATCTCATCCCTCCAGCAATAATCATTTATGACTAAAATCCCCCACCCCCCACCCCCCAGCAATAAATACAGTAAAAGCTTAAAGGATCTCTCAGTGGTAATAACATTCATAGTTTAACACCTCCCAGCATTTTCTACATTCCCAGCTCAAACATCGACATTACCCACAGTAATCACTTTCATAGCGCTGTGGGCATTTTGTCTTACTGGAGGCAGAAAGGTATGACTACCCTACTGGTCTTGTGCCAGACTCCTCTCTGAGAAGGCAGCATCATGAGTGGTACTTACTATGTGGCATGTCTTCTGAAAATTCTGATTACTGGTCTGAGGTGTTCGAGTATCTCTGACAGGTTCTCATGGTCATGACGTCTTAGTTGGAAACCGCTGTTACAGCTTTTTCCTACACTTGTGGCATTTGGAGTCCTGGCTTTCATACGCAGATGTGATGCAAGAAACCACAGCCCCCAAGGCTGTCTGTTAATGGAAGCATACTGTATTGGTCTCTTGATGTTCAAAGCCTTCATTTGAAAGCAAAGTCTGGAATCTTTGTGCAGGAAGGGACACAAAGAGACAGTTTTTCTGAATACTGTTTGGCTGGATAGACTAAGACTCTTTGGGAGCAGGGGATCGTTTCTTACCCATTTCTTAGGTCCACCATAGCCTGGCCCAGAAATACATAGATGACATATAGTTTGTTTGATGCATAATATGTTTGTGTTTTGCATTACAAGTCTCTCAGGAAGGAGCAATCAACCTATACATGCTGCTAGGACAAGGGCCAAATTTTCAATTTGCGAGTTGTGCAACCAATGTAGTAGAGGTTGCAGGATGAGCAAAAAATTGTGTAAATAACATTAATTGTATTGCAATTGATGAAAGAACGTATGGGTTAAGCATGAGAACCACATGGGAAATGTTTGGTTTGGTAGATTTTAGGCCATAAAGCACACCGATTGCCTCTGCATTTGAAAAAAAAAATGTACTCAGCTAATTTCTGTTGCAGGAGAAAGAATTATCTGTTTTGAAGAAAACTTTTTTAAAAATCATGTCAGCTCGTTGAGCAACAAATCGCACCCCATTCAATTAGACATATATGTCACAATGTTTAGCACATTTCTGTTATGTGCACCCTGTATTTAATTGAACGCTTGATTCACCTTGCTGTAAGTGTCTGAGAAAGGCTCTAGATTAAACGTTGCTTATTTTATGTGATTGTGGGGTTTCAATATGAAGTTGATGCAGCTGTCTTTGCAATTGTCCTTAGATGATACTTTATATCCATTTTTGTTTCTATTGCGATCAGAGAATGATGTTTGGTTATATTTCCTCTTTTAAAAAACGATGCAACACTGCATGCATTTAACATACAACTTTGCTGAGTTTTTCTGATGTGGTAGTGGCTATTTTTTACATCACGAATTCCCCATGTGAAAATGCCCTCACACAATTTGGAATAATAGGTTACATGAATTTTTTTCACCCACAGGAAAAACAACTACGGTATAAACTGAATTAATCTTTAATATAGTTACTGTCATAGTAATTTATTTGTTAAATTGAAACAGGTAAATTTTCTCTGCAGTTCTCAAAATATAGCCCTATTACTGTGCTATTTCTGTATGCACTGGATTGTACGTTCTATAGTATAGCTTCATTGATCACGAAGCAGGGTCTACAGTACATGCTGCAAAGCCAGGATGAAGAGGTGGAGTGACAGAAATATGACTCCCACAAGCAGGTCTTTGGCAGATTGATAAATATTTCAATGAAATAACCAGTCCTCCTAAATTTATGATAGAAAAACAAGCATCATATGAGAACTCATCTTTGTTGGATGCACTTGTCTTAATAAGAAGTAAACTCAACGAAGACAAAAATACAGTTTTCCATACAAAATAAGTTCATTCATCCATTAGAAAAGAAAAAGTTAGTGCATGGGACGTAAAAAGCTGATCGATAATTAGCATCATATCACTTGGAAGAAGAACCGAACAATCAAGTGATGACAAGAAGTACTGCTTGACCAAAAAAAAAAAACAAGCAAAAAAGACACACATACACATTTTATATAGCCACAGAGCTAAACAGTTGAATTCCATCTGCCTGCAACCACCAGTAGAGGAATCTATATATCTTAGTGAAGAATAATTTTGTGGGGGTTTCCAAAATGTTATCATTCAACTCTGTATCTGCCTATAAAGAAGCAAGTCATTTGGAGGTTTACCCCGCAATATGTAAAAGCATCATCCCAAATATGTTACACTTCTGCCAAATGAATGGTAAAATTTGGCAACATTCCTTGTTTTGAACAATAAATCAATAACATTAAAAATAACCTGTGGCAAATATAGTATGTACTAATAATTGTTAGGAAATTATAGTGCCAGTGTTTCTGGTGGCGCAATGCACCACACAGCTCTGCTACATGCACGTCACACACACACACAGCTCTGCTATGTTGCTTTCGCATATCTGCTGCATGAGATTTACAAACTTCAGCATCTCACTGAGGAGACATGTTTGCTTGTAGCTTTCGCATATCTGCTGCTTGAGATTTACAAACTTCAACTGGTGCCTGAGGTGAAATCATGGCTTGTCACTATATCATGTAAGCTGCATTATCTTTGCACCAGCGTTGAACCCTCTGTGGGGACATGTTAGCACAACAGCGAGGGTTTGTTTCAACACTGGATAACAGTTCATGATTAGATGAAGGCTGGTGTTGGCAGCATTAGCACTTGAGAGGACAGGATGTCATGTTCAGGAGACTGTGAAGATAGTGGTAAAGGACTATGCTTCAATATTGTTGGTCAATATGCACCGCCAGCTATGTATCTGTACATTTGTGAGGTGTCATTTATTGGAGTCTCCACACAGGTGTGCAGCTATCTCACAACCACCTACAAACTGCCAGACTGAGTACTGCTGTATCGATAGGAACTGATGCCACAGGGGGTTGTGGGGGATGTAGTCCACCCATAATCCCTCATTCAGTGCACAATGACGATAAAGGACCTGTGATGATATCACCATCATGTGATCATGGGGTGGAGCTAAGACCTGGTAACTGACATCACAGGTGCTGTCAAGTTCTCCATGCAAGTCACACATCACACACGGACGGACAAGTGGTCATTAACACTTTGATTTCAATCATTGTTATTGGGCTACATATTCTAGAGTAAAATAAAATGCAATGTGCAGAACTGACCTCCAACAGTCTGGTGCATTTTCCATAACTGAAAGGTTTTAGTAGATGCACTTTTATGAAAGCAGAAACCAAAAGCCATAAAAATGTTATACTTTTTATCTAACAGTTACCCAACTGCCATGGAATACATAATAGTCTGTAATTTATATTTATATTTCAACACTTGATTCAGAATATTTTGGCTGTAGTATTATGTGTAGTTTGCATGCAACTGCAACTTGCACAGTACCATACTATAGCTTCCTAAAAAGTGTGTTAGTCAAAGAAGACCTGTCAACATTCCTAATATGTCACACTTTACTATTCTCTATAAAATAACATTGAAGGTCATCATTTCTTAGAGCACGCTTTGTGTTGTGCCATTCCTCTTATTCCTCCTGGAAATGTAGGAATAAATTGTCAACAAAGTGTCACCATTGTCAGTATTAAATTAATTTGTGGTAACAGCAAATGGTGGTGCCTGGTTGTCAAAGTATTCATACATTTCCAGGAAAGCTAACACAGAAAAATGCACAAGCACAAAGTTGAAAAGCTGATCCAAGATAAAATAAATCACTAAATTTGAAAAGGCAGAAGAACTTACTGGTAATGGGTAGAGATGAGCGAACACCAAAATGTTCGGGTGTTCGTTATTCGGAACGAACTTCCCGTGATGCTCGAGGGTTCGTTTCGAACAACGAACCCCATTGAAGTCAATGGGCGACCAGAACATTTTTGTATTTCGCCGATGCTCGCTAAGGTTTTCATGTGTGAAAATCTGGGCAATTCAGGAAAGTGATGGGAATGACACAGTGACGGATAGGGCAGGCGAGGGGCTACGTGTTGGGCTGCATCTCAAGTTCACAGGTCCCACTATTAAGCCACAATACCGGCAAGAGTGGGCCCCCCCCCCCCCCCTCCCAACAACTTTTACTTCTGAAAAGCCCTCATTAGCATGGCATACCTTTGCTAAGCACCACACTACCTCCAACAAAGCACAATCACTGCCTGCATGACACTCCACTGACACTTCTCCTGGGTTACATGCTGCCCAACCGCCCCCCCTCCCCCCCCACAGCGCACACCAAAGTGTCCCTGGGCAGCCTTCAGCTGCCCTCATGCCACACCACGCTCATGTCTATTTAGAATTGCGTCTGCCATGACGAGGGACCGCAGGCACACACTGCAGAGGTTGGCACGGCTAGGCAGCGACCCTCTTTAAAAGTGGCGGAGCGATAGCCCACAATGCTGTACAGAAGCAATGAGAAATAGAATCCTGTGCCACCGCCATCAGGAGCTGCACACGTGGGCATAGCAATGGGGAACCTATGTGCCACACACTATTCATTCTGTCAATGTGTCTGCATGCCCCAGTCAGACCGGGCTTTTTAATTCATAGACACAGGCAGGTACAACTCCCTATTGTGAAGTCCCTGTCGACCCACAGCATGGGTGGCTCCCTGGAACCCACCGGCGGTACACAGAAATATCCCATTGCATTGCCCAACACAGCTGAGGTAGTAATGTCGTGCTTAATGCAGGTGGGCTTCGGCCCACACTGCATGCCCCAGTCTGACTGGGGTTCTTTATAAGTGTACAGATGTAGTAAAAACTCCGTGTGCACCTACAGCATGGGTGGGTGCCAGGAAGCCACCGGCGGTACATAGAAATATCCCATTGCATTGCCCAACACAGCTGAGGTAGTAATGTTGTGCTTAACCCTTTCCAATCCAATTTGTATATGGTTTTCCTAGGGGGCTTACTCTTTTTCTGCTGTTATACAACGGCGCTATATGCTGGCTAAAGCCAGTACTGCATGAGCTGACACGTAGGATAGGCTCCGACAGCAGAGAGGCTGGCAATATACAGTAAGAGAACCCCGATGGACGTCTACCAACAACGGAGCTGTACAGCCTTAAACCCTAATGTCTTCACAGGTCACACAGTGGACTGGAAAGGGTTAATGCAGGTGGGTTTCGGCCCACACTGCATGCCCCAGTCAGACTGGGGTTCTTTACAAGTGGACACATGTAGGTTAAACTCCCTGTGGACCCACTGCCTGGGTGGGTGCCAGGAAGCCACCGGCGGTACATAGAAATATCCCATTGCATTGCCCAACACAGCTGAGGTAGTAATGTCGTGCGTAATACAGGTGGGCTTCGGCCCACACTGCATGCCCCAGTCAGACGGGTTCTTTAGAAGTGTACAGATGTATTAAAAACTCAGTGTGCACCTACAGCATGGGTGGCTCCCTGGAACCCACCGGCGGTATATAAAAATATCCCATTGCATTGCCCAACACAGCTGAGGTAACGTCAGCTGTAATGCAGGTGGCCTAAAAATTAATTTGATTACACTGTAGGCGAGGGCCCACAAAAATTGCTGTATCAACAGTACTAATGTACATCCCAAAAATTGGCCATGGCCAGCCAAGAGGGCAGGTGAAACCCATTAATCGCTTTGGTTAATGTGGCTTAAGTGGTAACTAGGCCTGGAGGCAGCCCAGTGTAACGAAAAATTGGTTCAAGTTAAAGTTCCAATGCTTTTAAGCGCATTGAAACTTATAAAAATTGTTCTGAAAAATTATTTGAGTGAGCCTTGTGGCCCTAAGAAAAATTGCCCGTTCAGCGTGATTACGTGAGGTTTCAGGAGGAGGAGCAGGAGGAGGAGGAGGAGGAATATTAGACACAGATTGATGAAGCAGAAATGTCCCCGTTTTGGATGGTGAGAGAGAACGTAGCTTCCATCCGCGGGTGCAGCCTACGTATTGCTTACGTATCGCTGCTGTCCGCTGGTGGAGAACAGAAGTCTGGGGAAATCCAGCCTTTGTTCATCTTGATGAGTGTTAGCCTGTCGGCACTGTCGGTTGACAAGCGGCTACGCTTATCTGTGATGATTCCCCCAGCCGCACTAAACACCCTCTCCGACAAGACGCTAGCCGCAGGACAAGCAAGCACCTCCAGGGCATACAGCGCTAGTTCAGGCCACGTGTCCAGCTTCGACACCCAGTAGTTGTAGGGGGCAGAGGCGTCACCGAGGATGGTCGTGCGATCCGCTACGTACTCCCTCACCATCCTTTTACAGTGCTCCCGCCGACTCAGCCGTGACTGGGGAGCGGTGACACAGTCTTGGTGGGGAGCCATAAAGCTGGCCAGGCCCTTAAAGACTGTTGCACTGCCTGGGATGTACATGCTGCTCGATCTACGCACATCCCCTGCTACCTTGCCCTCGGTACTGCGCCTTCTGCCACTAGCGCTGTCGGCTGGGAATTTTACCATCAGCTTGTCCGCAAGGGTCCTGTGGTATAGCAACACTCTCGAACCCCTTTCCTCTTCGGGAATCAGAGTGGGCAGGTTCTCCTTATACCGTGGATCGAGCAGTGTGTACACCCAGTAATCCGTAGTGGCCAGAATGCGTGCAACGCGAGGGTCACGAGAAAGGCATCCTAACATGAAGTCAGCCATGTGTGCCAGGGTACCTGTACGCAACACATGGCTGTCTTCACTAGGAAGATCACTTTCAGGATCCTCCTCCTCCTCCTCCTCCTCCTCAGGCCATACACGCTGAAAGGATGACAGGCAATCAGCCGGTGTACCGTCAGCAGCGGCCCAAGCTGTCTCTTCCCCCTCCTCCTCATCCTCCTCATGCTCCTCCTCCTCCTCCTGTACGCGCTGAGAAATAGACAGGAGGGTGCCCTGACTATCCAGCGGCATACTGTCTTCCCCCGCCCCCGTTTCCGAGCGCAAAGCAGCTGCCTTTATGGTTTGCAGGGAATTTCTCAAGATGCATAGCAGAGGAATGGTGACGCTAATGATTCTAGCATCGCCGCTCACCACCTGGGTAGACTCCTCAAAATTACCAAGGACATGGCAGATGTCTGCCAACCAGGCCCACTCTTCTGAAAGGAATTGAGGAGGCTGACTCCCACTGCGCCGCCCATGTTGGAGTTGGTATTCCACTATTGCTCTACGCTGCTCATAGAGCCTAGCCAACATGTGAAGCGTAGAGTTCCACCGTGTGGGCACGTCGCACAGCAGTCGGTGCACTGGCAGCTTAAAGTGATGTTGCAGGGTGCGCAGGGTGGCAGCGTCCGTGTGGGACTTGCGGAAATGTGCGCAGAGCCGGCGCGCCTTTACGAGCAGGTCTGACAAGCGTGGGTAGCTTTTCAGAAAGCGCTGAACCACCAAATTAAAGACGTGGGCCAGGCATGGCACGTGCGTGAGGCTGCCAAGCTGCAGAGCCGCCACCAGGTTACGCCCGTTGTCACACACGACCATGCCCGGTTGCAGGCTCAGCGGCGCAAGCCAGCGGTCGGTCTGCTGTGTCAGACCCTGCAGCAGTTCGTGGGCCGTGTGCCTCTTATCGCCTAAGCTGAGTAGTTTCAGCACGGCCTGCTGACGCTTGCCCACCGCTGTGCTGCCACACCGCGCGACACCGACTGCTGGCGACATGCTGCTGCTAACACATCTTGATTGCGAGACAGAGCAGGAGGAGGAGGAGGAGGAGGGTGCTTTAGTGGAGGAAGCATACACCTCCGCAGATACCACCACCGAGCTGGGGCCCGCAATTCTGGGGGTGGGTAGGACGTGAGCGGTCCCAGGCTCTGACTCTGTCCCAGCCTCCACTAAATTCACCCAATGTGCCGTCAGGGAGATGTAGTGGCCCTGCCCGCCTGTGCTTGTCCACGTGTCCGTAGTTAAGTGGACCGTGGCAGTAACCGCGTTGGTGAGGGCGCGCACAATGTTGCGGGAGACGTGGTCGTGCAGGGCTGGGACGGCACATCGGGAAAAGTAGTGGCGACTGGGAACTGAGTAGCGCGGGGCCGCCGCCTCCATGATACTTTTGAAGGACTCAGTTTCCACAACCCTATACGGCAGCATCTCAAGGCTGATGAATTTTGCTATGCGGACGGTTAACGTTTGAGCGTGCGGGTGCGTGGCGGCGTACTTGCGCTTGCGCTCGAACACTTGCGCAAGCGACGGCTGAACGGTGCGCTGAACTACACTGCTGGATGGGGCCGAGGACAGCGGAGATGAGGGTGTGGGTGCAGGCCATGAGGCGGTAGTGCCTGTGTCCTGAGAGGGGGGTTGCATCTCAGTGGCAGGTTGGGGCACAGGGGGAGAGGCAGGGGTGCAAACCGGAGGCGGTGAACGGCCTTCGTCCCACCTTGTGGGGTGCTTGGCCATCATATGTCTGCGCATGGTGGTGGTGGTGAGGCTGTTGGTGTTGGCTCCCCGGCTGAGCTTTGCGCAACAAAGGTTGCACACCACTGTTCGTCGGTCGTCAGGCGTCTCTGTGAAAAACTGCCAGACCTTAGAGCACCTCGGCCTCTGCAGGGTGGCATGGCGCGAGGGGGCGCTTTGGGAAACACTTGGTGGATTATTCGGTCTGGCCCTGCCTCTACCCCTGGACACCGCACTGCCTCTTGCAACCTGCCCTGCTGATGCCCTTGACTCCCCCTCTGAAGACCTGTCCTCCTGAGTAAGCGTTGCACACCAGGTGGGGTCAGTCACCTCATCGTCCTGCTGCTCTTCCTCCGAATCCTCTGTGCGCTGCTCCCTTGGACTTACTGCCCTTACTACTACCTCACTGCAAGACAACTGTGTCTGATCGTCATCATCCTCCTCACCCACAGAAAGTTGTTGAGACAGTTGGCGGAAGTCCCCAGCCTCTTCCCTCGGACCCCGGGAACTTTCGAATGGTTGGGCATCAGTGACGATAAACTCCTCTGGTGGGAGAGGAACCGCTGCTGCCCAATCTAAGCAGGGGCCCGAGAACAGTTCCTGGGAGTGTTCCCGCTCTTGAGCAGGTGTCATTGTAGTGGAGTGAGGAGGCTGGGAGGAAGGAGGAGCAGCAGACAGAGGATTCGGATTTGCAGCAGTGGACGGCGCAGAACTGCGTGTTGACGATAGGTTGCTCGAAGCACTTTCTGCCATCCAGGACAGGACCTGCTCACACTGCTCATTTTCTAATAACCGTCTCCCTCGTGGACCCATTAATTGGGCGATGAATGTGGGGACGCCAGAAACGTGCCTCTCTCCTAATCGCGCAGCAGTCGGCTGCGACACACCGGGATCAGGAGCTCGGGCTGTGCCCACACCCTGACTTGGCCCTCCGCGTCCTCGGCCGCGTCCACGTCCTCTAGGCCTACCCCTACCCCTCAGCATGCTGTATTACCAGTGATTTGATTTAACAGGCAGGAAATAAATTGGCGCAAGACTGCAGGCCAAATATAATTTTTGCCCTTTTGGGAAAACGAAAGGCCCCACTGCCTCTAGTGAATGAATAATCTAAGTTTAATAACTGTGCTGTGTCCCTGCTTATGTGTCACAGAACGTGAGGGTAGCAGAGTTATTATAACTCTGGCAGAGCAGGTATTTTTTTTCCCAATTAAGGAAAGCAAATGGCGAAGCCAGCAGTAAAGCGTAGCTGGGTGCGTATGATTTAGCAATGTTTTTCACGCAGCTCACACGTGTCCACAGGCGTTAGGACGGACAGAGGCTGGACAAATAGATTTGTTTTCAGTTTTTTCCCACCAAAAGGCAGCACTGCGTATATTCAATGAACATGAGAAGTGTAATAACTGTGCTGTGTCCCTGCTTATGTGTCACAGAACGTGAGGGTAGCAGAGTTATTATAACTCTGGCAGAGCAGGTATTTTTTTTCCCAATTAAGGAAAGCAAATGGCGAAGCCAGCAGTAAAGCGTAGCTGGGTGCGTATGATTTAGCAATGTTTTTCACGCAGCTCACACGTGTCCACCGCCCGTAAGGACGGACACAGGCTGGACAAATAGATTTGTTTCCACTTGTTTTTCCACCAAAAGGCAGCACTGCGTATATTCTATGAATAATAACTGTGTTGTGGCCCTGCCTATACAATTCTTTCCCTGCAGTATCAATGGAGGGTGGAATGCTCTGCAGAGGCGATTTTGAGAAGCCCAAAAAAAATGCAGCACAGCTAACAGCAGCCTGGACAGTACTGCACACGGATAAATATGGCCCTAGAAAGGACCGTTGAGGTTCTTGAAGGCTACACGCACTCCTAACACTCTCCCTGCCTATGCAGCACTTCTGTCCCTAATGCCAGGTGCAACGCTCTGCAGAGCCGATTTTGAGAAAAAAAAAATTCCACTGCTAACAGCAGCCAACACACAGCTATCAGTGGCCCTAATAAGGACCTTTGGGGGGTCTTGAAGCCTACACTAACTACCAATTCTTTCCCTACAGCAGCTCCGGTATAAACAGCACTGTCCCTCATCTAACTCACACCGCATCTGAGGCGAGCCGCGGGAGGGGCCGACTTTTATATTAGGCGAACACCTGATCTCGCCAGCCACTCACAGCAGGGGGGTGGTATAGGGCTTAAACGTTGCAGGGGGAAGTTGTAATGCCTTCCCTGTCTTTCAATTGGCCAGAAAAGCGCGCTAACGTCTCAGGGAAGGAAGTGAAAGTAACCAGAACACCGCATGGTGTTCGTTACGAATAACGAACATCCCGAACACCCTAATATTCGCACGAATATCAAGCTCGGACGAACGCGTTCGCTCATCTCTAGTAATGGGCCATATAATGCAATATCAGACAAAAGAAACCTGTACAAACACATAACACATTTTGTAATTGCTATTGTGTTTATTTAAGGAACTAAATTCTCATACTGTCATGTAGCAACATGAATTGCTTTCCATGTCTCAGAATCTCCTATGGGTTCAGTTCAGGAGTATGACAAGGTAAATAAGGTAGGTAAAATCCAAAACTTTCATTTTGTTTCTTTGTCAACCAAATGTAGATTTTAATGATTTCATGTTTTTTTTTTTATATATATATATTTTTAGGTTTTTGCTGCATTCATTCTTCTCGTAGATATTATCACTTACTTTGACCACCTCTGAGGGAAGATTCAACACTGTTCATAAGACTGTTTTCTGTTTGACATGAAGATCTTTTTTTCTCTTTAAAAAAAGATTATGCCAAAGCCGAGGGAATAACTCTAAAAAATAATGCACCATTTGCTCAAATATTAGAAGTTTCCTTGGACTTCTGTATGCAGTACTGTAGTGATGGTGACTTCATATATTCTCATATATCTTACAATAGGATACATTATTTTGAATTACAAAACTTCCAGATAAAAAAGTTCCAGTAACAGTTTAAGTATTTATTTCTATCATTTATATTGCATCAACATAGTCTGCAGGGCTGTAAATAAATTATAATCACACACATCAATCCCTGGCCTGAATAGAGCTAATTTATTTTTTTAAATCTGGCTATCTCTAGCATACTTTGCATAGAAACATAATTTTGCAGTTTATTATCAGTTTCTAAAAGCAACAATGTAACCTTACTGTTTTTGTTTTCCCTTTCTGTTATTGAAGTGTGCATTCTTTTATTTTTGTGTACATATTTTAGACTTTCCTAAGGTCGCTTTTGCCAAATCAACTGAAACCATTGAAAACTTGCCAAGCCATTGATTTATATTACATTTTAACTCAGTGGATCATAAAACATAATGAAGCACAATTTATAGAATGATGTACTTGCCGTACTTCAATTTTCTTTTGAAGTCATGATCTGTGGTTACTAATGGTTTATTATAAGGCACAGAAAGAAGCCTTTAGCCACAAATTTAAAGAGTTATGTGGCAACTTTGTAACCCATGCAGAGTCAAAGGCTGTAATAATGCTAACAAATGGAATGTTTAATGTTTCACTTGACCTTTTTGTTGTTGAAGAGTTCTAGCAAAGTTAAGAGGAGGTTAAATGAAGAGGAGAGAAAATGTTATGGTTTTAATGAACTAACATTTTACTCATGATTTATTATCCTTCTAGATGTGAAGTACAAAAAATCTAAAAGATAAATGTCAGGTGCAAATAGGTGTCATTTGGTCAAAGTAAAAAAATATGATATAATAATGTGACAAGTACCTGTAACTTTACCCACAATACAAATGCTTAGAAATCTGCTTAGTATAGTTCTTTATTAAAAGTCATTAGTGACTGAAACAAAATCATTTTATGCCTATATAAAATAAACGCATGCTCTAAAACTTACAGTGTTTGGCATAAAAATACTTTAATTTTAAAATGGACTTGGGGGTTGCTATTTCTGTGCAGAGTATAGCTCTGGTTGGTTGAGTGATATTCCATCAATGTGGGTCTGGAGGTTACTATTTCTGCTTATGGATAGTGCCACAAGGGATTAGGCTAACTTCACACTAACGAGGCATGAATTGCACCCCCATATAGCGCTCCCCACCTTGTGAATTCCCCAAGGATGCGAGGCATTTTCATGTGTAAACAGTAGAGATGAGCGAGCACCAAAATGCTCGGGTGCTCGTTACTCGGGACAAAATTTTCGCGATGCTCGAGGGTTCGTTTCGAGTAACGAACCCCATTGAAGTCAATGGGTGACCCGAGCATTTTTGTATATCGCCGATGCTCGCTAAGGTTTTCATTTGTGAAAATCTGGGCAATTCAAGAAAGTGATGGGAACGACACAGCAATGGATAGGACAGGTGAGGGGCTACATGTTGGGCTGCATCTCAAGTTCACAGGTCCCACTATTAAGCCACAATAGCGGCAAGAGTGGGCCCCCCCCCCCCCCCCCGCACTGTCAGCATAAAGATCGTTCTCCTCTGCCATAGCTGTAACAGCTGTGGCAGAGAAGAACGATGTTAGCCCATTGAATTCAATGGAGCCGGAAATACAGCAGGTTCCACTGAAAGCAATGGGCTGCCGGCGAGCGCGGGATGAATTGTCGTGAAGGGCTTAAATATATAAGCCCTTCCCTGCAATTCATCCAGAAATGTGTAAAAATAAAAATATATACCGTATATACCGGCGTATAAGGCGACGGGGCGTATAAGACGACCCCCCAACTGTCACCTTATACGCCGGGAATACAGCGGAGCAAAGAATAAAAATCATTACTCACTTCCCCCGGCGTTCTGCGTCGTTCTGCGGCGCTGCTGCAGGCTGTTGCTCCCTCCTGGTCCCCGGCAGAGCATTGCTTTCTGGACGCAGGGCTTGAAATCCCCGCCTCCAGAAAACACACGTGCCTTCAGCCAATCACAGCCATTCAATGACATCATTGTCATGCGTCCAGAAAGCAATGCTCTGCCGGGGACCAGGAGGGAGCGACAGCCTGCAGCAGCGCCGCAGAACGACGCAGAACGCCGGGGGAAGTGAGTAATGATTTTTATTCTTTGCTCCGCTGTATTCCCGGCGTATAAGGTGACAGTTGGGGGGGTCGTCTTATACGCCCCGTCGCCTTATACGCCGGTATATACGGTATATATTTTTATTGTAACACATTTCTGGATGAATTGCAGGGAAGGGCTTATATATTTAAGCCCTTCCCGACAATTCATCCCGTGCACGCCGGCAGCCCATTGCTTTCAGTGGAACCTGCTGTATTGCCGGCTCCATTGAATTCAATGGGCAAACATCGTTCTTCTCTGCCACAGCTGTTACAGCTGTGGCAGAGAAGAATGATTTGTCTTCTATATGTTCTCAATGGGGTCGGCACTGCTGCCGCCGGCCCCATTGAGCGCATATAGAGAAGAGAACAGGAATCGCAGATCGCACATAGGTGCGATCTGCGATTTCTATGGCCTAAGAAGGACCGTTGGGGTTCTTGAAGCCTAAAATCACTCCTAACGCTCTCCCTATAGCAGCTCCGGCATCAACAGCACTTTCCCTGAACTATGTCAGAATGCATCTGTGGCGAGCCGCGGGCGGGCAGATTTTAATACTCGGGTGACACCTAATCTCGCCAGCCACTCACTGCAGGGGGGTGGTATAGGGCTTGAACGTCGCAGGGGGAAGTTGTAATGCCTTCCCTGTCTTTCTATCGGCCAGAAAAGCGCGCAAATTTCTCAGGGAAGAAAATGAAAGTGACTCGAACATCGCGTGGTACTCGTCTCGGGTAACGAGCATCTCGAACACCCTAATACTCGAACGAGTATCAAGCTCGGACGAGTATGCTCGCTCATCTCTAGTAAACAGCCTTGCATCACTTCGGGGATGCAGAGATCCTCTGGTGCGACTGTCCATGAAAACAATGGGAGACCTGGCATTGCATTGCGTGCACCTAGCACATGGTGCAGTGTTGCCACTGGGCCCGTTGAGAACAATGGGCACTGCAATGCTAGAGCACGCAGCAAGATAGAACATGCCATGATTTGTTTCCCGCTTAGCATCGCATTGCAGTGCCATGTGGGAAAACAACGCTCATGTGTATGACCCAATTAAAAAAAATTGGGGTTCATATTTGTGTGAGATTTGTATGTCTCGTAACGCACAAATCTCATGTAATTTTATTGCTGGTGTCAAGCCTGCCTTAGGAAGACTTATAGGCCTTGCAAACATCCTAATAGTACCCTGATCTGTACTGATGAGGGACTAAAATACCAGAAATAGCTCTTTGTAGACTGGTGTCTTTTCCTTATGTAAAAGACTGTGGTTTGGCTCACATCCCCAATCATGTTAGAAGGCCTGTTAAATGTTAAAAAGTCAAATATTGACTTACAGAATACCTATGGTATCTTTTAAAATTTGGTGTTGTGGAGGCATGTTCCATCTTCCACTTTTCATAACTTTAAATAAAAGAGCTAATTTGGACAAGGATTGTGTTGGGGATATTCTAGGGATCCCCAGTTGATATGCTGCCAAGTTCCAAATTAGTAGTGAAGTTTAACTAGGCCTGCATAATCGGAATCAGTGACACACAGACAGTTCGCTGTATTCCAAAGAATACAGGCCCAAAGGCCATTTAATCCTAAGGAAGCCTGCGATGCCCTGCCAGTGTGGCGCACTGTGATTATACAGGGCAATCCACTACTTTGGCAGTAGGGGTTGTATTCCTGTATAGTGTGTCACACTTATCTATGGTTGGCATTCTTCTTATCAGTTCATATGTGCAGAATATGTTGTTTGCAGTCATCCGTCCAATAATCTTGAATTGAGGTGAGTGACTGCACATGAGTCTGCACTGAACATTTAGTTCCCTCATATTGCAATCTGCCTGTCTGCATGCTACTAGGGAATGTGGTAGTTTGATCTGCCCTGCAGTATCAGGTGATGCATATTTGGCTTCTTTTTCTATGAGTTATGTATTTGTACATTTTTTTCACTCTCCTCTGTGATTTTATCTAACGATTAGTGAGATAGTGTAGGTTCTGACGTACGCGTGGTGGCCTTGCCATAGTCCATCAGCTTACGTGTTTTGGCCAAAATGCAAACTAACACCCACATTTAGCAGTTTTTTTTGGTGTTTTTTTTTTGCATGCAGTGTGCTATAGATGCTAGGGGAGCCCGGATGCCTTGCCAATGTGGTACACTGTGGTTATACAAAGCAATCCACTGCTTTGCCAGTATGGGTTGTATTTTTGTATGGTGTGTCGAACTTATCTATGGCTGGCATCCTTGGTATCAGTTCATATGTGCAGACTATGTTGTTTGCAGTCATCCCTCCCCTAATCTTGGGTTAAGATGAGTGGCTGTACATGAGCCTGCACTGAACATTTAGTTTCCTCATATTGCAATCTGCCTGTCTGCATGCTACTAGGGGATGTGGTGATTGGACCAGCCCTGCAGTATCAGGTGATGCATATTTGGCTTCTTTTTCTGTCAGTTATGTCTTTGTACATTTTTTCTCTCACCTCTGTGATTTCACTCCTAGATTTCCATAGGTATGTTATAAGATGTCTCCCCCAGGACATTTTACCTTTTCAATTGCTGTGAATCTCAACACTTTTCCATCACTCCCATGTCTCTCTTTCACATGTTGGATTAACATTTTAGAGCCAATTCCAGTCACAATAGCACTTAAATATTCTGCAAATCGTTTATATAAGCAATGTATGGTTTTACCTATATAAAATAAACAGACAGAAAATCATATAGACCACAAAAGAAGAGATTTGGTAGAAATTGAAAAGGTAGAATGACCTGAAAATGTAGGAGACAGACATTAAATGTTACTTCAGTTTGAGGCAAAATGGATCAGCCAAATGAGGGCTTTGGGGGAATTAGGTCTAAAAAAGAGAAACAAGTTGCATGCAATTGTGAAAGAAGTTTTTAAAGTGTATTATATGGTGTTTGTATTGTTCCTATGTTGCTAAGAGACAACTGGGTGGTACATTTAAATTAAGCTCTAGTACTCTTTAGGATGTGTAGGCTTGAGAAAGTGTCATGTGACAAGAAACAGTTGTTGCCTTTCCGTGTGCAGCATGTACTCATTTTTACTCCTGCACTTTTGTTATGGAATAAAGTACTGCTACAGAATTTGATATCATTGAGTGCCACCTGTTCATTTTACTTTGTGGATTATGGATATTACTATAAAGGCAGATCACCATTGATTACCATGCAGAAAATGTGGTCAAAGATTTACTTATCCATTTGGTGAGTGCCGTTTGCTTCTTTTTCAAGTTTAACCCCTTAGTGACGAAGCCTGTTTGCGCCTTAGTGACGGAGCCACATTTTGGAAATCTGACATGCGTCGTTCAACGTAGCATAACTTCGTAAAGGCTTTACATATACAAGTGATTCTGACACTGTTTTTTCGCCACATGTTGTACTTCATTTAGGTTGTAAAAAGAGACTGATATCATTTGTGTATATTTATTAAAAGTACCAATATTGGAAAAATTTTGAAAAAATTGTCATTTTTTTACATTTTCAACCGTAATATCTCAAATATGTCAAAACATACTGTACAAATTTTTGAGAAGATATGTATTTCCATCTGTTTACTTTATTCTGAATGCACACTTGAAAACTTTTGTGTTTTTTTTAACCATTTAGAGGACGTACAAATTTAACATTACTTTTCAGCATTTTGAGGAACACTTTGTTTTCCTGCACCAAGCCAAGTTTGCAAAGGCTCATAAGTGTCAGAATAATAGATACCCCCACAAATGACCCCATTTTAAAAACTTAACCCATAATGTATTCACTGAGGGGTGTCATGAGTATTTTGACCCCACCAGTTTTTTTCAGGAATTAGTTCAATTTAGGGGAGAAAAAATAAAATGTCATATTTTTGCAAATATGTCATTTTAAAGACATATTTTTTTCCTATAGAGCCCATGAAAATGAGGACTTACACCCCAAAATGGATACCCCCGTTTCTCCCGTGTTCAGAAACATACCCATTGTGGCCCTAATCTTATGTCTGGATGCACAACGGGACCCAAAATGAAAGGAGCAGTCGGTGTCTTTCAGAACATAAATTTAGCTTGAAGGCGTTTTAGGCCCCATAGCACTTTTGTAGAGCTCTTGAGTGGCCAAAACCAAAGAGAACCCCCACAAGTGACCCCATTTTGAAAACTAGACCCCTTTTCGAATTTATCTAGGGGTGTACTGCCTATTTTGACCACACAGTTTTTGAATGATTTCAAGCCAAGCAAAAGGAAAAAATTGTGATTTTCGTTTTTTTTGTCAATTCTGTCATTTTAAAAACAGCTTTTTTTGTACAGCACACACATGAATGAAGCCTTTCACCCCAAAATGGATACCCCTGTTTCTCCCGTGTTCAGAGACATACCCATTGTGGCCCTAATCTTATGTCTGGATGCACAACGGGGCCCAAAACGAAAGGAGTAGTCGGTGGCTTTCAGAACATAGATTTTCCTTGAAGGCGTTTTAGGCCCCATAGCACATTTGTAGAGCTCTTGAGCGGCCAAAATCAAAGAGAACCCCCACAAGTGACCGCATTTTGAAAACTAGACACCTTAACGAATTTATCTAGCGGTGTACTGCCCATTTTGACCCCACAGTTTTTGAATGAATTGAAGCAAAGCAAAAGGAAAAAATTGTGATTTTCATTTTTTTGGCAATTCTGTCATTTTAAAAACTGTTTTTTTGGTACAGCACACACATAAATGAAGACTTGCACCCCAAAATGGATACCCCTGTTTCTCCCGTGTTCAGAGACATACCCATTGTGGCCCTAATCTTTTGTCTGGATGCACAAAATGAAAGGAGTAGTCGATGGCTTTCAGAACAGAAATTTAGCATGAAGGTGATTTAGGCCCCATTGCCCACTTGCAGAGCCCTTGAGCGGCCAAAACGACAGAGAACCCCCACAAATGATCCCATTTTGAAAACTAGACCCCCTTAACGAATTTATCTAGGGGTGTACTGTGTATTTTTACACTACAATTTTTGAATAAATCTAAGCAAAGCAGTAGGAAAAAAATTACAATTTTCATTTTTTTGGCAGTTGTATCAATTTAAAAACTATTTTTTTTGTACAGCACACATAGGAATGAAGACTTTCACCCCAAAATTGATACCCCTGTTTGTCCTGTGTTCAGAACCATACCCCTTGTGGCCCTAATCTACTTAAAGGACACATGGCTAGGCCTATAATGGAAGGAGCACCCGTTGGATTTTAGGGTACAACGGAATAATTTCCAGGACCCATTGCCCACTTATAGAGCCATTGAGCATCCAAAACTATAAAGAACCCCCACAAATGACCCCATTTTAAAAACTAGACCACTTTGTTTTCCTGCACCAAGCCAAGTTTGCAAAGGCTCATAAGTGTCAGAATAATAGATACCCCCACAAATGACCCCATTTTAAAAACTACACCCATAATGTATTCACTGAGGGGTGTCATGAGTATTTTGACCCCACCAGTTTTTTTCAGGAATTAGTTCAATTTAGGGGAGAAAAAATAAAATGTCATATTTTTGCAAATATGTCATTTTAAAGACATATTTTTTTCCTATAGAGCCCATGAAAATGAGGACTTACACCTCAAAATGGATACCCCCGTTTCTCCCGTGTTCAGAAACATACCCATTGTGGCCCTAATCTTATGTCTGGATGCACAACGGGACCCAAAATGAAAGGAGCAGTCGGTGTCTTTCAGAACATAAATTTAGCTTGAAGGTGTTTTAGGCCCCATAGCACTTTTGTAGAGCTCTTGAGTGGCCAAAACCAAAGAGAACCCCCACAAGTGACCCCATTTTGAAAACTAGACCCCTTTTCGAATTTATCTAGGGGTGTACTGCCCATTTTGACCACACAGTTTTTGAATGAATTCAAGCCAAGCAAAAGGAAAAAAAAGTGATTTTTCGTTTTTTTTGTCAATTCTGTCATTTTAAAAACCGCTTTTTTTGTACAGCACACACATGAATGAAGCCTTTCACCCCAAAATGGATACCCCTGTTTCTCCCGTGTTCAGAGACATACCCATTGTGGCCCTAATCTTATGTCTGGATGCACAACGGGGCCCAAAACGAAAGGAGTAGTCGGTGGCTTTCAGAACATAGATTTTCCTTGAAGGCGTTTTAGGCCCCATAGCACATTTGTAGAGCTCTTGAGCGGCCAAAATCAAAGAGAACCCCCACAAGTGACCGCATTTTGAAAACTAGACCCCTTAACGAATTTATCTAGCGGTGTACTGCCCATTTTGACCCCACAGTTTTTGAATGAATTGAAGCAAAGCAAAAGGAAAAAATTGTGATTTTCGTTTTTTGGCAATTCTGTCATTTTAAAAACTGCTTTTTTGGTACAGCACGCACATGAATGAAGACTTGCACCCCAAAATGGATACCCCTGTTTCTCCCGTGTTCAGAGACATACCCATTGTGGCCCTAATCTTTTGTCTGGATGCACAAAATGAAAGGAGTAGTCGATGGCTTTCAGAACAGAAATTTAGCATGAAGGTGATTTAGGCCCCATTGCCCACTTGCAGAGCCCTTGAGCGGCCAAAACGACAGAGAACCCCCACAAATGATCCCATTTTGAAAACTAGACCCCCTTAACGAATTTATCTAGGGGTGTACTGTGTATTTTTACACTACAATTTTTGAATAAATCTAAGCAAAGCAGTAGGAAAAAAATTACAATTTTCATTTTTTTGGCAGTTGTATCAATTTAAAAACTATTTTTTTTGTACAGCACACATAGGAATGAAGACTTTCACCCCAAAATTGATACCCCTGTTTGTCCTGTGTTCAGAACCATACCCCTTGTGGCCCTAATCTACTTAAAGGACACATGGCTAGGCCTATAATGGAAGGAGCACCCGTTGGATTTTAGGGTACAACGGAATAAATTCCAGGACCCATTGCCCACTTATAGAGCCATTGAGCATTAGAGATGAGCGAACACCAAAATGTTCGGGTGCTCGTTATTCGGAACGAACTTCCCGCGATGCTCGAGGGTTCGTTTCGAACAACGAACCCCATTGAAGTCAATGGGCGACCAGAGCATTTTTGTATTTCGCCGATGCTCGCTAAGGTTTTCATGTGTGAAAATCTGGG
This sequence comes from Eleutherodactylus coqui, assembly GCF_035609145.1. NCBI lineage: Eukaryota > Metazoa > Chordata > Amphibia > Anura > Eleutherodactylidae > Eleutherodactylus > Eleutherodactylus coqui. The sequence goes on from NC_089840.1 coordinate 90,441,894, forward strand.
CAATTCAACAAAGTGATGGGAATGACACAGAAACGGATAGGGTAGGCGAGGGGCTACATGTTGGGCTGCATCTCAAGTTCACAGGTCCCACTATTAGGCCACAATACCGGCAAGAGTGGGCCCCCCCCCCCCTCCCAACAACTTTTACTTCTGAAAAGCCCTCATTAGCATGGCATACCTTTGCTAAGCACCACACTAGCTACAACAAAGCACAATCACTGCCTGGATGACACTCCGCTGCCACTTCTCCTGGGTTACATGCTGACCAACCGCCCCCCCTCCCCCCCACAGCACACACCAAACTGTCCCTGCGCAGCCTTCAGCTGCCCTCATGCCACACCAGCCTCATGTCTATTTAGAAGTGCGTCTGCCATGAGGAGGAACCGCAGGCACACACTGCAGAGGGTTGGCACGGCTAGGCAGCGACCCTCTTTAAAAGGGGCGGGTCGATAGCCCACAATGCTGTACAGAAGCAATGAGAAATAGAATCCTGTGCCACCGCCATCAGGAGCTGCACACGTAGGCATAGCAATGGGGAACCTATGTGCCACACACTATTCATTCTGTCAAGGTGTCTGCATGCCCCAGTTAGACCGGGCTTTTTAATTCATAGACACAGGCAGGTACAACTCCCTATTGTGAAGTCCCTGTGGACCGACAGCATGGGTGGGTGCCAGGAAGCCACCGGCGGTACATAGAAATATCCCATTGCATTGCCCAACACAGCTGAGGTAGTAATGTCGTGCATAATGCAGGTGGGCTTCGGCCCACACTGTATGCCCCAGTCAGACTGGGGTTCTTTAGAAGTGGACACATGTAGGTTAAACTCCCTGTGGACCCACTGCCTGGGTGGGTGCCAGGAAGCCACCGGCGGTACATAGAAATATCCCATTGCATTGCCCAACACAGCTGAGGTAGTAATGTCGTGCATAATGCAGGTGGGCTTCGGCCCACACTGCATGCCCCAGTCAGACTGGGGTTCTTTAGAAGTGGACACATGTAGGTTAAACTCCCTGTGGACCCACTGCCTGGGTGGGTGCCAGGAAGCCACCGGCGGTACATAGAAATATCCCATTGCATTGCCCAACACAGCTGAGGTAGTAATGTTGTGTGTAATACAGGTGGGCTTCGGCCCACACTGCATGCCCCAGTCAGACTGGGGTTCTTTACAAGTGTACAGATGTGTAAAAACTCCGTGTGCACCTACAGCATGGGTGGCTCCCTGGAACCCACCGGCGGTACACAAAAATATCCCATTGCATTGCCCAACACAGCTGAGGTAGTAATGTCGTGTGTAATACAGGTGGGCTTCGGCCCACACTGCATGCCCCAGTCAGACTGGGGTTCTTTAGAAGTGGACACATGTAGGTTAAACTCCCTGTGGACCCACTGCCTGGGTAGGTGCCAGGAAGCCACCGGCGGTACATAGAAATATCCCATTGCATTGCCCAACACAGCTGAGGTAGTAATGTTGTGTGTAATACAGGTGGGCTTCGGCCCACACTGCATGCCCCAGTCAGACTGGGGTTCTTTACAAGTGTACAGATGTGTTAAAAACTCCGTGTGCACCTACAGCATGGGTGGCTCCCTGGAACCCACCGGCGGTACACAAAAATATCCCATTGCATTGCCCAACACAGCTGAGGTAGTAATGTCGTGCATAATGCAGGTGGGCTGCGGCCCACACTGCATGCCGCAGTCAGACTGGGGTTCTTTAGAAGTGGACACATGTAGGTTAAACTCCCTGTGGACCCACTGCCTGGGTGGGTGCCAGGAAGCCCCCGGCGGTACATAGAAATATCCCATTGCATTGCCCAACACAGCTGAGGTAGTAATGTTGTGTGTAATACAGGTGGGCTTCGGCCCACACTGCATGCCCCAGTCAGACTGGGGTTCTTTACAAGTGTACAGATGTGTTAAAAACTCCGTGTGCACCTACAGCATGGGTGGCTCCCTGGAACCCACCGGCGGTACACAAAAATATCCCATTGCATTGCCCAACACAGCTGAGGTAGTAATGTCGTGCATAATGCAGGTGGGCTTCGGCCCACACTGCATGCCCCAGTCAGACTGGGGTTCTTTAGAAGTGGACACATGTAGGTTAAACTCCCTGTGGACCCACTGCCTGGGTGGGTGCCAGGAAGCCACCGGCGGTACATAGAAATATCCCATTGCATTGCCCAACACAGCTGAGGTAGTAATGTCGTGCATAATGCAGGTGGGCTTCGGCCCACACTGCATGCCCCAGTCAGACTGGGGTTCTTTAGAAGTGGACACATGTAGGTTAAACTCCCTGTGGACCCACTGCCTGGGTGGGTGCCAGGAAGCCACCGGCGGTACATAGAAATATCCCATTGCATTGCCCAACACAGCTGAGGTAGTAATGTTGTGTGTAATACAGGTGGGCTTCGGCCCACACTGCATGCCCCAGTCAGACTGGGGTTCTTTACAAGTGTACAGATGTGTTAAAAACTCCGTGTGCACCTACAGCATGGGTGGCTCCCTGGAACCCACCAGCGGTACACAAAAATATCCCATTGCATTGCCCAACACAGCTGAGGTAACGTCAGCTGTAATGCAGGTGGGCTAAAAATTAATTTGATTACACTGTAGGCGAGGGCCCACAAAAATTGCTGTATCAACAGTACTAATGTACATCCCAAAAATTGGCCATGGCCAGCCAAGAGGGCAGGTGAAACCCATTAATCGCTTTGGTTAATGTGGCTTAAGTGGTAACTAGGCCTGGAGGCAGCCCAGTGTAACGAAAAATTGGTTCAAGTTACAGTTCCAATGCTTTTAAGCGCATTGAAACTTATAAAAATTGTTCAGAAAAATTATTTGAGTGAGCCTTGTGGCCCTAAGAAAAATTGCCCGTTCAGCGTGATTACGTGAGGTTTCAGGAGGAGGAGCAGGAGGAGGAGGAGGAGGAATATTAGACACAGATTGATGAAGCAGAAATGTCCCCGTTTTGGATGGTGAGAGAGAACGTAGCTTCCATCCGCGGGTGCAGCCTACGTATTGCTTACGTATTGCTGCTGTCCGCTGGTGGAGAACAGAAGTCTGGGGAAATCCAGCCTTTGTTCATCTTGATGAGTGTTAGCCTGTCGGCACTGTCGGTTGACAAGCGGCTACGCTTATCTGTGATGATTCCCCCAGCCGCACTAAACACCCTCTCCGACAAGACGCTAGCCGCAGGACAAGCAAGCACCTCCAGGGCATACAGCGCTAGTTCAGGCCACGTGTCCAGCTTCGACACCCAGTAGTTGTAGGGGGCAGAGGCGTCACCAAGGATGGTCGTGCGATCCGCTACGTACTCCCTCACCATCCTTTTACAGTGCTCCCGCCGACTCAGCCGTGACTGGGGAGCGGTGACACAGTCTTGGTGGGGAGCCATAAAGCTGGCCAGGCCCTTAAAGACTGTTGCACTGCCTGGGATGTACATGCTGCTCGATCTACGCACATCCCCTGCTACCTTGCCCTCGGTACTGCGCCTTCTGCCACTAGCGCTGTCGGCTGGGAATTTTACCATCAGCTTGTCCGCAAGGGTCCTGTGGTATAGCAACACTCTCGAACCCCTTTCCTCTTCGGGAATCAGAGTGGGCAGGTTCTCCTTATACCGTGGATCGAGCAGTGTGTACACCCAGTAATCCGTCGTGGCCAGAATGCGTGCAACGCGAGGGTCACGAGAAAGGCATCCTAACATGAAGTCAGCCATGTGTGCCAGGGTACCTGTACGCAACACATGGCTGTCTTCACTAGGAAGATCACTTTCAGGATCCTCCTCCTCCTCCTCCTCCTCCTCAGGCCATACACGCTGAAAGGATGACAGGCAATCAGCCGGTGTACCGTCAGCAGCGGCCCAAGCTGTCTCTTCCCCCTCCTCCTCATCCTCCTCATGCTCCTCCTCCTCCTCCTGTACGCGCTGAGAAATAGACAGGAGGGTGCCCTGACTATCCAGCGGCATACTGTCTTCCCCCGCCCCCGTTTCCGAGCGCAAAGCAGCTGCCTTTATGGTTTGCAGGGAATTTCTCAAGATGCATAGCAGAGGAATGGTGACGCTAATGATTGTAGCATCGCCGCTCACCACCTGGGTAGACTCCTCAAAATTACCAAGGACATGGCAGATGTCTGCCAACCAGGCCCACTCTTCTGAAAGGAATTGAGGAGGCTGACTCCCACTGCGCCGCCCATGTTGGAGTTGGTATTTGACTATAGCTCTCCGTTGTTCATAGAGCCTGGCCAACATGTGGAGCGTAGAGTTCCACCGTGTGGGCACGTCGCACAGCAGTCGGTGCACTGGCAGCTTAAAGTGATGTTGCAGGGTGCGCAGGGTGGCAGCGTCCGTGTGGGACTTGCGAAAATGTGCGCAGAGCCGGCGCGCCTTTACGAGCAGGTCTGACAAGCGTGGGTAGCTTTTCAGAAAGCGCTGAACCACCAAATTAAAGACGCGGGCCAGGCATGGCACGTGCGTGAGGCTGCCGAGCTGCAGAGCCGCCACCAGGTTACGGCCGTTGTCACACACGACCATACCCGGTTGGAGGCTCAGCGGCGCAAGCCAGCGGTCGGTCTGCTGTGTCAGACCCTGCAGCAGTTCGTGGGCCGTGTGCCTCTTATCGCCTAAGCTGAGTAGTTTCAGCACGGCCTGCTGACGCTTGCCCACCGCTGTGCTGCCACACCGCGCGACACCGACTGCTGGCGACATGCTGCTGCTAACACATCTTGATTGCGAGACAAAGGAGGAGGAGGAGGAGGAGGAGGGTGCTTTAGTGGAGGAAGCATACACCTCCGCAGATACCACCACCGAGCTGGGGCCTGCAATTCTGGGGGTGGGTAGGACGTGAGCGGTCCCAGGCTCTGACTCTGTCCCAGCCTCCACTAAATTCACCCAATGTGCCGTCAGGGAGATGTAGTGGCCCTGCCCGCCTGTGCTTGTCCACGTGTCCGTAGTTAAGTGGACCGTGGCAGTAACCGCGTTGGTGAGGGCGCGTACAATGTTGCGGGAGACGTGGTCGTGCAGGGCTGGGACGGCACATCGGGAAAAGTAGTGGCGACTGGGAACTGAGTAGCGCGGGGCCGCCGCCTCCATGATACTTTTGAAGGACTCCGTTTCCACAACCCTATACGGCAGCATCTCAAGGCTGATGAATTTTGCTATGCGGACGGTTAACGTTTGAGCGTGCGGGTGCGTGGCGGCGTACTTGCGCTTGCGCTCCAACAGTTGCGCAAGCGACGGCTGGACGGTGCGCTGAACTACACTGCTGGATGGGGCCGAGGACAGCGGAGGTGAGGGTGTGGGTGCAGGCCAGGAGACGGTAGTGCCTGTGTCCTGAGAGGGGGGTTGCATCTCAGTGGCAGGTTGGGGCACAGGGGGAGAGGCAGCGGTGCAAACCGGAGGCGCTGAACGGCCTTCGTCCCACCTTGCGGGGTGCTTGGCCATCATATGTCTGCGCATGGTGGTGGTGGTGAGGCTGTTGGTGTTGGCTCCCCGGCTGAGCTTTGCGCGACAAAGGTTGCACACCACTGTTCGTCGGTCGTCAGGCGTCTCTGTGAAAAACTGCCAGACCTTAGAGCACCTCGGCCTCTGCAGGGTGGCATGGCGCGAGGGGGCGCTTTGGGAAACAGTTGGTGGATTATTCGGTCTGGCCCTGCCTCTACCCCTGGCCACCGCACTGCCTCTTGCAACCTGCCCTGCTGATGCCCTTGACTCCCCCTCTGAAGACCTGTCCTCCTGAGTAAGCGTTGCACACCAGGTGGGGTCAGTCACCTCATCGTCCTGCTGCTCTTCCTCCGAATCCTCTGTGCGCTGCTCCCTCGGACTTACTGCCCTTACTACTACCTCACTGCAAGACAACTGTGTCTGATCGTCATCGTCCTCCTCACCCACAGAAAGTTGTTGAGACAGTTGGCGGAAGTCCCCAGCCTCTTCCCCCGGACCCCGGGAACTTTCGAATGGTTGGGCATCAGTGACGATAAACTCCTCTGGTGGGAGAGGAACCGCTGCTGCCCAATCTAAGCAGGGGCCCGAGAACAGTTCCTGGGAGTCTTCCCGCTCCTGAGCAGGTGTTATTGTAGTGCAGTGAGGAGGCTGGGAGGAAGGAGGAGCAGCAGACAGAGGATTCGGATTGGCAGCAGTGGACGGCGCAGAACTGCGGGTAGACGATAGGTTGCTCGAAGCACTTTCTGCCATCCAGGACAGGACCTGCTCACACTGCTCATTTTCTAATAACCGTCTCCCGCGTGGACCCATTAACTGGGCGATGAATGTGGGGACACCAGAAACGTGCCTCTCTCCTAATCGCGCAGCAGTCGGCTGCGACACACCTGGATCAGGAGCTTGGCCTGTGCCCACACCCTGACTTGGCCCTCCGCCTCCTCGGCCGCGTCCACGTCCTCTAGGCCTACCCCTACCCCTCAGCATGCTGTATTACCAGTGATTTAATTTCACAGGCAGGAAATAAATTGGCGCAAGACTGCAGGCCAAATATAATTTTTTCCCTTTTTTGAAAACGAAAGGCCCCACTGCCTCTAGTGAATGAATAATCTAAGTTTAATAACTGTGCTGTTTTCCTGCTAATGTGTCACAGAACGTGAGGGTAGCAGAGTTATTAACTGTGGCAGAGCAGGTATTTTTTTTCCCAATTAAGGAAAGCAAATGGCGAAGCCAGGAGTAAAACGTAGCTGGGTGCGTATGATTTTTACAGGTTGCAGACGCAGCCGACACGTGTCCACCGGCGTTAGGACGGACAGAGGCAGGACAAATAGAATTATTTTCCGTTTTTTTGCACCAAAAGGCAGCACTGCGTATATTCTATGAACATGAGAAGTTTAATAACTGTGCTGTTTTCCTGCTAATGTGTCACAGAACGTGAGGGTAGCAGAGTTATTACCTGTGGCAGAGCAGGTATTTTTTTTCCCAATAAAGGAAAGCAAAAGGCGAAGCCAGGAGTAAAACGTAGCTGGGTGCGTATGATTTTTACAGGTTGCAGACGCAGCCGACACGTGTCCACCGGCGTTAGGACGGACAGAGGCAGGACAAATAGAATTATTTTCCGTTTTTTTGCACCAAAAGGCAGCACTGCGTATATTCTATGAACATGAGAAGTTTAATAACTGTGCTGTTTTCCTGCTAATGTGTCACAGAACGTGAGGGTAGCAGAGTTATTAACTGTGGCAGAGCAGGTATTTTTTTTCCCAATTAAGGAAAGCAAATGGCGAAGCCAGGAGTAAAACGTAGCTGGGTGCGTATGATTTTTACAGGTTGCAGACGCAGCCGACACGTGTCCACCGGCGTTAGGACGGACAGAGGCAGGACAAATAGAATTATTTTCCGTTTTTTTGCACCAAAAGGCAGCACTGCGTATATTCTATGAACATGAGAAGTTTAATAACTGTGCTGTTTTCCTGCTAATGTGTCACAGAACGTGAGGGTAGCAGAGTTATTAACTGTGGCAGAGCAGGTATTTTTTTTCCCAATTAAGGAAAGCAAATGGCGAAGCCAGGAGTAAAACGTAGCTGGGTGCGTATGATTTTTACAGGTTGCACACGCAGCCGACACGTGTCCACCGGCGTTAGGACGGACAGAGGCAGGACAAATAGAATTATTTTCCGTTTTTTTGCACCAAAAGGCAGCACTGCGTATATTCTATGAACATGAGAAGTTTAATAACTGTGCTGTTTTCCTGCTAATGTGTCACAGAACGTGAGGGTAGCAGAGTTATTAACTGTGGCAGAGCAGGTATTTTTTTTCCCAATTAAGGAAAGCAAATGGCGAAGCCAGGAGTAAAACGTAGCTGGGTGCGTATGATTTTTACAGGTTGCACACGCAGCCGACACGTGTCCACCGGCGTTAGGACGGACAGAGGCCGGACAAATAGAATTATTTTCCGTTTTTTTGCACCAAAAGGCAGCACTGCGTATATTCTATGAACATGAGAAGTTTAATAACTGTGCTGTTTTCCTGCTAATGTGTCACAGAACGTGAGGGTAGCAGAGTTATTAACTGTGGCAGAGCAGGTATTTTTTTTCCCAATTAAGGAAAGCAAATGGCGAAGCCAGGAGTAAAACGTAGCTGGGTGCGTATGATTTTTACAGGTTGCAGACGCAGCCGACACGTGTCCACCGGCGTTAGGACGGACAGAGGCAGGACAAATAGAATTATTTTCCGTTTTTTTGCACCAAAAGGCAGCACTGCGTATATTCTATGAACATGAGAAGTTTAATAACTGTGCTGTTTTCCTGCTAATGTGTCACAGAACGTGAGGGTAGCAGAGTTATTACCTGTGGCAGAGCAGGTATTTTTTTTCCCAATAAAGGAAAGCAAAAGGCGAAGCCAGGAGTAAAACGTAGCTGGGTGCGTATGATTTTTACAGGTTGCAGACGCAGCCGACACGTGTCCACCGGCGTTAGGACGGACAGAGGCAGGACAAATAGAATTATTTTCCGTTTTTTTGCACCAAAAGGCAGCACTGCGTATATTCTATGAACATGAGAAGTTTAATAACTGTGCTGTTTTCCTGCTAATGTGTCACAGAACGTGAGGGTAGCAGAGTTATTAACTGTGGCAGAGCAGGTATTTTTTTTCCCAATTAAGGAAAGCAAATGGCGAAGCCAGGAGTAAAACGTAGCTGGGTGCGTATGATTTTTACAGGTTGCAGACGCAGCCGACACGTGTCCACCGGCGTTAGGACGGACAGAGGCAGGACAAATAGAATTATTTTCCGTTTTTTTGCACCAAAAGGCAGCACTGCGTATATTCTATGAACATGAGAAGTTTAATAACTGTGCTGTTTTCCTGCTAATGTGTCACAGAACGTGAGGGTAGCAGAGTTATTAACTGTGGCAGAGCAGGTATTTTTTTTCCCAATTAAGGAAAGCAAATGGCGAAGCCAGGAGTAAAACGTAGCTGGGTGCGTATGATTTTTACAGGTTGCACACGCAGCCGACACGTGTCCACCGGCGTTAGGACGGACAGAGGCAGGACAAATAGAATTATTTTCCGTTTTTTTGCACCAAAAGGCAGCACTGCGTATATTCTATGAACATGAGAAGTTTAATAACTGTGCTGTTTTCCTGCTAATGTGTCACAGAACGTGAGGGTAGCAGAGTTATTAACTGTGGCAGAGCAGGTATTTTTTTTCCCAATTAAGGAAAGCAAATGGCGAAGCCAGGAGTAAAACGTAGCTGGGTGCGTATGATTTTTACAGGTTGCACACGCAGCCGACACGTGTCCACCGGCGTTAGGACGGACAGAGGCCGGACAAATAGAATTATTTTCCGTTTTTTTGCACCAAAAGGCAGCACTGCGTATATTCTATGAACATGAGAAGTTTAATAACTGTGCTGTTTTCCTGCTAATGTGTCACAGAACGTGAGGGTAGCAGAGTTATTAACTGTGGCAGAGCAGGTATTTTTTTTCCCAATTAAGGAAAGCAAATGGTGAAGCCAGGAGTAAAACGTAGCTGGGTGCGTATGATTTTTACAGGTTGCAGACGCAGCCGACACGTGTCCACCGGCGTTAGGACGGACAGAGGCAGGACAAATAGAATTATTTTCCGTTTTTTTGCACCAAAAGGCAGCACTGCGTATATTCTATGAACATGAGAAGTTTAATAACTGTGCTGTTTTCCTGCTAATGTGTCACAGAACGTGAGGGTAGCAGAGTTATTAACTGTGGCAGAGCAGGTATTTTTTTTCCCAATTAAGGAAAGCAAATGGCGAAGCCAGGAGTAAAACGTAGCTGGGTGCGTATGATTTTTACAGGTTGCACACGCAGCCGACACGTGTCCACCGGCGTTAGGATGGACAGAGGCAGGACAAATAGAATTATTTTCCGTTTTTTTGCACCAAAAGGCAGCACTGCGTATATTCTATGAACATGAGAAGTTTAATAACTGTGCTGTTTTCCTGCTAATGTGTCACAGAACGTGAGGGTAGCAGAGTTATTAACTGTGGCAGAGCAGGTATTTTTTTTCCCAATTAAGGAAAGCAAATGGCGAAGCCAGGAGTAAAACGTAGCTGGGTGCGTATGATTTTTACAGGTTGCAGACGCAGCCGACACGTGTCCACCGGCGTTAGGACGGACAGAGGCAGGACAAATAGAATTATTTTCCGTTTTTTTGCACCAAAAGGCAGCACTGCGTATATTCTATGAACATGAGAAGTTTAATAACTGTGCTGTTTTCCTGCTAATGTGTCACAGAACGTGAGGGTAGCAGAGTTATTAACTGTGGCAGAGCAGGTATTTTTTTTCCCAATTAAGGAAAGCAAATGGCGAAGCCAGGAGTAAAACGTAGCTGGGTGCGTATGATTTTTACAGGTTGCACACGCAGCCGACACGTGTCCACCGGCGTTAGGACGGACAGAGGCAGGACAAATAGAATTATTTTCACTTGTTTTACAAGCAAAAGGCAGCACTGCGTATATTCTATGAATAATAACTGTGTTGTGGCCCTGCCTATACAATTCTTTCCCTGCAGTATCAATGGAGGGTGGAATGCTCTGCAGAGGCGATTTTGAGAAGCAAAAAAAAATGCAGCACAGCTAACAGCAGCCTGGACAGTACTGCACACGGATAAATATGGCCCTAGAAAGGACCGTTGAGGTTCTTGAAGGCTACACTCACTCCTAACACTCTCCCTGCCTATGCAGCACTTCTGTCCCTAATGCCAGGTGCAACGCTCTGCAGAGCCGATTTTGAGAAGAAAAAAATGGCACTGCTAACAGCAGCCAACACACAGCTATCAGTGGCCCTAATAAGGACCTTTGGGGGGTCTTGAAGCCTACACTAACTAGGGGCCGATTTTTATGTTCGGATGACACCTGATCTTCCCAGCCACTCACAGCAGGGGGGTGGTATAGGGCTTGAACGTCACAGGGGGAAGTTGTAATGCCTTCCCTGTCTTTCAATTGGCCAAAAAAAGCGCGCTAACGTCTCAGGGAAGGAAGTGAAAGTAACCAGAACACCGCATGGTGTTCGTTACGAATAACGAACATCCCGAACACCCTAATATTCGCACGAATATCAAGCTCGGAAGAACATGTTCGCTCATCTCTATTGAGCATCCAAAACTATAAAGAACCCCCACAAATGACCCCATTTTAAAAACTAGACCCCTTAACGAATTCATCTAGGGGTGTATTGCGTATTTTGACCCCACAGTATTTGAATAAATTTAAGCAAAGCAGAAGGAAAAAATTACGATTTTCATTTTTTTGGCAATTTTGTCAATTTAAAAACTGTTTTTTTTGTACAGTGTACATAGGAAGGAAGACGTTCACCCCAAAATGCATACCCCTATTTGTCCCGTGTTCAAAAACATACCCATTGTGGCCCTAATCTACTTACAGGAAACATGGCAAGGCCTGTAATGGAAGGAACACCCGTTGGATTGCAGGGCACAACTGAATAAATTCCAGGCCCCATTGCTCATTTGTACGGAATAAAAATTGACTCCCTAAAAATATCCCCCCCCCCTCCTCTGCGCCCTTTTCGGCGTTCCCCAAATCTTAGATAAAAGTAATAATGTGAACTGTGTAGTATTTCCAAAGACAGGGGTAATTACGGAGGCTGGTTGGGATGGGTACATGGGGCAATAAAACCGTGTATCCCCCCTCCTCTCATGCTTTTTGGGGGTATTTCGTGACCTCAGTAGTGGGTATGGGGTGTAAAAAGGGGTGCTCTGTGAGTCTTCGTAAGCTTCATGAGGTGCGGCGGTCTCACACAGAAGGCGCTCAACAAGCTGCTCCTGGAACTGCAGGAAGGCGAGTGTTCCCGAGGCTTCTTGTAAATTGCGTATTACAGGAAGCGGTCTGAATAATGCCGGGCTCATGCAGCCGTAGGTAGAATCCGCTTGCGGAGTCCCGCAGCGGATCCCAGCTGTGAGCCCGGCTGTGACCCTGCGTACGGCCATGTAATGTACTGCGCATAACTGCCTATTCACACAGGCGGTCATTCGCAGTACACACTTTTTTTGTTGTTGTTTGTATTTCCCGCACCGTCGCTTAGTGGGTACCAGCAGCCAGTATGCAAGGTAGTTGCATATGGGCAGCGGGTATATCCGCGACCATGGAGCACAATTGGCTCTATGTTGCCGATATCCGCAGTAAAATAGAACCTGCTGCGTTCTCTTTTCTGCGAGTGGATTACGCAATTCCAACCCGCTAATGTGAGCGGAATTGTGTAATCCAATGCGATTGATCTGCGTAATACCACGGATCAGACGCATGCCGAATCTGTAATTCCTATCCGGCCATGTGAGACCGGCCAAAGGTAGATCACTACCTTTTTTTCACGTGACCGGGGACCGCTCAATGAGGCCACCCGTCACTGTTCTAGGCTCTCGGCGACCGATGGTCGCTGAGAGCAAGGAGATTTTAAGTTTCCTGGGCTCCCCGACTCCTGCGCATGTGTCCAGTATTTTGCCGGCGGTCACATGCGCAGAATACGGGAAAGTTCACGGAAGAAGATTGCGTCGGGGTGCAAATACGGAGGCCTCTGGTAAAAAGTTTCATCTCCTCTCACCGATCGCACCGGTGAGGGAAGATGAACCTTCACCTTTTTTTAACTTTTACGTGATCGCCATTACTCATTGGATAACGGCGAACACGTGACCAGGAACCGCTCACCGCGGCTCTCCGTGAAATCTCCAGGCTCTCGGCTAAGTTTTGTAGCCAGGAGCAGGGAGATTTTAAATTACCACGGCTTTTGCGCATGTGCCTGCCATATTGGCGACGGGCGCGTGCGCAGAAGCTGGGGTAAGGTCCGCGGATAATTCCGCGGGCCTTAGGTACGTCATTTCATCCTCCCTCACGGATATGATCCGTGGGGGGAGATGAAACGCAAGCTTTTTTTAACTTTTTAAAACTTTTTTAAACTTTTTTTTTTACTTTTTGCCCTTTTTTTCTTTTTACTTTTTACCCTTTTTTATTTTATTTTTTTACTTTTTGCACTTTTTTTTTAACTTTACATGATCACTGTCATCCATTGGATGACAGTGATCATGTTCCCAGTGACATCCCTCTGCTCCGGGCTACACATGGCAGCCAGGAGCAGAGGAATTTGGAATTTCCTGGGGCTCGAGCCCCTCTGTGCACGCGCCCGATGTCAATCATCGGGCACGCATGCGCAGACAGGGATTTTGGGTCCCGGGACATCGGGACATCGCAGAGGACCGGGGGTGAGTATTTTCACCTCCCCTCATGGATCCGATCCATGAGGGGAGGTGAAACTTCACTTTTCTTTTACTTTTTCGCGATCGCCGCTATCCAATAAATAGCGGCAATCGCAGGTCCCTGGTAACACCTCCTGGTTCCTGGCTACCTTCAGGAGCCGGGAGCCAGGAGATTTTAAATTTGCCGGGGACACCCGGGCTTCTGCGCGTGCACGTGACGTCATCGTCTGGTGCTCATGCGCAGAAGGCCGCCGGCGGGTCCGGGAGGACCCGATCTCCGGGGGACACCGCCGATAAGCCGTGTGAGTATTTTCTGCTGCCCTGATGGATCCAATCCATCAGAGCAGCTGAATTACTACTTTTTTACACAGTTTTGTTTACTTTTTTGCGATCGGCGCTATCCATTGGATAGTGCCGATCACAATACCGGGGGGGACTGCCCGCATCCCGGGATGACAGCTCCATGCTGTTGGCTACCTGCGGGCACCGACAGCATGGAGCTGTCACGTCCTCAGGCAAGTGGGCATTAATCCTAAGAGGATGCATAAAACTACGTCCTCTAGGATTAAAGCCCACTTTCTGAGGACATAGTTTCCCGATGGGGCAGTCGTTAAGGGGTTAAATATGTTGCATGCACGTCTTCCTATTTGAAAATATCAACTTGGTACCAAGATGGCGGATTTCAAAATGTTTGCTGTGTTGGAAACCGCCCCTCACAGATTTTCCACCTTCACCTTAGCAACATGCAAATAAAAGGATGCTGTTCTAACCACCATTTTCCATTTATTCAGGTGGCTTCATAACTTTGACCACCTTGTACATGAGAATTAATAAAACCTTATTATCTAACTTATCTGAAAGCGATATTTTCCTCATCGTTCAGTAGCCTGTAGACCCTGTTTTCATGTATACATGCTTTTTGTATGTTCATAAAGATTTTCAGTCTCCGAAAATTCCTTTCAACTGAAGTACTAGACAAGAGAGAAGGAAGAAGGAGAAGCTGGTGCAGTGAGACTCATGTTGTCAGAGGAGAGGAATGAGGAGAGGATCATGTTAGTATCTCTGTTTTAGACAATGATTAAGACCACATAAGATGAAAAGGGTTGGGCATCTAGTGAAAGCACATTGTACAGCTGACATCACAGAGCGATAATGGACCTTTATAAATTTAGCAAATAGTAGAGAAAAAGATCCCAAAGCAGTTTACACAAATTTTGGCTGTATTACATCAAAAACACTTGTACCACAAAAACATAAAAGTAATCAACAATTGTTGATGAGAAATAAAGATTTATATGAACTAACAAATAAGCTTTTTAAACTTTTATTGCATTTTACTAAGCTGCTCTCCAAATCTTTAAGTTTTGTTCTGCAGTAGAATTTATAAAAATACAAAACAATTTTTAGACATTTATTTTATCCCCGCTGCATATTAAACATTGGAAAACATAGTCAGCTGTCAGCAACTATATTTTCAAGCCATTATTTTATGGCAGAATGCCAGTTACTCATTCATCACTGTTAGGCTAAGTTCGTAGGAGGAAGAAGAATGAACATCTAAGCAGATGAAACTCTGCACTGAAAGACAGATTCTGACAGACATATATTACTGAAACTTGATTTGGGGGTGTTCTGTTACTGTAAAGCAGAATGCTGTTTCTTATAGTAAGTGCAGTTGTTGTGTATTTAGAATACTTTTGTTGCTAGAGATAAATTATTACTATGGTAGGTAAGTAAAAGTTATGTGTTCTATCTGGGTAATAGAACAAAATGAAGAGTAAAACAGGAAACTGCTTTGTTTACAGTATCATTAAAATACATAAATCGCTTTCCGTATGAGAAATTGGCCATTGAGGAAATTTGAAGATATATTTTTCTTCCCAGTTTCCCAGAAAGTAGGAGACAATTTCTACTTTCTTAAAGGGTCTGTCCTGTTACTGGACAACATCCCTTTAATAGAGCTGTCTGTAGTAAAAAAAACCAGAGCTACATTTACCTCTTCACCACTGCCGGGATCAGGCGCTTGTGTCTCTGGCGTTAGTTGTGATAGCAGCCGTTACCAGAACTCAGGTGACTGTTGCAACCAATCAAAAGCTGCAGCGTCATCACTCGTTTTCTTGGCATCAGGACTTACATTCCGATTACCATAATGCCAAGAGTTTAGGAATGTGACACTGCAGCGGTCACTTGACTTTACATAACTGCTATCCAAACAAATGCCAGCACCACAGCAGGACTCCAGCGCTGGATCCTGGTGGTGTCAGATGAGTAAATATAGCTCTGTTTATTATTTTACTACAGACAACTCTATTATGGGGATGCTGTCCGCTATCGGACAACACCTTTAGTGCAAAGATAGTAGTTAAAAAACAATTGTGAAATAGAAGTAGGTTTCATGTTTCCACTGAAAAGCTTGAATAAAATGCAGAACAATGCAAATGAAAAGGTGGATTTTCAGATCTACAGATTTTTAGCATTAACAAAAGTAAAAACCCTTAACACCGTATTCATATTGTTTGCTGCATTTTGGATGTTGCGTCATTTCCTTGTATGAGGCTTTCAGGAAGGAAAAGCAATATTGGAAGATTATTTTTTGAAAAATTACACCCTTTGTAAAAAAAATATCAAGCACCTGGAAGTTGTTGTCATTTTGCTGCAAAGCTTGGCATGCAGTTGCATCTCAGGCAGATATGCAAATAATTACAGTTGTGGCATGGTTCTATGAATGGTCTTGCCTGAGGCCCTAGCAGTGGTTCCATGCTTGGCCTCTTTTTCTGCTTGTATAGAGCTTGTTGATCACTATACACACACCTCTACAATCCATTCAGAGATTTCACTCAATTAATAGCGTTTGAGAGGTGGCACATTATTGGAATGCGAGAAACTGAATGGTCAAATTCACAAATTGCCCGCCATCTGGGCTGTTCTAACCAGACTGTCAGGGGCTGTTTACACCTGTGGATACGTGAAAGCACAAACAAGGTGTCTGGGCTCAGGATGCCCCGGATGGTCCACCAGTATAGAGGATCATCTGATCTTCCAACAAGTATGAGCAGCTCCAACTGTTTTGTTGTCCGTCATCCATAGAAAGGGGGCACTATTATTACAGGCCCCTGTGTCTGTTGGAAGCATTTCCAGGTGCTTGGCTGGAGGATATTTGGTCTCACAATGGCCATTACATGTACTGCCTTTGGCACTCACCATCACCTCCATTTGTAGTAGTGTCATGAATGATAAAACTGTACTGCCATGGAGTTGAACCAGATTGTTTTCAGCGACAAATCCAGGTTTAGTTTGGGCACTGACATTGGTACGATTCATATCTGGAGACGTAAAGGTGAACATCTTAATCTTTATTTTTCTGTGGAGTGGCACCATGTCCCCACTGCTCTTGTGATAGTCTGGGGTGCCATCGCATACAACATTTGGTCACCCTAAGTAGTGGTATGTGGGACAATGACAGCTCAGCAATATGTTCAAGGTATCCTGCAGCCACATGTGTTCCTCTCATGGCAGGATTTCCAAAAGGCATGTTTCATCAGGATAATGCTCAGCCACAACATTGCCACCCTTTAATAGCCTGACCGGTTGGTAGATTTATCACCAATAGAACATATATGGGACCATCTGGGAAGCCAACTTTGACAGCCTATGAGTTTGCATGATCTAGAGCTTCAATTGCAGCAAATGTGGACAGATATCATACGGAACCTGTATACTTCCATGCCTGCCCATATGATATCCTGCATCCAAGCTAGAGGCAACCCAACGTGGTCCTTTTTAGAGCTTCCTTTCAGGTGAACAGTTTTCCGCAATAAATTATACTTTTGCTCTGATATTGTAATCACCTAACTTTACAATAACACATAGAAAGTTTCATTTGATTCTGACAACTTTTGACAATGACTGTACATTTGTTTCTTTTGATAGTACTTTCACTCTTGCATGTAGAAAATTGTGCTGCTGGCACTATAAACAGATGCATTCACCACTTTGTGTTCTTCTCTTAATAGTTGTATATATCTTCCAAAGATTCTTGGGGCAGCACCAATTGTTTGTGTGATATGCCAGTAAATGGGCTTGTGTTTTATAAATAAACTAGGAATCCTGCTGGTGTATGTTTTCTTCAGTTTATAGTCATGACAAAGTATAGTTGTAAACACTAATAAAACTAATTTAGGATGTATTGGTACATGTTACCAATGATATTGCAATGGAAAAACAAGCTGTGAGAATAACATATTGTGGCACACTGAGCATGGTTACCTACTATAACCCTTTTCCACCCATTTTTTTTAAATTACAAAAATAAAGGCAACCATATTGATTGTCAGTTTTAAATTATCCTCTTAGAAACTGATGATAAAACTGTCACTTATTTATGGCTTAAACTTAATGACAGAAAAACAGTTTACCAAGTTTCTAATACAATAACTCACAAGTGATATCCAGTATAGCTGCACTTTCTGTTTTCCCTTTTGCAAAAATCAACAGCACAGCTAAAACAGAGAAAGGCCAATATCTTTGTTCAACATGAGTACTAAACTTTGGCTTTCACACCTACTTGTTTACTTATAGCTATTTTTATGTTTTAGTTGTTAATCTTCTTTATACAGGGAGACTCAGTTAAAGGGATATTCTGGCAATTCAGAGGGAAAGTTATATGCTTCTTAAGTTGATAACATGCAATTTTGCAACACAATGTAATAACTTGTTTTACAAGGCTATAGAGATATTGCTTTGCCTATGGACTCCCCTGCTTTGTGCTCCATGGTTATCCAATGGTTATGACCGGTATACTCCTCTATTTTATTGGTCAGGCATGCCTAGTGCCTTCAAATTCTGCAATGATGACACAGTTTGTACAGTCGTAAATGTGCACTCATCAGTAACTGGCAATGAGGCATTGAGGGAGATGTAGTTTTGCACTCCCCGGCAGCCATTGTACATAAAATGTGGAAATCTAAAGCTGGCTGAAATTGAGCAGTAGCACAGGTTGCCAAATAGGGGTACTGGAGTTCAGTTTGATGTTCTAGATGGATGTTTGGAATATTGTCAATAAGTGGAAACATTAGTGAAATTTAGAAAATTTTGCCCAGGCTACGAAATACCCATTTAATGTTGTAATAAGGCAAATAGTAAGGTAGACTTCACTGCATTGCTGATGTGTAATGCTAAGAAAACTATAAGTATGGAAAGCAGGGTGGAAAGTAATTTAAGTGTAAAATATGTTTTTATTTGTAATTGCATGATTTCAGTATAAGAAGAACAAATAGTTTAAGACTACTTGCCCATGGTTTTTTTGAAAGTTGTTCCAAAGATTCTCATGCACAACCCACATTGGACAGCACTCAAACATCCTGTGTTGTCTAATGTCCTGAACACTGCACAGTTACATGTGCTATTCTCGTCCAAAAATCGGACAAGAATAGGATATGTTGCAATTTCTTTTTACTCAGACTCAACATACTGCTGAATGATCTGCAGATATTATTCTCTATTGGGGTTTCCATCATAAAAGTTCGGACTGATTAGCTGTTGGCTGAACAAGTTTAGCCAGACGCTAATGCTAAACTGTTCTTGGCCACGACATGCCCCAATGGCCCATGTGTTCCGTCTTGCCCAAACATGTTGATGAATTTCATTATTTAGCTGTGTTAATTTAGGTAAAAAATTAATTGTGTTAATTTAGTTTGTACTTAATCCTGAAACCTACCAACAGTAACAGCAGCAGTATAAAACTGTACAGGATAACAAGAAGGATCTTTAGTTCTAAAAGACATTGACTGTAAAATAATATTCTCCTACCTGTCATTATCAATCTGCAGCTGCTATAAATCTCTATAAGCAATCTGATCCACGAAAGATATATAAATAGGAATTTCAGGCATCTCCCTAACACCAAATGGGTTTAACCATCATCAGAGAAAAAGAATGCTTTTTGACAACCAAGGCGCTCACATAAAAGCTTGTATAAATTTGGTATTAGTGCATTTGTACTAACCTGCAGAGTAAAGTTAATAGCTCATTCTTGATGCACCGTAAATGTTGTCAACACAATATCAAAAACAATGGTGCGATTGTGTTTTTTTTCCCATTAGACCCCTCTAAAAATGTTTAAACGTTTTCAATATATTATACAGTACATTAAATAGTACTATTGAAAATACAATTTGTCCTGCAAAATACGAGCTTTCATACAGCTATGTAAACAGAAAAATAAAAGTGTTATGGATGTTTAAAAGCAAGGATGAAAAAAATTAAAATGAAAATTCAAAAAGATTACTGGTCATTAAAGAGTTGACATTGTATTTATAGAGAAAGATACATATACATATGATGATTTGGCTTTTAGGCTATATTAAAATAAGCTTTTTTATATAAAATTATTAATATGTATGGATTATCTGACGGACAGACATAACATAGAGATTGACAAATGACCAAAACACTCACCTTGCATACCTGTACACATAAGCAGATGTATAGCTATAAAAATAGAAGGTATTGGTTTGTACATTGGCCAATGAACTTAAAGGGGTTTTCTCGTGAAATCAAGTGGGGTTCAGCACTTCTGTATGGCCATATTAATGCACTTTGTAATATACATCGTGCATTAATTATGAGCCATACAGAAGTTATTCACTTACCTGCTCCGTTGCTAGCGTCCCCGTCGCCATGGATCGTCTAAATTCGCTGTCTTCTGGCGTTTTTAGACGCGCTTGCGCAGTCCGGTCTTCTCCCTGGTGAATGGGGCCGCTCGTGCCGGAGAGCTGGTCTTCGTAGCTCCGCCCCGTCACGTGTGCCGATTCCAGCCAATCAGGAGGCTGGAATCAGCAATGGACCGCACAGAGCCCACGGTGCACCATGGGAGAAGACCCGCGGTGCATCGTGGGTGAAGATCCCAGCAGCCATCTTGGTAAAGGAAGAAAGAAGTCGCCGCAGCGCGGGGATTCGGGTAAGTAATAAACTTTTTTTTTTTTTAACCCATCCCTTGGGTTTGTCTCGCGCCAAACGGGGGGCCTATTGAATAAAAAAAGAACCCGTTTCGGCGTGAGACAACCCCTTTAAGCTGCAAGGCCACGACAAGGCTCCTTGCGTCTTGCAGTCTCTACACTATTAGAGGACCCTAGGGGCCACCCTAGCCCATATATGGCAAACAAACTCAGCAGGACAAAGCAGAGACAAACTGACATAAAAATGACAGAAAATAAACACAAGAATGGATATGAAACAACAAGACACCGAGCACACAGCAAGCTGCAATGGACAAGGATACATGACTGCTCACCCTGAACACCAGACACACAGCAAGCTGCAACAGACCAGGATGCATGACTGCTCACTCTGGACACCAAACAGACACCAACAGGACCTGGGATTATACGTGAGCAAAGACCCAGGAGATTGGCTAGCAGGGGATCACCACACCCTGCCAGCACAATCATTCCACACACCTGTGGGGCTATGCTGCTAGAAACCATAGTACTACAGGTCCCAGTAGCACAACATAACACACAGGTTGCTGCAGGTGGTAAACATAACATTACAGGCGAGACCAGAGCTGCCAGTGCAGGAGGTGCAGAAAGTTGGGAGAGGCGAGTATATGACTGTTTATTGTTTTATGGCATGGGGAAAATGTTTTTAAGAAAAACATATTGGACAATATTTAAGGTTAATAAGTTATCAGAACATTAATCAGTTAAAAGGAGGGAAAATTTTTCAACTGTGACAGTCTCTGACTAATTATTTACTCTTTGAGAGCCTGGGGAAAAGTATGGTTATTAAACTGTCTTCATATATTACTTGCTGTCCTTTCTGTTTTCTCTAATAAAACATGTACAATTTTAGATATTTGTTATGGTGTATTTTTAGCTTTCTTTCTCACTTCAGTTTTTTTTTTCTATAAATACATGTAACCTATTATTGGAAATAGAACATTTTAACATGCTGTATCTCCAGAAATACTATGAGCTATGCAATTTTTACTCTGGCTTATAGTTTTCGAGAAGATCTCTAAAACCTTACCTCCACTAGATATTAAATTTTATATCCTAATCTGCGGCGTGAAGGGAACAGACAAAATAAAAAAAAACAAAACAACATATTTTACCATGAGGAGAGGGCCCTCAAATACAGAGCAGAGTTATAATTGTGCACACCAGAGCTACAGAATACGCTCATAACCTGGACCTAAACAAAGGCGTATACTGCTGACAGTTCACACCACTGAAGAGCCATTAAACCAGCCCAAGGAAAACTAACTGCACTGTTATATGTTAACCAGAGCATCATCTCTGTCTTTAACCTGAAGAATCTCATATACATTAGTCCTGTTAATATGTGATTGTTCCCAGCAAGAGAAACCAAGTAATCTTGTAGATGTGATACCTTTTAATGGTTAACAAAAATACATGATATTATAGCGAGCTTGCTATTACATCATGTATTTTTGTTAGCCATTAAAAGGTATCACATCTACAGGATTACTTGGTTTCTCTTGCTGGGAACAATCACATTTTGCTCTACTGGCTAACACGGTACCAAACCTTCGTTTTCATTATTCCTGTTAATGATACTCCTAACATGTAAAGAAAATAACCACTTTTAATGAAAGGTGTGTATGTGTACACTGATATATGATCACTACTGACATCAACAAAGAAGTGGAAAAGAAAGTTATTACGGTTTAAACCCTGGTTCTTGTGACTCCTTAATTGCATCACATTTAACATTCTTGTGCTAATGTAGCACTGGCGTCACGATTTACTAATAAAATAAATAAAATCGCAATAACGCCAAGAAGAGGCCGATGTGGCTCTGTCGCAGATGACAGGGAGTCTCTTTCGGAGCACCTAAGCAGCCAATCAATAATGTAATTATGCAATTGCTGAAGTCTGTGAATTATAACAGATGTATGCTTTCTAGTAAAGCCAAGCACCTAACAGAGAGATTTATGCAAAGCAGATGATGTTTCATGTAAATAAATGTATGATATATTATGTAGGTCAGATAAATGTTATAAAATATTAATTATTTAACAGTATTTGCATAAAGGAAATGATCACCAATAAAATAATGCTTTTCTGTGCTACTGTACATGTTGTATCAAATAAATCATGGCTTAATTTGCATGAAGCGGTTATTCAAAGCTGTGCGGCAACAGCTGTGTTTGTAACATTTCTATTTTTTTAATCTTTACACATTATAGGAAAATTATCTTGATAAGACACAGATTATATAATTTTACTATACTTCTAAGGCTGGGTTCACACAGGGTGGATTTGCCGCGATTTTGCCGCAGCAGATCCGCCAGCGGCCGCTAATCTCGGCATTAGCCAGCCATGTGGATGAGATTTCTCAGAAATCTCGTCCACACGGGATGGCTAATCCGCTGCGGTAAATCCGGTTGAAACGGCGGCTGTGGCCGCCGCAGCCGCGGTTCCAAGAGATTGAGCATGTCTGTTTACTTTCTTTTTTTTGTTTATTTACGTCGCGGCCGCGCTCTCCTCTATGGGAGCACCGGCCACAACGGAAAAGCATGTGGCCGGGCCGCTTCAAAAACCGTGGCAGTTCTCCCGGCGGAAATCTCGCGTTTTTTGCTGCGGCCAAACCGCGAGATTTCCGACGGGAATACGCCTCGTGTGAACCCAGCCTAATGCCAAATATGGCATTGTAGGACCAAAAATATTTTTCTATAAAACCTAATAAAAGAAAATGACCAAATGCTTTTTAAAAATCCTTTTCTATAGGGAACACATTATAAATCAGTGGCATTTTTCAGAGTTATTGCTATAGAGGGTGCAGAGGGAGTTGTACCCGGACCCTGTTGCTTGAACAGGTCCAAAGTCACTTCTTGCCAGACACCAGGATATAAATGGCAACTGGTAAATGGGGGGTTGTAAATTGTGCCTTTGGATCTGTCAAAGCTGTGATGCTTCAGTTAAGAACTAAAGGCAAGGTGGCATTGTAAACAGCACTATATCTCATTTCTGGTGTCCTACATTGAAATAACAATAGCATACTTGAAAAGAAAGGTAAGGATGCATGGTATGATGATATGAAGCCCTGGAACATGGGTTTCAATTTTGTGTTGTGGTGCCTATAAGAGATAGAGAATAAAACCCAATTGCAAAGTTGAAGAGTAGCACGTGAGAAGCTGAAATTCGTGTCTTGCTATGTCCTGTGTGACTACTGCTATGAATAAAATAAGGAAAGAGTACTCAAAGTGGCCTCCCTCTTTTTACGATACATGTATGGAGCCATCATTGGATCTGTGTTCAGGGACTTTCAATGTGGATCGGTAGCTGAATCTTCTGCAAACAATAATGGATGACATCCTGGAAGATTTCCCCCTATCGTAGCAGAAGGAGAACATTTTGAATATGCTTTCCTTAATTCAGTCATAGCAGTGGTCCCATGGGATGTGGAGAGACCAAGGCAAGATTGCAAAAGGCTCATAGGTGTCAGAATGATAGATACCCCTACAAATGACTCCATTTAAAAAATATATACATCTTAATTAGAGATGAGCGAGCACCAAAATGCTCGAGTGCTCGTTACTCGAGCCGAACTTTCAGTGATGCTCGAGAGTTCGTTTCGAGTAACGAACCCCATTGAAGTCAATGGGCGACTCGAGCATTTTTGTATATGACTGGTGCTCCGCTAAGGTTTTCATTTGTGAAAATCGTGGAAAATCACCAAAGTCATGTAAAAAACACAGAAATGGATAGGGCAGGCAAGGAACAACATGCAGGGCTGCATTTCGGGCTCCGAGGTCTCACTATTAAGCCACAATAGTGACAAGAGTGAGACCCCCCCCCCCGCACTGTCAGCAGAACGATCTATCTGTAACAGCTGTGGCAGAGCAGAACGATACAGTCGGCTCCATTGAAAGCAATGGGCTGCCGGCCAGCGCGGGATGAATTTTCGGGAAGGGCTTAAAAATATAAGCCCTTACCTGAAAATCATCCTAAAATGTGTAAAAAGTAAAAAAAAAAATATACTCACCTTGTCCCGGCAGAACGATGTTAGCCCATTGAATTCAATGGAGCTGGCAATACAGCCGGCTCCATTGAAAGCAATGGGATGCCGGCGAGCGTGGGATGAATTTTCGGGAAGGGCTTAAAAATATAAGCCCTTACCTGAAAATCATCCTAAAATGTGTAAAAAGTAAAAAAAAATATATACTCACCTTGTCCCGGCAGAACGATGTTAGCCCATTGAATTCAATGGAGCCGGCTGTATTGCCGGCTCCATTGAATTCAATGGGCAAACATCGTTCTTCTCTGCCACAGCTGTTACAGCTGTGGCAGAGAAGAATGATTTGTCTTCTGTATGTTCTCAATGGGGTAGGCGCTGCTGCCGCCGGCCCCATTGAGCGCATATAGAGAAGAGAACAGGAATCGCAGATCGCAGATAGGTGCGATCTGCGATTTCTGACTATGGCCTAAGAAGGACCGTTGGGGTTCTTGAAGCCTAAAATAACTCCTAACGCTCTCCCTATAGCAGCTCCGGCATCAGCAGCACTGTCCCTGATCTCTGTCAGAATGCATCTGTGGCGAGCCGCGGGCGGGCAGATTTTAATACTCGGGTGACACCTGATCTCGCCAGCCACTCACTGCAGGTAGTATAGGGCTGGAACATCACAGGAGGAAGTTGTAATGCCTTCCCTGTCTTTCTATTGGCCAGAAAAGCGCGCTAATGTCTCAGGGATGAAAGTGAAAGTAACTCGAACATCGCGTGGTACTCGTCTCGAGTAACGAGCATCTCGAACACCCTAATACCCGAACAAGTATCAAGCTCGGACGAGTACGCTTGCTCATCTCTACATATTAATTAAACTTTGATTGCAATTGCTCTATCTGAGTCTATCCCTGCCTAGCAAATAGTTCTGAGTATGTAAAATATTGGAAGTGTTTCCATGCATCGAAGCTTCAGAAAATCATGAATGTGATTCATTTTTAGAGTTTCTGAATAGCTCTGTTTCATTTTTTAATATCAGTATTAGACCGTAGGCATTGCTATCCCACGCTATTAACCCTTTAGGGCATTTCTATTACTCAGAATGTAAATGTTAAATGCTGGAGGGTAGTGTAGCAGGTTCTGATGATCAGATCATTTAGTCAGATGCTACAGGCAGTGTTCTGGAGGCTTCCCTGTAACTCCCGCTAGCAGAACTTACTTGGTGATATTGGTCTCTATAGGTAACACGCGCCCCCTTTATTTTTTTGACCATTTTATCATCACCTCCAGTACTGACCTGCTGAATTACAAATGCAAATATAACTATATCCACAGACTGACAGCTATCAGAATACGGGATAGCCTTGACAATGTGGCTAGTAATAAACCACAATATTAAATATATACATATGCAGCATATAAATATTTTTGTTTCTATTTGCAACCTTTGTGTTATTTAATAAAAGTTATATTTCAAAGGGATCCAATTCCTAGGTATTGCTTATGGCAAAAGTGTTTTTGATTATGATTATAATAGGACTGGATTAGATCCTGAGCCTATCTTCCCTTTTTCTGTCTGTCATTCATTTATTGGTGACCTTTCCTGACAGCTGATCATTATTAGAAAAAAAATCTAAAAAGCTCTGGATAACCTCTTTAAGTGTTCCTTTACTTTTTTTTTTAGCAATGTACATTAGAATGGCATGCTATATAGTGTAGCATGCTCTCTATAATTATAACAAATCTTTCATCTGTAGTTGAAATTTATGGTCTAAACTTGAAATGGTGGTATATATAACATTTAATAAAAATAGAATCATTAAGATTTTAACAAGGATGTGAATCTCCAAGTCATCTGTTCTTTGTTTTTCGCTGGAAATCTCATTTTGTCCTCTCTATTTGGTAGTAATAATAATAGTCCTTATTTACAATGTTGTATATATTGCCAACATGTTCCACAGCACTTTATAGCTCAGAGGGAACATAAACAAAATAGGAAAATGTACAGTAATAAACTAATAGAACAATAAGCGTTAGGGCAGACTTTGAGGACATGTGAGTAGTAAAAGAAGTCCAAGTGCTTGTTCTGATTGGTCCAGTCATCTTTTAAATAAATTGGTGTCAAGCAGACGGATGTGGATCTTCATTGTCACACATCAATTTGGTTATGAGCTAAGCAAGGTAACAGCATCTGGGGAACCCTAGTTTTCACGCTTAACCCCTCCAAGTGGGATACTGACTTTGCAGTGGGGTCCCCAAGCCATTACACACAGAGATAGTCCCAGTTGTGTGGTACTCTGTACTGGGTGAAGGCATGGCACCTTAAGTTCGTAATAGGTGCACGGTGGAGAGACAGGCTTGAGTCAGGGTCAGCGGCACAGTTGCATAAACAAGGTCCAGATTTTAGGACAAGTCAGGCAGAAGACAAAAGTAGTGTTCAAGATACAGAGCTGAGGTTAGGGAACACAGAAGTCAGAATAGTCAATAAATAGACCAGGGTCAGAACAAGGACTACTGGGGCTTTGTCACAATGGCCATTGCATGTGGATGCCTAATATAGGCAGTGCAGGGACAAAATTGCCCCTTAAGGACACGGCCTATTTTGGGCTTAAGGACGCAACGATTTTTGACGGAATTTAATCTCCATTTTTCAAAAGCCATAACTTTTTTATTTTTACGTCGATGCAGCCGTATAAGAGCTTGTTTTTGTGTGGTGAACTGTTGTTTTTATTGGTGCCATTTTAGGGTACATAGACTATATTGTAAAACTTTTATAATTTTTTTTTATGATCGTGGGAGAGAAAAAGCATTGATTCTGCCAAATTTTTTTAAAGCATTAATTATGCAGCATAAATGACATTTTTTCTGCAGGTCAGTATGATTACAGTGATACAGAAATTCTTAATTTTTTTAGGTTTTTCCACTTTTCTGCTATAAAACCACTTTTTTTTTTCTAAATCGCTGCATTCAAAGTCCTGTAACTTTTTTATTTTTCCATGGACAGAGCTTTGTGAGGGCTTACGTTTTGCTAGACAAGCTGTAGTTTTTATTAGTACCATTTTGGGGTACATACGGCTTTTTTGATCACTTTTATTGCATTCTTTGGGAGGCAAAATGCTAAAAATTAGTATTTTGCCTCAGTTTTTTAGCATTTTTTTAACACTTTTTGCCATGCAGGATAAAAAGCATGTTCTACTTATTGTACGTGTTATTACTGACACTACAATACCAAATATGTGGGATTTTTTTAATGCTTATAAATAATAATTTTTTTTGCAGTTTTAATCTTTGTACATTTTTATTATCTTTTTTCACACCATTTGTGTTCCTGTGGGGGACTTGCATCATACCACTGATGATTGCTATGATAAAGCATTGCAGGACTTCTCCCCTGCAATGCCTTATGCTTATTACAGAGATCACAGGCAATGGTTATACAGGACGCCTGTAGGAGGCGTCCTGTTACAATGGCAACCTGCCGGGCTCTCTGCAATTTATACCGCGTGACCCCGATAACATCACAGAGGGAGCGCGTTCCCTCTGTGAACCTTTCCTATGCTGCGATCTACTTAGATTCTACAGGGAAGGGGTTAAGAGCGCAGGGCGCATCTCCGATGCACCCCCGCTGTTGAAGCAAGAGCCTGTCTATTAGTGACAGACAGCTCCCGCTGACAGATAGCGCAAGATCTCTTTTGATCTTGCGCTATCCCCAGGACATAAGTTTACACCCTGTTGCGGGAAGTACCCTGCTGCCAGGATGTACCCTTACGTCATATTGAGGGAAGGGGTTAAAGGAGGATAAGCAATGGAAGCGCACACTTGTCATTTAAGAGACTGGTGGGAGTGTGAACAAGTCCTATGCACAAAATTTAGGGAGCAAGCAGCAGCATGGCAGTGACTTCTCATGACTGCAGGAACAAGTGAGTCATAATAGAAGTGTGTAGTGACAATAAGGTACTATACCTAAAACTGTATGAGACAGTCACCAGTAAGTATTAGTGTATATACAGGTATGGATTGTAATACAGTGTATAAGGTGTGGGGAATGCAGTGAGATGAAGGGCATCAGGTTTACAAGAAGGAATATAAAAGTGCGGTAAATAAAAAAGAGTTTGATTACGGAACATGGTAGGCCTTCCTAAAAATATGTGGTTATAGGGCATGCTTAAAGAGGGTTGTCTGGTTGCCTTTTGAAAGCTTTAAATATCAGGTGCAGGTGTACTAAAATAACAAATCAAGCAATACTTACCCAGCTTCAGCCCACAGTGTTTCAGTGCTGCAGCCTCACTGTTAATCCAGTCTCTGTGGACAGCAGAGGTCAGGTGGCTGCTGCCTGCCAATCACAGTCCACCACATCATTGCCCATTCTCCTAACATCAGTGATCAGATCCTGGATGCCATGATTCCAGGTGTTCTTAATGCTGACACTGTGGCCTCTGATTGGCAGGAAGTTGGCACCTGACTTCAACAGTGACTGAGTGAAAGGCAAGTCAGATTTGTTATTTTAGCACAGCTGAACCTCAAATTTAATTTTCAAAAAGTAACCAAACAACCCCTTAAAAACTGTGAGCATTGGAAATTAACCTGAATATCTGCAGTAGCACATTCCAGAGAACTAGTGCATTTCAGGAACATCTTAGAGATGGGAATGGAAGGTTTGGATTAAAATAGAACTTAGTCTAAGGTCATTAGCAAAGTGGAGAGCATAGATTGGATTGTAGTAAGAGATGAGGCAGATATAGGGTGGTGCATCACTGTGGGATGCTTTGTGGATAAGAGTGGTGAGTTTAAAAGTACAATGACTTGCATAAGATAGAGGCATTGATGGGGCAATTGGACAAAAAGATAAGCCTGGCAAGCCTGGCTGCTGCATTCAGGATAGATTGGAGTGTGAAACGTTTAGTTAAAGGAAGACAAATAGTGAGTTGCAGTAGACAAGCTGAGAATGGATCAGGCCAATAATTAGACTTTTTGATGTATCGACAGTAAGAAAAAGGTGGATTCTGGAGTTGTCTTTGAGCTACGTATGACATGAGCATTCAAGTGATTGAATATAGGGAGTGAAGGAAAGATCAAAGCCAAATATGACCCCCAAAACAGTGGGCATGCTGCCTAGGAGATATGGTGATAGCACAAACTGAAATGGAAATATCAGGTTTAGGTAGGTTAGTAGATGGGGAATGCAAGTTCAATTTTTAAGAGATTTGGTTTTACAAAAATAGATGACATGATGTTAGAGATAGCAAGCGGAAAATCACTGCTGTTTTGTTGAAGAAAAGAGAAGAGGAACTGGGACCAAATCCTGAGGAACCTCAACAGTAAGAAGAGAAGAAGTAGAGCCATCAAATACAATGAATACATGGTCAGAGGGGAAGGGGGAAATTGAGAAAAGAGCAATATCCTGAAGGCCAGTAGAGTAGAGAATACTAAGGAGTCATTTGATTTAGTCAACATATTGTTTGACACTTTCTGTTTTTTGATGGGTCCCACAGAGACAATAAATGTGTTATTATACACATAGGCCAAATAATAATCAAGTTCACTTAAAGTGATAAGAGTAGATATACATGTGAGATATCAAACAACATATACAAATAGGATCAAAAGATACCAACAGGATAGACAAAGGGTGTATTAGCTAGATATAGAAAAAGCAAAACAATATTAATCCCTCCAAATGCTTTGTGGAAATTAAATCAATTTGGGGGAGATGGTATTCCTCAGCCACAGAGGTGAAGAGAAGACTTTAGCACCCTTACATAGTGAACTCCCTAATGTCTTTATCTGCAGTGAACTTATAAACCATGGATAGCACTACATGATACTTTTACTAAATTATCCAAAGAGACATATTATAGACATATTATATGTTTATCCAATACAAAGAGGGTGGAATAGCTAAAGAAGAATATAATGCGGTCTGCAAAAACTGTAGGGCAAGTGTTAGAAAAGCTATAGCTAATAATGAACTGAGGCTTTGCAACAGAGGCCAATTGCAAAAAAAAAGGATTTATGGGGTATGTCAAAAGCAAAAGAAAAGTCAAGGATGCTATTGGATGCTTACAGGATGAAAATGGTGAATTGGTTAAGAATGATGTTGAGAAGGCTGAACTTTCAAATTCAGCCTATGTTGTATCTGTTTTCTCTCAGAAAGTAGATGAAACATCAACTGATTTTCCCCGTGCTATTGGGGAATAAAAGAATGCAGGTTATCTATAAGCAGAGAGGTGGTGAGGGAATACTTAGTTAACTTAAATGAATTCAAGTCTCAAAGTCCAGTTGAATTATATCCTAGGATACTAAAGGAAGCAGCAGAGGTAATTGCTGAACCACCACCATAATCTTTGAAAATTCATGGAGAACAGTAGAAGTCCCAGAAGATTGGAAGAGGGCATATGTTGTCCCTATCTTCAAAAAAAAGGAAGAAGGTGGATCCAGGAAACTACAGGCCTGTGAAATTGACTCCTATACTGGGAAAGATCTTTGAACAAATTATTAAACAGCATGTATGCAAGAACTTGGGAAAAAATGGAGTAATTAACCAGAGCCAGCATGGGTTTGTATTAAGCAAGTCATGCCAGATTAATCTAATTTCCTTCTATGACAGAATCACTGACTGGGTTGATCCGGGAAATGCAGTGGATATAGTATATCTTTACTTTACTAAAGCATTTGACAAAGTATCTCATACTACACTTATTGAAAAAAATGACCAAATATGGGATTGACAAGGCAACTTTTAGGTGGATTCACAGCTGGCTGAGTGATTGTACTCAGAGTGGTCATAAATGGCTGCACATCCAAGTGGAAGAATGTATCAAGTGGGTTACCACAAGGCTCTGTCCTAGGCCCAGTGTTGTTCAACATTTTTATAAATGATCTGGAGGAGGGAATTGATGGGAAACTGATCAAATTTGCTGATGACATAAAGCTAGGAGGGATAGTTACCACTAGTGAAGAGAGGAAGAGTATTCAAAAAGATCTAGAAAAGCTTGAACAGTGGCGGAAAGTAACAAAATGGTATTTCATAAAGAGAAATGCAAAGTCCTACATCTGGGCAAGAAAGATGAAAAAAGCACATACAGAATGGGAGGAATTGGGCTAAGCAGCAGCACATGTGAAAAAGACTTGGGTATACTAATAGATCATAGACTGAACATGAGTGAACAATGTGATGCAGTAGCCAAAAAGGCAAACACAATTCTGGGATGTATTAAGAGAAGCATAGAGTATAGATCACATGGGGTAATTATCCCCCTCTACTCTTCCTTACTCAGACCTCATCTGGAATACTGTGTCTAGTTCTGGGCACTGCATTTTAAAAAAGACATAAGCAAACTGAAGCAAATTCAGAGAAGAGTTACCAAGATGGTGAGCGGTCTGCAAATAATGTCCTATGAGGAACAGTTGAAGGATCTGGGAATGTTTAGCTTGCAAAAAAGAAGGTTGAGAAGAGGCCTAATAGCTGTCTACAAATATCTGAATGGTAGTCACAGTGCAGAGGGTTCAGCCCTATTCTCATTCTCTGTCTGGAATAATTTAGTGAATCCTACACTGAGCAGGGGGTTGGACCCTGGAGGCCCCTTCCAACTCTACCATTCTATAATCCTATGATTCTAGTCATACTGTCAAGTGTTGGGTGGCAAAGTTTTAATTCCTCTTTTCCTGCAAGTCCCAAACATGTGAGAGCAGTACACAAGTTCATTACATCATGTTTTAGGATTATTTTTTTTATGCCTGTTTTTATGTGCTTAGTAAAAGATTCCTCTAAGTTTCTTAATATGAATTAAAATCATATACTCAATAATACTCTTTACATGCACATTCCCCCTTGACTTTAATTTATAACAACTAGACTATACCTTTCCACTTTGCGTGCAACAATACATGAAATAGTAAAAAAGCAAATATAATATAAGTATTATAACTAGAGATGAGCGAGCACCAAAATGCTCGGGTGCTCGTTACTCGGGACGAAATTATCGCGATGCTCGAGGGTTCGTTTCGAGTAACGAACCCCATTGAAGTCAATGGGCGACTCGAGCATTTTTGTATATCGCCGATGCTCGCTAAGGTTTCCATTTGTGAAAATCTGGGCAATTCAAGAAAGTGATGGGAACGACACAGCAACGGATAGGGCAGGCGAGGGGCTACATGTTGGGCTGCATCTCAAGTTCCCAGGTCCCACTATTAAGCCACAGGCCAGGAGACGGTAGTGCCTGTGCCCTCAGAGGGGGGTTGGATCTCAGTGGCAGGTTGGGGCACAGGGGGAGAGGCAGCGGTGCAAACCGGAGGCGGTGAATGGCCTTCGTCCCACCTTGTGGGGTGCTTGGCCATCATATGTCTGCGCATGCTGGTGGTGGTGAGGCTGGTGGTGGTGGCTCCCCGGCTGATCTTGGCGCGACACAGGTTGCACACCACTGTTCGTCGGTCGTCTGCACTCTCAGTGAAAAACTGCCAGACCTTTGAGCACCTCAGCCACTGCAGGGTGGCATGGCGCGAGGGGGCGCTTTGGGAAACAGTTGGTGGATTATTCGATCTGGCCCTGCCTCTACCCCTGGACACCGCACTGCCTCTTGCAACCTGCCCTGCTGCTGCCCTTGCCTTCCCCTCTGAAGACCTGTCCTCAGTAGGCGTAGCAAACCAGGTGGGGTCAGTCACCTCATCGTCCTGCTGCTCTTCCTCCGAATCCTCTGTGCGCTCCTCCCTCGGACTTACTCCAATTACTACTACCTGAGTGATAGACAACTGTGTCTCATCGTCATCGTCCTCCTCACCCACTGAAAGCTCTTGAGACAGTTGTCGGAAGTCCCCAGCCTCATCCCCCGGACCCCGGGTACTTTCCAAAGGTTGGGCATCGGTCACGACAAACTCCTCCGGTGGGAGAGGAACCATTGCTGGCCATTCTGGGCAGGGGCCCGGGGACAGTTCCTGGGAGTCTGCCTGCTCCTCAGAATGTGTCATTGTAATGGAGTGAGGAGGCTGGGAGGAAGGAGGAGCAGCAGCCAGAGGATTCAGAGTTGCAGCAGTGGACGGCGCAGAATTCTGGGTGGTCGATAGATTGCTGGATGCACTTTCTGCCATCCACGACAGGACCTGCTCACACTGCTCATTTTCTAATAAAGGTCTACCGCGTGGACCAATTAATTGTGAGATGAATGTGGGGACGCAAGAAACGTGCCTCTCTCCTAATCCCGCAGCAGTCGGCTGCGATACACCTGGATCAGGAGCTCGGCCTGTGCCCACACCCTGACTTGGGCCTCCGCGTCCTCGCCCGCGTCCACGTCCTCTAGGCCTACCCCTACCCCTCAGCATGCTGTATTACCAGTAGTGCAGAAACAGAACGCTGTAATTAAATGTGCTGCTTATTGGCCTGTGGTTTGAGGCTGACTTCCCTTACGGAACGCACAGCAGAGCCAGGAAACAATTTTGCGCACGCCTGTAGTGAGACGTAGGTGCGTATGACTGAGCTAGTGGAATTCACAGCGCAAAAGCACTCAAGTGGCCAAAGGCCAGTAGTAGGCCTTAAGTATATTGCTTCTATTTTTTTTAAATGCTGAGCTGATACAGCAGACAGATACTGTAGGCAGCGTATAATATTATGTATACTGTGTCCCTCTGGCGGGATGACGGCGCTGATGTAACAGAGACAGCAGATCCAGGAAACAATTTTGCGCAAGCCTGCTGTAATGCTTAGCTGCGTATTAATTAGGACTACTACCCCCAGCAGACACGCAGTAAACTGAAGACGGTCACAGGCAGCCCAAATATAGTATTTTTCCCCAATTTTTTGGAAAAAGCCCACTGCCTATATAGCCTGAATATCTCTTTCCCTGCCTCACCAGTACTGGCCCTATACTCTGTACAATGACTACAGACTGCGGACGCAATGCTCTGCACGCCCGATATACAAAAAAAAAAAAAGTGCAACACTGCTAAAAGCAGCCTCAACAGTACTGCACACGGTCAGATGTGGCCCTAAGAAGGATTGTTGGGGTTCTTGACGCCTAAAATCACTCCTAACGTTCTCCCTATAGCAGCTCCGGCACCAGCAGCACTTTCCCTGATCTCTGTCAGAATGCATCTGTGGCGAGCAGCAGGAGGGGCCGATTTATATACTCGGGTGACACCTGATCTCGCCAGCCACTCACTGCAGGGGGGTGGTATAGGGCTTGAACGTCGCAGGGGGAAGTTGTAATGCCTTCCCTGTCTTTCTATTGGCCAGAAAAGCGCGCTAACGTCTCAGAGATGAAAGTGAAAGTAACTCGAACATCGCGTGGTACTCGCCTCTAGTAACGAGCATCTCGAACACGCTAATACTCGAACGAGTATCAAGCTCGGATGAGTACGTTCGCTCATCTCTAAACAATACATCAATGTAAAAAACACTCACCCAGCAACAGCAGGTGAAGAAGATTGTATTTTTAACATTGCTATATTGCCTATCTATACTTCATTCAGAGGTATATGTTCAAGCAAACATGCTGTATGTCAAAGAGGTGTGAGAAGTGTGTATGTTACAAAATACAATGTTTTTCACCTGCTGTTGCTGGGTGAGTGTTTTTTACATTGACATGTTGTTTTGTACTTTTACTGCCACCTTTTTCTTGTATTTTTTAACATTGTTATATTACCTTTCTATACTTTATTCTGCTGCATTCTATATGTCTATTTTGCTGGTTGTACTATCATAGGGACATTCACCAAGTTTAGCGCACCATTTGTACATTATCGCTTTTGCATTTTATTTATTTTGGTAGGCTGGGGTAGTGGCCTACTTATGGTTGCAGCTACTTGTTATATACTTCTGGTGCGGGGTTATACACACATATTCATATATAACTTAATCCAATTAGTAGAGTGAGTTTTTTTTCCTTCAACCATTCAGGTAGGGTGTTTCTCCCTAAGATCATCTTTTTGGTTACATCTAGCAGTCTGTGGATTCAGATATGAAATGAAACCAATAACATTTTCAAGTATGGAAATTAAAAGAAGTCAAATACTTACAAAACTGGCAGAATTGGGGATTTTATACAGATACATTTTCCTACAGTTATCTCTCAGTGGTATTAGTAAAATTAAAATACTACTACCCTGTTTACCTATGTCTGTTGCAGCTAATAGAAAACTAGCATAGTCACACTTGGGCTTAAAAACAAAAGAAATTAAAAAACTTAAAAGAAAAACTGGTATGTGATAGGGTAGTGCTGGCTGGGATCTGTTGTACCACGTAGGTTTCTAGCAGTACAGCCCTACAGGTGTGGAATGATTAACCTAGCTGAGTGTGGTGTCCTTGTGCTAGCCAATCACCACTGGTCTGGTTCCAGTTAAATATCCTCCCTCTGCAAGAGGAAGCTGGTTTCCCTTCACTCTAGGGTTTGTTGGTCTTGAACGTCTGTACATGTGTTATGTGTTTGAGCAGGGGCTAGTCCAGTGTTTGTGCAGGTGGCCAGACATTAGGTGTGGATAGTCCTGTTCTGTGTATATGGTGTGAACAGTGTCATTTTTTTTGTATGTCTGTGCAGGTGGCTAGACATGAGAAGTGAACTGTCCTGTTCTATGTGGTTGTGTGACTGGCATGCTAACCCTAGTGTGTTGCTGTGTGACTTTGTGTTCTGTGTTCTGGTCTGCTCTAGTTCCGTGTATTAACCCTTGATGGGTAGTCAGGACCGAGGTTCCAGCGCGGGGCCGCCTTTATCAGGCGATCGCCTTGCTTATTAGGTAGGGTCCTGCCATTCTCCCTGTAGCTTGGGGTCAATTGTCTTGCTAGTATAGGAACCCACAAGACATTGAGGAGCCTTGATTGCGGCTTGCGGGATTAAGTATATTGGCCAATATACCAAACAATACCTCGTATGTTTATAGCTATTACATCTGCTCATGTGTACAGGTATGCATGGCGAGTGTGTGTTGTCAGTCAGTTCCTGTTAGTGTCCTGGGGCACGTTTTTGTGGGTTCAGTGTTTGTTTGCCTACACGTACATAGAAAGCGTTCAAACTACTAAAGCAAGAAGGCAGCGAAGGAACGCTAAAATCTTAAAGGGAAAAAAATAAAATATGCAAAGATAGGATCAAAATTGCCAAGGAGGAGGCAAAAAGACTGATCGCCAAAGAGAGCAAAAACAACCCAAAACTATTTTTCAACTATATTAAAAGGTAAAGGATTTGGAGGGAGAGCACTGGCCCTTTAACAAATAATGCAGGAGAAATCATTGAAGATGTTGGAGGGAAGGCAAATCTATTAAATAGTTTCTTTTCAAGCATATTCACAAACAAAAAGGAAATTCCACACGAGATGCAGGGGAATAAAATGAACCCCTCACAAAATATGTCATACCTAACGGAAGAGGAAGTGCGGAACCGATTAAAGAAGATTAAAATCGATAAATTGCCAGGCCCAGATGGAATACACCCAAGGATACTAAGGGAACTAAGTGATAAAATAGCTAGGCCGCTATATCTAATATTTCTAGACACTATCAAGACCAGTGTTGTACCATTGGATTGGCGCATTGCCAACGTGGTTCCAATTTACAAAAAGGGGACCAAAAGTGAGCCTGGTAACTGCAGGCCAGTAAGTCTCACATCAGTAACGGGAAAACGTTTTGAGGGGATTCTGAGAGACGCCATCGATGAGTACCTCAAGGAGAACAAAGGAATAACTCCTCACCAGCATGGATTCATGAAGGGTTGCTCATGTCAGACAAATCTGATCAGCTTCTACGATGAAGTAAGCTCTAGGCTGGACCAGGGAAAATCTATTGATCTCGTATATCTGGACTTCTCTAAAGCATTTGACACCGTGCCACATAATAGGCTAATATACAAAATGAGACAGCTCGGATTGGGTGAAAACGTGTGTCTAATTGGGTAAAGAATTGGCTCAATGATAGAAAGCAGAGGGTGGTAATAAATGGTTCGTACTCTGATTGGGCCACAGTCGCTAGTGGGGTGCCACAGGGTTCAGTATTAGGCCCCATTCTGTTCAATATATTTATCAACGACCTGATGGAGGGGCTGCACAGCAAAATATGAATATTTGCAGATGACACAAAATTATACAATATAATTAATGCAACGAAGGACAATGTACAGCTACAAACGGACCTAGATAAGCTGGGGGCTTGGGCAGAAAAATGGCAAATGAAGTTCAATGCTGAAAAATGTAAGGTTATGCACATGAGCAGCAAAAACAGATGTCACCAATATACACTTAATGGGGTACCGCTAGGGAAAAGTGATATGGAAAAAGACCTGGGGGTACTAGTAGAGATGAGCAAACGTACTCGGTTTGGGTGTTTTTGGACCCGAACACCGCTTTTTCCGAGTAACTGACTACTCGGACTAAAAGATTTGGGGTGCGCCGGGGGTGCGCGGGGGGTTGCAGAGGGGAGTGGGGGGGGGGGGGAGAGAGCTCCCCTCTGTTCCCCACTGCTACCCCCGCTCCACCACGCCGCCCCCCCGGCGCCCCCCGGCGCCCCCCGAATCTTTTCGTCCAAGTAGTCAGATACTCGGAAAAAACGGTGCTCGGGTCCAAAAACACCCGAACCGAGTACGTTCGCTCATCTCTAGGTACTAGTGGATTGTAGACTAAATTGGAGTTACCAATGCCAGTCAGCTGCTGCAAAGGCAAATAAATTCTTGGGGTGCATTAAAAGAGGTACAGGGGCGAAGGACGAGAACATTATCCCTCCATTATATAAGGCACTAGTCAGGCCCCACATGGAATACTGCGCACAGTTCTGGTCACCGGTGCTCAGGAAAGATGTTACAGTACTGGAGGGGGTTCAAAGAAGAGCAACTAAACTAATACATGGAATGACGGGACTGGAATACCCAGAGAGGCTATCCAAATTGGGATTATTTACTCTAGAAAAAAAACGGCTAAGGGGTGATCAAATAACTATGTATAAATACAGGAGGGGACAATACAAGGATCTCTCCCATGATCTGTTTATACCCAGGATTGCGACGGTAACGAGAGGGCATCCGCTACGTTTAGAAGAAAGCAGGTTTCATCACCAACATAGAAAGGGGTTCTTTACTGTAAGAGCAGTTGGACTGTGGAACTCTCTGCCTGAGGAAGTGGTGATGGCAAAATCCATAGAGGACTTTAAAAGGGGACTTGATGTCTTTCTGGAGAGGAAGGATATTATAGGTTATAAATCTTAGGTTAATTGTTAATCCGGGTATACAGGCAGGTAGGAACTATTGGGGGTTGATCCAGGGAACAGTCTGATTGCCATTAGGGAGTCGGGAAGGAATTTTTTCCTCAAAAGGGCTATTTGGCTTCTGCTCTTGGGGCTTTTTGCCTTCCTCTGGATCAACAACACAGGAGGATAGACAGGCTGGACTAGATGGACTATGTTACATAACAGTATGTCTTCTTTTGCAAAGGGCTTTTTTTTCTTTGGCCTTAAAACTACAAAGTCTCTGGCAGTAAGAAGTCCATAAGAAGGTATTTGTTTACCGCTTCTTTTTCCATGTTAATATGTAGAGGTTAATATCAGGAGAATGCAGGTGCCAGTCTAGGTAACCATGGCTAGCTGTAAAGTCTCTTTTTGTGGTAGCTAAATAAGAAGGAAAGGATAGTGCTTTGGTAAAAGTTGCAACACAAAAATTACAAAGTGCACAGATAAAGAAAGACCCCCCCCCCCACACACACAATTTTGGGGTGACCCAACCAGATGTGCCTAGATGGCCATCGCAGATTAGTCAGGTCTGAAAAAAATGTGTTTTTATGTATCAATTGGATGGTGGAGAGCAGCAGATCTGATGGGAACACCAGAGAACACAAAAGTGATCTGGGAAACAACAATATTTCTGAGTAGAAAAAAACACCCCTAGGATCAGCACTACTTGAAGTGATAAGTATATAACAAAAGAGCTTACTTGGAAAGTGGAGTTCTCATATATGAGAAACTCCCCTTGATGGATCACCAATAGGATAGCATTCAATCTTTGTTAAATATCCACCCCGCTTGATCCAGCACAGCTGCCCCAATTCCTTCTGGTCCTGTACTGTGGTAGCTCTGACTGTTCTGGTCCACCCTCTATCCGGGATTTATTGTCTCTGATGTGTGACACCTCCCCTCACTTGAATACAGATTGTTGCACAGCCCTGCTGGTTTGGGGTGTACTGACTAAAAGTCTTTGTCAGGTAGGGTCCACCCCTAGACAACAGAATAGCAAGCAACAAGGCCTCAGATCTAGGGTAAGATCTAGGGTAATAGTCTTGTGATTGAACAGTGCGTACTGCTAGAAGCTGTGTCTTAGAAGACTGACATCTGGTGATCAGCTCTTTGGTTGACCCATCAGTTCCTTGGGCCCTTTTAGACAGATGCAGCCCTCACTTAATAAAACAAATATGTGAAAAGTTCCCAATATTCCAGCAACATAATACAGTATAGATGCAAAATAGCTCAGTCCAGAATCAACTGAATGAAGAATATCTCAGTCCATGGTGGTGTAAAATAATGCAGTTCATAGCTGTAAGCTGTGTGGGTTACGGTGGCCCAAAAAACTCAACTTTCAACTATAAAGCAAGACACCCTCTATTTGTTTTTCCTTTTAACAAACCTTTATTAGGGAAAAACTTCAGGTTCTTATGTCTACAATAAGGTTGTGTTCAAAAACTATGAATTTTCACACTGCTGCCCAGTCCTTAAGCAATGACTGAAAAGTATTTGTGTCATGATTTTGACTATTTTCATATATTTGTATAGATTTTTGTAGGAAAAGCACAATTGTGTAGATTGTCAGGACAAATGCTATTATTAATACTTAATGTTTTAAAGCACAGTGATTCTTTTGCAAAAACAAATTGCTAAGATTAATGCTGTTGCTTGTGTAATTGGAAATCTTGCGCATAAGTGTAATTTCTCATAATATGCATCAGTTTTGGGCACCATCTTGCAGTTGGAATTTTAAGCTAAAACTTTGCCCTAGCATTACTTTTAGCAGATATAACAAATTGTGAAGGCGTCTTACTGTATAGCTGCCACTTTATTTTTTGCCATATCTCAATGGGCCACCCTAGTGTGGGTGCATGTTAAAGCTTCTCAGTCCAGGATTTAATCATCACCCCTTCATCAACTGAATAGAACAAAGTCACATATTTCACACTTCAATGTGTTCAGTAACACAAGAAGTAAGAAGAAACCAAAACCAAAGTTTTCTATTACAGCAAAGCCATGTTTTCTATCCTCTATATCAGTGTTCCCCAACTCCAGTCCTCAGCGACCGCCAACAGGTCATGTTTTCAGGATTTCCTCAGTATTGCACAGGTGATATAATTATTGTCAGTTCCTCACACATTGCCACAGGTGTTCTTACTATAGGATATCCTGAAAACATGACCTGTTGGTGGTCCCTGAGGACTGGAGTTTGGGACCCCTGCTCTATATGGGCTAATCTACTTGCCCCTACACTGAGATGCACTCACATTGATTGTATCTATCGCTATTCCTCAATAACTTGTTAATTATTTAACTAAAAAAATAACTCTTTGAGAATGACAATGCTACAGTTAGAACATATTATTCTTGTCATTGAGTCTATTAATCATACCTTATGGTTTATCATTTTTTGTCAGACATTCAATTCAATCAAATGTTGCTCTCACACCTCTTTGATATACAGCATATATTCATAATCTTGTGATTTATTGTTATATGTTTAATATAGACCTCTAAGCATTCATGTTTGCTTGAACATATACCTCTGCTTGCTAGCCATGCTTAAAATGTAGCACACATTCAATATATCCTTTTAATTAGTATTGCAATTGACCTCATGCCATTTGGTAATCCCGTTTACACATATGTTTCTTTGGGTTGTTTAATTTGATATTATCCAAATAAACAAAACCCAATATATTGAATATACCATGTACACTGTGTGTGCACGCATCAAGAATAAATATGTATAAACAAATTCTATCCTCTCTTTTATGCAGTGATTATATTTGCCTATAGACCTTCAAATTATCTTTATTATTCCTGCAAATTATCAAAGATTAGTTCTAGAAGGGGAAAGAGTTTATTTAAAAACCTCCTAATAGGATCGAATCATAGAGTGGGAAGGGACCTCCAGGATCATTGTGTCCAACCGCCTGCTCAATGCTTGATTCACTAAATCATCCTAGACAGATGTTTGTCCAGCCTGTGTTTAAAGACTTCCATTAAAGGATGATTTACCATCTTCCGTGGCAACCTGTTCTATTCATTGATCATCCTCACTGTCAGAAAGTTTTTGTAATATCTAATCTGGGTCTCCTGCCTTTCAGTTTCATCACATTGCTTCTAGTCTTTAATTGGGCAAATGAGAATAGGGCTGATCCCTCTGCACTGTGACAGCCTTTCAGATAGTTGTAGACAGCTATTAAGTCTCGTCTCAGCCTTCTTTTTTTGCGAGATAAACATTTCCAGATCCTTTACCTGTTCCTCATAGGACATGATTTGCAGACCGCTCACCATCTTGGTAACTCTTCTCTGAAGTTGCTCCAGTTTGTCAATGTCTTTTTTAAAGTGTGGTGCCCAGACTGGACACAGTATTCCAGATGAGGTCTGACCAAGAAAGAGTAGAGGGGGATAATTACCTCATGTGATTTAGACTCTATGTTTCTCTTGATACATCCCAGAAGTGTGTTTGCCTTTTTTGCTGCTGCATCACATTGTTGACTCATGTTCAGTCTATGACCTATTAGTATATTCAAGTATTTTTCACACGTGCTGCTTGGCCCAATTCCTTCCTTTCTGTATGTGATTTTTCTTATCCAGATGTAGGACTTTGCATTTATCCCTGTTAAGCACCATTCTGTTAGTTGCCACCCACTGTTCAAGCTTGTTTAGATCTTTTCGAATCCTCTCTCTCTCTTCTCTAGTGTTAGTTATCCCTCCTAGCTTTGTGCCATCAGCAAATTTGATCAGTTTCCCCACAAATCCCTCATCTAGATCATTTATAAAAATGTTAAACAACACTAGGCCCAGGACAGAGCCTCGAAGATTTTTATGTCAATGTCCAGAAAACTCTAAATGAAGCGCCAAAGAAGGACTTTATTTACATTATGGGTGATTTCAATTCCAAAGTTGGCTGCCAGACAGAAGCAACCATTACAGGAAGATTTCGGCTATGTGAAAGAAATGAAACCGGTGATCACCTGGTACAGTTCTGCCAAGAAAATCGGCTCAGGATAACAAAGACATGGTTTATGCGGCCCAATCGCCAACTATACATGTGGACATCACCCATTGACTTCCATTGAAATCAACTTGACAACATCCTGTGTAATCATTATTGGCGAAGTTAAGTCATTGCAACAAAAACCTTTCCTGGCGCCAACTGAGGCACTGCACATGAACTGCTTGCAGCTAAGATAAAGATTAAATTCTGTAGCACTAAGAAAGGTGCTCCATTGAGAAAATTAGACACCTCTAACATCCCCAAATCATACACTATTGAGGTAGCAAACAAATTCAAACTGCTTGACACATCAGGAAAGCAACTAGAGGAACTATGGAATGATGTACAGTCCACATTTATGGAAACAGCCAGTAAGCTTTTCACCTATAGGAAGCAGGAAAAATGATGCTACTGGTTGTCCGAGCAAACCCTCAGAATAGCTGATAAAAGAAAAGCAGCAAAGGCGGCCAGCCACAAAGAAGAAGTTTGTCAACTGAATGTCAATTTTCAGTGAGCTGCAAGGAAAAACAAAGGAATGGACTGGATTAAGCATTGCAAATAACTCGAGGCAGAAGTCATGAAAGGCAATATTTGAGGACTATTCCCACAGATCAAGATGGCCTGAAAACCTTTCATGGCACGCTACAGCACAATCAAAGGCAAAAATGGAAATAAACTGAATGACCAACAGAGTATCAAGAATAGGTGGAGGGAATACACAGAGGAACTATATGCCTGCAACCACATTCCTGAACCATTGCCTGAGTTATCGACTTGGAGCCCTCCATTATGGAGTCAGAAATGGTTATGGCAATGAAACAACCAGTCAAAAATAAAGTGCCGGGCATAGATAACATACCAGCAGAGTTATTACTGCCAGTACTAGTGAAAGCCATCACAATGGCCACAGGACTGGAAAAAATCTGTCTTCAGCCCTCTACCAAATAAAGGCAACTCCCAGAATTGCTCCAGCTACCGAGCAATAGCCCCCATTCCGCATGCAAGCAAGATCCTTCTCAAAATTATACAGGAAAGACTCAGATCAGTAGTTGAAGAGGCACTCCTTGATGCGCAGGCAGGATTCTGTCGAGGACACGGCACCCACAACCATATTGCAAACCTGTGATGTACTATGGAAAAAGCTCTAGAATACCAAAAGGATATCTACATGTGCATCATTGACTACATCAAGGCGTTTGATTGCATTGACCATGACAAGCTGTGGCACGCCCCGCAAAAGCTGAGCATATCAGCAAATCTAGTCATGCTGCTAAAATCACTTTATACCAATGAAGAAGCCACTGTGAGAGCACAGTATGGGTACACAGATTGGTTGGGGATCAGCAAAGGTGTCCGACAGGGCTGCATCCTCTCATCCTTCTTGTTTAACCTGTATGCGGAAGTGATCATGCTTAAAATGGACCTAGATAAAGTGGAAATCAGAGTGAAAATAGGTGGAAGAAACATTTACAATCTTTGTTATGTGGATGACACCACTCTGCTTGCAGAAACAGAAGCAGGTCTGAAGCAGCTGATATGTAAGATTAAAACTGGAAGTGAAAAAATGGGCCTCTACCTGAAATTAAAGAAGACAAAAATTATGACAACTGCAAAAAAATGGCCAAATTCAAATCAAAATCGACAGTGAGGCAGCAGAATGCGTGCAAGGTTTAAAAATTGACCAGAATGGACAA
The DNA here is from genome assembly GCF_035609145.1 of Eleutherodactylus coqui. Taxonomy (NCBI): domain Eukaryota; kingdom Metazoa; phylum Chordata; class Amphibia; order Anura; family Eleutherodactylidae; genus Eleutherodactylus; species Eleutherodactylus coqui. The sequence continues at coordinate 90,485,904 of NC_089840.1, forward strand.
TCTATGCTAAAGATAAAACGTTGGATAACATTGGGGTGAAGTGCAATGCTAAATATGGACAAAAGTGATATCGGTATAGCAACTAAACGAAGCATAGTGCAAACAATTGTTTTCCCCATAGCCATGTATGGATATGAAAGCTGGACTGCGAAAAATGCTTATAGAAAGAGGATTTATGCGTTCAAGCTGTGGTGCTGGAAAAAGCTGCTGCGTATGCCCTGAATGACAAGAGTAACAAACAGAGAAGTCCTGAATCATATAAGATCCAATATATCACTGGAGGGGAAGATGATCCATCTTTGGCTCACGTATTTTGGCCTAGTAATGTGAGCAGAGTTGCTAGTAAAATCTATAATGCTTGGACAGATCAGTGACAAAAGAAGACCTGGCCGCCAAAGAACACGATGGCTTGATACTGTCCAAGCTGATACTGGCATGGATATCACACAACTGAAAGAAGCAGTGCAAAAATCAAAAAACATGGACAGAGCTTGCCAATAAGTTTGTATTTCCAATTTTTTCTGTGTTGTTGAGAGTTGAAGTTACCTTTTAATATAATAAGCTTCATATATTATATGTTATGTTCTTTACCACTAAAATGCTCACCCCCAGGTAATTCAGTCTTTATTGATTTAATTGTTTCGCAATGAGATCTTATCTTTGTTTTAAGTATTGTCATGTTTCTCCAACGTGGACCCCCCAGTTGGGCATTTAGGACAGAGAATCAGGTACACAACATTGGATGTGGAACATAGGAATGTCCCAGAATTCTTATTGCGCTTCTGTGTGTTGAGGGATGCGTATCTTGGCTGGGATAAGTATATATGGACAGGTTTTGCAACTTCTTACATGGCAGAGATAAGTTTCTTTTTCGAGTGTGTGAGGGCAGTGCACTCTTGATCATAAAGTTCCTCCAATTTAGACCTTTCCTGTAGCACAGAAGGGAAGTCTCTGGGAATATGATAATCCGGCAGTCATCCTATGTATAGAGTTTCCTTGTTGTTTTCCTTAATACCTCTAGTTGTGGATTGTATGTCACTACTAGAGGTACACAATTGTTTTCTTCCATTGGAGTGTGTGGATATTCTGGTGTCTCTGGTGATTTGACCATTCATTGAGATGGGAGGGTAATCATGATTTAAAAATGTAATTTTAAGATGGTGCAAATGTCCACCTCTGTGTGTTGGACTAGAGCAGATATGGTAATATCGGTTGGTCAGGCTGTAGACGGTGGACCTTTTAATGTATTTGAGGTGGAAGCGGTCTCATTTGAGGTATGTGGGCCAATCATTAGGTTTTCAGTACAATAATGTTCATATTGAGATGTTCAGAATTTTGTATCTGAGTAGGTCAATATCAGGTTTATGGTGGGGTGAAATTCACTGAATCTTTCTTGGAAGTTAATTAGTTCTTGTTCGGAGTTAGTGCAAAGGATTAAGATGTCATCAATGTAGGGTTGGGGAGGCATGGCCAGCAGTGAATGGAAGAAGACATGTAACCGTTCACTGAAAGATTACCCTGCTCAAAATCAGCAGATATTGGTGTGTATACATCCATTTTACTGACCTTTGAAGCAACACTTTGATCCTCCAACACCGCTGACACTGTTGCAATGATGGTTTGAGGCAGGAACAAGCAGAGACCTCTGAAACTCACAAACTTCTTTCTGACCGGTGAGTCTTTTCAAGATGCCGCAGGTCAGCAGCAGCATCGAGCGGCCTCTTTCCCTGATCATCCTCATTAGAAAGGCTCGCTAAAAGATTCACTGAAAGGCTCACCTAGGCATTCACTTGGGATGAGCAAAGTAACGCTGATGACTGCTGATCTTGTGGTAATTACTTTGCAAGCAAGCAGCTTTTAATTACTTTGCAAGTAATTACTGGTAATTACTTTGCAAGCACCAATGCCTATATTTCCAAAAACAGAATTCAACAAAGCTAACAAGAGGTTTTCAGCTGAAGGAGGTGCAGACTCTCTAGAGGCACTTATTTCCCCACTTCCTCCTACTCCGCACTCTGAAAGAAGACAAGGTGAGCTTACGATGGGCAATACTGCAGTACAGAATACAACTGCCGAAAGCACCTCAAAGGTCCCTGCCATAGTTGTGTTACTTCAAGCTTTCCATTCAAAAAGATATTCAGCATTCCTCTGTGCAAAGAGAAATTGCATCACTTGGGAACCGCACTTCTCACATTGAAAACAAAATAGAGAAGTTGACATCTGCCATAATGAGCTTGTCGACACTGCAAACTTTATGGAAGAGGAACTGACAACCCTGAAATTAAAGTTTGCTGATGTGGAAGACAGGTCCAGAAGGAACAATGTCAGGCTTAGAGGAATACCGGAAACTGTCAAAATTGAGGAACTGAGGGAATTTCTGGTTGAATTTTTCACTATTTTATTAGCTGAAGCTGCGCAGCCTGACCTTACCATTGACTGAGCACACAGGCTCCCTAAGTCTAAGTCTCTTCCTACATTCATACCAAGAGACGTTATCATTTGAATACATTTTTATCGCATAAAGAAAAAATAATGGAGGTGGCCAGGCTCTCGATTACCCTCCCAGACCGCTTCAAAAAATTGAATCCGTGTGGACTTATTTGCAGCAACGCCCCTGAAGCGAAGAGCAAATGTTTAAAGCATCACATACGAATGGGGCTTTCCAGTGAAACTCATCATTATAAAAAGTTGTATAAAACTTTTTGGCCAGATGTCAAAAAAAGCTTTGCAGCTCAGCAGAAATTGGGTTCTTCCTCTACAGGACTTCCATGAGACAACTGGGAAAAGCCATTCTCCTCCGCTCCCGGAGGAATTGATGAGTGGCTCCTATAGCAAATGTCAACCCAAAAGACCAACTAACCTTTCAGAATGAAAAGAATACTACCCCTGCTAAAATGGAGGATAATTTCTAATATAGGTGTACCCTGTCCTAGTTTACTTTTGCTAATTTTGGCACACGATTTGCTGGTAACCCTTAAGTCCATTTCAGGACTATGGTAATATGGATACCATTTAATTTGTTAAGATTTCTGATGTTCTTTTCAGTCTATGCTTGAAGGTTCAGTGTTTGTTTTATGATTTCCTCTCTATTGTCACTTCCAAACTAGTGTGAGCTACGTATAATTCAGGTGACATTTTTGGCTGTGCTGGTGGTGGATAGAGCATATTGGGCTCTTGGGGTTAAACAATTCTTCCCCAGGCCCCATGGGCTCTTCTATAAACAGAGCAGAGCTTATTTGTCCTTACTATGGTATTTAACATAGTATCGAATAATGCTAAGGGCTTAAATTTGCCCTTTAAAAGTTCAATCTTGTAAAAGCTAGCCTGTAAAACAGCTATGGACATTGTAGGGGTCCAATGGACATATTTAAGCAAGGAGGATTCTTTGGGACTATCACACAAGCATTTCCCTTATATTTTCTCCTCTCTTGCAACACACAAAAATGTGGAGTTTCTTTAGTAATTAAGGATTCTGCTACATTCTCCTTAGAGAAAGGAATCACTAATGAGAATGGCTGATTTATCTCATTTTGATTTGCCTGATCAATAATGCCACTTTCCACTCCCTTCTTAGACCAAAACTGCAGCCCCATGACAGTTCTCAGTGCTGAAGAGCTGGCTGCTTACTTCAAAAAGAAAATTGACGACATCCAGCGGGAAATAACCTCCCATTCCCAGACTAGCTCCGACCCTAGTCCTGTCAGTACTGCATCTAGCTCCTGTTCACTCTCTGTATTTAGACCAACAACAGAGGAATAAGTCTCCAGACTGCTCTCCTCTGCTCGCCCCACCACCTGCGCTAGTGACCCACTTCCCTCGCACCTCCTCCGGTTCCTCTCCCCGATGGTCATCTCCCACTTCACCACTATATTCAATCTTTCTCTGACCTCAGGCATTTTGCCCTCTTCATTCAAAGACACTACCATATGCCCGCTGCTAAAGAAACCAGGTCTTGACTCGACCGATGCAGCCAGCTATCGACCCATTTCAAATCTCCCCTTCATCTTCAAACTACTAGAGTGCCTGGCTAACTCCCGCCTTATAAGCTATCTCTCAGAAAACTCTTTTCTTGACCCTCTACAGTCTGGCTTCTGCCCCTTACACTCGACAGAAACAGCCCTGACTAAAGTGTCAAATGACCACCAAATCGAGGGATGACTACTCCCTACTGATTCCTATTGACCTCTCTGCAGCATTCAACACTGTTGACCACAAACTCCTTCTCAGTATGCTTTGCTCCATTGGACTAAAGGACTCTGCCCTCTCCTGGTTCTCCTCGTACCTATGTGACCGATCCTTCAGTGTCTGCTTTGCTGGCTCTACCTACCCTCCTCTTCCCCTTGCTGCTGGGGGTTCCCCAGGGCTCGGTCCCTGGCCCTCTCCTCTTCTCCATCTACACAGCCCCCATTGGACAGACCATCAGGAGATTTGGTTTTCAGTACCATCTCTATGTGGACGATACCCAGCTATACACCTTCGCCCGGGACATCACAGCAACATTTCTTCAGAACACCACCAACTGTCTGTCCACTGTCTTTAACACTATGTCCTCTTGTAAGATGGTGAAACAGCCCTCCTGTTGTGAATGTACCTGTTTGTGTAAGTAAGTTTATGCTGTTATAACTGAGATTTTGTTGTTTGACCACAATAGGTCACTGTGGCCTGGTATGCAACAGGGGAGAGGAAGTGTATCATCACTGCCCAGAGGTGAAGCTTTAAAAGAAAAGGAAAGAAGTGTGTGTGTCAGCCATCTTGGGAAGTTTGCTTTTGAGGACTGGAGAGAGTGAGCCAACGTGATCCATGTGGAAAAGAACCCGTAAAGGACCAGAGTTACAGTGAAGAGGAGCTGAATTAGAGACTGTTCCAGAGTTTGTCAGACCCCTATTCTAATGGAGAAGATTGCCATTAAGGACCGAGCACAGAAGTAGCAGCATCAGTGAGTTCACATGGTTCTCGGATGAACTCCTATTCTTGCCGTTCCAGAAAAGTATAGAGGTACCCAACAGACCTGAAGGTAATAGCGGCTGGTTAGAGACAGCCTGCAGATAGGCAAAAGCTTGGAGTATATTGGAAGCACACATTAAAAAACACCACACTGCATGGCATAAGGGTCTGGGCTGCCCAGCTGAATATAAATATCTGGGGGGTTCTTTTGGTGAAGGGTTTTACTACACTAAGTGAAATCTCATTTTTACAAGTGAGTTGGAGTCGCCTCTTTTGTTCAAAACTTCACTGTATCTTGGGGAGTCCACCCGGTACACGGCTTACACTCTCTCTACCTAAAACTGAGGGTGGACACCCACTTGCGTTTTTTTCTCCACTGCGCTGCGATAGTAAGTGAAAAGTCTTGCAGCGCAGTGTGAGAAAACCGCTGGCAGATCGTTGGAACATCGCCAGTCTTTTCAATGGGGCCAGTGGCAGCAAGTCCGCGGCATTCTCCCTATCTTTTTGATGGGGCTATCGCTGCTGCCGCTGGCCTCATTGAGAAGACTGGTGATATGCCGGTTCTATTTCGGCGTCTTTCTTGCGCTGCAAGGTGAGAGTTTTCCTGTGCTCTCGCAGCACAAGAAAGAAAATATCGCCAGTGGGTGTCAGCCCTGAACCTCTCAAAAACTGACCCTCTCCTGTTTTCACCCTCTACTAACCGACCTCATCCTGACATCTCCATCTTAGTGTGTGGCACCACCATAACTCCAACGCAGCTCGCCCGCTGCCTTGGGTTCATATTTGACTCCAATCTCCCCTTCACCCCTACATCCAATCTCTCGTCTGAACATGTCAGCTGCACCTCAAGAACATTGCCAGAATATGCCCTTTTCTCACCATGGACGTGCTAAAAATGCTCACTGTTGCCCTCATCCACGCTCCGCTCGATTATTACAACACACTGCGAACACTCTACCCCTTCCTGCCCAACACTCTACACCCTCCAATCCATCCTGAATGCGGTAGCCAGGCTCATCTTCCTGTCCAGCCGCTACTCAGACGCCTTTTCCCTGTGCCAGTCACTGCACTGGCTGCCTGTCAAAAACAGAATACAATTTAAACTCACTACCCTCATCCACAAAGCGCTCCACAGCACCGCACCGCCCTGCATTGCTTCCCTCATCTCAATCCACCACCCAGACTGCGCCCTCCGCTCTGCTAACAAAATCAGACTAAGTGCACCTTTAATTCAAACCTCTCATTCCTGCCTCCAAGACTTCTCCAGAGCAGCACCTGTCCTCTGGAACGCGCTACCAAAAAATATCCGGGCAATCACTGACACACTAAACTTCAGGCATGCTCTAAAAACACACCTCTTCGGGGAGGCATACCACATTTCCTAAACCAAACCCCTCTGAACTCTGCCTGATAACATGCTCCCTGTGCTATCAACTGCAGCTCCTGCTAGCTGTAATCAACCAGCATCTGCAGTCATACCGACTCCGCCACTATACGGCTAAACCATTGTCTGTGTGTATAGCATCCCTCACTCTCCACCTCGCCATACCGTGCACATCTCCAGCCCCTTTACCTTCTGTATCACCCCACTATTTGTAGTATGTAAGCTCGTTGGAGCAGGACCCTCACCCCTATTGTTTCCATCAATTGATTACTGCATATAACAGTGGTCTTGTTTTATTTGCCCTGTATTATAAGAGCTGCGGAATATGTTGGCGCTATATAAATATAGATTATTATTATTATTATTATTATTAGGTATACAGTAGTCTCAATATATGCTCCCAGTGTCAGACAACACAAATGTATCAAAAAGATTCTCAGAATTAAAAAGAACTCCAAAGTAGGTCCCCTGATATTACTGGGCAACTTCAATAAAACCAATGTTAGAACTAATGATCAACCAACTTCTTTAGTCTCCTTTCTCAATAATCACAATTTATTTGATATTTGGCGTATACAACATCCTTCAGAGCGTGGTGAGAATGCTTTTTTACTATCACCTCCATAGGGTATATAGCAGAATTGACCATATTGTGGTACACAACTTATAAATAGCATCACCTCTAGAGCAATAGGCACAATATCCTGGTCAGACCACGCTCCTGTAATGCTGTCGCCCACCCATTCAAATTTGTATGCTTAACAATTATATATTACAACACCCAAAATATGCCCCTCAATCATCCCAATGGCTTTTTGATTATTTTGAGCTTAATGACAATGGAGAGATTTCTGACTCTACCTTGTGGTGCACCGATAAAGCACTTATAGGAGACCACTTTATAAAGCAAGCCTCTCATGATAAAAAAAACAATGGTATGCCCTACTATTATCGTTGCAGGAGCAACTTTGCACTTTGCATCGGTTAAATAAAGCATCCTACTCCATAGACAGGGCCAAGCAAATCTCCGATCTTACTCAACAACTCCACAAACCTAATGTGTATGATTATGACCTAGCTCTGAGGATACTGAAATTGACATATTACTGGCAAGGTAATAAACCAGGAGCTAAACTATCAAAACAGGCGATATCTGTCACATTGTGCTCCTGGGACCTGTAGCTCTACGGGTTTCCAGGAACACACTTCCACAAGTGTGGGATGATTGGCTGACTGGGTATCATCCTACACCTGTGGAAATGTGCTCCTAGAAACCAATAGAATTACAGGTCCCAGGAGCAAAATGGGACAAAATTGAGAACAAACAAATCTTGCATACCCTACATCCGCGATGCCAAGGAAAATAAAATCCTTGACCCTCAGGGTATTGTCAATGTACTAGCAGATTTCTATAAATCCTTATATAAGCTCAAAAGATGACAACTCCCCCCCTCAACCCTTGTATAGAGGCATGCCCTCTTTTTTAGATGATATAAATTTACCTACATTGTCTTTTACTGAATTGACTTCTTTATCACAGCCATTTAACTCCAATGAGGTCCAAGTGGCTATTAGGTCTCTGAAGCCTAACAATTCCCCTGGTCCTGATGGACTTACAAACAGATACTATAAAGCCCATAGATTTACTTTAACCCCCTATTTATCAAGATTGTCCAACAAAATAGCTTCCAAGGGAAGAACCCCTCTGGACATGTTGAAATAACTTATAAACATTCCCAAGCCTAGTAAGACCCCAGATTGTCCGCCTAACTTTAGACCTAACTTTTTGAACACAGACGTAACATTATATGCTAGAATATTAGCAAATAGGCTCTTGGAGGTTTTGCCAAATCTTATTAACAAAGACCAGGTGAGACTCATTAAGGGATGCCAGACCATTGATGGCACATGCAGATTCATTGACATTGTCTCTGCTGTGTCAGATCAGGGGGGCCCCTTCTCTGCTTCTTACCTTGGACATAGTAAAGGCGTTTAACCGAGTGCATTGGGGCTATCTCAGGGAGGTTCTGCTGAGGCTTGTCTTTGATGGTCCCTTGGTTTCCTCCCTATTATCACTGTACTCCAGCCCATCGGCTTAGGTATACTCAACTGGTTCAGTTTCAGACTCATTCAACACCAATTTTGCCTTGGTGATGGAACCCTCTGCCCAGACAATTCACTCATCCTTAGATGTGCACAGGGTTATAGTCAACACTGAGCATTGAATTGGTCTCTTTGCAGATGATATAATTCTAAGTCTGACATCCCCAGAATCCTCCCTTAGTGTAATCTCAAGACTACTTGTGAACTTTGGCCTGATAAATTATTATAGGATTAATGCATCTAAATCCACAATTCCCAATATGGGCATTCCTAAATCTGTCCAAACATATTTACAAAATCATTACCCATACAAATGGTCCAATGGACATATTTCATATCTGGAATCACATTAACTTTCCCCATATCTCAATTGGGAATTGTTAATTTCAAAGCTCTATTAACAAACTTAGAAAAAGACATTAAAAATCATCAGCATTAATCTATACACATAAAATGAAATGACCTGACTGACTGTCTGATTCATCAACGCCAAAACTACTGAAGTTAGAAACATGAAATTTGGACAGTGGCTTATTTGTATAATGTAAAGATTCACCAAAAGAGGATGTTTTGATTTTTTTTTTTATCAATCAGTTTTTATTGGCATCATATGAATAAAATACAGACAGTAATGTAATAAGCATTGTAAGAAGTAATAACTCAAATTACAATACATAAGAATCTTGTCGGCTGTTCTTATACTCATTATGATGCAAATTATTCCACATTTAAATCTGCAAGTAGAAAATTTTGGAAAAACAAAGATAAGATTTACTGATTTATAAAGAAAAATAGTGAGAAGAAAAACATCACCAACTATCTAAGGATAGTAACTAGGAAAAGAACATAGGAGAAGACATCATAGGAAACTTTTTGTGCCACAGATTCCACATTGATTCATATTTTTCTAATGAATTAGATCTAAGGGCGAGAACTCTTTCGTAGATACTATGTTCGGAGACCATGTGTATTAATTCTTTAATTGCAGGTATTCTGTGAGTCCACCACCTCCTTGCAATGAGAAGTTTTGCCCCCAATAGGATATGTCCTATTAACTGCCTAATTGGGGGAGAGATTGTTTTTAGGTTAAGAAGCAGAAGGGCTATTTCTGGGGAGAATGGGACAGATACCCCTGTTGCTGATTTTAGTAGAGAAAATACCTCCCTCCAGAAGGAAACAATTGGTGGGCATGACCAAAATATGTGAAGAAGTGAACTCTCCTGTTTACACCCTCTCCAACACTGAGCATCACTAGAGAGATGTCGGGCCTTAAGCTGAGTAGGTGTAAGGTACCACCTTGTGAGTGACTTCAGGTGACTTTCCATCATATTTGCACATCTAGACGCTCAGTTCGCCTAAACAAAAGACTCTAGCCAGCTAGAAGTCGGTATATTGATTCCCAAATCTCTTTCCCAATTTAAAAGATGGCATTTCTTGCCACTTCTCAGATTGCCTGCCAGTTGATCATAAAATAAACGGGTTTTTGATTTGTTGAGTTGTAGATTTACTGTAAGATACTGGGAAATTGCCTCTGGTATGCACACCTCATGTAGTTGAGTCGTTTGAAGAAAGGATCTGATTTGAATGTATTTAAATACGTCTGATGGGGAGATCTCAAATTCGTTCATCAAGTGCAGAAATGGTTTAAATGTGCCGTCAATGAATAAGTCCGAGATAAATACCAGACCTTTTTTAGACCAATGTGACAGTTGTATGTCTGCAATAAAATACTCCAATGTATCGATAGGAATCTTTTTTAATTTTAGGCAACCGTGATTTGTCCAATAATAACAGTAATTTGCTCCACGCTTCTAGAGTGTTTTGGATTGGTAAAGTTAGAGGAGGGGTACTAAATGTCGAACCTAAAGAAGGTATAATAGCGGGTGAGGGTTTTTGCGTAGATTAGAGACATTAGGGACTTGGATCCAATTAGTTCTGCTTCTAGACTTGGCCAACTAACCAATGATGGTATTATAAACCAAGATAAGGATTGATTTAAAGTGATAGCGCACCGGTATGCTTCAAGATTTGGGAGGGCCACGCCGCCTTGGGATTTATGGAGAGCTAGAGTAGACAGGGAAATTCTAGGAGGCTTTCCTTCCCAGATGTAGTTGGAGAACTGTTTTTGAAATTTCTGTAGAATAGATTTAGGAACGGGAATTGGCAATGTTCGGAAAAAATACATTACTTTAGGAAGGATCATCATCTTATATTAGATAGTGCAGCCCAACCAGGAAGTTTGTTGTTTTTTATAGTTATCTAGCTCATTTTGTAAGTCTTTTAGTGGCGGAAGAAAGTTTGTAGTGACCAGATCTGAGAGAGGAAGACACAAATGGATACCTAAATATGATAGCCATTAGAAAGGAAACTCTAATTGAAGTTCTTTTCTTAAATCCTCGCTCAAATGTGCGCTAAGAATTTGAGATTTGGAAAAGTTTAATTTATAGTACGAAACATCCGAAAATTGTGATAGGGTTATGTAGGCTGTCCGAATAGAAACCTCGGGTTTTGATAGAGTTGGCAAAATGTCATCAGCATTCCTGCATGAGATTGGTCTAAAGTTAACAGGTGTTGAGGGATCTTTGCCAGGTTTGAGGATGGTGACTACAGTAGCTTCAAGCATCTCCTCAGGGAGCTTGCCTTGTGATATGGCCTGGTTAAAGGCTAAAACCATATGCGGTGCAAGGAGAAGTGTAAAACATTTATAGTATTCGTTGGAAAAACCACCAGGCCCTGGTGATTTTTGAGATTTTAGTGTTTTAGTTGTTTCAAGAATTTCTGACGTTGAGATAGGTTTATTTAACTGAGTTAATTGGGCCTCGGACAGAAATGGGAGGTTCAGGGTCCGAAGGTACGATGAAAATTTTTGTAGGGAAGGTTGAGGAGTGGAGATATCCTCTTTGAGGTTATATAGTTTACTGTAGAATTGACGGAAAATCTCGGCTATTTGTTTTGGGTGGGAGATTTTTTCATTTCTTCCAGCTGGATTAAAAATAAAAGGAATTTTAGATGTAATAATTTTCTTTTTAACAAAGTTTGCCATTAAACGAGAGGGTTTGTTGAATGAACTATAGTATTCTAGAAGATTTCATTGCTTTATCAAAATTTTCCATGAGAAGGGTACGTAAGTTTTGTCCAAGTCGAAAAAGTTTCTCATGGTTTTCGTTTGAGGGTAGGTCTCGGAGCAGCTGTTCAGTGGTAGTAATTTGTGAAAGAATGTCACTAAGATGAGCAGCTAGATTAACTAGCTCTTTTATGTCTAGCGCTCATCTTAATACGAATCCCTCTAATGTAAGCCTTATGAGCGTTCCATATGGATAACGGGGAAATTTCTGCATTGGCATTTAGCTCAAAAAATTCCTTCAGAGCATCTGAGGTAGTTTTAGAATTTTGGGGAATTCCCATCAGGAAAAGATTATTTCTCCATTGTTTAATTCCTTCTCCAGGGCATCCCCACAGAAAAGTGGCAGAAATCGAAGCATGGTAAGACCATGTTGCAGTGTTAATTTTAGCGTCTGTAACAGATGGTAACGTCCACCTGTCAACCAAGATCAAGTCTATTCTTGAGAAGGTTCTATGACGCGATGAGTAGAAGGTATATTCCCTGGCCAAGGCATTCAGACATCTAAACGTATCATATACTGCCTCCTTTTGAAGCCAGGGAAGTAGGGACGGAGCATTTCTTGTTAATTTGGCTGAAGAATCTATATGTCTGTCTGGTGTAAGATTAAAGTCACCACAGATAATTAGTTTACCCACTTCATTCCTCCGCAACTTCTTCATGGTTTTGTTTAAGAAATGAATTTGCGTAAGATTAGGCGCGTACACATTTAAGATTGTGAAGGGAATTGAGTTTATTTTCCCTGTGAGAATTATAAATCTCCCTTTAGTGTCAAGTTGTTGGAAAGAAATTTCTAGTTGGACAGTGTCTCTAAAAGCAATCATTAATCCTGCTTTTTTGTTATGTGCACATGCCAAGAAAATATTTAGAAATTTAGTGTGCGAGATTTTTGAACATGTGGAGGCAGCAAAGTGGGACTCCTGTACACACAAGATATCGGCATGGTTAGATAAAGCTTCCCTCCATAAAGATGAGCGTTTAAATGGATAGTTTAGCCCATTAGCATTTATGGATAGAAGTTTAACCGCCATTTAGATCACAATAGTTGCTAATGCACAATAAGGAATCTGATGAAAGTCTTCTCAAAACAATAAAGAGAAAAAGCAAAAATATCAACTTGAACAATAGCATTAAATTGTAAAGCTTGAGAGAAAAATTAGGTAACAAGACCTTACGGTGTGTAGGCCTGTTCGTCGTGGGGGTGGAGGGGTGGGAGGGGTGGAAAGTTCACCTAAGCGAGAGCGAGGATCAAGCTCTCATCCTTGCAGAATATCTTCTTTCGTTGTTTCAGTGACTTGGATTGCTTGTAGACTGATTCTTCACTGGATTTCTGGGTCTCCTAGAAGGAAGCGAAGGAAGCGCAGGTGTCTCAGCAGCAATGGAGATGTTCCACAATTTCAAAAGAGGGGTTGCATCCTTCGGTTTGAGAAGGACATGGTTTGCGCCATCCTTGTGGATCAAAAGCTTCAGAGGAGAACCCCATTTATATGGAATTTTTTCCTGGCGTAATGTGCTAGTGATTGTGGAAAATTTCTTTCTAGCTTGAAGGGTAGCTTGAGACAAATCCATATATAGATGGATTTCTGAGTAGCGTGCTGGTAACTGGTTTAGCCTGCGGGCTGCTTGCATAATAGCCTCCTTTAAATGAAAAAAGTGGATCCGTGCTAATATGTCCCTAGGGACATTATCCGGAATGAATTTGGGCTTAGGCAGCCTATAAACTCTGTCAATTATCAAGTCCATTGGCGTGGCATCAGGCAGCATGGCTTGTATTAGTTGTTGGAGATATTTGATAATTCCTGTTGCTGGAATGTTCTCTGGAATTCCTCTAAATTTGATATTGTTTCTACGATTTCTATCCTCCATGTCTGCCATTTTGGTTTTAAGGGCGTCTACTTCCTCTGATAGAGCGTAGTGAGAGTCAATCAATTCGTTATGGGAGTGCGTGAGTTCCCTCATTTTGTTTTCAGAATGGTTGCCCCTCTCATCCAGCTCCGCTAGGTTCGCCTTCAAGGAGTGTGATAAAGAGTCAAAACTGGATTGGAGGGAATTCCTTAGAGCAACCACCATCTCCTTTATAAACGCTTCCGTTGCTGGTTGTTCTTTTATAGGCATAGATGAGATAAGGTCATTTACAGGAGGCATATATGTACTGTCAGTCTGCTCAGACAGTTTAGGACGCTACTTGAGTGGACTGGCTGAAGGAGAAAATTGAGGCTGTGACAGAGTCTTTAGAGCCGGCACCAATTTGTGAGCACGTAGTGTTTGATGTTCAAAGGACTCCCCCCTAGGAGATGTTGGTAGAGAAGAAGCGGAGCTCCCTGGGGACCTGCAGGCTGCGTTAGCCTCAGCAAGATCCTTCTGCAAGGGTGTCAGGCTTTGCGATGGGGAACGGCATGGGTCGGAGGATTCTCTCCCCTCTCCCGGCTGGGAGGAGGATGATGGCGGGACCTCCAATGCTGTTTCCCGTGGTCTGCCGTGTGCGGAGAAGAACTCCTCCAGGCGCCCTGTTTGGGCTCAGGAGGACTTGAGACGGGACATCGGAGAGCTGCCAGGACTGCTGTGGAAGTGAAGAGGTAAGAATCTGTCCGCTTAAGTCACTTTAACGATGCTTTGGAGATCCTGGAACCCGGATCTCCGGTCTAAGTGGCCATTCTGGAGTGCGGCAAAATCACGCCCCCCGGCTTCTAAACTTCTTGAAAGAGATCTATTGTGCTAAAAGGGGAGCTGACTGTCTGCCATGCCTTGAGTAGACAGTAGGTGGCAGTAGAATTTCATGGAGGAATTACAAATAGGATTTCTCCCAGTCCAGCAAATTTCCAATGAAACCTTTCCTATATTCACAGGGATAGATATAGGGTTCAAGATTTGTTCACTGCAGCAATAAAGCTTATCCACAGAATCCTCTTCTCCACTGCAGCCTGTGCCCAGCTATAGTTTGCTGCAATTCACCCCACTTAGCTGCCAGAAGCAGGGGCAGACTCCACCACGTTCTCTCAGTGGCTCCCCACCCCCAACTCCTCAGGCTCTCTTCACTGGGGAGACCCTGTCAGTTCCTCTGGGAGATCTGCAGGCTCAGCTGCCTATCCCTCTGCACCCAAGAGAGGCTGTGCTCCGCTGTTACTCACCACAGCAGTTGTGAGCAGTCCTGCCGTACTCTGTGGCTTCTGAGCTCCTGGTGTCGGCAGATGCTCCCCAGACTCTCTCACCTCCCTTCCGTCGCTCGGTTGTAGGCTTTTTTGAAGAGCGATGTTTTGAAATTTTTTAAAAGAGGGATAAAAGTTTGTATGGGAAAACAACATCTAATGCACCTATGAATGTGAAACTTGGAAAAAATAATCTATTTAACAAATATTTAAACACATATTTTACCAGTTGTAGAAAACACTGACCTAAATATTTGCCCAGCTGCTAATTCGCACAAACCACCATAAGTATGAGGTTGTGACATATCAGCAAAAAAAATCAGCATAACTGATATAATTATTCCCATCACTATTATGAGATAAAGTGGTGAAATTATCCCAGTGATCCACCACTGGGAGCAGTTCATAGTGCAGTTAAATACAAAGAAAATAAACACAAGGCCCATAGAACATCATCAGCTAAATATCAGCTGAATAACCCCAAAATTCGCAGAACAGCTGGTAATAGATATGACAGAAATAATCCAAGAGGTTGATCAGAAAGGAGATTGCTTCCATGGAAGGTTAAAACTTTGTCCGGAATGTTGTATGATTGTAACATGGATTATGTATCTAATAAAACTGTTGCTCAGGGAACTATGACTCATAAATTTATATATTATTATTAGAGATGAGCGAACGCGTTCGTCCGAGCTTGATATTCGTGCGAATATTAGGGTGTTCGGGATGTTCGTTATTCGTGACGAACACCATGCGGTGTTCTGGTTACTTTCACTTCCTTCCCTGAGACGTTAGCGCGCTTTTCTGGCCAATTGAAAGACAGGGAAGGCATTACAACTTCCCCCTGCAACGTTTAAGCCCTATACCACCCCCCTGCTGTGAGTGGCTGGCGAGATCAGGTGTTCGCCTAATATAAAAGTCGGCCCCTCCCGCGGCTCGCCTCAGATGCGGTGTGAGTTAGATGAGGGACAGTGCTGTTTATACCGGAGCTGCTGTAGGGAAAGAATTGGTAGTTAGTGTAGGCTTCAAGACCCCCCAAAGGTCCTTATTAGGGCCACTGATAGCTGTGTGTTGGCTGCTGTTAGCAGTGGGATTTTTTTTTTTCTCAAAATCGCCTCTGCAGAGCGTTGCACCTGGCATTAGGGACAGAAGTGCTGCATAGGCAGGGAGAGTGTTAGGAGTGAGTGTAGCCTTCAAGAACCTCAACGGTCCTTTCTAGGGCCATATTTATCCGTGTGCAGTACTGTCCAGGCTGCTGTTGGCTGTGCTGCATTTTTTTTGGGCTTCTCAAAATCGCCTCTGCAGAGCATTCCACCCTCCATTGATACTGCAGGGAAAGAATTGTATAGGCAGGGCCACAACACAGTTATTATTCATAGAATATACGCAGTGCTGCCTGTTGGTGGGAAAAAACTGAAAACAAATCTATTTGTCCAGCCTCTGTCCGTCCTTACGGGCGGTGGACACGTGTGAGCTGCGTGAAAAACATTGCTAAATCATACGCACCCAGCTACGCTTTACTGCTGGGTTCGCCATTTGCTTTCCTTAATTGGGAAAAAAAATACCTGCTCTCCAAGAGTTATAATAACTCTGCTACCCTCACGTTCTGTGACACATAAGCAGGGACACAGCACAGTTATTAAACTTCTCAGGTTCATTGAATATACGCAGTGCTGCCTGTTGGTGGGAAAAAACTGAAAACAAATCTATTTGTCCAGCCTCTGTCCGTCCTTACGCCTGTGGAGACGTGTGAGCTGCGTGAAAAACATTGCTAAATCATACGCACCCAGCTACGCTTTACTGCTGGCTTCGCCATTTGCTTTCCTTAATTGGGAAAAAAAATACCTGCTCTGCCACAGTTAATAACTCTGCTACCCTCACGTTCTGTGACACATAAGCAGGGACACAGCACAGTTATTAAACTTCTCAGGTTCATTGAAAATACGCAGTGCTGCCTGTTGGTGGGAAAAAACTGAAAACAAATCTATTTGTCCAGCCTGTGTCCGTCCTTACGCCTGTGGAGACGTGTGAGCTGCGTGAAAAACATTGCTAAATCATACGCACCCAGCTACGCTTTACTGCTGGGTTCGCCATTTGCTTTCCTTAATTGGGAAAAAAAATACCTGCTCTCCAAGAGTTATAATAACTCTGCTACCCTCACGTTCTGTGACACATAAGCAGGGACACAGCACAGTTATTAAACTTCTCAGGTTCATTGAATATACGCAGTGCTGCCTGTTGGTGGGAAAAAACTGAAAACAAATCTATTTGTCCAGCCTCTGTCCGTCCTTACGCCTGTGGAGACGTGTGAGCTGCGTGAAAAACATTGCTAAATCATACGCACCCAGCTACGCTTTACTGCTGGGTTCGCCATTTGCTTTCCTTAATTGGGAAAAAAAAAAACCTGCTCTGCCACAGTTAATAACTCTGCTACCCTCACGTTCTGTGACACATAAGCAGGGACACAGCACAGTTATTAAACTTTGATAATTCATTCACTAGAGGCAGTGGGGCCTTTCGTTTTCCAAAAAGGGCAAAAATTATATTTGGCCTGCAGTCTTGCGCCAATTTATTTCCTGCCTGGGAAATCTAATCACTGGTAATACAGCATGCTGAGGGGTAGGGGTAAGCCTAGAGGACGTGGACGTGGACGTGGCCGAGGACGCGGAGGGCCAAGTGAGGGTGTGGGCACAGGCCAAGCTCCTGATCCAGGTGTGTCGCAGCTGTCTGCTGCGCGATTAGGAGAGAGGCACGTTTCTGGCGTCCCCACATTCATCGCCCAATTAATGGGTCCACGCGGGAGACGGTTATTAGAAAATGAGCAGTGTGAGCAGGTCCTGTCCTGGATGGCAGAAAGTGCTTCGAGCAACCTATCGTCTACCCGCAGTTCTGCGCCGTCCACTGCTGCCAATCCGAATCCTCTGTCTGCTGCTCCTCCTTCCTCCCAGCCTCCTCACTCCACTACAATGACACCTGCTCAGGAGCGGGAACACTCCCAGGAACTGTTCTCGGGCCCCTGCTTAGATTGGGCAGCAGCGGTTCCTCTCCCACCAGAGGAGTTTATCGTCACTGATGCCCAACCATTCGAAAGTTCCCGGGGTCCGGGGGAAGAGGCTGGGGACTTCCGCCAACTGTCTCAACAACTTTCTGTGGGTGAGGAGGACGATGACGATCAGACACAGTTGTCTTGCAGTGAGGTAGTAGTAAGGGCAGTAAGTCCGAGGGAGCAGCGCACAGAGGATTCGGAGGAAGAGCAGCAGGACGATGAGGTGACTGACCCCACCTGGTGTGCAACGCTTACTCAGGAGGACAGGTCTTCAGAGGGGGAGTCAAGGGCATCAGCAGGGCAGGTTGCAAGAGGCAGTGCGGTGTCCAGGGCCAGGGGTAGAGGCAGGGCCAGACCGAATAATCCACCAAGTGTTTCCCAAAGCGCCCCCTCGCGCCATGCCACCCTGCGGAGGCCGAGGTGCTCTAAGGTCTGGCAGTTTTTCACAGAGACGCCTGACGACCGACGAACAGTGGTGTGCAACCTTTGTCGCGCAAAGCTCAGCCGGGGAGCCAACACCAACAGCCTCACCACCACCACCATGCGCAGACATATGATGGCCAAGCACCCCGCAAGGTGGGACAAAGGCCGTTCACCGCCTCCGGTTTGCACCCCTGCCTCTCCCCCTGTGCCCCAACCTGCCACTGAGATGCAACCCCCCTCTCAGGACACAGGCACTACCGCCTCATGGCCTGCACCCACACCCTCATCTCCGCTGTCCTCGGCCCCATCCAGCAGTGTAGTTCAGCGCACCGTTCAGCCGTCGCTTGCGCAAGTGTTCGAGCGCAAGCGCAAGTACGCCGCCACGCACCCGCATGCTCAAACGTTAACCGTCCGCATCGCAAAATTCATCAGCCTTGAGATGCTGCCGTATAGGGTTGTGGAAACGGAGTCCTTCAAAAGTATCATGGAGGCGGCGGCCCCGCGCTACTCAGTTCCCAGTCGCCACTACTTTTCCCGATGTGCCGTCCCAGCCCTGCACGACCACGTCTCCCGCAACATTGTGCGCGCCCTCACCAACGCGGTTACTGCCACGGTCCACTTAACTACGGACACGTGGACAAGCACAGGCGGGCAGGGCCACTACATCTCCCTGACGGCACATTGGGTGAATTTAGTGGAGGCTGGGACAGAGTCAGAGCCTGGGACCGCTCACGTCCTACCCACCCCCAGAATTGCGGGCCCCAGCTCGGTGCTGGTATCTGCGGAGGTGTATGCTTCCTCCACTAAAGCACCCTCCTCCTCCTCCTCCTCCTCTGTCTCACAATCAAGATGTGTTAGCAGCAGCATGTCGCCAGCAGTCGGTGTCGCGCGGTGTGGCAGCACAGCGGTGGGCAAGCGTCAGCAGGCCGTGCTGAAACTACTCAGCTTAGGCGATAAGAGGCACACGGCCCACGAACTGCTGCAGGGTCTGACACAGCAGACCGACCGCTGGCTTGCGCCGCTGAGCCTCCAACCGGGCATGGTCGTGTGTGACAACGGGCGTAACCTGGTGGCGGCTCTGCAGCTCGGCAGCCTCACGCACGTGCCATGCCTGGCCCACGTCTTTAATTTGGTGGTTCAGCGCTTTCTGAAAAGCTACCCACGCTTGTCAGACCTGCTCGTAAAGGCGCGCCGGCTCTGCGCACATTTCCGCAAGTCCCACACGGACGCTGCCACCCTGCGCACCCTGCAACATCACTTTAAGCTGCCAGTGCACCGACTGCTGTGCGACGTGCCCACACGGTGGAACTCTACGCTCCACATGTTGGCCAGGCTCTATGAACAGCGTAGAGCTATAGTCGAATACCAACTCCAACATGGGCGGCGCAGTGGGAGTCAGCCTCCTCAATTCCTTTCAGAAGAGTGGGCCTGGTTGGCAGACATCTGCCATGTCCTTGGTAATTTTGAGGAGTCTACCCAGGTGGTGAGCGGCGATGCTACAATCATTAGCGTCACCATTCCTCTGCTATGCATCTTGAGAAATTCCCTGCAAACCATAAAGGCAGCTGCTTTGCGCTCGGAAACGGGGGCGGGGGAAGACAGTATGCCGCTGGATAGTCAGGGCACCCTCCTGTCTATTTCTCAGCGCGTACAGGAGGAGGAGGAGGAGCATGAGGAGGATGAGGAGGAGGGGGAAGAGACAGCTTGGGCCGCTGCTGACGGTACACCGGCTGATTGCCTGTCATCCTTTCAGCGTGTATGGCCTGAGGAGGAGGAGGAGGAGGAGGAGGAGGAGGATCCTGAAAGTGATCTTCCTAGTGAAGACAGCCATGTGTTGCGTACAGGTACCCTGGCACACATGGCTGACTTCATGTTAGGATGCCTTTCTCGTGACCCTCGCGTTGCACGCATTCTGGCCACTACGGATTACTGGGTGTACACACTGCTCGATCCACGGTATAAGGAGAACCTGCCCACTCTGATTCCCGAAGAGGAAAGGGGTTCGAGAGTGTTGCTATACCACAGGACCCTTGCGGACAAGCTGATGGTAAAATTCCCAGCCGACAGCGCTAGTGGCAGAAGGCGCAGTTCCGAGGGCCATGTTGCAGGGGATGTGCGTAGATCGAGCAGCATGTACATCCCAGGCAGTGCAACAGTCTTTAAGGGCCTGGCCAGCTTTATGGCTCCCCACCAAGACTGTGTCACCGCTCCCCAGTCACGGCTGAGTCGGCGGGAGCACTGCAAAAGGATGGTGAGGGAGTACGTAGCGGATCGCACGACCATCCTTGGTGACGCCTCTGCCCCCTACAACTACTGGGTGTCGAAGCTGGACACGTGGCCTGAACTAGCCCTGTATGCCCTTGAGGTGCTTGCTTGTCCTGCGGCTAGCGTCTTGTCGGAAAGGGTGTTTAGTGCGGCTGGGGGAATCATCACAGATAAGCGTAGCCGCTTGTCAACCGACAGTGCCGACAGGCTAACACTCATCAAGATGAACAAAGGCTGGATTTCCCCAGACTTCTGTTCTCCACCAGCGGACAGCAGCGATACGTAAGCAATACGTAGGCTGCACCCGCGGATGGAAGCTACGTTCTCTCTCACCATCCAAAACGGGGACATTTCTGCTTCATCAATCTGTGTCTAATATTCCTCCTCCTCCTCCTCCTGCTCCTCCTCCTGAAACCTCACGTAATCACGCTGAACGGGCAATTTTTCTTAGGGCCACAAGGCTCACTCAAATAATTTTTCAGAACAATTTTTATAAGTTTCAATTAGCTTAAAAGCGTTGGAACTTTAACTTGAACCAATTTTTCGTTACACTGGGCTGCCTCCAGGCCTAGTTACCACTTAAGCCACATTAACCAAAGCGATTCACCTGCCATCTTGGTTGGGCATGGCCAATTTTTACTGAGGTACATTAGTACTGTTGGTACACCAATTTTTTGGGGCCCTCACCTACAGTGTAATCATAGTAATTTCTATGTTCTTCGCCTGCACTCATGGTACAGAAAGGTGTGTGGGGTTGGCCTACACTTTAGCTACATAAATGTCACTTGTGCCTTGGCTATACTAAGGCTACTGAAATGGAACTAAGACTGCGCTCCCGCTATACTGCTGCTTCAGAATTGTTACTGGGGCCTGTCTTGAGTGCTACTATTGCTTACATGGAACGAAGACTGCGCTCCCGCTATACTGCTGCTTCAGAATTGTTACTGGGGCCTGTCTTGAGTGCTACTATTGCTTACATGGAACGAAGACTGCGCTCCCGCTATACTGCTGCTTCAGAATTGTTACTGGGGCCTGTCTTGAGTGCTACTATTGCTTACATGGAACGAAGACTGCGCTCCCGCTATACTGCTGCTTCAGAATTGTTACTGGGGCCTGTCTTGAGTGCTACTATTGCTTACATGGAACGAAGACTGCGCTCCCGCTATACTGCTGCTTCAGAATTGTTACTGGGGCCTGTCTTGAGTGCTACTATTGCTTACATGGAACGAAGACTGCGCTCCCGCTATACTGCTGCTTCAGAATTGTTACTGGGGCCTGTCTTGAGTGCTACTATTGCTTACATGGAACGAAGACTGCGCTCCCGCTATACTGCTGCTTCAGAATTGTTACTGGGGCCTGTCTTGAGTGCTACTATTGCTTACATGGAACGAAGACTGCGCTCCCGCTATACTGCTGCTTCAGAATTGTTACTGGGGCCTGTCTTGAGTGCTACTATTGCTTACATGGAACGAAGACTGCGCTCCCGCTATACTGCTGCTTCAGAATTGTTACTGGGGCCTGTCTTGAGTGCTACTATTGCTTACATGGAACGGACACGTGGAGAGGACACGTAGTGCCTCAAAAACATCCCCCTCCTCCTCCAACAGGGAAAACATTGTTGGCAAATGCCTTTGCATTGGTTCGTCTGGTGGCAGTCCAAGAATTTCACCTTTACCGACACTACAAGAGAGCCCCCCCACCATCCCCCCGCCACGGCCCACTTAATCCTGGCCACATTCCGAAAACCAACAAAATACAACCGTGGTACTAGGTCCGCAGTCACCACCACATTACCACCAACGCGGTTACTGTTAAGGTGCATATAACCACGGACACGTGGAGAGGACACGTAGTGCCTCAAAAACATCCCCCTCCTCCTCCAACAGGGAAAACATTGTTGGCAAATGCCTTTGCATTGGTTCGTCTGGTGGCAGTCCAAGAATTTCACCTTTACCGACACTACAAGAGAGCCCCCCCACCATCCCCCCGCCACGGCCCACTTAATCCTGGCCACATTCCGAAAACCAACAAAATACAACCGTGGTACTAGGTCCGCAGTCACCACCACATTACCACCAACGCGGTTACTGTTAAGGTGCATATAACCAGTCTGACTGGGGCATGCAGACACCTTGACAGAATGAATAGTGTGTGGCACATAGGTTCCCCATTGCTATGCCCACGTGTGCAGCTCCTGATGGCGGTGGCACAGGATTGTATTTCTCATTGCTTCTGTACAGCATTGTGGGCTATCGCCCCGCCCCTATTAAAGAGGGTCGCTACCTAGCCGTGCCAACCCTGTGCAGTGTGTGCCTGCGGTCCCTCGTCGTGGCAGACGCACTTCTAAATAGACATGAGGGTGGTGTGGCATGAGGGCAGCTGAAGGCTGCGCAGGGACAGTTTGGTGTGCGCTGTGGGGGGGAGGGGGTGCGGTTGGGCAGCATGTAACTCAGGAGAAGTGGCAGTGGAGTGTCATGCAGGCAGTGATTGTGCTTTGTTGGAGGTAGTGTGGTGCTTAGCAAAGGTATGCCATGCTAATGAGCGCTTTTCAGAAGTAAAAGTTGTTGGGAGGGGGGGGGCCCACTCTTGCCGGTATTGTGGCTTAATAGTGGGACCTGTGAACTTGAGATGCAGCCCAACATGTAGCCCCTCGCCTGCCCTATCCGTCACTGTGTCATTCCCATCACTTTCCTGAATTGCCCAGATTTTCACACATGAAAACCTTAGCGAGCATCGGCGAAATACAAAAATGTTCTGGTCGCCCATTGACTTCAATGGGGTTCGTTGTTCGAAACGAACCCTCGAGCATCACGGGAAGTTCGTTACGAATAACGAACACCCGAACATTTTGGTGTTCGCTCATCTCTAATTATTATGCCTTTAAGTGGAAAGAAGAGGCCCCTGGTATGTGTTACAGTGGTGGTAAGGTGCAAATTCCGAATTTTGAGCCTGTGCATAAGCTGTTCTGCAGCTTAGTTATGGGTCTTCATTCAGAGCACATACATTTTATGGACTGTATTAGAAAGTACAATACTTGCTTTCAAATGATGGCCATTGGAGTCAAGCAAATTGTAAAAAATGGTTTTATTTCCATTTTCAAAGTGCAAGAACAAGTGTACCATTTAGTTGGTAGTCTGCTGCCTTTACTTCAATAAAAACCTCAATTTCTATAGATTTATTTAGATGGTGAAGATGTACGAGAAGCAAGCTTGAGATGCAGCAATTTGCCTGTCATGAAACACATTTTGGTTAAACTGTTGCAAGCAATGCCACACAATAAGAACCCATACATAAAGGACTTTAAAACTTCTCTAGAGAAAGTACCTCAAAATTGGGAAAAGTTTGAAGCTGTTATCCATGTCTATAGAAAACCAGCCAATGCACATAGAGGACACTTCAATATACCTACAGTAAGCAAAGAGGCTCTGGTCATAGTTGGACAGTAGTTCAAACAACGAGATATTGTGTTGCAAAGCCATAATAACAGGTTGCAACGTATCAGCGAGTTGCACTGTTTAGAAGATGCCTTACAGTATCCAAGGCTTTTCTGCTATGGCGAGGATGGTTACTCTATTGATATTCCCCAGTGTGACGCTAAAACAAGGTTGCTTTTTCAAAAAACAGTATCTGCATTAATTCTGCATGACCAGAAACAGTGATACTAATCATTTGCTGTGCTGTTCTATCGATTTCTTTTCAGTCAATATTTAGCTGATATGTATGCAAAAATGGAAACCAAGTGATTAAATTATATTAAAAAACTACCAAGCACAACTCAGAGCAGACAGCGAGCTACATCTTAACCCCTTATTGACTGCCCATACGCCTTTTGACGGACTTACTAGATGGGCCTTATTCCACATGGCTATCAATTGACGGCCTCACCATTGAGTAAAGTCCCAAGGTCTGTGGGTGTGACAGTTCCCTGCTATCAGCTGCCGGAAGTAGCCAAAAGCCTGGAGATGTCATGGGGGCTGCGGGGAGCAACCCCCGGTAAGTGATTGCTGTTATCCAATGGATAACGGCAATCGCATAAAAGTGAATAAAAAGTAAAATAAAGTTACAGTTTCAGCTCTCCTCACAGGTCGGATCCATGAGGGGAGCTGAATGTACTCTCCTCCGTCCTCTGCGATATGGTTTTGAATTGACCTGCCGCCATCTTCTACGCATGCGCACCAGATGTAAAATGTTGTGCAGAAGGCTGGGGAGCCCAAAAGATTTAACATCTCCCTGCTCCTGGCTAGCATGAGTAGCCAAGAGCAGGGAGATGTCACCTGGACCGCTGTATGCGATTCCCGTTCACATCATCACCATTATCAAGTGGTAAAAAAAGTTTTAAAAGTTTAAGTTTCATCTCCCATCATGGATCATGTCAATTTTGTTTCTGCACAAGTGAGCAATTTTGCTTGGAATTTATTCAGTTGTGCCTTGAAATCCAATGAATGTTCCCTCCTTTACAGGCCAAGGCATTGGGGCTACAATGGGTATGTTTCTGAACACAGGACAAACAAGGGTATCCATTTTGGGGTGCAAGTCTTCATTCATATGTGTGCTGTACGAAAAAACTTTTTAAAGTGACACAATTGCCAAAGAAATGAAAATCGTAATTTCTTCCTTCTGCTTTGCCTAGATTCATTCAAAAACTGTGGGGTCAAAATATGCAGTACACCCCTAGATGAATTTGTTAAGGGGTCTGGTTTTCAAAATGGGGTCATTTGTGGGGGGTTTCGATCATTTGGCCACTCAAGGGCTCAACAAGTGTGTCATGGGGCCTAAAACACCTTCAAGCTAAATTTTTGTTCTGAAAGCCACCAGCTGCTCCTTTTCAGTTTGGGCCCCGTTGTGCATACGTATATTAGATTAGGGCCACAATAGGCATGTTTCTTAACACAAGACAAACAGGTATCCATTTGGGGGTGAAAAATGCTCATTTTCATGTGCACTATAGAAAAAAAATCTGTCTTTTAAATGACATATTTGCAAAAATATGAAATTTTATTTTTTCCTCCCCTACATTGCATTAACTCCTGAAAAGAAACCGTGGGGTGAAAATGACATCCCTCAGTATATACTTTAAGATGTGCATTTTTAAAAATGGGGGAATTTGTGGGGGTTCCAATCATTTTGTTACCTATGAGACTTTGCAATCTTGGCTTGGAAAACATAATCCTCAAAATGTTAATGTTAAATTTGTACGTTTCCTAAATGGTTAAAAAAGCTAAAGTTTTTTCAATGTGCTTCCAGAATAAAGTAAGCACATGGAAATATATATCTCATCAAAATGTTGTACAGTATATTTGCACACATTTGACATATTGCAGTTGAAAATGTGAAAAAAATGAATTTAAAAAAATATTCCCAATTTTGGCGCTTATATACTAATATATAAAAATATACATGAATTGTATCAGTCTATTTTTACCACCTAAATGAATTACTTGGATATACAAAATCTTTACGGAGTTATTCTATGTTAAAGTGACACATGTCAGATTTCCAAAATTTGGCCTGGTCATTAAGGGCTTGGTCACTAAGGGGTTAAAGATGCTATATGGATGCAGTATACCGATGTCACTTAGCTTGGGCAAAATGGCTGTGCTCCCATCCTTATTCACTGGTTCTCCTCTATATATAAATGAAAAAAAAAAACACAAGACACCATGACGAATGTCTGTCTGTTATTATGGTCGTCCTGACTTTTTTATCACATTTCCATGTAACCTTCATTAGAAGGAAATAGTGGAGGTATTGCTGTCAGGTCAAAAGTCTCATGATTGTCATGACATCATAACTAGAGTATTTCAGTTAAAAGGTAAAACATTAATGGCATTGTTAACAAAGGGGCAAAATGACCAGCGTATCCATTTTAATTCCAATGACAACAGCCCCCAGAAAACTACACTTTAGCATCTTTTGACCTATAGAAAACAGATGATTTAGCAAAAACTCTTCTTTATGTGGAAGTTCCTTCCTACTATGTATGGAAAAATACCTGATCTCGAGAGGAGAAAATGTGGAACTGACGTCGATGGCTGGCCAGAAGTAAAAAGGGATCAAGCTTTGAGCAAAATGTACACCATCCACCCTAATAATGCTGAGTGTTATTATCTTTGTCATCTACTATATGTAATTAATGGTCCAAAAATCATTCTTGGATTTGTAGACTGTTAATAGTATTGTTCAACTGACCTATCAATCAGTCTCTAAGGCTCTGGGTTTGCTAGAGGATGACAAGCACTGAAATGCTACTATGGAAGAAGCTTTTCTTTATGATTCTGCATTCAGACTATGGGAACTTTTCTCAGTGTTTTTGATATTTTGTCAACTATCAGATGCTTTAAGTCTTTGGTAACAAGGCAAGGAAAATATGTCGGAGGACATAAAGCGTCATATAGTGTCAGAATTGCAAGAAAATGTTCCCCACATTTGGATTGAAATTTGTAATAAATGCCTGATTTCTATTGAAGATGTAGTGTTGTCTTTGGGAGGGCAATGTTTAGAACATAATGGCTTACCTCAACCTACAAGATGTGAAGCAGTCTTACAAAAAAGATGATTACCTTAGAGAGATCAGTTACGACACAATTTTCTTGGCACAAGTAGTGTCTATAACAAGGGATGTTATAGCGAACAGTTTCAATTTTACAACCAAATTTTAGAAAGTGTTGAGAAGGGCACTGGTCAAATATTTTTCCTGGATGCTCCTGGGGGTACCAGTAAAGCATGTATTACTAGCCAGAATATGGAAAGATCGTGGGATAGTCTTGGCTGTTGCCTCTTCTGGCATTGCCACATTACTAGATGGGGGTAAGACAGCTCATTCTGCTTTTAAACTGCTCCTAAATTTGATGCATGTAGAGACACCTCTGTGCAACACATAAAAGCAAAGTACTTATGGTGCA
Organism: Eleutherodactylus coqui; assembly: GCF_035609145.1. NCBI lineage: Eukaryota > Metazoa > Chordata > Amphibia > Anura > Eleutherodactylidae > Eleutherodactylus > Eleutherodactylus coqui. Next base: position 90,513,238 of record NC_089840.1, read on the forward strand.
GGTGCTAAAAGAGACTAAGCTAATAGTATGGGATGAATGCACAATAGCTCATAAAGGTAGAGTTGAAGCACTCAGTAGAACACTGAAAGATATAAGGGCAAATGATGGCTTAATGGGGGGTGTTATAGTACTCTTAGTTGGAGACTTTTGGCAAACTTTACCAGTAATGCCTAGGGGAACATGAGCCAAGGAAGTAAGGTCATGTTTAAAATCTTCCTATTTGTGGCCTCACATTCAGAAACTTTCTCTATTAACAAATATGAGAGTTCTCTTAAGAGGCGACACTCCTGATGGGCAATTTTCAGAGATGTTTCTTAAAATAAGAGACAGAGAAAGCCCTACACATGAAGGTAAGATCATCATAACACCAAGCTTAGCCATAGTGGTGACATCTCTTAGAGAATTGACTGCTAAGGTGAAGCCCAACATCTCTGACATCAAAGCAAAGCCCATAAATTGGTTATGCAGGCATGCAATTTTAACTCCCAAAAATGATAAAGCAGCTGCTATTAATGATCTTTTGTTGAAATCATTCAAAGGAGAAAAATGCAATATTAGTCCATAGATTCAGTACTACAAACTGATAATGCCATAAACTGTGCCATAGAATTCCTAAACACCTTCAATCTAGCATAACCTCATTCTTATTATTAGCCCACCAGTTATGTTACTAAGGATGTTAAACCCTCTGAAATTATGTAATCGCACCAGATCTCCATCAAAATGTTATCAAAGCCACAGTAATCACTGAATGTGCTTTAGGGGGAACTGTATTCATACTATGAATACAGTTAATACCCACTGAGTACCTGTTTGAGTTCAAAAGACTGCAGTTCCCCCTCAAAATCTGCTTTGCAATGACGATCAATAAATCGCAGAGGCAGTTGTTTAAGGTAGCCGGAATAGACTTAAGGAAGGACTGTTTTTCTTATGGTTCCAGATTGAGTTCTGCTAGCAGTCTGGCGATCCTTGCACCTGTTGGTAATGCTAACAAAGAGGTCCATCACTAATCAGGATTAGTGAAGGACTTCTCATAATACATGTATCATGAGAATGGTTTATATAATAAATAAACAGTGATTAGTGATGGGTTAGCAACATAATAATTATGAAGATAGTTATAAGCTGTATCATCTAGAAAGCGTAATACAGATTTCACGCAGACTAAGTCATGGACAAAAACTAGTTAATCATAGAGCTGGAAGTGACCTCCAGGGTCATCTGGTCCAATCCCCTGCTCAATGCAGGATTCAATAAATCATCTCAGACAGATATTTGTCTAGTCTGTGTTTAAAGACTTCCATTGAAGGAGAACTCACCATCTTCTGTGGCAACCTGTTCCATTCATTGATCACCCTCACTGTCAGAAAGTTTTTATAATATCTAATCTGTGTCTCCTCCCTTTCAGTTTCATCCTATTACTTCTAGTCTCTCCTTGCTCAAATGAGAATAGGGCTGATCCCTCCACACTGTAACAGCCCTTTAGATATTTGTAAACAGCTATTAAGTCTCCTCTCAGCCTTCTTATTTACAAGCTAAACATTCCCAGATCCTTTAATTGCTCCTAATAGGACATGGTTTGTTGACCATTCAGCATCTCAGTCTCTTGGATAGGGCATTAAGCTATTGTCAAAATGTTACTACTCCGTAAAATCTTATCTTGTTCTGTAATGTCTCTGTGGCTGTACTCAATGCCATTTTAACTACAATTCAAGGTCTTGTAATGCGTTTTATATGGTGGAATCAGGATACTGTTTCTTCAACCCTCACAAGGTGGCTTGAGTTGCCCCAGCATAAACATTACTGCTATGCTACACTTCTTCACCAACTGAAAAGTTAGTGGACAGATAACACTTTCAAACACTGTCCAAATTGCATATCCTAAACTGTCAAATCTTCTGTGGATCTCCAGGTTAACTAAAAAATGTTCTACATTCACATCTCCTATGATAGCGGCTCCCCAATTTTTATGGAAGAAAATGTCTTTAGCATTGAAGTTCCTTCCTCTGCGGATCCCTAAGATACCCTTGGAAGTTACATAATTATTAATTCCAGACACTAATTTTGATGCCTGACGTGCCAGGAGTATCTCCAAACTAGAGAATTTACTTGAAGTCATTTTTTCGATCTACATAACATACTTTAACTACCTCATAAAGAGTTCTACAGATACCTTCAATTGAGGCATTTTGTATCCTCACTGGGACCCTTAGACATTACCCCCTTTTCAAAGTATGTAACCTTCTTGTTTGATCACAGGACATGGAATGGAGGTATTTCCAGAGCTTATTTTTCATTATCAAATCACATACAAGTATCTGTTCTACCTTTCCAATTGAGATGGGAAGAGCAACTCCAAAAGTTATTTAGTGAGGATCAGTGGTTGAGGGCTTTCCAACTTAATCCGAAGCCCCCTCATTGTATAAATCATCTAGAGACAAATAGGAAGCTTCAATATAGATGGTGTTTGACCACCTATCGCCTTACTAAGATGTCATTGCAACACTCTAGTATCTGCTGGATATGCCATAGAAAATCTGGATCCATGATGCACATCTGATGGTCAGGTGATCTCATTGGGCCAGTGTGGGACCAGGTACACCAAGCACAGTGCTCATCACAGTTGGGACCCATTGGAGACGGATGATTCTAACACTGCTGATCTGCTCATTACCTTGCATATTCTTACTACAACCATAAAATCTATAGCTAGAAAATGGAGAAGCTACATTAACCCTTCCTTAACAGAGATGTACTTGATGGTTCAACATAATTACTTAATGGAACATTTAATCGCAACCAGACTGTGTCATCTTGAGAAATTTTGATACCTCTGGGTGAGATGCCCATCACAGTTATAGACTTTTTTTCCATCACAGTTATAGTATTTATAGACAATTTCTTCCTCAGTGACTAGTTCACTGGGTGAGATGGCTCCAATTTTCTGATTACACATTCTGATTTCACTCTAATTGATAAGCATTAAGGATATGAAGGGTTGAGAAGTCTCGGATAGATGGTTCATTAACTATATAAATAAGCTAAGTCTTCACAAGAGCACAGCCGACCTATGTGTGATTTTACTTTCTCCTCTTTCCCCTGAGAGGGAAGGGGAAGAGAGCCCATTACAGACCAATACCCCTTCTCCTCCTTTTTTTCTTCGTTTTTTCTCCCGCTTAGGTATTGTTTAGTTGTTAGGTATTGTTATACTGTTTAATATTTCATGCATACAAATGAATACTTGATGTAGATGACTGCCACCAACAACCGGCATTGAGGCTACAACAGAAACTCAATAAACATGTGTATCTTCACAGCTAATTATCTACAGCGACCTACTTCAAGCTACACTGCAAATCATAGTGGACATTTATCTTCATTTTTGCTATCTACACGACAGAACCACCAATATTAAATATAAACACAGTGGTTATTTCATACCATCTTGTTTTCAATACATATCTATAATGTGGACGAAAATTTTCATGTTTATTTATATATTTATGCATGCATTTCTGTGCAAACCCTAACAAAGTATTTGTTAAAGATATAGGCCAATGGTTTGATGGAAAAAGAGGCTAGGAAGTAACTACAGTTTTTCCATGAAAATGTTGACATATTGCAATGCCATTTAATTGCCCATGGCAGTTCTGGTGAGTTGAAGATATTGCAACTATTTCCCCTTTACCAAAGGAGAAATAGTTGTATGTGAGTATAAATCTTATGAGTTGTAGCACAGATTCAGAGGCAATCCCATTGGCCTCAAGGTGCACCTAGCAGGTGGTTAATCCATCCTTGTGCAGAATGTTGGAATATAAGGATTCCACTTCCATGGTGGCTAGGATGGTGTAATCAGGGAAGGAACCTATGAATGATAGTTAAGTAGGATAGTGATGTCCAGAAAGTAGATTGTTTTTTCCCCCAGTGGTTTGACAACACTCTTTACCCATCTTGAGATTCCTTCAGTGAGGTTCCTGATATGATTGGCCTTTCTGGATTGCCAGATTTGTGTATTTTGGGAACAATATAGAATATTCCAACCCTGGGATTCTCAGATATCAAGTTTAAAAGTTCTGTGAACTTCACAGACAGAATTGTGATGCTCTTTCTCGGCTCCCTCATATATTTTTGACTTGAGTCTTGATCAAGTTTGCTGTAGTATCTTGTGCCAGTCAGCTGTGTATCTGCTTCATTCAAGTAGTCTGATGTGTTCATGAGAACCACAGCACCACGTTTATCTACATGCCTAATGGTGATCTCCTTTGTATGATCTCCTTTTGATCTCCTCAGCGTAAATATGGCCCTTCTTTCCTGCACATTCATGTTAAATGTGTCAGGCAGACGGATGTGGATCTACCTTGCCATACACTGGCTTGGTTTGGGGCTAAGATTGTAGCACCTGATGAAATCCGTTTTTTTTATTCTTAACCCCTCCAAGTGAAATACTGTCTTTGCTACATTACACACACAGAAAGTCCCAGTAATGTGGCTGCTGCACTGGGCTGAGGCACGGTACCTGAATATATGAACACGAGCGTAGTGAAGAAACAGGATGAAGTCAGGACTGGCAGAACAGATTGGTTAACAAGATCCAAGACAAAGGTCAGGCAAGCAGCAAGTAATAGCAGAGTCAAGAATACAGATCCAACATAAAGAAGCACAGGAGTTAGAATGATCAATAAACAGGCAAGGGTCAGAATCAGGAATACACATAGGGCTTTTTCACAATGGCTAATGGAACAAATTGCTTAGGCATCCACACTTGGGTGTGAATGCCTAATATAGGCAGTATAGACACAGGATTGGAGGGGGACGGGGTTTTGGAGCATGCAGTGGCCCTCTAATAGAAGGATCTGGAGCATGTGTGAGCCCTATGGCCATAGAGCGAGCAGAGAAGTGACAGTGGCACCCGACTACAGCCATAGCAGCAGGTGAGCAGGGTGAGCAGCAGTGGCACACTGTGACAAAATGTTTCCTTTTTCTGCTTATTTAGTTTGCTACCACATGTCTAAAAGAGTCAATATATTTGACCAAAATTGTATTCTGACTAGAGATGAGCGAGCGTACTCGTCCGAGCTTGATACTCGTTCGAGTATTAGGGTGTTCGAGATGCTCGTTACTCGAAACGAGTACCACGCGATGTTCGAGTTACTTTCACTTTCATCTCTGAGACGTTAGCGCGCTTTTCTGGCCAATAGAAAGACAGGGAAGGCATTACAACTTCCCCCTGCGACGTTCAAGCCCTATACCACCCCCCTGCAGTGAGTGGCTGGCGAGATCAGGTGTCACCCGAGTATTAAAATCTGCCCGCCCGCAGCTCGCCACAGATGCATTCTGACATAGTTCAGGGAAAGCGCTGTCTTGCTGGAGCTGCTATAGGGAGAGTGTTAGGAGTGATTTTAGGCTTCAAGAACCCCAACGGTCCTTCTTAGGCCATAGAAATCGCAGATCGCACCTATCTGCGATCTGCGATTCCTGTTCTCTTCTCTATATGCGCTCAATGGGGCCGGCGGCAGCAGCGCCGACCCCATTGAGAACATATAGAAGACAAATCATTCTTCTCTGCCACAGCTGTAACAGCTGTGGCAGAGAAGAACGATGTTTGCCCATTGAATTCAATGGAGCCGGCAATACAGCAGGTTCCACTGAAAGCAATGCGCTGCGGGCGAGCGCAGGATGAATTGTCGGGAAGGGCTTAAATATATAAGCCCTTCCCTGCAATTCATCCAGAAATGTGTTAAAATAAAAATATACATATACTATTACTTACCTTTTCCCGGCAGACGGAGTTCAGCCGCGGCGGCCGGCAGTGGGTGTGAAGGGGGTGTGAGTCAGACTCAGCGCTGAGCCAATCAGGGGGCAGGTCTGACTCACACCCCCTTCACACCTACTGTAGGCCGGCCGTGCTGAACTCCGTCTGCCGGGACAAGGTAAGTATATACCGTATATACTGGCGTATAAGACGACTTTTGAACCCCGAAAAATCTGCTCTGAAGTCGGGGGTCGTCTTATACGCCGGTAATACAAAAAAAAGAAAGTGTCAAAAAAAAAATTCATTACTCACATCCCCCGGCGTTCTGCGGCGCTGCTGCAGGCTGTCGCTCCCTCCCGGTCCCTGGCAGAGCATTGCTTTCTAGACGCAGGGCTTGAAATCCCCGCCTCCAGAAAGCTACTGTGATTAGCTAACACACGCCGTCAGCCAATCACAGCCATTCAATGACATCATTGTCATTGGCTGTGATTGGCTGAAGGCACGTGTGTTTTCTGGAGGAGGGGATTTCAAGCCCTGCGTCCAGAAAGCAATGCTCTGCTGGGGACCAGGAGGGAGCGACATCCTGCAGCAGCGCCGCAGAACGCCGGGGGAAGTGAGTAATGATTTCTATTTTTTGCTCCGCTGTATTCCCGGCGTATAAGGTGACAGTTGGGGGGTCGCCTTATACGCCGGTATGTACGGTATATATTTTTTATTTTTACACATTTCTGGATGAATTGCAGGGAAGGGCTTCTATATTTAAAGGGGTTGTCCCGCGCCGAAACGGGTTTTTTTTTTTCAACCCCCCCCCGTTCGGCGCGAGACAACCCCGATGCAGGGACGTAAAAAAAAAAACCGCTCAGCGCTTACCTTAATCCCCGCGCTCCGGTGACTTCTATACTTACCGGTGAAGATGGCCGCCGGGATCCTCTTCCTCCGTGGACCGCAGCTCTTCTGTGCGGTCCATTGCCGATTCCAGCCCCCTGATTGGCTGGAATCGGCACGTGACGGGGCGGAGCTACACGGAGCCGGCATTCTGCACGAGCGGCCCCATTGAAGACAGGAGAAGACCCGGACTGTGCAAGCGCGGCTAATTTGGCCATCGGAGGCCGAAAATTAGTCGGCACCATGGAGACGAGGACGCCAGCAACGGAGCAGGTAAGTATAAAACTTTTGATAACTTCTGTATGGCTCATAATTAATGCACAATGTACATTACAAAGTGCATTAATATGGCCATACAGAAGTGTATAGACCCACTTGCTGCCGCGGGACAACCCCTTTAAGCCCTTCCCGATAATTCATCCCGCGCACGCCGGCAGCCCATTGCTTTCAGTGGAACCTGCTGTATTGCCGGCTCCATTGAATTCAATGGGCTAACATCGTTCTTCTCTGCCACAGCTGTTACTGCTGTGGCAGAGGAGAACGATCTTTATGCTGACAGTGTGGGGGGGGGGGCACTCTTGCCGCTATTGTGGCTTAATAGTGGGACCTGGGAACTTGAGATGCAGCCCAACATGTAGCCCCTCGCCTGCCCTATCCGTTGCTGTGTCGTTCCCATCACTTTCTTGAATTGCCCCGATTTTCACAAATGAAAACCTTAGCGAGCATCGGCGATATACAAAAATGCTCGGGTCGCCCATTGACTTCAATGGGGTTCGTTACTCGAAACGAACCCTCGAGCATCGCGAAAATTTCGTCCCGAGTAACGAGCACCCGAGCATTTTGGTGCTCGCTCATCTCTAATTCTGACCATATGGGGGTGTCTAGTCAGATTTCTTCTTGGTCCCTTGTCTATCCTGTTTTTGTGTATTAGAAAATCCGGTGTTCTCCTTGCAATGCAATAACTCTCTCTTAAAGTACTCCTCCATGTCACTGCAGAGTTCTGTTTTATCAAATCCATAAAACAGAATGTAAGCCCCTCCTGGAAAGCACACCAAGCTCCACATATGTGAGTTTGTCAGATGACAGATTAATAGCACAGCTAACTTTACCTGTGTAAACTCATACATGGGCATACAGTACATACCTGTCCTGTGCAGCATGAACCTGATGACAAGTTCCCATTAGGGGTTGCTAGTAAATAAACTTTATTATGGTAATTATCCTTGGCTATCGCTATTGTTTATCATAATAAACATTCCAGTAAATAATACCATGCAACCAGGGGCATAGCTAAAGGCTCACAGGCCAGGGTGCAAAAGTTTATCTTGGGGCCCCAAACTTCTCTTAACCCCTTGACGCACAGGCGTAACTTGAAGCTCCTGGGCCCCAGTGCAAAACCTGTGACAGGGCCTTCAAGTATAATGTTTTACTCATAGTACTGGGCTCCCTTAATGGAGAAGAGAGGTCTTATGGGCCCCCTAAAGTTCGTGGACCCGGGTGCACTCACATCCCCTGCAATCCCTATAGTTACGCCAGTGCATGCAACAAAAGCAATCACTGTCCTCATGTCATTTCTAATTCTTTATTTTTGCCTGCCTTACAGCACAGCTCTAACGTAGTATAAATACACATAATTAGTTTATAAAATAACTTATAGATTTATACTTAAAACATTTTGGACTTGAAATGTGTAGTAAATATAACAGTGGGTAAAATGCTAGTATAAATAATTTACGGGAGAATTCTATGGGCTTATTACCAAGCAGTCTTTTTAAGATGCTGATACACATGTTCGATCTGCATGACTGAGACAACTAAATGCAGACTTTTCAGCAAATCCAGCAATTAATAAAGTAGAACTCCAGTTGCTAGTGGCCAAAGGTCACCTACAAAAAAGTCAATTATTGAACATTTTGATTAATGACACAACATTCCTAAGATGTTTGAGCCAAGCTTTTCAGTAACAAGTACAGAACCATTGTTACTGTATGTACTCACCTTACCAAATAAGATGAATGGACTGTTTGTTTCGCTTGAAATTGAACACTCTAAATAAGTGGATTTACCACCTGAAAACTAGGTATTTTGGAATATCATCGTGCACATATTAAAAATAAATATCTGTTAAGTAAATTAATTTCACAAATGCAATGAGAGTAGAGGGAAAGTGATTGAAGAAAATGAATATTAATGAATTACCAATGATGCAGGATCTGAGAAGTCAGCATAGTTCAAAAATATATTGTTAACTTTGAAAATCAAATCTTAGGATCCTATGAATTTGCCACTCAAACCCTGTGAGGTGGACATTAGAGATGAGCGAACGTACTCGTAATGAGTACTTACGCACCCGAGTACCGCCATTTTCGAGTACTTCAGTACTCGCGCGTAAAGATTCGGGGGGCGCCGGGGGCGGGGAGAGGTGCGGTGGTGCGGGGGGTAGCAGCGGGGAACAGGGGGGAGCCCTCTCTCTCTCCCTCTCCCCCCCACTCCCCGCCGCAACCCCCCGGCCGCCACGGCCCCCCCGAATTTTTTCGCCCGAGTACGAAAGTACTCGAAAATCGCGGTACTCGGGCGAAAAAGGGGCGGGGCCGAGCACGTTCGCTCATCTCTAGTGGACATATTTGTTACAGTCAGGCTTTAATCAGAAATGATTTTAATGCCACCAGTATAAGAGTTTAAGGCCATGTGTCTCTGAATCTGTTCGTCAATTACCTTTACAGGACTGTACAAAGGATAGGGACAGGCTTAGTGATGCATAGGATATAAGGGTCTCAAAATTGCTAGAAGTAGAGACAATACAACAGATAGAAACGTAGGTGGAGCCTAGGATCTTTTTCTGATCTGCCCTTGACTCGACCTGTCTGTAAAGTAGAGCACCCATCCTGGGAAATGCACATCTGGAGCTCAGAATAGATTCCTATACGTATGTCCCTAGAACTATAGAGTGACTACCAGAAGCACTAGACAAACATGCTACACAACTGAGCAGGACCAAAATACAAATGTATTATCGACATCCTCTGCTAAGAGAAGCCAGATTAAATACCCTAAGAAAGGCACTAATACGCTGACTGAGATGATAGGCCGCTCAACCTGCCTGCCAGCACTATAACAGAAGGGAGCTATTTCTCCCTAGGCACCCAGCACCAAATGCCAATGAACATGCATTGGCATTGGCATCTTGTGGTCCAGCGCTGATGCCATGATGTCACACCAAACCACTCATGCTGCCAAACCTCATCAGGGTGAGAGGCACAAGGGAGCAGAGCAGTTTTATTGTGGATATCAAAGGGTAGTTTTCAGAGTGTAATAGTGTGGTTTACAAAATACATAGGTCCATCATGTTCAATGCAATGTTCATCAGTTAAAATTTATTGAGCACAATTCTGCTTGCCATTCTAAAAAAACTCATGGCAGTCTACTGAAAAGTCAAATAAAAATCAATTTATCATAAAAATAAAATCTTTCCTGACCTTGCTTGCAGCTAAACGTCCAGCTAACCAATTATATTTATACTTTCACATAAAAATTTAGGAGGCTGGAATCGGCACCCGTGATGGGGCGGAGCTACGCGATGATGCGTAGAAGGGGACGGAGCCAGAACGCCGCTCGTTCCGGACCGAACAGAAGCCAGAAGACCCTTCTGCGCAAGTGCGTCTAATCGGGAGATTAGACGCTGAAATTAGACGGAGCCATGGAGACGGGGACGCCAGCGCAGGGAAGGTAAGTGAATAACTTCTGTATGGCTCATATTTAATGCACGATGTATATTACAAAGTGCATTAATATGGCCATACAGAAGTACATAACCCCACTTGCTTTCGCGAGTCAACCCCTTTAAGGGGTTAATATATGGATCTACTTTACATACAATTGTTGATAATAGTTTGACTATGGTATAGCTAAATGAATATTACAGAACATTATAACATAGTCTAGTGTAGCATTGAAAATAGCTGTAGCACCAACGAAAGCAAAATATAATGGTTAGACATTTTCAAACTGACTTTAATCAATGTTTAGACATTTAATGAAAGAACCGCTGTGCTATTTAGATACACCCCATGTGAAAAAAGTGCATTTATCAGCCACTGCAATTGAAAAATGTTAACCTGACAGCAACAATAAGGATAATCCTGATTCCCTATGACTCTTATAAGTTATTCAAAGCATTATTCATGCTTCAATAAGTAGTTCTCTTTGAGAAGGTTATTACTAGTCAACAGAGAAAGAGCAAACAATAAAAAACCTTGAATCTATATAATTGTTAAAAAATGCTTCAACATTTAGATACTACACTAAACTTATGATTGTTCTTATAGAGTTTTATTTCTTATATACAGTAATATTTGGATTTATTTCCAAATTTAATTTATCAATTTCTGCATTCTTTTTTCAACCTCACATCCTAAATGTTCATGATCTGCTTGCTCCTGGCACCCTTGGCAAACAAGTGATTTTCTTCAATAAAGCCACGGTCAGCCAATCATTTCTCCTACAAAGCCTGCTGCAGGGCAAATGTAGTGTTATATGTTGTGTTATATGTTGGCTATTCAGTTTTTAAATCCACTTGGGATCGTGGAGCACTATATCTTTATATCATCTCCAACAGATAAGGCTCATTTCAACATAAAGGAGTTATCCCATGTAAAATATTGTTTACAGTTAAATGCAGCCCAAGATTCTAAACATTGTTTGCATTTACACTTATTAAAAAATGTTTACATCCACAGATATTCCTATACCAATGTTTGAAGAGTGCCCCCTGCTTTTTCTATTAATGAGCTGTTCTGTGTCCAGTACACCTCAATAAACATTTCAATACCATAAAAGGGCAAATGTGACAGCATAAACGGTGCAATTTCAGATAGATTTCTTTATTCCTCTCGATCAGAAAAACATGATGTTTCAACTTGACTTGATAAAGACTTCATCGAGTCGAAACGTTGTGTTTCTCTGATTGAGAGGCAAAAAGAAATTTATCTGAAATTGCACTGCTTATGCTGTCACATTTGCCCTTTTATGGTATAGTATTGCTTGAAGGAGATGTCCCGCGCCGAAACGGGTTTTTTTTTTTTTAACCCCCCCCCCCCGTTCGGCGCGAGACAACCCCGATGCAGGGGTTAAAAAAACCACCCGCACAGCGCTTACCTGAATCCCGGCGGTCCGGCGTCTTCATACTCACCTGCTGAAGATGGCCGCCGGGATCCTCCGTCTTCGTGGACCGCAGCTCTTCTGTGCGGTCCACTGCCGATTCCAGCCTCCTGATTGGCTGGAATCGGCACGTGACGGGGCGGAGCTACACGGAGCCGCTCTCTGGCACGAGCGGCTCCATAGAAGACTGCTGAAGACCCGGACTGCGCAAGCGCGGCTAATTTGGCCATCGGAGGCCAAAAATTAGTCGGCACCATGGAGACGAGGACGCTAGCAACGGAGCAGGTAAGTAAAAAACTTTTTATAACTTCTGTATGGCTCATAATTAATGCACAATGTACATTACAAAGTGCATTATTATGGCCATACAGAAGTGTATAGACCCACTTGCTGCCTCGGGACATCTCCTTTGAGGTCTCAAGAATCAGACTCATTCAGTGACTTTGCATATCATCATCCAGCCATATATTGGTGTGAAGACTGTGCTGTTGGCATTCCTTTTTTTTATCTTCAATAAACATTTCAAGGTGGGTCACGCACTCAGTCTTGCTTATCTTTCTGCTCTATTGGGTATGTGGAGGAAGGAATCCTTGATGTGATGCTTCTTTTGAAGTTGGTGCATCTTCTCTTATGTCAGAAGAGCTGCTGAGCAAGTGATAAGAGAGTGAGATAGTTTCACTGGAATTACAATTGCTCAGAACCTCTTCTGACAAGCAGGTGATGCAGCTTCAAAAGCATAGCTCACCACACCACAGATCCCTGCTGAGCAGAGAGAGTAGCAAGACTGAGCATATGTTACCAACTTAGAGCATTGACCGAAGTAGACCGGTCATAGAAAGTCTATTAAATAAAAAAAAGCAGATGGCACTAATCTAACATTATGTCTGTAATATTTGAGCATATAATCATCCAGTGCCCTGGTGAGAAGGCCAATATGACTTACTCTTTTACTCTTCCTAAACCTTTTTATTTAACTTTTTTTTCTAATATGCAAAGCTTACAAAATTAATCTTTAGAATGAATCCCTTTAAAACGGAAAAGTTTAAACCTAAACCAGAACTCAAGGAGGTTTCCTACTCTCCTCAAATAATTAAAAAAAAAATTATAATGAGGACTATATAACTTCTTTGCTTCCAATATATTTATTGATAAGTAACAGGAAAATCACAATTCTAACTTAATCTGGCAATCATATAAAAATAAGTTGAAAAGATCAAGAGAAAATTTGCGTCTTTAATTTTCTTAATGAGCAGTAGCTGTTAAAGTCTTCGTAAATTGTTGCTTTTGATTTGGCCAGTATCCATAGCACCTTTACAGTTGATATGATTTGCCAAAGTCATAAAAAGCACTCTTTTTTGTTAGATTCAATTAACTTTCTCCACAGAGACTTAAGACTAACTAAAGGAAAAATAAATTTACACTTTAAGGCACTTAAAGAAGTTTGATGAGGCATTTCGCCAGACAGCTTGGTGATGCTTATGCTTCTTGGATTTTTTTCCCACAGATCAAGTGAATAATTGGAGAACATCATTCCCAAATATTAAAGTCTGGCATCACTCATAAGTTTTAAGTGATTTTAAAAATTAACTAATTGCAGTAAAAGAGCATGAATTTTCATGTTTTTTGCCAAATGCCTGTTATCATTGGGAAAGACACTGGAGATTGAAAAGTTATCTGAGCATATTGCAGTAATGAAATAAAGTGCAACGATAAATACACAGACTTGTTTTTACCAACTACTAAAGGGGACAATTTATTACACAGGATAAAGCCATAAGAACTGAGCATTCTTAAATACCCTTATATTGTAATATGTGTGATTTAAAAAGACAGAGGAAGACATAGATGTTATTATAGCTCAGCTCCATTCCCTTGATTAAGGGTGAGTTGAACCCTCGTGCACAGTTTATGGGCAAGAATGGAGTAGTTTCATAATTCTTTTTTCCTAATCGTGTACAACCTCTATAATTTTAGGTATGCAAAACTGTGTTTTCAGGCATTGTCTCTGCAATCTACTTGAAGCGCTCCCACACACTTGTGTTTTTTTAATGCTACAATACCGCTGAGTATTTTTAACGTGATTGTCAATGGGACTTTCCAATGTTAAAAACGCATTGTACAAAAATTGCAAAGCACAAACTTGCGATACATTTTTAACATTAGAAAGTCCCATTGACAATCATGTTAAAAAAAACGCAAGTGGGTGTGAGCACGAAGGCATTAAGTTTTTAGCACATTTATTTTAGAATATCAAGTACTGTATTAGCAATGCCTGATTTATGCCTCAGAAGCATGTAGATATAAAGGGGCACATTTACTTAGACCAGTATTTGATACACTGGTCTAAGTAACCTGTTTGAAAGGGTAAGAGCAACAAATATATTAGGAGGTACAAGCCTCTTAATACATTACTCTCATCTGGTGGCACTTCTGTGCACCAGATGGAAACCTATGCCAATTACAAGCACTCAAACAGTTCCATCTGTTATGTTCGTGTGGGCAAATAAGCACAGGCCCACATGAATGTGCCCAAACAGGGGTTACGGACCACAAACAAAGGAACCTAAAACAGATTTCAGACTCGAAATGTTGACGGAAAAACCAACTGGACAGAGAACTGCATACTGCGGACTGGGTTCACAGACAGACAAAAGATAGGGACTGACAAATGACCAAAAACACTCACCTTGCATACTTGTACACATAAGCAGATGATATAGCTATAAAAGGTACAAGGTATTGGTTCGCATATTGGCCAAAATACCTAAGCCTGCAAGCCACGAGCAAGGCTCCTCGTTGTCTAGGTTCCTATACTTTCAAGACAACATCTACCAGAGGACCATAAGGGCCACCCTATCCCACACACGGCAAACAAACTCAGCAGGACAAGGCAGAGACAAACTCACATAAAACAAACAGAAAATAAATGTAAGAACGGACAAGAACCAACAAGACACCAAGCACACAGCAAGCTACAATGGACAAGGATACATGACTGCTCACCCTGTACACCAAAAAGACACTGACAGGAGCTGGGTATATATGTAAGCAAAGACCTAGGGAATTGGCTAGCAGGAGATCCCCACACCCAGCCAGCTCAAATCATTCCACACCTGGGGTTGTGCTGCTAGAATCAATAGTACTACAGGTCCCAGCAGCACAAATTAACAGTACCTCGCCTTTAAAAAAGGGGCCTTTACGCATTAATAAAATTATGCAACTCCTCCAAACCGCGCACATGTACAGGATTTATCTAGAAAGGCTCTGACACCAAGGCAAAGATGGAAAAATGGGAGAGAGTAACAAATAGGGCACCTAAAGCGAGGGCTACTGTGCCTTACACAACTGGCCTCAGCCACAGTAGCCTGCAAGGAAAAGTGCACTAGTCCAGAGGGGAAAACTAGGCAATCCTCCTACTGACACAATGACCTATAGGACTTATTCATACAGGCCTATTACCGGATGAACAGCAAGAAAGGACCAAAACACAGGTACATACAACAGGGGTCTGCAGCAGACAGTTAGGCTGGTCATTTATTACGTCTCCTGGGTGCATCTCGCAACAGCATGGACACCCGGACAGAATTCAGACTGAAAAATGCAGGATGGGTAAAGGACAGAGCTGGAACTCAGAACACTGAATGGGAGACTGACTCTAGGCTGCAGGGAGAATGGCAAGGCCCTACCTACAGGCAGAGCGATCGCTTCGATAAAGGCAGCCCCGTGCTGGAACCTTGGACCTGACAAGCCCTGCAAAGTAGGTTAACGGAACCAGGCGGCAACTGAGACATTATGCATAACACAACATGCAAAATAATATATGAACACCACTCAGAAGTCATGCATGCTACCAATACAACCACAAACTGTATAGAGCCACCACAACCACTGTACAAAGGGAAGGGACGCCAGGCATCAACCATCTGGCATACAAGGAACACAGTAGCTGGCATCACCTAGCCTGCACCATGCACAAGAACATCCGATGTTTGGAGGCTGCACCTGCCAAGGGAAAAGCAGAAACCTGCGAGTGAAATGCACCTATGTGGTCACCGTACCACACACTACTGGATGCACTGCTCCAGAACTACAGGTCCCAGCAGTACAACCTAACACCATCAATGGAAAAATAAAAAATGGATGCCAAAAGGCAGCAACTGTAAGCTATTTTTTAAAGGTTTATATTTTTTAAATGAGCAAAGCAATTAAAACTATATAAATTTGGTATCACCATAATTTTACTGACCCATAGAATGAAGTTAACATGTAATTTTTTATCACACAGTTAATATCGTAAACACCAAACAAAACAATTGCACAATTGCATGTTTTTCCCATTTTAGTCCACTTAAAAACTTGTAAAGGTTTTTCAGTACATCAATTAGTACCTCTAAAAAAGCAGTGTTGCCTGAAAAACACAGTCCTTCATATGGCAATATCCAGAGAAAAATAAAAAAAATCATGGCAATCTAAGGGCTCCCACACACTTGCGTTTGCGTTTTTTGTTAACGCGATTGTCAATGGGACTTTCTAATGTAAAAAACGCAACGCAACGCAGTGCAACTTGCGTTTTTGGTGCATTGCGTTGCGTTTTTAACATTAGACAGTCCGATTGAGAATCGCGTTTACAAAAAACGCAGACACAAGTGTATGGGAGCCCTCAAGGTGAGAATGAACAAAAAATGCCCAAGGCGTTAGATAGCTTGTCTGCGTATTAACTCAGATTTAATGGCTAGCCTTCCTGGATTTTGCCGCCTACATTGCCCCGAAATTTGTAGCTCTTTGAAGTATCTGTTGCGATCGTGACCAAAGCGGACTGGGTACGCACACGGGTTTCAAGCAACTGACCCTGTGCTACAAGGGGGATGACAGTGCCCTACCTAAGAAGGGACATTGCCCCAATAAGGACAGCCCAGCGGTCTTCGGATCTGGGCCCTAGCTGATCCTAGGAGCCACGCACCAGAACAGGATGCATTCACATGCCACATGACAGGGACTGAACAACAGGACACACAAAGCCAGAATACACTGCATACAGCAGCCACAATGCAAACACTAATAGCAGATGATAAGCTGAATATAAATGCGAGGTGTTAGTTCATACATTGGCCAATGAACTTAAGCTGCAAGCCTCGGCAAGGCGCCTCGTATCTTGCAGTCCCTACACTAGCAAGGCACATCTACTAGAGGGCCCTAGAGGCCAATCCTAGTGCAGACATAGCAAACAAACTCAGCAGACCAAACTGACACAAAATAAACGTACAAATGGACATGAACCACAAGGCACAGATCACACAGCAAGCTGCAACAGAACAGGTAGAATGTAACAGATACATCCAAACAGTACAAGACCAGCATCAGACTGAACAGGAGCTGGGTTTATATGTGAGCACAGACACAGGGGATTGGCTAGCAGGAAGTAGCACACCCAGCCAGCTCAATCAATTAACCCCAAGAGTGCTGTGCTGCTGGAAACACAGTAGTACAACATGTCTCAGCAGCACACATAACAGTATCTCTCCAGTTTTGACCTCTGGCTTGGACTTTGGCTGTGCCTTTGTTGCCACCTTCTGGGTTTTTTCGCTTTTGATTGTTCTTTTGGTTTTGCCCCATGGCTACTTCTGCCTATTTCCTGGTTCTCACATTAAGACAATGTCCCATTGCCAGTCAGTGAATACTCTGAGGATCATGACCTGGGAATCAGACTGGTTAAGTCTAAATCTATTACAGGTGTCCCTTGTGAATAATTTGAAGATCCTGGGAACCTCACACCTTTTTTTAGTCAGTGCCAGATTGGTTGCAACCCCAAGGTTCTACTTTCTGAAGCGCTCTTATTAACAAAATGTAAAAAAAAATCTCTCCCCTTATGCAAAATACGTCTAAAATTAATTTGAAATACATTTATATTTTTGATCATAAAGCTTACAGTCAACAGTAGTGTGAGAGCAGAATTCTTTGTTCTTCATATTTAACTTTCAAAAGTTGGGAAAGTAAAAGTTAATAGAAAGGGAAGAAACACCATCAAATCCCTGATGTGTTCTATATTTACTTCATTGTTATGACTTAGAGACAGGAATTCAGATATACAGTATATTGTTAATTTTGACATATTGAAGACACAATATTTTATTTTATTTTTGTCTCTTGGCATTCCATCAATCATAACTGATTTTTTTTTTCTTCCAACTTAGCTCAATGAGGCCGTGTTCTTGCCCATGGACATCTTACTGTGATAATATACAGTACTTTCAAGGTTCTGTAACAGTTTTTTAGTCCTAGTAAAACAATTTGATGTTCTTCTAATATTACTTAGTATTGAAGGGCTGGCATTCTACTTTACATAGGAATTTATTTAGCCATTTAGTAACCTTTTTGGTCTGCTGATGAACCTCATAGGACTATATTGGAACTATGTGTGCATTATAGCAACTTTGTATTGTACTGAGCTGTATGTATTGTAACTTTATTCTGATGATGATATATGTTTTCTTTATGATTCTGACTTGAATTTGTCCATGGTTTGATTATGCAAAATCTAGAGTTTTAAGCTTTTTTTTTTTTTTTAGAATGATGGAATAAAGCTACATTTTTATTGAGATTTAGTACTTTGCTTTGTTTATAGGTTTTCATGTATATTCTGAGAGCATTCCCAATTGTATTGAGCAGCAGTATTTGGGTCTATTTTTTTAAATTCCTCATTGTTTCATGACAACTTAAGGGCATAACATGTCTAGTATTGATTCCAAGTGTTGAATTTTTGAATTTGTAATTGGCAGCTTTCATGGGAACTCTCAATGTGGTCCGATGTTTTGAATCTATTGGTTGAACACACTGTCACTCAGGGGCCTCAATGAGGTATTAGAATGCATTTAAACACACACTCCCTCTTCATCCTATGATATTTTACATATGCTATTAAAAAAAAGTGTAGACGAGAAAATTAATAAAGGGCCATATTACATATATATTTGTTTTTTTTATGTGTTTTTAGCCAAGTTTTATTTGGTATACTTCCTCCATTTATTTTATTTAGTATAATTCCTTCACATGTGTTGTTTTTTTATTGTTTTTTGAGTTTTTCAAATTTTAATATACTATTTTACTTCACCTTCTATATTGTACTCATTACAGTGATATTCCATTGTGGTTTTATTTTCAGTCTGCTTTCACTTATTTTAGAATTATCTGTATGTATATTTCAGCTAATTATTTTTCCCATGAGTTTTAGAATTTGCATTTCCTAATTCCTATACATATACCTTTTTAGATTTTTTTATTTTAATTTTTGTGTTCCTATATCTTTTATATGGGTTTTCATGGGCATATTGTCCTTATTATTGTTGTGACATACTTAGGATCACCCTAATTAATAGTGGCATATATGTTTGGTAACAACCTTGTTTGCAGTTCAGTTTGGAAAGACCTGAAGAAGGTGCAAGTTTGACACCAAAACACATTGCATTTGTTTCTGTACCTTCAGTACAGAATAAATTTGTATTTTCTTGACTGGTGCCTATAGCTTCTACTTTGAATGGAAATGTGGGTTGCTGTAAATGCCATCCTCCATTCTTCAGAGGGATTCAGTCAGAATTTCCATTTTAGTAATGGTATTGTGACTTTGCTTAGAGCTATATATCCATTGCTACCCATGATTCCAAGCTGTTAGTCCACAACTAACATTAGTATATTGTAGACTTCTTAACATGACTACTACTGTAAGTAATATTACAATGATATTGATCTAGCACAATACAAGGTCCATTAATGCAGAACACACAAAAGTATTGTATGTTTCAGAAAACAAGTTGTTAATAATCCTTCAAATGCTAAACAGAAGTTTTGTTCCAGTAAAGACCTATTTAAGCTTCTAAAGAGAACAACGAGAATATAAAGTTCCTTGCAATATAATATGGGATTAGTTGCCTATTTCTCTGTCTCACAAGCAAAAACCCACAAATGTAATATATACAGTACATTTCATCACAGCAATACAATCCTCTAACAGCCTTTATTCACTAATATTTCCTCAAGGATTTCTTTTATGCCTGCTATAAAAGAAAGATGCTCTTGATGGCAGCAGTATTCTAATCATCATGTAAAATGTAAGATGTTTTTACTCCCTTGGCTTTAAAACATGTTTATTCACAATCTAGCTATACAAACGCTGAAAGCATGGTCTCAAGGTAGAAAAAATGCATTGTATTCTTATATAACACTAAAATGAATGTGTTTGGCGAAGATACTAATTATTAATGATATTTTTAAAGTTTTAACTATACAAAAAACATGATTATTAGCTAATAATTAATGAAACTCGTAAACTTTCCCCTGAACAGGTGCAACAACAGGAACGTGCTGCTTACTAGAAAATCTTTCACAATACCAGACACAAGTCTAGAAAAGATTTATATGTCAGCAATTTAAGTATTTTGCCAAAAAGAAGGTTATCCCTTACTTACATTATAGGGAATAACATTTTGATTGGTAGGGGTCGAGTGAGTATCTTCTAGATAAATGGAGTGATGGTTGAGCATATGCACTGCTGCTCTATTGTTTTCAATGGGAGAGCTGGAAATAGCTGAGTTCTCTGATAGTCCCATTAAAATGAATAAGGCTTTGAGAGATAAATTATATGTCCTGAGGAGGGATGCTAAAAATGCAGTAAAATAAAATAAACAAACAAAAGTTCAAAATTCAGTCATTATCTATGGGATTATTCCAATTAATGGTGGACTGTATACTTACCCTAGTTACTCCTGGCTTTTATTTAGTTGTTGGCACTGCTGCACAAGGTACTGATGTCATGCAGAATCAGCATATAGTATGTAGAGCTGCACACTATTTAGGCGATAGTGGTGCTCCGTTCCCCACTACCCATATAACGGCATGGACGCTGTGCTAGCGTAGCCCACAGCAGCAATGTTAAGTCCCGCCCCAGATGCAGGGACTTTTGCTGTGGGAAAGAGTCACCCCTCTGCTGGCCCAATGCTACGCTGATAGAGAGGAAGCACATTGGGTGCTGTAGTGAGGTGCATGGAGGTTACTGTTTAATCCCTTGCTCCCTTGCCAGAGTGCTGCAGCTGGAAACAGGGGTGAATGATCACTGCCATTTGTAGGTGCATGAAAGGTGCCATTTTTGTGAAGCCTCAGGTGAGATAGTGCAGGGGGTTCCACCTCCAGGAATGATGCAAGAGTGATGCGAATAACACATCACCACCCAAAATATCAGCCCCTACAGGTAAAAATCTTGGGAAAAGTTTAGCACCAGTGGTATACTATATAAAGGCTAGAGTTGCATCACAGTGCAAGTCGCAGAAGTCAGAGGGAGAGAGAAACTGTGTGTGTTGCTTAGAAACAGCTGTAGCAGTACTGGGCAAGCTGCAGCAGGGGATTGCAGGGGATGTGATGGCTGTCACAAATGCAGAGGGCGGTGTGGGTGCAGTCCTTATCCTAGAGGCCAATGCAAGTGAAATCCAAGTAACGATGCATCAAAATGGCCTCATAATCCAGGAGACAAAAGATTGCAGCCCGTGTGGAAGAAAAGGGAGACTCCCTTCCTGCAGGGGACATGGTCACCAATCAACAAAAGCTGCAAGAAATGTAAGACCAGTTCAACGAATTTAGTGTATGCACACTAGGGATAGGGATAGGAACTATGACAGACGATCTCGGACTGAGGGAGTATCTACCCAGGGACTGTGATATTGGCAATGCAAGAATTGGGATGACACAATGGGATGTTTCCTGTTTATTAAAATAATGGGAGTTATATGATGTTTACCCAATGGGAGCTATAGGATGCTCACATGATATAGGATTTTCATTGATGTGTGTAAAACGATGTGATGAGGGACAGAGTACTTCAGGGATAGCAGTACTATGTGCTATAATGAGATAACATGAATTGAAAATGAGATGAAAGTGGATGTTTGGCCACGAGGTTGACATGCTACAGACCTTTGGTAATACGGAGTACAATGATGAGTATTAAGTACCATGAGGACAGTGGTTAGTGATGATGGATATAACTACAAGTACGAAGTGCCTTGTCCTGCTGAAATAATCCCTTTATGCATAATATACATGGTGGCAAAACACACCAAGGAAAGTAGAGGAGATGTATCCTGCATTTATAGTGCATTTAACTGGCATGCTGTTAAATACTGAAGCAGAGATGAATGTTACAAGTGTGATGCCCGGTTATTTATGCAATATTTAATCATTTGTGTCCTCCTATGGAGCAAAATCACTAAGTAATTAACCCCTTTGTTCGATAAAACATCCTGAATTTGTGTCGCACCAACAAATGCAACTGGTCAAACACTACATCGTGATACTGGATGGAGTCAAGACACAGTGCAGTTATCCAGAGCTGAATAAAGGACTGAAGCAATTAGGATAAATTTATGATCTTGTCTAGGGACTAAAAATAATTTTTTTGAGTAATCTAGAATTTGAGGAGTCTGGTTTGAGATGTCTGAATATTTTTAGGGGATCTAGGGTCTGAGTTATTCAAGGGGGTCTGATCTTGGGTCTAACATTAAAGGGGTTGTACCAAGAATACAAGTTATCCCATATGCAAAGGATAGAGGATAACTTGCTGATCCCTGGTGGTCTCACCACTGAGACTCCCACCAATCTCAAGAATGCACGCTCCATTCTGCACCCCCATAGTGAGTGGGAGACTGAATGGTGTGCTGTTCTCTCAAACACACTAATGTTCCATTCATTTTCAATTGGACTGCAGAGATTACAGAGTGAAAGCTCTTGGGTATTTCTATCAGTTTCATTGCAATGATCTTGCATACTCAATGAGCACTCTATTCATTGTGACGTCATTGTAGAAAAAGTAATGACAGGCAGAGGGGACAAACGACCGCATTCTTGAGATCGGGGGTTATCATCGGTCAGCAAGTTATCCTATATATTGTGGATAGGGGATAACTTGTAATCTTGGTTTAACCACTTTAATATAAGGGGTCTGAATATATTCAGGGTGTTTGGGCCCTGAAATTAATTTATGGATCTGATTTGGGTTTGATATAGGGAGTCTGAATGCATTTAACTCAACTATTTTACATAAACCACACTCCTCAGATAGGGCATGCCCATTTTCCTGAAACCAACTGCTCAAATATCACTCTATGAAGGGTTCTCACGGATTGACATCTACAGTATGTACATTAGGGTTTCCTTTTAACAAACCTTTATTTGGGGCAGAGTTTCAGCTTCTTATGTCTATGACAAGGTTCGGCTTAAAGACCATGAATTTTTTACTAATGACAATGAAGAAATATAACTGTTGCTTCAAGTCGTGGAAGAAAATCGCAAAGCTGTTCCAACACAGATTACCAAGAAGTCTGCTGTTCAGTCCTTAAGCATTGACTGACAAGTATTTGTGTCATAATTGTGACTATTTTTATATATTTGGAGGTATTTTTGCAGGAAAAGCTCAAATGTGTAGAATGTCATTGTGGTTCTCTTGCAAAAGCAAATTGTTAACATTCATGCTGTATTTCTCATAATATGCATGTTTCAAGCACCATCTTGCAGTTGGAATTTAAAACAAAAACTTAACCCTAACATTACTATTAGCAGATGTCAGAAATTGGGAAGGTGTCTTGCTGTATAGCTGACACTTTTTTTTGCCATATCTCTATGGGCCATTCTTATGTAAATATGGCATGCAAATAGGCCAAATACCTCTCTCATAGAGACTCTATCATGCATCTAAGTGGGAATACCTTTATAATTTGATGCCACATTGCATTTTTTTCCTGTTGTATCTGCACATAATCTCACAGAATAACCCTCCCTATACCTCTGTATCAAAATGAAAGCATATGGAGAAACTGTAAAGGCCTATACATTTGGATGGGTGACATATTACTGCTTTGTAGATCTCAGAGCTTCATAAAATTATACTATAGCCCTGTTCAATCTTCAAAACATTTAATATTTCCTCTGGCAGGGTCATATTTCTCTTTTACAATGCAATGAAAGTTGATAGATACACCTTTAACCCCTTGAGTAGCACGCCCGGAGATTTTCCGGGATGAGCTCCACTGCTGATAGTGATATAGCCCGGAAGATTTCCGGGCTATGTATCACTATGGAAGCTGCAGAGCCCAATGCCACAAGCTGTGGCATTGTGCTCTGCCTGCACAGACCCACACAGAGTAGTTCAGGTCTTTGAAATAAGAAGCAGGAAGATACTGCTGATCTGCCGGCAATCTCCCACTTTTAATTTTAAACTCCTACACTAGTTTGTATACAGGGTGCCATAGAGACTGTCGGCTTGTCAGAAGCAAGCCGATGGTCTCTGTGGCAGGGAGAGCTGGTGCTTGGCTGTCAGAGGACAGCCAGGCACCAGCTCTTACAGCAGAGATCAGAGAAAACCTCCGAGCTCTGTTGTGTTAACCCTTTACATGCTGCAATCTATGTGACTGCAGCATGTAAAGGGCTGTCACCATCGGACCCCTGGAATGTGATCAGGGGGTCCTGATGAGTCTCTGTGAAAGTCCCCTAAAGGGACAAAAAAAAGTTAAAAAAAAGTTAAAAGAAAAAAAAAGAAAAAAAATTATAAAAAAAAGAAAAAACAAAAACACTTGTCTCCCTTTACTTTGTAAAAAATTTAAAAATAACATTACACATGTGGTATCCCTGCATCGTGATGACCCAGAGAAGGATGTTAGTACACTATTTAACCCCTTAATCACACGGCCCCCCCTTTTTTCCCCCCATTTTTTTTTCCTCCCCCTGTTTAAAAAATCATAACTCTATTATTTATTCATCAACGTCACTGTATGCAGGCTTGTTTTATTTGTTGTATTTTTCAATGGTGTTATTTAAAGTACCATATAATGTACTGAAAAACTTTTGCAAAATTCTAAGTGGAGTAAAATGAAAAAAAAACCCGACATTCCGCCATCTTTCAGTACGTTTTGTTTCTACGTCACACAAACTGCAAAAAAATGACATGATAACTTTATTTTACAGGTCAGTACGATTACTACGATCCCAAACTTGTATAGTTTTTTTTTGCTGTAGTACTTGTATTTTTTTTCAAAGACATTTAATTTTTTAAAATTATTTTCTGCTGCATCTTCTGTGCGCACTAACCTTTTTATTTATCCATCGACGTACTTGAGCAAGAGCTCATTTTTTGCAGGATGTCCTGTAGTTTAGGTTAGTGCTAATTTAGAATACATACGACTTTTTGATTGCTTTTTATTGCATTTTTTCTGGGAGACAGGGTGACTGAAAAAGTGCATTTGTGGTGTTCTTTATTTTTTTTTTGAACTACGTTCACTATGTGGGGTAAATAATGCACTACTTTGATAGATCGGACATTTACGGACACGGTGATACCAAATATGTATTTTTCTTTTAAGATTGTGATTTTTTTGTTATAGATATGGCAAAAGGAGGGTGATTAAAACTTTTATTACTTTTTTTTTAAGTGTGAAAAAGTCGTGATAAAGAAAAAAAACCGATTACAATTTGGTATTGGCATAATCATACTAGCCTGTAGAATTACTTTAATATATCATTAATACCGCTCAGAGAATGCAGTGAAAAATAAAAATAAAAAACATGCCAGAATTACAGATTTTGTTAATCTTGCCTCTAGAAAAAGTGGAATCAAAAGCGATCAAAATTTTACATGTTCCAAAAAAATTAGATAAATGAAGACTAGAGCTCATCCTGCAAAAAACACGGCCTTCTAGAGCTCTGGCAATGGAAAATAAAATTAATATTGCTCTTGGAATGTGGCGACACAAAAGCAAACCTTTAAGAAAAAAAAATGTTTTAAATGTACAAAAATAGCAAAACATAAATAAAATGTATAAACTTGGTATCGCCGGAATCGTGTGACTCAGAGAATAATGTTATCACACTATTTATTCTGCACACTGAACGCCGTAAAAATGAAATCCAAAAAATAAATGGCAGAATTTCTTTCTTTTTCCCCAATCTCCCCACAATTTTTTTTTACAAAAGTTATGCAATACATTATATATACCCAAAAATGATGCCATCAAAAAGTACAACTTGTCCTGCAAAAAACAAGCCCTCATGTGGCTGTGTCAATGGAAAAATGAAAAAGTTATGGCTCTTGGAACGCGACTTCAAAATTTGTTGAAATTAAATGATTAGACCATTTAAAAAACCTGCCCTGGTGAGTCTGACAGGGTGGTAAGAAACCCGCCACTCAAGGGGTTAAAGGGGTTGTCCATTTGTAAACAATATTCATTGTCTTAAATGTGTGAAATACAGCTTCATATAAGGAATCTACGGATTGAATTTTTGTGAAATTAGATTTTCTAGTTAGCGTTTTCTAATTCGATAGACTTATTGGTATTACATTGTGCTTCAATTAAGATTATTATAATGAGACTTGTCCTTTCTAAGTGGCGATGAGGGTTTAGTAGCAGGAGACACTATATTTGCACATCCTACTTACTACATTTTGTACACAAGATTGTTAAACCAGTGATAGATTTTTGTTAACACACACACTTTTTGAATGAACTGGCCATACACATACATTTGATCAATAATCTGCAGCACCATTTGTACAAATGCTGTTCTTTCCTGGTCAATGAATGGGAACTGTTTTAAAATAAAGTGAATAAAAAAAAATTGAGCTTGCACAAAATAGCAAGCTATCATCCGAATTTGGCTAATTACACTACACAACATGTACTATCATAGATGATAGTTTGTGTCATTATTTTCGAACTATCGTTTTCCAAAATGGTCAAAAGTAGCCATTTTGGGCAACTTTAATCTCATGTGTCGAATTCTGGTAGTTGTTGCTTTCAGTTGTATGTACGTTTTAGTTTTTATCTCAAAAGGCAAAATATCACAAAGTGTTCCAAAGTTATTGTGTTTTTATTCTTCATGCAAAGAGATTTGACTCCCCCCCTCTCAAAAACACAAAGAAAAAGTAACTTTAGTTCTTTAATTATTTAAAGGATAGCTAACCTTTTAATAAATTTCCGATATGTCATAGTGACATGTCAGAACTTTTAATCAGTGAGGTCTGGGTGCTGAGACCCATGCTGATCTCTAAAATGAATAGACAAAAGCGCTCAGCTGAGCACTGTGCTCTTTGGGATACCATTACAGGTAGTACATAGACTCCAAAGATTTTCAATGGAGGCCATACACTGTTCCAAGCAGTGACTGAAATGGGCACAGCTCTCATATGTGCGTTTCTATTTCTTCATATTACAGATTGGTGCGAGCCTCAGCATCCAGACCCTCCAATCAAAACTTCTGATTTGTTACTATGACATATCAAAAGTTTTTAAAAAGGTTAGTTAGTTATGCTAAGTAATTCATGGTGCAGAAAATATAATATTTATAATTTACTCATCTACTCATTGTTTATGATTAGTTAATATACATGGGTTACCAACTGCATATACAACTTTTGACAACTGCAATGATGTATTGTAATCTTAGACCTCATTCAATAGATAGCCACCATGTACAGGTTGCTAAGTGGAGATTCAGAGGCTGTATGTGAAAAGTGGCTGTTAGCTGCTACATACCGTGTTTCCACGAAAATAGGTCCTACTCCGATAGTAAGACCTATCCCAGCGGTGTCGGCGGCGTCCCGGCAGTCTGGCGGTGATGGCGGCGGCAGCGGCGATGTCCCAGCGGCAGCGACGGTGTCCCGGCAGCGTCGGCAGCGGCGGTGTCCCGGCATTCGGCAGCGGCGGTGTCCTCCTCCATCTTACAGCTGCCTTCTGCTGGTGACGAAGCTTTGAATACCCCGCCTCCAGCAAAGCAAGTGCTGTGATTGGCAAATCGAGCACCAGCAGCCAATCACAGCAGGCGCCCTATGAGCCAGTCACAGCCATTCAGTGAATGACATCACTGAATGGTTGTGATTGGCTCATCGAGCGCCGGCTGTGATTGGCTGCTAGCGCTCGATTAGCCAATCACAGCCCTCACTTTGCTGGAGGCGGGGTATTCAAAGCCCCGTCGCCAGTAGAAGGTATCTGTAAGGCCAGGAGGATGCCACGCCATCACCAGACACCATCGGGAGGAATTAGGACGCCGCGGACCAGATAAGTAAAAGGCCTCCCCCGAAAATAAGACACTGTGCCCTTTTTGGGGCAAAAAAAATATGAGACAGTGTCTTATTTTCGGGGAAACACGGTATATAGCTCCATGCATAGAGTAGCCAACAGAGAATGCAATTTTTCCCATTACATTTATTGAATCAGACAGAAAAAATGTGGAGGTAAAGTATTGCCCCATAAACTAATTTGGAAAGAATAATATCATTGTGCACATGAGGCCTTAGAATGCACAATTTATCCAATGTAATTCCATATTTAGTATGAATTATTGTGCACTGAATCATAAATGATGGTGCCTATACCTTTTATTTCTCTTGTTTCTAAGAGAGAATACCTGTATAATATAAAATGTGATAGAACATTACACAGTTTCTTTTTCCTGTGCTTACATGCACATGGACACTGTAAAAGTTGTGCCCGATATTCTAGAACGCAGTTCAGATTGGGCAACGCAAGTCTATATGCTGTCCAATGTGCAGGACATTGGCATATACTATCTCCGTCTGACAATTGGACATTCTGCAATTTTTTCTAACTTGGACTTTTTGTCCAAGAAAAAGAAATGCCTTGTAAATACACCCATTCAAATAAATGTGTCCTATTTCCGTTCGATTTTTCAAGCTGATTTTTTTTCCACGTGCATGTACCCTAAATCTGTTAAAAAAAAACAAACCTCTTGTGTGTTCCTATGAAGAACATTATTGGTCCATAGTAATCTACGAGTGCCATATTACGGATGTGTATAACACAGGGGCATAATATGGAAAGGAGGATGAGGTCTGTTATCTCTCAAACTTAAAGGAGATGTCCCGAGGCAGCAAGTGGGTCTATACACTTCTGCATGGCCATAATAATGCACTTTGTAATGTACATTGTGCATTAATTATGAGCCATACAGAAGTTATAAAAAGTTTTATACTTACCTGCTCCGTTGCTAGCGTCCTCGTCTCCATGGTGCCGACTAATTTTCGCCCTCCGATGGCCAAATTAGCCGCGCTTGCGCAGTCCGGGTCTTCTCCTCTTCTCTATGGGGCTCCGTGTAGCTCCGTGTAGCTCCGCCCCGTCACGTGCCGATTCCAGCCAATCAGGAGGCTGGAATCGGCAATGGACCGCACAGAAGCCCTGCGGTCCATGAAGACAGAGGATCCCGGCGGCCATCTTCAGCAGGTGAGTATGAAGACGCCGGACCGCCGGGATTCAGGTAAGCGCTGTGCGGGTGGTTTTTTTAACCCCTGCATCGGGGTTGTCTCGCGCCGAACGGGGGGGGGGGTTTAAAAAAAAAAAAAACCCGTTTCGGCGCGGGACATCTCCTTTAAGATTCTTTAGTGCCTTTCGATAAATTATCTAAATCAAAGTAATTTCTAAATCAAAGTAAGTAAAAGGGAATATTAAACATGCTTATTTTGGGTGGTAGTATTAGTGCAGTATTACCAATAACAATATCTTACTGACTAAATAATTGAATGAGAAAGGATAATTTTTATGGCATTTTCCTTTGCTGATTTCATTGCCTACTGTTTTGTATGTTCGGTACAGATTTTATTATCCTTTAAAATTGCCTCCTGAAATTTACTAAAATTTAAAATTCAGATATCCCACTTGTACAATGATATAATTAAATTCAAGTGTGTTATAGAAATTGGCAATAAATGAACTATGGCCTAATAAGGTACAGACAAATTAATGTGCACCATGAGATGCAGATTGTGTAATAACTCATCATTTATTGTTATTTTCTTGAATACATTCACAATTAATTAAAGCAAGATTATCCTGAGATAACTAGCTTCATTAACATACATAATTAGCATTTTTCCACTCCGAGCTAAATATATATAAAATAAAACCAGCTAATTGCTTTTTGGAAAATTGCATTACTACTTTAATAAACAATACATCTAAATCCTTTATAATAATCACATTCCTTAATGAAAGTGCTGTTGATTACTTTACTATTAGAGATGAGTGAGCACCAAAATGCTTGGGTGCTCGTTACTCGGGACGAAATTATCGCGATGCTCGAGGGTTCGTTTCGAATAACGAACCCCATTGAAGTCAATGGGCGACTCGAGCATTTTTGTATCTCGCCGATGCTCGCTAAGGTTTCCATTTGTGAAAATCGGGGCAATTCAAGAAAGTGATGGGAACGACACAGCAACGGATAGGGCAGGTGAGGGGCTACATGTTGGGCTGCATCTCAAGTTCCCAGGTCCCACTATTAAGCCACAATAGCGGCAAGAGTGGCCCCCCCCTCCCAACAATTTTTACTTCTGAAAAGCCCTCATTAGCAATGCATACCTTAGCTAAGCACCACACTACCTCCAACAAAGCACAATCACTGCCTGCATGACACTCCGCTGCCACTTCTCCTGGGTTACATGCTGCCCAACCCCCCCCCCCCCCCCGCACGACGCAGTGTCCACAGCGCACACCAAAGTGTCCCTGCGCAGCCTTCAGCTGCACTCTTGCCACACCACCCTCATATCTATTTATAAGTGCATCTGCCAGAGGAACCGCAGGCACACACTGCAGAGGGTTGGCACGGCTAGGCAGCGACCCTCTTTAAAAGGGGCGGGGCGATAGTCCACAATGCTGTACAGAAGCAATGAGAAATTTAATCCTGTGCCACCTCCATCAGGAGCTGCACACGTGGGCATAGCAATGGGGAACCTATGTGCCACACACTATTCATTCTGTCAAGGTGTCTGCACGCCCCAGTCAGACCGCAGTTTTTTATAAATAGTCACAGGCAGGTACAACTCCGCAATGGGAATTCCGTGTGCACCTACAGCATGGGTGGCTCCCTGGAACCCACCGGCTGTACATTAATGTATCCCATTGCAGTGCCCATCACAGCTGAGGTAACGTCCGATTAAATGCAGGTGGGCTTCGGCCCACACTGCATGCCCCAGTCAGACTGGGGTTCTTTAGAAGTGGACACATGCAGTTACAACTCCCTGTGGACCGACAGCATGGGTGGGTGCCAGGAAGCCACCGGCGGTACATAAATATATCCCATTGCATTGCCCATCACAGCTGAGGTAATGTCATGTTTAATGCAGGTGGGCTTCGGCCCACACTGCATGCCCCAGTCAGACTGGGGTTCTTTAGAAGTGGACACATGCAGTTACAACTCCGTGTGGACCGACAGCATGGGTGGGTGCCAGGAAGCCACCGGCAGTACATAAATATATCCCATTGCATTGCCCATCACAGCTGAGGTAATGTCATGTTTAATGCAGGTGGGCTTCGGCCCACACTGCATGCCCCAATCAGAGTAGGCTTCTTTAGAAGTGGACACATGCAGTTACAACTCCGTGTGGACCGACAGCATGGGTGGCTCCCTGGAACCCACCGGCTGTACATAAATGTATCCCATTGCAGTGCCCATCCCAGCCGATGTAACGACAGTTTTAATGCAGGTGGGCAAAAAATTAATTGGATTACACTGTAGGCGAGGGCCCCAAAAAATTGGTTTACCAACAGTACTAATGTACGTCAGAAAAATTGCCCATGCCCAACCAAGAGGGCAGGTGAAACCCATTAATCGCTTTGGTTAATGTGGCTTAATTTGTAACTAGGCCTGGAGGCAGCCCAGTTAAAATAAAAAGTGGTTCAGGTGCAAGTTTCAACGCTTTAATGAGCATTGAAACGTATAAAAATTGTTTACAAAAATTATATGACTGAGCCTTGTGGGCCTAAGAAAAATTGCCCGTTCGGCGTGATTATGTCAGGTTTCAGGAGGAGGAACAGGAGGAGGAGGATGAATGTTATACACAGATTGATGAAGCTAAAAGGTCCACGTTTTTGATGGTGATAGAGAACAATGCTTCCATCCGCGGGTGCAGCCTACGTATTGTTTATGTATCGCTGCTGTCCGCTGGTGGAGAAGAGAAGTCTGGGGAAATCCAGGCTTTGTTCATCTTGATGAGTGTAAGCCTGTCGGCACTGTCGGTTGACAGGCGGGTACGCTTATCTGTGATGATTCCCCCAGCCGCACTAAACACCCTCTCTGACAAGACGCTAGCCGCAGGACAAGCAAGCACCTCCAGGGCATACAGCGCGAGTTCAGGCCACGTGTCCAGCTTCGACACGCAGTAGTTGTAGGGGGAAGAGGCGTCACGGAGGACGGTCGTGCGATCGGCTACGTACTCCCTCGCCATCCTTTTACAGTGCTCCCGCCAACTCAGCCTTGACTGGGGAGCGGAGACACAGTCTTGCTGGGGAGCCAGAAAGCTGTCAAAGGCCTTAGAGAGTGTTCCCCTGCCTGTGCTGTACATGCTGCCTGATCTCTGCGCCTCCCCTGCTACCTGGCCCTTGGAACTGCGCCTTCGGCCACTAGCGCTGTCGGATGGGAAGTTTTACCATCAGTTAGTCCGCCAGAGTCCTGTGGTATAGCATCACTCTCGAACCTCTTTCCTCTTCGGGTATGAGAGTGGAAAGGTTCTCCTTATACCGTGGGTCGAGCAGTGTGTACACCCAGTAATCCGTAGTGGCCAGAATGTGTGTAACGCGAGGGTCACGAGAATAGCATCATAACATGAAGTCAGCCATGTGTGCCAGGGTACCTGTACGCAACACATGGCTGTCCTCAATAGGAAGATCACTTTCAGGATCCTCCTCCTCCTCCTCCTCAGGCCATACACGCTGAAAGGATGACAGGAAAGCAGCATGGGTACCCTCAGCAGTGGGCCAAGCTGTCTCTTCCCCCTCCTCCTCATGCTCCTCCCCCTCCTCCTCCTCCTCAACGCGCTGAGATATAGACATGAGGGTGCTCTGACTATCCAGCGACATACTGTCTTCCCCCGCCTCCGTTTCCGAGCGCAAAGCGTCTGCCTTTATGCTTTGCAGGGAACTTCTCAAGAGGCATAGCAGAGGAATGGTGATGCTAATGATTGCAGCATCCCCGCTCACCATCTGGGTAGACTCCTCAAAGTTTCCAAGGACCTGGCAGATGTCTGCCAACCAGGCCCACTCTTCTGTAAAGAATTGAGGAGGCAGACTCCCACTATGCTGCCCATGTTGGAGTTGGTATTCCACTATAGCTCTACGCTGCTCATAGAGTCTGGCCAACATGTGGAGCGTAGAGTTCCACCGTATGGGCACGTCGCACAGCAGTCGGTGCACTGGCAGATTAAACCGATGTTGCAGGGTCCGCAGGGTGGCAGCGTCCGTCTTGGAGTTGCGGAAATGTGCGCTGACCCGGCGCACCTTTCCGAGCAGGTATGACAAGTGTGGGTAGCTTTTCAGAAAGCGCTGAACCACCAAATTAAAGACATGGGCCAGGCATGGCACGCACGTGAGGCTGCCGAGCTGCAGAGCCGCCACCAGGTTACGGCCGTTGTCACACACGACCATGCCCGGTTGGAGGCTCAGCGGTGAAAGCCAGCGGTCGTTCTGCTCTGTCAGACCCTGCAGCAGTTCGTGGGCCGTGTGCCTCTTCTCTCCTAAGCTGAGTTATTTCAGCACGGCCTGCTGACGCTTGCCCACCGCTGTGCTGCCACGCCGCGCGACACCGACTGCTGGCGACGTGCTGCTGCTGCTGACACATCTTGATTGCGAGACAGAGGTTGCGTTGGAGGAGGAGGAGGAGGAGGGTGGTTTAGTGGAGGAAGCATACACCGCCGCAGATACCAGCACCAAGCTGGGGCCCGCAGTTCTGGGGGTGGGTAGGACGTGAGCGGTCCCAGGCTCTGACTCGGTCCCAGCCTCCACTAAATTCACCCAATGTGCCGTCAGGGAGATATAGTGGCCCTGCCCGCCTGTGCTTGTCCACGTGTCCGTTGTTAAGTGGACCTTGGCAGTAACCGCGTTGGTGAGGGCGCGTACAATGTTGCGGGAGACGTGGTCGTGCAGGGCTGGGACGGCACATCGGGAAAAGTAGTGGCAACTGGGAACTGGGTAGCGCGGGGGCGCCGCCGCCATCATGCTTTTGAAAGCCTCCGTTTCCACAAGCCTATACGGCAGCATCTCCAAGCTGATCAATTTGGCAATGTGCACGTTTAATGCTTGAGCGTGCGGGTGCGTGGCGGCGTACTTGCGCTCAAACAGTGGCGCTAGCGACGTCTGGACGCTGCGCTGAGAGACATTGCTGGATGGGGCCGAGAACAGCGGAGGTGAGGGTGTGGGTGCAGGCCAGGAGACGGTAGTGCCTGTGTCCTGAGAGGGGGGTTGTATCTCAGTGGCAGGTTGGGGCACAGGGGGAGAGGCAGTGGTGCAAACCGGAGGCGGTGAACGGCCTTCGTCCCACCTTGTGGGGTGCTTGGCCATCATATGCCTGCGCATGCTGGTGGTGGTGGCTCCCCAGCTGATCTTGGCGCGACAAAGGTTGCACACCACTGTTCGTCGGTCGTCAGGCGTCTCTGTGAAAAACTGCCACACCGTAGAGCACCTTGACCTCTGCAGGGTGGCATGGCACGAGGGGGCGCTTTGGGAAACAGTTGGTGGATTATTCGGTCTGGCCCTGCCGCTACCCCTGGCCACCGCACTGGCTCGGCCTGTGCCCACACCCTGACTTGGGCGTCCACGTCCTCTAGGCCTACCCCTACCCCTCAGCATGCTGTATTACCAGTAGTGCAGAAACAGAACGCTATAATTAAATGTGCCACTTATTGGCCTGTGGTTGGAGGCTGACTTCGCTTACGGAACGCACAGCAGAGCCAGGAAATAATTTTGCGCAAGCCTGCTGTAACACTTAGCTGGCTGCGTATGAATTAGGACAACTACCCCCAGCACAGACCCAGTACACTGAGGACGGTCATAGGCAGCCCAAATAGATTTTTTTTCCCAAATGTTTTTGGAAAGGCCCACTGCCTATATACACTGTATATGTCTTCTCTCTCTGCGTCACCACTACTGGCCCTGGAGTATGTAAAATAACTGTAAACTGTTGCACTGTGGACTGGAATACAGCGGTGATGTAACAGCCAACACAGAGCCAGGAAATAATTTTGCGCAAGCCTGCTGTAACACTTAGCTGGCTGCGTATGAATTAGGACAACTACCCCCAGCACAGACACAGTACACTGAGGACGGTCATAGGCAGCCCAAATAGATTTTTTTTCCCAAATGTTTTTGGAAAGGCCCACTGCCTATATACACTGTATATGTCTTCTCTCTCTGCGTCACCACTACTGGCCCTGGAGTATGTAAAATAACTGCAAACTGTTGCACTGTGGACTGGAATACAGCGGTGATGTAACAGCCAACACAGAGCCAAGAAATAATTTTGCGCAAGCCTGCTGTAACACTTAGCTGGCTGCGTATGAATTAGGACAACTACCCCCAGCACAGACCCAGTACACTGAGGACGGTCACAGGCAGCCCAAATAGATTTTTTTTCCCAAATGTTTTTGGAAAGGCCCACTGCCTATATTCAATAAATATGTCTTCTGTCCCTGCCTCACAATATATGTCTTCTGTCCCTGCCTCATCACCACTACTGGCCCTGGACTATGTATAATTACTGCAGGGCGCAATGCTCTGCACGGCCGATATCTATATATATAAAATTGAATGTATGTCTGTCTATGTGCGTGCGTGTCTGCGTGCGTGTCTGTTTGTCCTTTATGCGCTACTACACCATTCATCCGATCGCCATGAAACTTTGGGAAGTTGTTGAGTACACTCCTGGGAAGATTATAGGCATAGTACAAATATCCTACGATAAATGGCTCGCGAGCGTCGTCGACAGTTACGCCCCCCCCCACGTAGATCGAATAAGTAAGCCACCTGCTATTGTGATGTCATCACTGATGTCATCAACATCGGACGCCCTTGAACATGC
Organism: Eleutherodactylus coqui; assembly: GCF_035609145.1. Taxonomy (NCBI): domain Eukaryota; kingdom Metazoa; phylum Chordata; class Amphibia; order Anura; family Eleutherodactylidae; genus Eleutherodactylus; species Eleutherodactylus coqui. The sequence goes on from NC_089840.1 coordinate 90,548,918, forward strand.
CCCAACATGTTCTATAAAGCTGCATTGTGAGACCTCCTGCTCATATATTAATATATTAAACAGACGACCTCCTCCTCATATACTAATATATTACACAGACGACCGCACCGCCTCCTCATATACTAATATATTACACAAGACGACCTCCTCCTCATATACTAATTCTATGCGCAAAAGAATTAGCGTCCAAATTTTACGTACGGAACCGAATTCTCTCGCTTCGCGATGTAATAGAAACTTGAAATTTGGCACGAGCATTGAATATGTCATAAATAGGAAAAGCTAATCAGTCCCAACTCGATTATTCAATTCTAGGTGCAAAAGAATTGGCGTCCAAATTTTACGTACGGAATGTAATTTTCTCACATAGAAACTTGAAATTTGGCACGAGCATTGAATATGTCATAAATAGGAAACGCTAATGGGTCCCAACTCGATTATTCGAGATTCTATGCGCAAAAGAATTAGCCTCCAAATTTTACGTACGGAATGTAATTTTCTCACATAGAAACTTGAAATTTGGCATGGGCATTGAATATGTCATAAATAGGAAACGCTAATGGGTCCCAACTCGATTATTCAATTCTATGCGCAAAAGAATTAGCGTCCAACATGTTCTATAAAGCTGCATTGTGATGTCATTAAGGCTCTATTATGACACGTACAGCTTGGAACCACTAGAGCACGCCAGCCAATTACCATTGGAGTTGGAAGTGGGTAAACAAGTACTAGGATATCTTCCTAAGAAGCCACAGCAGCCGGATAAATTGTATGTTCCACCCAACGGCTATTTTATTCAGCCCGCAAGGGGGAAGCAGCGGCCTACAAAATCTCATTCAGGTAGGTAGGTTCAGTTCTTGGAGGTTGGGGAATGCTTATGGGCAAGGCCTTATGTCTCATCCCAACTCGATTATTCAATTCTAAGCGCAAAAGAATTAGCGTCCAAATTTTATGTACGGAATTTAATTCTCTCGAAGCCACAGCAGCCGGATAAATTGTATGTTCCACCCAACGGCTATTTTATTCAGCCCGCAAGGGGGAAGCAGCGGCCTACAAAATCTCATTCAGGTAGGTAGGTTCAGTTCTTGGAGGTTGGGGAATGCTTATGGGCAAGGCCTTATGTCTCATCCCAACTCGATTATTCAATTCTAAGCGCAAAATAATTAGCGTCCAAATTTTATGTACGGAATTTAATTCTCTCACTTCCCAATGTCATAGAAACTTGAAATTTGGCACGAGCATTGATTATGTCATAAATAGGAAAAGTTAATGGGTCCCAACTCGATTATTCAATTCAAAGCGCCAAAGAATTAGCGTTCAAATTTTACGTACGGAATATAATTCTCTCATTTCCTGATGTCATAGATAGATAGATAGATAGATAGATAGATAGATAGATAGATAGATAGATAGATAGATAGACTGTATGCAATAACCCTGATAGATAGATAGACTGTATGCAATGACACGTACAGCTTGAAACCATAAATACTAGAGCACGCCAGCCATTTACAGTCAGTCTCCATTGGAGTTGGAAGTGGGCAAACATGTACTAGGCTATCTTCCCAAGAAGCCACAGCAGCCGGATAAATTGGATGTTCCACACAACGGCTATTTTATTCAGCCTAAGGCGGAAGCAGCGGCCTACAAAACCTCAGTGGTCGCTGCTGCCGTCATCTAGATATATAAAAACAAATGTATGTCTGTATGTCTGTCTTCGCAGCAACGCGCGACGGGTACGCTAGTACAAAAAAAAAAAAAGTGCAACACTGCAAAAAGCAGCCTCCACACTACTGCACATGGTTAGATGTGGCCCTAAGAAGGACCGTTGGGGTTCTTGAAGCCTAAAATACTCCTAACACTCTCCCTATAGCAACTCCAGCAAGACAGCACTTTCCCTGATCTCTGTCAGAACGCATCTGTGGCGAGCCGCGGGAGGGGCCGATTTATATACTCGGGTGACACCCGATCTCGCCAGCCACTCACTGCAGGGGGGTGGTATAGGGCTTGAACGTCGCAGGGGGAAGTTGTAATGCCTTCCCTGTCTTTCTATTGGCCAGAAAAGCGCGCTAACGTCTCAGAGATGTAAGTGAAAGTAACTCGAACATTGCGTGGTGCTCGTTTCGAATAAAGAGCATCTCGAACACGCTAATACTCGAACGAGTATCAAGCTCGGAGGAGTATGTTCGCTCATCTCTAGTTATTAACAGTTATTGGGCCAAAACTTTGATTGTCACATTGCTGACTAAGATTATATGTACAGTGCAGGTTCATGACCACATGTGCTTTCTGACCACGAAAGCAAACGTTTTTCAAATTGAAAGTTATTTTCCATTATGTTTTGAAATAAGGTAATAGGAACAAATACACTTTTCTTAGACACGAAAATCATGTTGCCTACTGTTATCGCTGGGACGACCTGTTAGGCATCTGCCATCAACAGATCATCCCATGTAACAGCACCCATCTATATATATAAAGCTGAAAGCCCTCACTGACTCACTGACTCACTGACTCACTGACTCGCCAAAAGTTCTCCAACTTCCCAATGTCGTAGAAACATGAAATTTGGCGCTAGCATGGATTATCTCCAAAATAGGAAAATAAATTGGGTCCCAACTCGATTATTCAATTCTAGCGCAAAAGAATTGGCGTCGAAATTTAACGTACATAATCTAAATCACTAACTTCCCAATGTCATAGAAACGGGAAATTTGGCACGAGCATTGATTATGTCATAAAAAGGAAAAGTGAATGGGTCCCAACTCGATTATTCAATTCTATGCGCAAAAGAATTAGCGTCCAAATTTTACGTGCGGAATGTAATTTTCTCACTTTCCGGTGTCATAGAAACGGGAAATTTGGCACGAGCATTGATTATGTCATATATAGGAAAAGCGAATGGGTCCCAACTCGATTATTCAATTCTATGCGCAAAAGATTTGGTATCCAAATTTTACGTGCGGAATGTAATTTTCCCACTTTCCGGTGTCATAGAAACAGGAAATTTGGCACGAGCATTGATTATGTCATAAATAGGAAAAGCGAATGGGTCCCAACTCGATTATTCAATTCTATGCGCAAAAGAATTGGCGACAAAATGTTACGTGCGGAATGTAATTTTCTCACTTTCCGGTGTCATAGAAACGGGAAATTTGGCACGAGCATTGCTTATGTCATAAATTGGAAAAGTTAATAGGTCCCAATTCCATTATTTAATTCTAGCGCAAAAGAATTGGCATCGAAATTTTACGTGCGGAATGTAATTTTTTCACTTTCCGGTGTCATAGAAACGGGAAATTTGGCACGAGCATTGATTATGTCATAAATAGGAAAAGCTAATGGGTCCCAACTCCATTATTCAATTCTATGCGCAAAAGAATTAGCGTCCAAATTTTTCGTGCGGTATATAATTTTCTCACTTTCCAGTGTCATAGAAACGGGAAATTTGGCACGAGCATTGATTATGTCATAAATAGGAAAAGCTAATGGGTCCCAACTCGATTATTCAATTCTATGCACAAAAGAATTAGCGTCCAAAATTTTTCGTGCGGTATGTAATTTTCTCACTTTCCGGTGTCATAGAAACGGGAAATTTGGCACGAGCATTGATTATGTCATAAATAGGAAAAGTTAATAGGTCCCAACTCGATTGTTCAATTCTATGCGCAAAAGAATTGGCGTCAAAATTTTACGTACATAATCTAAATCTCTCACTTCCCAATGTCATAGAAACGGGAAATTTGGCAGGAGCATTGATTATGTCATAAAAATGAAAAGCTAATTGGTCCCAACTCGATTATTCAATTCTATGCGCAAAAGAATTGGCGTCGAAATTTTACGTGCGGAATGTAATTTCTTCACTTTCCAGTGTCATAGAAACAGGAAATTTGGCACAAGCATTGATTATGTCATAAATAGTAAAAGCTAATGGGTCCCAACTCCATTATTCAATTCTATGCACAAAAGAATTAGCGTCCAAATTTTACGTACGGAATGTAATTTTCTCACTTTCCGGTGTCATAGAAACGGGAAATTTGGCACAAGCATTGATTATGTCATAAATAGTAAAAGCTAATAGGTCCCAACTCGATTATTCAATTCTATGCGCAAAAGAATTAGCGTCCAAATTTTAAGTGCGGAATGTAATTTTCTCACTTTCCGGTGTCATAGAAACGTGAAATTTGGCACGAGCATTGATTATGTCATAAATAGGAAAAGTTAATAGGTCCCAACTCCATTATTTAATTCTGGCGCAAAAGAATTGGCATCGAAATTTTACGTGCGGAATGTAATTTTCTCACTTTCCGGTGTCATAGAAACGGGAAATTTGGCACGAGCATTGATTATGTCATAAATAGGAAAAGCTAATGGGTCCCAACTCCATTATTCAATTCTATGCGCAAAAGAATTAGCGTCCAAATTTTACGTGCGGAATGTAATTTTCTCACTTTCCGGTGTCATAGAAACGGGAAATTTGGCGCGAGCATTGATTATGTCATATATAGGAAAAGCGAATGGGTCCCAACTCGATTATTCAATTCTATGCGCAAAAGATTTGGTATCCAAATTTTACGTGCGGAATGTAATTTTCCCACTTTCCGGTGTCATAGAAACAGGAAATTTGGCACGAGCATTGATTATGTCATAAATAGGAAAAGCGAATGGGTCCCAACTCGATTATTCAATTCTAGCGCAAAAGAATTGGCGACAAAATGTTATGTGCGGAATGTAATTTTCTCACTTTCCGGTGTCATAGAAACGGGAAATTTGGCACGAGCATTGATTATGTCATAAATTGGAAAAGTTAATAGGTCCCAATTCCATTATTTAATTCTAGCGCAAAAGAATTGGCATCGAAATTTTACGTGCGGAATGTAATTTTTTCACTTTCCGGTGTCATAGAAACGGGAAATTTGGCACGAGCATTGATTATGTCATAAATAAGAAAAGCTAATGGGTCCCAACTCCATTATTCAATTCTATGCGCAAAAGAATTAGCGTCCAAATTTTTCGTGCGGTATGTAATTTTCTCACTTTCCAGTGTCATAGAAACGGGAAATTTGGCACGAGCATTGATTATGTCATAAATAGGAAAAGTTAATAGGTCCCAACTCGATTGTTCAATTCTATGCGCAAAAGAATTGGCGTCAAAATTTTACGTACATAATCTAAATCTCTCACTTCCCAATGTCATAGAAACGTGAAATTTGGCAGGAGCATTGATTATGTCATAAAAATGAAAAGCTAATTGGTCCCAACTCGATTATTCAATTCTATGCGCAAAAGAATTGGCGTCGAAATTTTACGTGCGGAATGTAATTTCTTCACTTTCCAGTGTCATAGAAACAGGAAATTTGGCACAAGCATTGATTATGTCATAAATAGTAAAAGCTAATGGGTCCCAACTCCATTATTCAATTCTATGCACAAAAGAATTAGCGTCCAAATTTTACGTACGGAATGTAATTTTCTCACTTTCCGGTGTCATAGAAACGGGAAATTTGGCACAAGCATTGATTATGTCATAAATAGTAAAAGCTAATAGGTCCCAACTCGATTATTCAATTCTATGCGCAAAAGAATTAGCGTCCAAATTTTACGTGCGGAATGTAATTTTTTCACTTTCCGGTGTCATAGAAACGGGAAATTTGGCACGAGCATTGATTATATCATAAATAGGAAAAGCTAATGGGTCCCATCTCCATTATTCAATTCTATGCGCAAAAGAATTAGCGTCCAAATTTTACGTGCGGAATGTAATTTTCTCACTTTCCGGTGTCATAGAAACGGGAAATTTGGCACGAGCATTGATTATGTCATAAATAGGAAATGCTAATGGGTCCCAACTCCATTATTCAATTCTATGCGCAAAAGAATTAGCGTCCAAATTTTACGTACATAATCCAAATCTCTCACTTCCCAATGTCATAGAAACATGAAATCTGGCACAAGCATTGATTGTGTCATACATATGAAAAGTTAATAGGTCCCAACTCGATTATTCAATTCTAAGCACAAAAGAATTAGTGTCCAAATTTTATGTACGTAATCTAATTCTCTCACTTCCTGATGTCATTTTATATGAAGGAAACGTCGCATGGTTACCTCCACGTGGTGTTTCCTGGGTAACGCAGAGAACTATCCAAAATGGTGAACATATGTTTTTCCTCAGTATCTCTTAAGTAACCACGACTTCATAAGATTTTCCGTGTGAACACCAGATAAACACCAGTACCAAATTAACTCGGGCGAAGCCGGGTATATCAGCTAGTCTATATATATAAAGCTGAAAGCCCTCACTGACTCACTGACTCACTCACTGACTGACTGACTGACTCGCCAAAAGTTCTCCAACTTCCCGATGTCATAGAAACATGAAATTTGGCGCAAGCATAGATTATCTCCAAAATAGGAAAAGAAATTGGGTCCCAACTCGATTATTCAATTCTAGCGCAAAAGAATTGGCGTCGAAATTTAACGTACATAATCTAAATCACTCACTTCCCAATGTCATAGAAACGGGAAATTTGGCACGAGCATTGATTATGTCATAAATAGGAAAAATTAATAGGTCCCAACTCGATTGTTCAATTCTATGCGCAAAAGAATTGGCGTCAAAATTTTACGTACATAATCTAAATCTCTCACTTCCCAATGTCATAGAAACGTGAAATTTGGCAGGAGCATTGATTATGTCATAAAAATGAAAAGCTAATTGGTCCCAACTCGATTATTCAATTCTATGCGCAAAAGAATTGGCGTCGAAATTTTACGTGCGGAATGTAATTTCTTCACTTTCCAGTGTCATAGAAACAGGAAATTTGGCACAAGCATTGATTATGTCATAAATAGTAAAAGCTAATGGGTCCCAACTCCATTATTCAATTCTTTGCACAAAAGAATTAGCGTCCAAATTTTACATGCGGAATGTAATTTTCTCACTTTCCGGTGTCATAGAAATGGGAAATTTGGCACAAGCATTGATTATGTCATAAATAGTAAAAGCTTATAGGTCCCAACTAGAGATGAGCGAACGTGTTCGGCTCCGCCCCTTTTCGCCCGGACACCGAACTTCGCGAGGAATTCCGTGTTCGGGCGAAAAAAGTTCGGGGGTCGCCGTGGCAGCGCGGGGGGTTGCGGCGGGGAGTGGGGGGGAGAGGGAGAGAGAGAGGGCTCCCCCCTGTTCCCCGCTGCTGCCGCCCGCGCCGCCGCGCCTCTCCCCGCCCCCCGGCGCCCCCCGAATACTTACGCGCGAACACGGAAGTCCTCGGAAAAGCCGGTGTTCGGGTGCGTAAGTGTTCGTTAAGAACACGTTCGCTCATCTCTAGTCCCAACTCGATTATTCAATTCTATGCGCAAAAGAATGAGCGTCCAAATTTTACTTGCGGAATGTAATTTTCTCACTTTCCGGTGTCATAGAAACGGGAAATTTGGCACGAGCATTGATTATGTCATAAATAGGAAAAGTTAATAGGTCCCAATTCCATTATTTAATTCTAGTGCAAAAGAATTGGCATCGAAATTTTACGTGCGGAATGTAATTTTTTCACTTTCCAGTGTCATAGAAACGGGAAATTTGGCACGAGCATTGATTATGTCATAAATAGGAAAAGCTAATGGGTCCCAACTCGATTATTCAATTCTAAGCGCAAAAGAATTAGCGTCCAAATTTTATGTACGGAATTTAATTCTCTCGAAGCCACAGCAGCCGGATAAATTGTATGTTCCACCCAACGGCTATTTTATTCAGCCCGCAAGGGGGAAGCAGCGGCCTACAAAATCTCATTCAGGTAGGTAGGTTCAGTTCTTGGAGGTTGGGGAATGCTTATGGGCAAGGCCTTATGTCTCATCCCAACTCGATTATTCAATTCTAAGCGCAAAATAATTAGCGTCCAAATTTTATGTACGGAATTTAATTCTCTCACTTCCCAATGTCATAGAAACTTGAAATTTGGCACGAGCATTGATTATGTCATAAATAGGAAAAGTTAATGGGTCCCAACTCGATTATTCAATTCAAAGCGCCAAAGAATTAGCGTTCAAATTTTACGTACGGAATATAATTCTCTCATTTCCTGATGTCATAGATAGATAGATAGATAGATAGATAGATAGATAGATAGATAGATAGATAGACTGTATGCAATAACCCTGATAGATAGATAGACTGTATGCAATGACACGTACAGCTTGAAACCATAAATACTAGAGCACGCCAGCCATTTACAGTCAGTCTCCATTGGAGTTGGAAGTGGGCAAACATGTACTAGGCTATCTTCCCAAGAAGCCACAGCAGCCGGATAAATTGGATGTTCCACACAACGGCTATTTTATTCAGCCTAAGGCGGAAGCAGCGGCCTACAAAACCTCAGTGGTCGCTGCTGCCGTCATCTAGATATATAAAAACAAATGTATGTCTGTATGTCTGTCTTCGCAGCAACGCGCGACGGGTACGCTAGTACAAAAAAAAAAAAAGTGCAACACTGCAAAAAGCAGCCTCCACACTACTGCACATGGTTAGATGTGGCCCTAAGAAGGACCGTTGGGGTTCTTGAAGCCTAAAATACTCCTAACACTCTCCCTATAGCAACTCCAGCAAGACAGCACTTTCCCTGATCTCTGTCAGAACGCATCTGTGGCGAGCCGCGGGAGGGGCCGATTTATATACTCGGGTGACACCCGATCTCGCCAGCCACTCACTGCAGGGGGGTGGTATAGGGCTTGAACGTCGCAGGGGGAAGTTGTAATGCCTTCCCTGTCTTTCTATTGGCCAGAAAAGCGCGCTAACGTCTCAGAGATGTAAGTGAAAGTAACTCGAACATTGCGTGGTGCTCGTTTCGAATAAAGAGCATCTCGAACACGCTAATACTCGAACGAGTATCAAGCTCGGAGGAGTATGTTCGCTCATCTCTAGTTATTAACAGTTATTGGGCCAAAACTTTGATTGTCACATTGCTGACTAAGATTATATGTACAGTGCAGGTTCATGACCACATGTGCTTTCTGACCACGAAAGCAAACGTTTTTCAAATTGAAAGTTATTTTCCATTATGTTTTGAAATAAGGTAATAGGAACAAATACACTTTTCTTAGACACGAAAATCATGTTGCCTACTGTTATCGCTGGGACGACCTGTTAGGCATCTGCCATCAACAGATCATCCCATGTAACAGCACCCATCTATATATATAAAGCTGAAAGCCCTCACTGACTCACTGACTCACTGACTCACTGACTCGCCAAAAGTTCTCCAACTTCCCAATGTCGTAGAAACATGAAATTTGGCGCTAGCATGGATTATCTCCAAAATAGGAAAATAAATTGGGTCCCAACTCGATTATTCAATTCTAGCGCAAAAGAATTGGCGTCGAAATTTAACGTACATAATCTAAATCACTAACTTCCCAATGTCATAGAAACGGGAAATTTGGCACGAGCATTGATTATGTCATAAAAAGGAAAAGTGAATGGGTCCCAACTCGATTATTCAATTCTATGCGCAAAAGAATTAGCGTCCAAATTTTACGTGCGGAATGTAATTTTCTCACTTTCCGGTGTCATAGAAACGGGAAATTTGGCACGAGCATTGATTATGTCATATATAGGAAAAGCGAATGGGTCCCAACTCGATTATTCAATTCTATGCGCAAAAGATTTGGTATCCAAATTTTACGTGCGGAATGTAATTTTCCCACTTTCCGGTGTCATAGAAACAGGAAATTTGGCACGAGCATTGATTATGTCATAAATAGGAAAAGCGAATGGGTCCCAACTCGATTATTCAATTCTATGCGCAAAAGAATTGGCGACAAAATGTTACGTGCGGAATGTAATTTTCTCACTTTCCGGTGTCATAGAAACGGGAAATTTGGCACGAGCATTGCTTATGTCATAAATTGGAAAAGTTAATAGGTCCCAATTCCATTATTTAATTCTAGCGCAAAAGAATTGGCATCGAAATTTTACGTGCGGAATGTAATTTTTTCACTTTCCGGTGTCATAGAAACGGGAAATTTGGCACGAGCATTGATTATGTCATAAATAGGAAAAGCTAATGGGTCCCAACTCCATTATTCAATTCTATGCGCAAAAGAATTAGCGTCCAAATTTTTCGTGCGGTATATAATTTTCTCACTTTCCAGTGTCATAGAAACGGGAAATTTGGCACGAGCATTGATTATGTCATAAATAGGAAAAGCTAATGGGTCCCAACTCGATTATTCAATTCTATGCACAAAAGAATTAGCGTCCAAAATTTTTCGTGCGGTATGTAATTTTCTCACTTTCCGGTGTCATAGAAACGGGAAATTTGGCACGAGCATTGATTATGTCATAAATAGGAAAAGTTAATAGGTCCCAACTCGATTGTTCAATTCTATGCGCAAAAGAATTGGCGTCAAAATTTTACGTACATAATCTAAATCTCTCACTTCCCAATGTCATAGAAACGGGAAATTTGGCAGGAGCATTGATTATGTCATAAAAATGAAAAGCTAATTGGTCCCAACTCGATTATTCAATTCTATGCGCAAAAGAATTGGCGTCGAAATTTTACGTGCGGAATGTAATTTCTTCACTTTCCAGTGTCATAGAAACAGGAAATTTGGCACAAGCATTGATTATGTCATAAATAGTAAAAGCTAATGGGTCCCAACTCCATTATTCAATTCTATGCACAAAAGAATTAGCGTCCAAATTTTACGTACGGAATGTAATTTTCTCACTTTCCGGTGTCATAGAAACGGGAAATTTGGCACAAGCATTGATTATGTCATAAATAGTAAAAGCTAATAGGTCCCAACTCGATTATTCAATTCTATGCGCAAAAGAATTAGCGTCCAAATTTTACGTGCGGAATGTAATTTTCTCACTTTCCGGTGTCATAGAAACGTGAAATTTGGCACGAGCATTGATTATGTCATAAATAGGAAAAGTTAATAGGTCCCAACTCCATTATTTAATTCTGGCGCAAAAGAATTGGCATCGAAATTTTACGTGCGGAATGTAATTTTCTCACTTTCCGGTGTCATAGAAACGGGAAATTTGGCACGAGCATTGATTATGTCATAAATAGGAAAAGCTAATGGGTCCCAACTCCATTATTCAATTCTATGCGCAAAAGAATTAGCGTCCAAATTTTACGTGCGGAATGTAATTTTCTCACTTTCCGGTGTCATAGAAACGGGAAATTTGGCGCGAGCATTGATTATGTCATATATAGGAAAAGCGAATGGGTCCCAACTCGATTATTCAATTCTATGCGCAAAAGATTTGGTATCCAAATTTTACGTGCGGAATGTAATTTTCCCACTTTCCGGTGTCATAGAAACAGGAAATTTGGCACGAGCATTGATTATGTCATAAATAGGAAAAGCGAATGGGTCCCAACTCGATTATTCAATTCTAGCGCAAAAGAATTGGCGACAAAATGTTATGTGCGGAATGTAATTTTCTCACTTTCCGGTGTCATAGAAACGGGAAATTTGGCACGAGCATTGATTATGTCATAAATTGGAAAAGTTAATAGGTCCCAATTCCATTATTTAATTCTAGCGCAAAAGAATTGGCATCGAAATTTTACGTGCGGAATGTAATTTTTTCACTTTCCGGTGTCATAGAAACGGGAAATTTGGCACGAGCATTGATTATGTCATAAATAAGAAAAGCTAATGGGTCCCAACTCCATTATTCAATTCTATGCGCAAAAGAATTAGCGTCCAAATTTTTCGTGCGGTATGTAATTTTCTCACTTTCCAGTGTCATAGAAACGGGAAATTTGGCACGAGCATTGATTATGTCATAAATAGGAAAAGTTAATAGGTCCCAACTCGATTGTTCAATTCTATGCGCAAAAGAATTGGCGTCAAAATTTTACGTACATAATCTAAATCTCTCACTTCCCAATGTCATAGAAACGTGAAATTTGGCAGGAGCATTGATTATGTCATAAAAATGAAAAGCTAATTGGTCCCAACTCGATTATTCAATTCTATGCGCAAAAGAATTGGCGTCGAAATTTTACGTGCGGAATGTAATTTCTTCACTTTCCAGTGTCATAGAAACAGGAAATTTGGCACAAGCATTGATTATGTCATAAATAGTAAAAGCTAATGGGTCCCAACTCCATTATTCAATTCTATGCACAAAAGAATTAGCGTCCAAATTTTACGTACGGAATGTAATTTTCTCACTTTCCGGTGTCATAGAAACGGGAAATTTGGCACAAGCATTGATTATGTCATAAATAGTAAAAGCTAATAGGTCCCAACTCGATTATTCAATTCTATGCGCAAAAGAATTAGCGTCCAAATTTTACGTGCGGAATGTAATTTTTTCACTTTCCGGTGTCATAGAAACGGGAAATTTGGCACGAGCATTGATTATATCATAAATAGGAAAAGCTAATGGGTCCCATCTCCATTATTCAATTCTATGCGCAAAAGAATTAGCGTCCAAATTTTACGTGCGGAATGTAATTTTCTCACTTTCCGGTGTCATAGAAACGGGAAATTTGGCACGAGCATTGATTATGTCATAAATAGGAAATGCTAATGGGTCCCAACTCCATTATTCAATTCTATGCGCAAAAGAATTAGCGTCCAAATTTTACGTACATAATCCAAATCTCTCACTTCCCAATGTCATAGAAACATGAAATCTGGCACAAGCATTGATTGTGTCATACATATGAAAAGTTAATAGGTCCCAACTCGATTATTCAATTCTAAGCACAAAAGAATTAGTGTCCAAATTTTATGTACGTAATCTAATTCTCTCACTTCCTGATGTCATTTTATATGAAGGAAACGTCGCATGGTTACCTCCACGTGGTGTTTCCTGGGTAACGCAGAGAACTATCCAAAATGGTGAACATATGTTTTTCCTCAGTATCTCTTAAGTAACCACGACTTCATAAGATTTTCCGTGTGAACACCAGATAAACACCAGTACCAAATTAACTCGGGCGAAGCCGGGTATATCAGCTAGTCTATATATATAAAGCTGAAAGCCCTCACTGACTCACTGACTCACTCACTGACTGACTGACTGACTCGCCAAAAGTTCTCCAACTTCCCGATGTCGTAGAAACATGAAATTTGGCGCAAGCATAGATTATCTCCAAAATAGGAAAAGAAATTGGGTCCCAACTCGATTATTCAATTCTAGCGCAAAAGAATTGGCGTCGAAATTTAACGTACATAATCTAAATCACTCACTTCCCAATGTCATAGAAACGGGAAATTTGGCACGAGCATTGATTATGTCATAAATAGGAAAAATTAATAGGTCCCAACTCGATTGTTCAATTCTATGCGCAAAAGAATTGGCGCCAAAATTTTACGTACATAATCTAAATCTCTCACTTCCCAATGTCATAGAAACGTGAAATTTGGCAGGAGCATTGATTATGTCATAAAAATGAAAAGCTAATTGGTCCCAACTCGATTATTCAATTCTATGCGCAAAAGAATTGGCGTCGAAATTTTACGTGCGGAATGTAATTTCTTCACTTTCCAGTGTCATAGAAACAGGAAATTTGGCACAAGCATTGATTATGTCATAAATAGTAAAAGCTAATGGGTCCCAACTCCATTATTCAATTCTTTGCACAAAAGAATTAGCGTCCAAATTTTACATGCGGAATGTAATTTTCTCACTTTCCGGTGTCATAGAAATGGGAAATTTGGCACAAGCATTGATTATGTCATAAATAGTAAAAGCTTATAGGTCCCAACTCGATTATTCAATTCTATGCGCAAAAGAATGAGCGTCCAAATTTTACTTGCGGAATGTAATTTTCTCACTTTCCGGTGTCATAGAAACGGGAAATTTGGCACGAGCATTGATTATGTCATAAATAGGAAAAGTTAATAGGTCCCAATTCCATTATTTAATTCTAGTGCAAAAGAATTGGCATCGAAATTTTACGTGCGGAATGTAATTTTTTCACTTTCCAGTGTCATAGAAACGGGAAATTTGGCACGAGCATTGATTATGTCATAAATAGGAAAAGCTAATGGGTCCCAACTCCATTATTCAATTCTATGCGCAAAAGAATTAGCGTCCAAATTTTTCGTGCGGTATATAATTTTCTCACTTTCCAGTGTCATAGAAACGGGAAATTTGGCACGAGCATTGATTATGTCATAAATAGGAAAAGCTAATGGGTCCCAACTCGATTATTCAATTCTATGCACAAAAGAATTAGCGTCCAAATTTTACGTGCGGAATGTAATTTTCTCACTTTCCGGTGTCATAGAAATGGGAAATTTGTCACGAGCATTGATTATGTCATAAATAGGGAAAGCTAATGGGTCCCACCTCGATTATTCAATTCTATGCGCAAAAGAATTAGCGTCCAAATTTTACGTACATAATCCAAATCTCTCACTTCCCAATGTCATAGAAACATGAAATCTGGCACAAGCATTGATTGTGTCATAAATATGAAAAGTTAATGGATCCCAACTCGATTATTCAATTCTAAGCACAAAAGAATTAGTGTCCAAATTTTATGTACGTAATCTAATTCTCTCACTTCCTGATGTCATTTTATATGAAGGAAACGTCGCATGGTTACCTCCACGTGGTGTTTCCTGGGTAACGCAGAGAACTATCCAAAATGGTGAACATATGTTTTTCCTCAGTATCTCTTAAGTAACCACGACTTCATAAGATTTTCCGTGTGAACACCAGATAAACACCAGTACCAAATTAACTCGGGCGAAGCCGGGTATATCAGCTAGTCTATATATATAAAGCTGAAAGCCCTCACTGACTCACTGACTCACTCACTGACTGACTGACTGACTCGCCAAAAGTTCTCCAACTTCCCGATGTCGTAGAAACATGAAATTTGGCGCAAGCATAGATTATCTCCAAAATAGGAAAAGAAATTGGGTCCCAACTCGATTATTCAATTCTAGCGCAAAAGAATTGGCGTCAAAATTTAACGTACATAATCTAAATCACTCACTTCCCAATGTCATAGAAACGGGAAATTTGGCACGAGCATTGATTATGTCATAAATAGGAAAAATTAATAGGTCCCAACTCGATTGTTCAATTCTATGCGCAAAAGAATTGGCGTCAAAATTTTACGTACATAATCTAAATCTCTCACTTCCCAATGTCATAGAAACGTGAAATTTGGCAGGAGCATTGATTATGTCATAAAAATGAAAAGCTAATTGGTCCCAACTCGATTATTCAATTCTATGCGCAAAAGAATTGGCGTCGAAATTTTACGTGCGGAATGTAATTTCTTCACTTTCCAGTGTCATAGAAACAGGAAATTTGGCACAAGCATTGATTATGTCATAAATAGTAAAAGCTAATGGGTCCCAACTCCATTATTCAATTCTTTGCACAAAAGAATTAGCGTCCAAATTTTACATGCGGAATGTAATTTTCTCACTTTCCGGTGTCATAGAAATGGGAAATTTGGCACAAGCATTGATTATGTCATAAATAGTAAAAGCTTATAGGTCCCAACTCGATTATTCAATTCTATGCGCAAAAGAATGAGCGTCCAAATTTTACTTGCGGAATGTAATTTTCTCACTTTCCGGTGTCATAGAAACGGGAAATTTGGCACGAGCATTGATTATGTCATAAATAGGAAAAGTTAATAGGTCCCAATTCCATTATTTAATTCTAGTGCAAAAGAATTGGCATCGAAATTTTACGTGCGGAATGTAATTTTTTCACTTTCCAGTGTCATAGAAACGGGAAATTTGGCACGAGCATTGATTATGTCATAAATAGGAAAAGCTAATGGGTCCCAACTCCATTATTCAATTCTATGCGCAAAAGAATTAGCGTCCAAATTTTTCGTGCGGTATATAATTTTCTCACTTTCCAGTGTCATAGAAACGGGAAATTTGGCACGAGCATTGATTATGTCATAAATAGGAAAAGCTAATGGGTCCCAACTCCATTATTCAATTCTATGCACAAAAGAATTAGCGTCCAAATTTTACGTGCGGAATGTAATTTTCTCACTTTCCGGTGTCATAGAAATGGGAAATTTGTCACGAGCATTGATTATGTCATAAATAGGGAAAGCTAATGGGTCCCACCTCGATTATTCAATTCTATGCGCAAAAGAATTAGCGTCCAAATTTTACGTACATAATCCAAATCTCTCACTTCCCAATGTCATAGAAACATGAAATCTGGCACAAGCATTGATTGTGTCATAAATATGAAAAGTTAATGGATCCCAACTCGATTATTCAATTCTAAGCACAAAAGAATTAGTGTCCAAATTTTATGTACGTAATCTAATTCTCTCACTTCCTGATGTCATTTTATATGAAGGAAACGTCGCATGGTTACCTCCACGTGGTGTTTCCTGGGTAACGCAGAGAACTATCCAAAATGGTGAACATATGTTTTTCCTCAGTATCTCTTAAGTAACCACGACTTCATAAGATTTTCCGTGTGAACACCAGATAAACACCAGTACCAAATTAACTCGGGCGAAGCCGGGTATATCAGCTAGTCTATATATATAAAGCTGAAAGCCCTCACTGACTCACTGACTCACTCACTGACTGACTGACTGACTCGCCAAAAGTTCTCCAACTTCCCGATGTCGTAGAAACATGAAATTTGGCGCAAGCATAGATTATCTCCAAAATAGGAAAAGAAATTGGGTCCCAACTCGATTATTCAATTCTAGCGCAAAAGAATTGGCGTCGAAATTTAACGTACATAATCTAAATCACTCACTTCCCAATGTCATAGAAACGGGAAATTTGGCACGAGCATTGATTATGTCATAAATAGGAAAAGTTAATAGGTCCCAACTCGATTGTTCAATTCTATGCGCAAAAGAATTGGCGTCAAAATTTTACGTACATAATCTAAATCTCTCACTTCCCAATGTCATAGAAACGTGAAATTTGGCAGGAGCATTGATTATGTCATAAAAATGAAAAGCTAATTGGTCCCAACTCGATTATTCAATTCTATGCGCAAAAGAATTGGCGTCGAAATTTTACGTGCGGAATGTAATTTCTTCACTTTCCAGTGTCATAGAAACAGGAAATTTGGCACAAGCATTGATTATGTCATAAATAGTAAAAGCTAATGGGTCCCAACTCCATTATTCAATTCTATGCACAAAAGAATTAGCGTCCAAATTTTACATGCGGAATGTAATTTTCTCACTTTCCGGTGTCATAGAAACGGGAAATTTGGCACGAGCATTGATTATGTCATAAATAGGAAAAGTTAATAGGTCCCAATTCCATTATTTAATTCTAGCGCAAAAGAATTGGCATCGAAATTTTACGTGCGGAATGTAATTTTTTCACTTTCCAGTGTCATAGAAACGGGAAATTTGGCACGAGCATTGATTATGTCATAAATAGGAAAAGCTAATGGGTCCCAACTCCATTGTTCAATTCTATGCGCAAAAGAATTAGCGTCCAAATTTTACGTGCGGAATGTAATTTTCTCACTTTCCGGTGTCATAGAAATGGGAAATTTGTCACGAGCATTGATTATGTCATAAATAGGGAAAGCTAATGGGTCCCACCTCCATTATTCAATTCTATGCGCAAAAGAATTAGCGTCCAAATTTTACGTACATAATCCAAATCTCTCACTTCCCAATGTCATAGAAACATGAAATCTGGCACAAGCATTGATTGTGTCATACATATGAAAAGTTAATAGGTCCCAACTCGATTATTCAATTCTAAGCACAAAAGAATTAGTGTCCAAATTTTATGTACGTAATCTAATTCTCTCACTTCCTGATGTCATTTTATATGAAGGAAACGTCGCATAGTTACCTCCACGTGGTGTTTCCTGGGTAACGCAGAGAACTATGCAAAATGGTGAACATATGTTTTTCCTCAGTATCTCTAAAGTAACCACGACTTCATAAGATTTTCCGTGTGAACACCAGATAAACACCAGTACCAAATTAACTCGGGCGAAGCCGGGTATATCAGCTAGTAGTCTATATAACACTCCCATTTTAGAAGCTTTCATTTTCTCATTTTTGACAATATGAAAATTAGAGAGCAGCGATGAATGAAACTTTTATATCATGATTTTACGTGTGTTTAACAAATCTGATATCATGGTTTAATTTGTCACTAAAAATCTAAATCAGCATAATACATGTGGATTTTGGTCCTTTTTTTCCATAGACAGAGCTGACTCACAGATATGTGTTTATTAGAGTTGAGCGCACATATTCTGCCAAGCTTGATGCTCTTCGAGTATTAGCGTACTCAATGGTGCTTGTTACTCGAACGAGCATCACGCTGTGTTTGACCCAGCCCCAGTTTTTGGCTCCTCCCCACTGTGACGTGCCTGTTTTGGCTCCTCCCCACCGTGACGCAGCGCGCGCGTCAATGGCAAATTTTTGGGGAGAGAGAAAGAGAGAGAACACAACCAAGAGAAAAAAAAGCTTGGGACCCGGCGTCCCACATACAAAAATGCTTGAGTCTCCCATTGTAGTCAATGGGGTTCGTTACTGGAGTAGAGCTCTCGAATTTTACGAAAAGCTAGACTCAAATAATGCGGACCCAAGCATTTGGGTGCTCGCTTATCTCTAGTGTTTATACTATTTGATTGATTTGAATTATATTTCACTTTTCTTCATTCACTTAGCATTTTTTAAATTAACAAAATTAAACTATTAACACTCATATTTTTGAAAGCATTCTTACTTTGAAGCATTTTTTTTCACACCTAAAACCTTTGCACAGTACTGTACATCTCTATACAATGCAGAGTACACCATATTGTAAAATAAACACAATGAAAAAGTGTGCTGTGTATTAATAAAAAATTAAAAGATAACTGATACTTTAGGTTGCATTCTTTCTAAAAAAGAAAAAAGGTCAGATTTTATTCTTAAAGGACGGTCAGAGTCTCCCACCATGAGTTTCATTATTAATGTGGTTCTAAATCTATAAACTGAACATAATAGTAGTAAGAATAAGATAAAAGTCTAGCTAAATGTATCCCGGTTACAAATGATTTAATTTAAGTGAGTCTGTTGCCCTTCCTTGTTAACTATGTTTGCTTAATCTGGAAGCAATGAAGTAAGATAAAGAGATAGAACACATCTTAATCAACGCAGACCCTTTATAGCTTTTTATATCAATTTTAAATTTACCTGTTGAACATTTATGAAAGTAGCTTGTAGTTTTCATGCATTCTAATTAATATAAGTAGCCAAAAAAGCAAAGCAAATAAAAATGGTCTCATGTATATTTTACGCTATTGTGCACTGTAGTTAAAGCACCAATGCATATAGTATAACAGCCCATGAATATGTTAGAGGCTTAAGTAATTAAATTGCATTTGCTTAATCTTTACGATACTTTTCCACAATGAAATAAGAATTAAGCAATTTACTTGAAATATTTAAAAATAAGCAGCTTTGGATTGCTTTACAGCTCAGTGATTTTTTTAAGAAAACATTTGGCTATAAAAAAATAGGCTAGTTCACAGTACAATGAATAGATGAACTATTTGTAAATTAATAATTGCTTACAACTTTTTAAATGGTGCTGTCTTTTTTATCATCTGAATAAGGTTACTTGCACAAGTACTTTTTTCCCATGCGATTTCTGGTCCGTAAATCAGGGAAATTTATTTGAATGGGATGTAAGCACACACGTTTCTTTTAATCGGGCTGAGGGTACATGTACATGGGTGAATAAATAGTGTCCGAGAACATGTACTATTATGATTTGAAAATTGGACAGGGATAGGACATACTGTGTTTTTTTTTTACTCAGACTATCAGACCTTGTAAAAAGAAGCCTATGGGCTATTCAAATGAATGGCTGCTATATCTGTCTGATTTTTGGAGCGATTTTTCAGTCTGAAAAGTTTGTCTGCATGTGCCTTAATAATCCGAGGGGGAATAAAAGTTGTAGCATGTCATATTCTTGTTTGATATTCAGATGAGAATAGCACATGTCAATGTGTGGTGTTTAGCCCCTCTAACTGCACATGGGTGGGATGTCCAAATGCTGTCCGGTGTGAGTTGTGCCCAAGAATCTCAGGCCAAACTTTTAAAAAGCTAGTATGCAAGTAGCCTAAGTTTGCACTGTGCTTGGGTCAAAGAAAAAGCAAACAAAAGACTAATGGATTTTCCATTTCAACAATATGTTGCAACATATGAAAAGCAGGAAGAGACCTGTACTCTCAGATCGATTTGTAAGGGGTGCTTAGGAGCTGTGTCATGGTGGTGATGAGTGCAGTTTGCACTATACAATCTAGTACACAGGATAAGGTATGCAACAAGATTTGGCTGTGTGGTAACATTAGAAAGTCGTGACGACAGTGCCTGATTTAAAGGAACTTTGTAAAGAAATAAGGCTAACACACACATTTAGGTAAACCATTTACTATTGAATATGGTAGTCTGAAAGATTTGTAAACAGTAGAACTTGCATATACGCAGTTTAACACTCAATACATGGATAAACAAGCCCTGGAAAGGCAGTACCTGAGATAAGGAAAGCTATAGAGAGACTGACTAGGACTTAAAACCCCTATTACCCAACTAACAGTAATTTACAGCCTGAAACACAAGCTAAAATTTGCCAGGACTCAGTGGGAACATCTGGAGGTTCTTTGGTCTCTGCAGTGTGTGGAGCTGTGTCTGTTCTGGCTGTTCAGTGGAAGCATGGAGGGAAGGCACAGTTTGGAAGGATTTCAGGTCTTAAAGACAAGCACAGGCTTCTCTCAGCATTTTGGATGAATGATCAGCTGCACAAGGTAGCTGCATAGCAATTATTTTCCTTGAAGTTGTAAGTAAGCTTCTCTAGCTACAGAACAGGGGGAGGCTTTACCTGGCCGCCGATATCCTCTTCCACAGATCAGGAGAAAGAGAAAATTCCCCAGTCTCCTCCAACCATAACTATCTTCTCAAATCGGCTGCGGTTAGCTCCACCCCTGGACCAATCCGAGAGCTCTTTTCTTCTTCTGGTCAGGTGGACCAATGGCAGTGGAATGTCCTTTTGTTGCATACTGAAAGTTTTTCACAGGTCCACAAATGATTATATTACTGTGAAAATGACTAAGCTAAATTAACCCATAAATTTCCTATTCTAGCCCCATCTTTTATTAGATGGAAACCTACATCACTACCCTTTTCTAAACAAGCAGTAGTCAGAATAGTGGTTCTTGTCTTGAGGTTTTGAAGGCTTTTACTGTAGTGCCCCACTTCAGGTCACTACAATGTGATGGTAACATTTCCCTCTCTTCCCCTGTGTTATTGCTAACTAGTAACAGAAATCTACATGGTGACATATTCTACACACCCTCCATTTTCTCTTTCTGTGTGAGAGTGTTCTCTATTAAACTGAGGCAGTCAACATCTTTCTACACCTCCTCACCATTTATTTCCTCCCTGCCGCTGCTGATGGCTCTTCTCAATAACTACAACCTATTGTGTGACATCTGAGAGAAGATGGAACTACTAATTTAATCACTAGAGAGAAAAGTTTGGTTGGGTGCTGTGGAGCCTAAGAGGAGTTTCTATTGATTGCAGTCTACTAGTTAACAGTATTCTATACAGCAGTCGAAATTATACTCAGTAGTGAACATGGATTAAGGAAGCAACATGGGTAATCAAGAAATATTACAATGAAGCAGATTTTTACATTTTGTAGCTGTACACAGCAACGTTTAACAATTTTTCAGCTTATTGTCACAGTAATGAGTTTTTGTAATAAAAAAAATTAATGATTTACCTCTTTTAGAACTTGAAAGTTTGTATCAAAATGATCATGTCATGATTTAAAAACACAACAGGATAACTAATTTAGAGAGGTAAAAGGCATCTTTTTTTTCCCATTAAGGCCCAATGCACACGGGCGTATTTGCTCTGTGGGATCCGAAATGGGCATTCACCTCCGGATCCCGAAGCAAACACTGCCCATAGGCAAGCTATGCAAAATGCTTTTTCATGCCCATGAGCGGAAATCAACTACAATTTTCTGTTTGTGGGGGATAAGCGCAGCATGTCCTATTCTAGTGCTGGACTCACACGCTCAGATTCCATTGCAGATCTGCGCCATCACTGGTGTGATGGCACATCATTCTCTGCACTGCGCATGTGCAGCGGTGCACCAGCCAGCTCATCTGCAGCAGGAAGAAGACATTTGACAGGTACGCAGGGGTCACCACTGGGGCACAGGATCTGATTCTGCTATGAAATCTCGCAGTCAGAATCAAATGTGGCTGCGTGCATTCGGCCTAACATACAAATGAGTCCAGATTTTATCTATAGTTGATAAAATGCAAATGATACACTTAGATTACTCTTCCTGCTCCTCTCATGGTCAGGGTCGGATGATCAGTTGATAGACGGGAATCCTGAACGGTGGATCCCCATTGATTAGCTACTGATAACTTATCCAGAGGATAGGTAATTTGTTGTAAAAAGCCAGAATAGCCCTTTAACAGCAGTCCCATAATATATCATTTACTTCTGTACCTCTAAGATAACTCACTCTACAATACTAATAACAATATAAAGCCTGCTGTAATTAGGAACCCAAATACCATATATGATATGACAATTGAATACTACAGGGAAACCATTGTCATTTTATGATGAGTGGCAGAGTGGTTCATATAGCACTGTTTCCTCACTTGCAGTTCTAGAGCTCTAGGGCTCCAGTAAGGAGAAAAACATTGATTCTTTTTTATTTTACAAATGCATGTGTGGGATTCTTCATACTGTCCTAAAAATACCAGATTCATTGAGTTCCTTCTAAATTGGCCAAAGGGAAATTATATTAGGAACTCCAATGGGGACAATAACTGTTGTACAAGCAATTGAAAAATAATTGCGATGCAGCTACCTCTCTGTATTATCAACTATTTCATACCCACAAAAGAAAAAAAAAACTAATAAAGAAAGTATATTATAGAAGTACTGATAACCAATGCTGTAATAGAAGAGTATATTGTCATAATACTAACTAAAGGTGCAATTAGTTACTCTTTCAATTATTACACATTACAGTAGCAATAAGACCTTTCTTGATAAGTAATAGAATCTTTTGAAGAGAAATGACATGTAGGGTGACTTCACATGGGTATATTATTTACACACGCAATACACAGAGAATAGAACTCATTGATGTCAATTAATTCATTCTCGCGCATAAACAAAATCTGACCCTCTCTAACTTTCTGCACATTTGCACACAAAATGTCCCTATAGAAGTCTATACGCTGCACAATTATGTGAAAAAAGAACACATTTGGAACTCATAAGGCTAAATAATCATTAACATCTTAAGGCCGTGGTCAGGCGAGCAATTTTTTTGCATGCCTATGTATCTATTAGAACTATTGGTTTTCTGTGAAGTGTTCACATGTCTGTTTTTTAGAGGCGCAAAATACTTGCACCTGCAAAAGATAGCACATGCATGCCTATAATAATGCGCGCTGATAAGGTCCGTGCTGCGTGAAAAGACATCATGTGCTGTTATAGAGGTGACAGGAGATAAGGGGACTCCCAGAGGGTTCTGATAATCCCTGCGGGGAGTCCCCTCATCACTGAGCATTGTGACAGCACTGTCACAGTGTTCAGCTATGAGGAGACTCCCGACAAGGATGAAAGAATTCCATGTCACCCAAGTTCCCTGATGCTATCCCTCAAGCAATGATTTTCGGGGGGTGGCTTGAAATATAAACCCTACCCCAAAAATTATCCCTAATAGAGTTGAGCGTACATACTCTGCCGAGCTTAATGCTCTTTCGAGTATTAGCGTACTCGATGGTGCTTGTTACTCGAATGAGCATCAAGCCATGTTCGACCCCACCCCAGTTTTTGGCTCCTCCCCGCTGTGAAGTGCCTGTTTTTGCCCCTCCCCGCTGCAGCGCACGTCATTGGCAAATTTTTTGTCTGGCAGGCGGTGGTAGGGGGAGAGAGAGAAAGAGAGAGAAAGAAACGAACTTAGGAAAAAACAAAACAAAACCCGGCACCCGGCGTCCCACATACAAAAATGCTCAAGTCTCCCATTGTAGTCAATGGGGTTCGTTATTCGAGTAGAGCTCTTGAATTTTATGAAAAGCTCAACTCGAATAACGCTAACTCGAGCATTTGGGTGCTCGCTCATCTCTAATCCCTAACTGTTAAAAAAAATAAGAATAATTTAACTCACCTAGAAGTGCTGTCCAGCTCTTCTCCCTATCAGTCTTCATCTGTCATTTATTCTGGTGGCCAGAAAATGTACAATCCCCACCGTCAGAAATCGCTGCCTCTGATTGGCTGAGTGCTGTGACCAATCAGAAGCAGCACTCAGCCATTCATTGAATGACAGCTGAGCCATATTCTGACAGCTATAACTTTTTTATTTTTCCATCCACATAGTTGTGTGACAACTCATTTTTTGTGGGATATCCTGTAGTTTCTATTGGTGCCATGTTGGATTACATATTACTTTTTGATCGTTTTTTTCTTGGAGACACAGTGACCAAAAAAGTACAATTTTGGCATTGTTTTTTTTTCTGACATCATTCACCGTGGGGGGTAAATAATGCATTATTTTGATAGATCAGGCTTTTACAGTCACAGCAATATCTAATATGTTTTTTAGTTTTATTATTTAAATTCTTTTATTATAAATATAGCAATAGGTTTTGTCTTTTACTTTTATTACCTTTTTATTTTTTTAATAATTCATTAAACCTTTTAAAACTCATTTTTACTTATTTTTATAGTACCCATAGGGGACAAGAACTTGTGGTAGTTTGATTGCCTCTGCAGTTTGATGTAATGCCATAGCATTACGTTATAGTGCGATCTGACAGACAATCTATCAAACCACGTCACAGGCATGGCTTGATAGGCAATTTGCAATGACAGCCCTGGGTCCTTTTAGAAGGCCCCCAGCTGCCATGGCAACCATACGGCAACTATCTTATCGCAAGAGGCCATGCAGGACCCCCGAACATTGATTGGGGTTTTGGAAAGGTCAACTTCTCCAATCAGTGGCATGGCTTATCATAGCTGCCTAGGGTGGGTGTCAGCTGTATGAAACAGCCTGCACCCATATTGTATGGAGCAGAATCGACCCCCAATACCCCTCCATACAAATCCTGAATCACAGGACGTAACTGTACATCCTGCAGCATTAAGGAGTTAAAATAAGGGCTTGTTTGCATGTGCAAAAAGTACTGTACAATGCACCGATATGCATGCAAAAAAGACTCTTACAAAAACGCCCATGTGAAGGGGCTCTCACTGTCTTCTAATGTTCCATTTAATAGTCCATTTCGATTAAACATTTTCACGTTAGAACAAGCGAATGACTTAAGAGTTTGCTCATTCACTCGTGCAGCCTGTTTATACAGGCAGATCGTTGGCTCGTTCAAACAAAATTGTTCAGTCATTCACATTCACTGTACAGAGAATGAGAATGACTGAACAACCGGTATTTAAACCAAATGATAAGTGAACAAGCCAACAATGCTGGCTTAAAATGAGTGATGTGCAAAAAGCAAATTATTTATCATTCATCGTTTTATCTTTGGCTGTGTTTAGACTGAATGATTTTTGTTCACTTTCACTAGTTTGAACGTTTTTTTTAAATGATAATTATTTTGTGTAAAAGGAGCATCTCTGAATAAAATTTTTTACTTGCACTTGATTAGACAACTGTTACCCCATTCCATTAAAGGTTCGTTCACATGATTGTATGCATTTTTACAGTCAATCATACAGGCCGTAAAATCGCATGAATGAAGAATTGACACAATCGACTCCCGAAATACAGCCATATATTTTCTGCCATTCACATGGAGGGCTGCTGCGTATAGGCAAAAAATATGCTGCAGTGCGGAAATTCATTGATCAGCAGAAATCCTCGTAATGAATACTAATGCTTAAATAGAGGCAGCTGTCTTCTTTCCCCAGCATTGTACGCAGCTAAACTCCTTCCCCTTTTTTTCCTGCTTCCATAGAAGCCTATGGGAGCTTCCTGCGTATCTCGGCAAAAGATAGGGCAAGACCTATCTTTTGATGTGGCTCATTAAATCGGCAACCGAAAACAGTTGCCGATGTGTTACTTTTCCTAGTGAAATTTTTTACGCACCCAAAAATCATCTATCTGAATGAATACATTGGAATGTAATGCTTCAGATGCTCAAGATTTTTGCCTGATTTTTTGACGTGGCTAAATAGCTGCGTCTATACAATCATGAGAATAAGACCGCATTTTCACGCCTGGCCAATATATGGGAACATCTGAGGCATCGGATTCCAATGCATTCGTTCATATGGGTAAATTTACAGCTTGTAAAAACGTCGCATGAAACGTCTGCATGAAAGCATTGCGGATTTTGACATTGGATTTTAGTGCAGATTTACTGCAGATTTTTCCATAGTGGAGACATACCGTATATACCGGCGTATAAGGCGACGGGGCGTATAAGACGACCCCCCAACTGTCACCTTATACGCCGGTATTCAGTGGAGAAAAAAAAAAAATTTTATTACTCACCTCCCACGGCGTTCTGTCGCGCTCCGGCAGGATGTCGCTCGCTCCGGCAGGCTGTCGCTCGCTCCTCGTCCCCGCCGCAGCATAGCTTTCTGAATGTGGGGCTTGAAATCCCCGCTTCCAGAAAGCTAATACACACGCCGGCAGCCATGACATCATTGAATGGCTGTGATTGGCTAAAGCACACGTGGCTTCAGCCAATCACACTATTCAATGACATCATTGAATGGGTGTGATTGCTAACACGTGCGCCTTCAGCCAATCACAGCCATTCAATGATGTCATTGAATAGTGTGATTGGCTGAAGCCACGTGTGCTTTAGCCAATCACAGCCATTCAATGCTGTCATGGCTGCCGGCGTGTGTATTAGCTTTCTGGAAGCGGGGATTTCAAGCCCCGCATTCAGAAAGCTATGCTGCGGCGGGGACGAGGAGCGAGCGACAGCCTGCCGGAGCGAGCGACATCCTGCCGGAGCGCGACAGAACGCCGTGGGAGGTGAGTAATAAAATTTTTTTTTTTTACACTTTTTTTTTTTTGTATTACCGGCGCATAAGACGACCCCCGACTGCAGAGCAGATTTTTCGGGGTTCAAAAGTCGTCTTATACGCCGGTATATACGGTAACCTTTATCTATTTTGTCAGTAATTTCCTAATTATTATTTAAACATACTTTATTTTTCTGTCTTGTTAGAGTATGTGATAACATTCCAGATACTAATTCCTAGTTATTCCGGAGTACCAAACCTATTTGTGGCATCAAGACTATGGATCTATGCATGCCCTATTTCAAATATTCTCTGGTTTCCTTGGCAAATTTTATTTCTCTGTGCCTAGTTTACTTTAGCCAAAATCATTCCTGTCTAGAAAGTGAGAGATTTAGTCAATAAGTATATATTAGGGACTTGCTATAAATGCATAAAATGAAGGTTCACCTTCTGTGAACCAATGCTTTAAAGCAGTTTAAAGTACTTTAACAGCTCATAACAGTACTTAGCGCTTCCTGCTTTCCTTCATGGTAGTCATTTAGCTTTTACCTAACAGGAGCCAGTGAGTGGCTGATGGCCAAAAGAATATCTATTCTATATTCTTAGTTCTAAAAAGTATGCCTCACTACCTTAAAGGAGATGTCCCGCGCCGAAACGGGTTTTTTTTTTTTTAAACCCCCCCCCCGTTCGGCGCGAGACAACCCCGATGCAGGGGTTAAAAAAACCACCCGCACAGCGCTTACCTGAATCCCGGCGGTCGGGTGACTTCAATACTTACCGCTGAAGATGGCCGCCGGGATCCTCTATCTTCGTGGACCGCAGCTCTTCTGTGCGGTCCACTGCCGATTCCAGCCTCCTGATTGGCTGGAATCGGCACGTGACGGGGCGGAGCTACACGGAGCTACACGGAGCCCCATAGAGAACAGCAGAAGACCCGGACTGCGCAAGCGCGGCTAATTTGGCCATCGGAGGCCAAAAATTAGTCGGCACCATGGAGACCAGGACGCTAGCAACGGAGCAGGTAAGTAAAAAACTTTTTATAACTTCTGTATGGCTCATAATTAATGCACAATGTATATTACAAAGTGCATTATTATGGCCATACAGAAGTGTATAACCCCACTTGCTGCCTCGGGACATCTCCTTTAAGCACTGTACAATAGATGGAGATGCAAAGTATCTCATAAATATATATTTTTTCAAAATGTAAATTAATTTCCATGATAGCTAATTAAACTTCAGGTTTAATTTTCTAGACTGAAATGGAAAAGGGGGCTGTCATATGTATCATGTCACATTAAACCATGTACATACTTAAAAGGGTTGTCCAAGTTATAGTTTATCTCTAAAACGCCTTTCCCAGGCACTAAAATAACAAATAGTGATATACTCATCTTTCCCCGCTTCCACAGTCTCCCATGCCGGTGTCTGGCCAACTGCACCTGTTTACAGGTTACAGTTTCACCTGGTTTCCTCTCCTCTCATATATACAACCACCAAATTAAGGAATCTTCCTGTCCTATGTGTCTTCACATCACCATCAGAGACTGGCACTTTCCTGTGTAACGGTAAAAAAATTAAAGGACCTATACCCACATCCTACCAACAACCACAGTTCGCAAACACATAATAGAACTATATGTTTACTGATGCTTTCTCATGTATATCTTCCAATGAAGAGTACATGATACTGTGTTAAAGTGCTCCAAAGGAATCTATATTAGGAGACTAAGCTTAACTTAGCATCAACTATCCTCCAGGAGCAATCTACACAAACTCACAAGGGTCTGGATACACTTGTTGCTAAAATGCCTCACGACTAGGACACATTCTAACAAAGTTAACACAAAAATATACAATTGTACAATTAACTGCCCCTTTTACTTCTCAAGATTTTTTTTGCTTACGATAGACACTGTTCAATTACTAAAAGCATATTGGGCAATAACGTACTTCAAACCAAGTGCCACAAACCAGAAGCATTTTTTAAAGAAGTTGTATCTTGTTAAATTCATATCAGTCTGATGATCAGCTGGTCTCTGTGGACTTCAGAAATCACAGGTAATCAGCTGACATCACCATGAGAAGCTGCACCCATGCACACATATTGCTGCAGGAGAAATGTAGTATTACATGCCAACCACTCAAATCAATGGCCTGCCATGTACAGTAATATATGGATGGGCTGTGTCCAACGTAAAGAGAAGCTCTATAGTCTGGCTAATAGAGTGAGTGCTGAGTGATATGTCCTACCAGCCCATACTAGAGATGTTGCAACCCATTTATAAGGTAAGGCTCCATACTTATCAGCACCCCCTCGTATAATATTATTTCTCTTCCTACTGTATGGTACTGTTTGCATGTAAGCATATAATGTTACATAGAAATGCAGATTACAAAGAAAACAATACCAAAAACTCATACTTTAAATATGTTTACAGCATTACGATTTAAATATACACTTTTCAAACAGTGTTCTTTACTTATTTTATGCTAATTAAACTATAGCATTACACGTTTCTACTTAACCCTTTAAGGACCAGGCACTTTTTAGGGATTTTACCCATATGGTGGTTTTACTGCCCTATTTTCTTTTCTTCAGCTACCAAAATTACTTTTGCTTTGTAGGGCATTTTTTTATATCTTTTTTTCACAGATTTTTTACCGTTTTTTGGCGGATAAAAAGCTAAAAAAAATGATTCTTTAAAAATTCATAGTTGTTTATTTTTAAAATCAGTATACTTATGCTAAAATAAAGTATGGGAATGAGTTCCTCATTATATTTCGGACATTTCGATATATCATTTCTGTAGTTTTGAATTACAGGACGCATATGGCGACGGTTTTGGTTGGTGTCGGCGGTGGGTCATTTTCTTTTT
Source organism: Eleutherodactylus coqui (assembly GCF_035609145.1). NCBI lineage: Eukaryota > Metazoa > Chordata > Amphibia > Anura > Eleutherodactylidae > Eleutherodactylus > Eleutherodactylus coqui. The sequence goes on from NC_089840.1 coordinate 90,578,790, forward strand.
CATGTATTCATTTTTATTTTATTCTGTAATTTTTTTTTTTTTTTTTAATTAAATCTGTTTTTATTAAAGTTTTCAATTTTACAGTATGACATCATCAGACAACAAAAGGCTAATCGCATAACGTAATACACACTTTTTAATTCAGAGGATACTAGACAGATCAGAAGACTGTGATGCATTTAAACAGATATCAGGGTGATTGTTAGGCTGATGTAACGTTTTGACTCAACCAGACAAGAACAATATGAGAGTATCTCAATAAAATAAGGCCTTGTAACATACATAATGAGACAGGACAAAAACAGGGGGGAGTAAAAGGAGGGGAGTGGGGAAAGGTAACAGGGGGGGAAAATGGGTGTTTGGTAGGGTTGCAGCGGGCGATACTATGTCCCAAAGATATGTAACCAAACTAAATAGAAAAAATGTCGAGAAGTCTCAGGTCACGCCAGGAAAACCAGATTTTAATGAACTTATCATATGAGTTGTTGTGCCAACTTGAAAGCTCTTCCAGGTTGTATATCGTGTCCACTTTGTCTCTCCATTGCTTCAGAGAGGGGGGTGCCTCGCGTTGCCAGCAGAGAGGAATCAGAGCCTTCGCAGCGTCTATCAGGTGCGCTATCAACTTATCCCTATGCGGGTGGAATGATGGGGATGGCCTCCAGAGGAACACCATGTCTGGCGTGAGTGAAAATCCTGGTTTTATCTTTTCCAGGACCTTCCCCACCCCTTTCCAGAAGGATCTCAACCTTTCGCACGTCCACCAGATGTGGAGGTACGATCCCACCTCCCCCTTACACCTCCAACAACAGTCCTGAGGGGATAGCTTGTAAGCTGAGAGCCATTGCGGAGTCCTGTACCACCTGACCAGGAGTTTGTAATGGGATTCTTGAGCAAGAATGCAAGGAGATAAGCCGAGTGAGGTGTTCAGGATCGCTTTAATTTCACTAGGGGAGAGAGTTAGGTTCAGTTCCTTTTCCCATGAGGTGATGAATGTAGGTTTCGTTGGGTTATAGGGAGTAATAAAGTGCTTCCTTATCAGGGAGATTTTTCTCTTACTTGGCATGATGTGTTTAAATGTACTTTCGAAAGGGGTCAGGGGTCTGGCTGTGCCATGGCTCTTAAGGAAGTCTCCTATTGTCTTGGTCACTGATGCAAGAGTGAGGACGGAGGGGGACCAACTCGGTAACAGTCTTTGTAGAATCTCAGAAGGGGGAAAGTTAGCTAGCTCCTGCAGGTCTCCGATTTTGTGGTCCCGGAATTTCACCCAGGTCGAGGCATTACATGAGTCAGATGGCAATTCTAACAGTTTATGAATAGTACTTAACGGGAAAATTGGAGATGGGTCTGGGGCCAGCTCCTTCCTCACCGTGTCCCATACCTCACATGGTCCTCTCAGGAGGGGACAGAAGTCCCTTTGTCTATAGTTATTTCTACTCGGATACCATAGATCTTCCATTAGCACCGCATTATTCTGAGCCAAGGCTAGCTTAGGAAGCAGATTGTTTTTAGCCGGAAGGACTAAGTCCAACCAATGGCTCAGCTGCGAGGCCCTATAATAATCGAGTACATTAGGGAGTCCGATTCCACCCTCTGATTTCCTCTTGATCATTGGGCTGTATGCCAGCCTTGGTCTTTTATGCCTCCACACGTATGCTGCAAAAGCTGAGCGAAGAGGCTTAAAAAAAACTGCTCGGAAGGTGTATGGGAAGCATCCTAATCTTATACAGAATTTTTGGCAGGACATAGGATTTTAAGATGTTCCTCCTACCGAACCAGGACATAATTGGCAAGTCGTATTCGGTTAGAAGCTTCTTAACTTGGTCCAGTAATGGAGCGAAGTTTACATCGTATATGTCTTTAGTTCTCTTAGGTATTTTTATACCAAGATAGTCCAGGGAAGTCTCCGACCACGCAAAGGGAGATGTTGACCTGAGCATTTCGCAACAAGAAACGGGAATGGAGATGTTGAGAACCGTGGATTTATTAAAATTTATTTTAAAATTTGAAATTTCTCCAAAAGCGTTTAGTATTTCAACTAACCTGACAAAGCCTTTTTCGGGATTGGTTATGAGGAAGACTATGTCATCCGCAAAAGCAGCAGTGGACAAAGTATCCTCTCCTATGTTTAGGCCCTTAATGTCAGGATCCTGTCTGATTTGTGTTAGGAGGGGCTCAAGTGTCAGTATGAAAAGTGAGGGAGAGAGAGGGCAGCCTTGACGAGTGCCGTTTTTAATGTCAAACGGAAGTGATAATACTTCGTTGACCAGAAGTCTAGCGTGAGGACACTCGTATAGCGAAAAAATGGCGGACACAAACTCCTCTGGAATATTATAATTAAGTAGGGTGCTTTTCATGTAGTTCCAGCTGACCCTATCAAATGCCTTCTCGGCATCGGTTCCGACGAAGGCTAACGGAATGTTTTGGGTCCATGCATATCGCGCTGCATAGAGGAGTCTGTAGCAGTTGTCTCTACCCTCTCTCCCCCCCACAAAACCCGCCTGTTCTCCACTGATCAGAGCAGGTATAAATCTGTCCAACCTTTTGGCCAGTAGCTTTGCCCACAGCTTGACGTCCTGATTGATAAGAGATATGGGCCTGTAACTCCCACAGAGCGCAGGGTCCTTGTTTTCTTTATGAATTAATGCTATATGCGCCTCCTGTGCCTGTTTGGGTAATTTGGACCCTAAAAGAAGTGCATTAAACAAGTCCGTCAATCTGGGGGTCAAAGTAGACTCAAAAGTCTTATAGTATGTCAAGGTTAGACCATCAGGTCCTGGGCTCTTATTAGGTGGGCAGGAGGCTATTAGATCTTTTATCTCCGACTGTGTCACAGGTTCAAGTAATTCTCTTGCTTCTTCCCTTTTTAATTTTGGTAAAGTGAGACGGCTTAAGAAGGAGTCAATTTGCTCCTTAATTTTAGGTGACGGCCCCTCTGGGGATTGTCTCTGTAGATTGTACAGATCCGTATAAAAAGTTGGAATTGTCTGGCGATATCTTTGGTTGAAGTTACCATTGTATTGGTCCCAGTTTTGATGGCATGGATTGTACTTTTGGCCCGTGCTTTCTTAATTAAAGAAGATGTATATTTGCTACCTTTATTGCCTTGTGCGTAGACAATATGCTTCCTATAAAGGTGTTTTTTATTGAATTTAGAATCCAGACACAATCGTAGGTCCTTCCTTAGCTCTGACAGTTTATCTAGGAGGGAATTAGTTTGCGAAAGCTTTGCTAGCTGCTCTATCTTAGCTATTTGCGCCAGTTTATCATCTATTTCTTTTTGTTTTATTTTTTTAGTTCTGGAGCCCAGAGCAATCAGCAGACCTCTCACATAAGCCTTATGGGCCTCCCACACCATGGGCAATTCTACCTCCCCTCCCGCATTAAGTTGGAGATACTCTTCAACTTGGTTAGTTAATTTTATCAATGTGAAAAACAGAAAATTAACCAGCGCTCCGGTGCTTTGGAAAATGGCAGATGATGCAAGGTAGTGCAAACGAGGTGTATATGATGTGGATGTTTACTTACTTCGCAGGGGTGCTAGTGGTTAAGCACCCCTGAATCCAAGGTAGCAGGCAGAATTCAGAAGGTATATATAGTAATTCCTTTTTATTGCGACGCGTTTCGGCCGTTATATCGGCCTTTCTCAAGCATTTATACCTTCTGAATTCTGCCTGCTACCTTGACTACCTTGCATCATCTGCCATTTTCCAAAGCACCGGAGCGCTGGTTAATTTTCTGTTTTTCACATTGCTCTATCCCTATTCCGTGGTGGTTTTTTCATCGCCGGGAGCAACCAAGACGCTCTCCTCAGGATGTCTCATGAGACCGGTGTGAGGAATTTCTTTCTGGATTGACACGCCATCTTGGATATTGACGCACGGGCACCCCACAGACGGGCCCGGCGTCACGGGGTGAGTTACCTTCTGCACACGATTGCCCCATATTTATTTACGTATATTCTCTGACAACCACGTCTTATCCATTTCTTGGAGCGCTATCCATCTTTATCTTCTTTTAGTTAATTTTATGGTCTCTTCTTTTGAGTCCAATAGTGTAGCATTAAGCCTCCATCTCCATTCCTTGGGGACTTGCCGCAGAGAACGGAGTGTAATGTGTACAGGTGCGTGGTCGGAGACTGTCCCCGAGCCCACCTCGGCTCCCACCAAATCCGTGAGAAGTTCAGATAAAATAAACAGGTAATCAAGCCTCTGATAGGATAAGTGTACCTGGGAAAAGAAGGAGTAATCCTTCGTTGTTGGATAAAGAAGTCTCCAGGCATCCACTAAGCCCATATCCTGCAGGCATTTATTGAGTCTCCTCAGTCTCAGTCTAGGTAACTGGGATCGCCCGGTGGAGGAATCAAGAATGGGATTGAGGGTGGCGTTAATGTCTCCTCCCAATATGATATGACCCTCTGCAAAGTGTTTAAGCACTTCCAACTGAGAGACTAACCAGGAGGCCTGATCCGTATTGGGAGCATACAAGTTTGCAATTGTGATTTGTTTATTGTTAATGGTCCCCTTCAGAAACATGACCCTTCCCTCACCGTCAGTGTACTGCGAGTTGCAGATGAAACTGAGGGTTTTGTGAAAGAATATTGAATAACTAGTGACCTTGAAGGTCTTGTGGGTAACTGTAAGGGGCTAGAGAGGAGACTTCCCCCCAATCTCTCAGGGAAAAGTAATGCGTATCACCGCCTCCTCTGCAACCCGGTCAGATTAGGAAGACCAGAGGGCTCCAGCTCCCCCAACATACACATATCAACAGTACCGACTCTTCAACTGATGCAACTAGCAATAAAGTAGAGTCGGAAGTAAGATAATGTTCACGGGTGGGTGAAACCCCCGTCCTCTCGAAGAGAGTAATTTAGAAAACCACTGGTGGATTCAGGTGTCCATCGTGTCCGTTTCTTCTCTGGACTTCTTTTTTCTCCCTTTGGGTGACTTATGGTTGAAAACTGGTGTCCAGCCTTCTGTATTGGGCAGGCTGGGGAATCTAGGGAGGTCGGGTATAGGCAACCAGCTTGGGATTTCGATAGGTGGAATGTCCAGAATCTGCCAGCACTGTTGGAGGTCTCCAGGGGAGCGGATATTGATTTTCTGACCCGCGTGGGTTATCCCCAACCCGAAGGGAAACAACCACGCGTATCTTATTCCTTTTTCCTTGAGGACCTCCAGAAGGGGGCGCATTAAACGCCTTTTGAGCAAGATGGAAGGGGCCAGATCTTGGTAAAATTGAAGCGGGGTATCCGCGTAGCAAAGGTCTTTGTGTTGTCTTGCCGCCTTTAAAATTGCCGCTGCATCACGAAATGAGAGCAATTTACAAACAACATCCCTAGGAGGGTCCGAGGGAGGGGCAGGGGGTCTGAGTGCTCGATGAATGCGCTCAATTGCAATGCCGGAAGCTCTTCCCTCACCCAGTAATAGGCTGAAAAGTTCTTTGGCTATTTTCATTAAGCAGTCAGGTGCCCAGGACTCTGGGAGCCCTTTAATGCGAATATTATTGCGTCTGTTTCTATTTTCGATGTCTTCCTGTTGTAACAGGGCTTTGTTGATCTGGTCATAGTGCTCTCTCAGAGTTTTCTCCATCATGAGCGAGTGAGCTGTTAAAGAGGTGGACGTCGCTTCCAATTCTTCCACCCTGCGACCCATGAGTCGGAGGTCCTCTTTAATTTCTCCCAAATCTGTTTTTAAGGGTTGCAGTGCTTGAGAGAACAACTCTCTCATAAAACCTCTGGACACATTTTCTCCTTCTTCCCCGTCTGTGGATGCCCCATCCTCTCCCTCCCTATTGTTGTACGAGATACTCTCCTGAGCCTGTGCCTGCGCCGACTTGGAGGGAGCTCGTGGAGAGCGGGAGCTCTGGTCTTTGAGGTATCTTTGCATATCTGCTTGACTTTTGTGGGGTCTAGGGGTGCTCTGATTGTCTCCCCCTCTATCTCTGCCGATCTTCCCCATATCTGGATTAGAAGAAGCTGTAGGTCAGGTCCCGAAGGTGCCGCTCAGACGGAGCTCTGCATTCAGCACTCCATCTTACTCAGCGTTCAGAACAAGGGTGAATACAAATTTATAATTGCGTCAGACATGTATGAAGAGTCCAAAAATATTGTATTATTGATAGACCTGCATAGGACAGTTCTGGAAAAATTAGAGCAAAGCTCTGCAAGGTGTTTTGTTGTACTGTAAGCCAGTAGGCTGTCTGTGGTTCCGTTATGCTGCTACGTGGCGGCAAAAATTATTTAGGAGGTAAAATGGAGGCAAATCCACGTCTGTATCCCTCAGAGAAGAACAGAAAAAATTGTAGTTATTGTGGAGCTGGGTAACCAGCTCCAGAAAAAATTAGGGTAGCACCCTTTTATAGACTTTAGTACACTGTGAATATGGCAGTTTCAGCCTTGTCTGGGGGTTGCTTCTTGCAGCTATTACTTCTGCTCCCCTTCACGGCTGCAGACTTAGTAGGGGGAGAGAAGGGGGGGGGGGGAGAGATGGCGGGAGATTCGGGTGGGAAGCCTGGTTTTATTGAGTGATGCAGGGGAACAGAGTGGGAATGGTGTTACTTGTGGCTCGGGAAGAGCTCCCCTCTGGGTAAAAGGTTTTCCAGGGGTCCCCTTTACTCACTGTTAGGATGAACGCTAATGCTCTTCTCCGAGCCGGTTGCCGCTGCTTCCGAGCGCGGGGCAGTGAAGGGAAGCACCCTGTGAGCTGTCACTGTGTGCGGAGCTCTCCTCCGTTCTTCTCCGCAGGCGCCGTTCCCAGCAAGTCCCCGGTGGCAGTTAACACCAGAATAATAGCCATTGTGCACTCCTCTGCGCTTGCCGCTCCCCCTCCTCACTCTGGGACCAGACCGCGGCTCCGTGGGGTCTCTGTATCCCGATACTCCCGCCTCACCGATTTTGTGGGGAAATCTCTCAAGATGATCCTTGCCCGCAGGGAAGCTTATCCGGATCGTTTTTTGGCACGGGTGCTTGCTCAAAAGCCTGCAAAATAGATTAAAGGCTTCTTTTGGCTCAGGAGCACAGTCTCCATGCGACTTCCCGCTCTGCAGGCTTAGCCACGCCCCCATTCTGTAATTTTTTAAACTTATTTTTGTAACTATTTTTTTTTAGCATCTATGACCCCTATGACATCATATAAGACCTCTAGGGGTCATTCAGATTGTATATATTTTTTTTATTTCATACTTTTCAACTGCAGCTGGGGCATCCATAGGAGCCCCAGTTACAGGGGAAAACGTCTCCCTGCAGTGATAATAGTTACTTACAGAGCTGATCAGGGTCTGCTAGGACCCGGCAGCTCTGCTGTAACAGAGGACACCCAGCAGTCATGTGATTGCTAGGTTGTATAGCGGAAGTAATGCTTCAATTTTCACTCTTTAGTACATAGCACTTGTTGAGCGCTATGCAGCATGGAAAGGAGAAGAGTCAGTGCTTTTTATTAAATTTATATTCAAGGCAATGTCTAAGTTCATACCCCATGTTTTTTAACTCTAGAACCTAACGCTATCAAAAGGCCTCTCACGTAAGCCTTATGAGCCTCCCAGACCATGGGGACCTCTTGACCTTCTAATGAGTTCATCTTGAAATATTCCCCAATCAACTCTTTTATACAAACCATTTCTTCAACCAAATCCAATAAGGAGTCATTAAAGGGGTTGTCCCGCGCCGAAACGTTTTTTTTTTTTTTTCAACTCCCCCCTTCCCGTTCGGCGAGACAACCCCGATGCAGGGACTTAAAAAAAAAACAGCACAGCGCTTACCTGAATCCCCGCGCTCCGGTGACTTCTATACTTACCGGTTGAAGATGGCCGCCGGGATCTTCTTCCTCCGTGGACCGCAGCTCTTCTGTGCGGTCCATTGCCGATTCCAGCCTCCTGATTGGCTGGAATCGGCACGTGACGGGGCGGAGCTACACGGAGCCCCATTGAGAAGAGAAGAAGACCCGGACTGCGCAAGCGCGTCTAATTTGGCCATTAGACGGCGAAAATTAGACGGCAACCATGGAGACGAGGACGCCAGCAACGGAGCAGGTAAGTGAAAAACTTTTTATAACTTCTGTATGGCTCATAATTAATGCACAATGTACATTACAAAGTGCATTATTATGGCCATACAGAAGTGTATAGACCCACTTGCTGCCGCGGGACAACCCCTTTAAGTCGCCATCACCACTCACATGGGACCTCCTGAAAACTATGGATATCTACATGTAATGGGGCATGATCCGATACAATCATTTAGTCAATACTAGCTCTTTCAAGGTGCGTTAGGAGACTAGAGGAGACAAAAAGATAGTCCAGCCTCTGAAAAGAAGAATGCACTTGGGAAACATAAGTAAAGTCCTTAGTAGAGGGATGCAGAAAATGCCAAGCGTCCACAACTCACAACTCCTGCAGGGAGTAGCCAAATGTTTTTAATTTCACCTGAGAGACCTGGGAGCTACCAATTGAGGAATCTAGTCAAAGTGACATTTAAGTCATCGCCTACAAAGATATGCCCTACTGCAAACTGCTTAAGAACCACCAACTGTTTGACTAACCATGTGATTTGATCTGAATTGGGTGCATACAGATCAGCAATAGTCATTTTAGTGTTATTGATTGAGGCCTTAAGGAAGAGTACACTTTCCTTCTCATCAGCATATTGTGCCTCGGAAATAAAGGAGATAGATTTATGGAACAGAATGGAGCCCCCTTTTGAACTAGGATAAGTATTGTGAAAGCACTGCGGGAAGAGCCTCCCTGGTAAAGACATATGTTTGTTATTTTTGAAATGTATCTCCTGAAGCAGAAGTAGTTTTGTTCCATACCTTCAGAAGCTGGGCAACATTATGCCTCTTACAAGGTGAATTGAGACCCTAGACATTGAATGAAATGAGATGGATGGCATTAGAGATGAGCGAACGTACTCGGATAAGCACTACTCGTCCGAGTAATGTGCTTTATCCGAGTACCGCTGTACTCGGGGCTAAAGATTCGGGGAGCGCCGCGGAGCGGGGAGCTGCAGGGGAGAGCGGGAAGGAACGTAGGGGAGATCTTTCTCTCCTTCTCTCCCGCCCGCTCTGCCCCGCTCCCCGCCGCAACTCACCTGTCAGCAGCGGCGCTCCCCGAATCTTTAGCCCCGAGTACAGCGGTACTCGGATAAAGCACATTACTCGGACGAGTAGTGCTTATCCGAGTACGTTCGCTCATCTCTAGATGGCATCCATAACAGCACTGGGCAAGCACATACAAATCGACATCTAGGCACCTAGACAAATCACTTAGAGGGGAAAAGAAACAACAAAAATAAAAGCGTTAGTCAAACAAATATATTGTATTATTAAACAAGCGCATATTCAGCGTATCCTTGTTAAATCCGACTCCAAAAGAGGAGAAGGGGAGAGGAAGGGTAGAAAATTAAGCAACAAAAAGAAGGGAGTAAGGGAGGGAAGACAAGGAAAAAATAGTACAAACAAAGAGATAAGGGCACTTATCTAGTAGGAGATATAAGTTGTTTCAGCACAGATAAAGAAGTTCCCTCGTAGATGAGGAGCATAAGATCACTGCGAAACAATCGTAATTTATTGAATGAACTTAGCCTGATCAGAAAAGCACAATTAAGGACCTTCACTAGAGATGAGCGAGCATACCCGTCCGAGCTTGATGCTCGTTCGAGTATTAGGGTGCTCGAGATGCTCGTTACTCGAGACGAGCACCACGCGGTACTCGTCTCGATTAAACGAGCACTGACCATTGAATTCAATGGAGCCAGTAATATAGCCGACTCCATTGAAAGCAATGGGCTGCCGGCGAGCGCGGGATGAATTTTCGGGAAGGGCTTAAAAATATAAGCCCTTACCTGAAAATCATCCTAAAATGTGTAAAAAAAAATTGTCAGCATTAAGATCGTGCTCCTCTGCCACAGCTGTAACAGCTGTGACAGAGAAGAACGATGTTAGCCCATTGAATTCAATGGAGCCAGCAATACAGCCGGCTCCATTGAAAGCAATGGGCTGCCGGCGAGTGTGGGATGAATTTTCGGGAAGGGATTAAAAATATAAGCCCTTACCTGAAAATCATCCTAAAATGTGTAAAAAAAAAAAAAAAAATGTATACTCACCTTTCCGCTGCAGCCGGAGTTCAGCCGCGTCTGGCCGGCAGTTCTTCTGAACTGCACTGAGTAGTATTCAGCAGCCGGGGATTTAAAATCCCCGCCTGCTAAATGAGCTGCCTCTGATTGGTCACAGCCTCACCAATCAGAGGCAGCTCTCACTCACACCCATTCATGAATGGGTGAGTGAGTGCTGCCTCTGATTGGCTCAGTGCAGGGACCAATCAGGGGCAGCACTCACCCATTCATGAATTCATGAATGGGTGTGAGTGAGAGCTGCCTCTGATTGGTGAGGCTGTGACCAATCAGAGGCAGCTCATTCAGCGGGCGGGGATTTTAAATCCCCGGCTGGTGATAGATCAGCAGTTCAGCACCACAGTGCAGGGGACAGCAGGAGAAGACGCGGCTGCGCCCCGGCAGCTGAAGGGAGGTGAGTATTTTTTTTTTTTTTGTTTTTTAAATCACTTTTAATTCATTTCCAGGGAATGGCTTATATGTAAAGCCCTTCCCTGAAAAAGAATTCAGGTGTGCCAGCAGACCATTGTCTTCAATGGAGTCGCCGGCAGCAGCAGCGACTCCATTGAAGAGAATGCCTGCATTTCTATTCTTTTTTACACTAAAATCTTTTTTTTTCAGGTAAGGGCTTATATTTTTAAGCCCTTCCCGAAAATTCATCCCGCGCTCGCCGGCAGCCCATTGCTTTCAATGGAGCCGGCTATATTGCCGGCTCCATTGAATTCAATGGGCTAACATCGTTCTTCTCTGCCACAGCTGTTACAGCTGTGGCAGAGCAGAATGATCTTTATGCTGACAGTGCGGGGGGGGTGTCTCACTCTTGCCACTATTGTGGCTTAATAGTGAGACCTCGGAGCCCGAAATGCAGCTCTGCATGTTGCTCCTCGCCTGCCCTATCCATTTCTGTGTTTTTTACATGACTTTGGTGATTTGCTAAGATTTTCACAAATGAAAACCTTGGCGGAGCACCAGTCATATACAAAAATGCTCGAGTCGCCCATTGACTTTAATGGGGTTCGTTACTTGAAATGAACTCTCGAGCATCACTGAAAGTTCAACTCGAGTAACGAGCACTCGAGCATTTTGGTGCTCGCTCATCTCTAACCTTCACTATAGGGGAAACAAATATAATCCTTCAAGAAAGAAAAATCAAGAAAAATTTGAAAACATCAGCAAAGACCGTAGGTGTATGACCAGGAAGAGAGTATGAGAAGCTAATATAGGGAGCTCTCAGATACAATCCACTAGTCAAAAATGTCACATGTTGCATAAACAAAGCAGAACTAGTTTAATCCAGGGAATAAGGTACTCAAGTAAATGTCCACAACCAGAAAGTCAGGTGTCACTATTTTATTTTATTTTTTTTAAACTTCATAAAAATTCTGAACTTGACTTGTAACAATGTTGCCATCCAATAGATGGTGCTGCATCTCCTTCCATGTGCAGGTTGAAGAAGACATAAGACACATCATAAAACTGTCACATTAATGAGCTATATGGACTGATTAAGTATTTATGTCTCAGCTCAGTTTGTCTGTTGTTTTAAGTTTTGAGTGCAAAACAGTCTCAAATTTCTGCGCGTGAATACTTGTATTTCAATCAAGAGGGGTGTCCTCTCTGCATTTGTATATTATATGTGTGCCCCATCCAAACCAGTTCCATTTTAGCCTGATGAAGGATCGATAGAAGATTCGAAAGCTTGCTGTAACATCATGTATTTTTGTTAGCTATTAAAAGCTATCATATCTACAAGATTACTTGGTTTCTCTCACTGAGAACAATCATACTAATTAGAGTGTCCTGTCTGTTTTTCTTCTTCCAGCTTCTAGGTGACTTAGGCTTTCCAACCATCTGCCAGCTTTCAGTGGTTCTCAGTTGTGGGAAATTCGGAAGATCCCGCAATGGCAGCCAGCATGGAAAATCCGCTCAAGATCCAAATGATGCCAGCAACTTTATAAGTCCTCGAGAGAACAAATATTAAATCTTCGACCTCTATAGGGGATACGAGGTCAAATGGAAATAACCAGGCATATCCAATATCTTTAGCTCGCAGAGCCTCCAATAATGGGCGCATCATGTGATGCTTAGCCCGGGTTGTTGGTGCCAAGTATTGAAATAACTGTAAAAGTGCCCCAGCATATTGGAAATCCCTTCTGTTTATTGCAGCCTCTAATATAGCAAGGGCATCAGGGAATGACAGAAGCTTACAAATAATGTCCCTTGGAGGTTCTGAACCAGAGGGTGGTGGTCTCAGCGCTCTATGTATGCACTCAATGGAGACAGCTGCAGCCCTGTCCTGCCCGAGCAACATTGAGAATAGTTCTAATGCCACCTTTCACAAAGCATCTACAGCCTAGTACTCGGGCAGACCCTTGATTCTGACATTGCTGCATCTATTGTGATTCTCAAGGTCTTCCTGCATAATCAACGCTCTGTTTAGGTGAGAGTGCTGTTCTTCAATTGCCTGCGGCATTTCCATAGAGTGAGTGGTAATGGTGGCTGAGGAAGATTCTAAATCCTCCCTCGTCTTTTCATATGCCTGACTTCCTCCTTAATTTTTGCTAAGTCAGACATTACTGGGTGCATTGCCTGAGAAATCAGATCCCTCATGAAACTCTTGGAGATTTGCTCACCCTCTCCACCATTCATGGAGGCTTCTTCCTCCTGCTCTGTGCTGTGAGTCACCGCTGCTGTCTGACTCAGCGCCATCTTGCCGGCCGCATTGCGGGAGCAAGACTTTGTCTTTGCCAGTATTCCCTAAGTTGTGTGGCTTTTTGCTGCTGCTGTGGTCCTGTGAAAGAACGCTGTGATAGAGCTCTCTCCTCAAACTGCCATCAAGCTCCACGGTCAGCCCCCCCACCCCCCACCCCATTCATATAGAATTCTACTCATGTATAGGCAGGCACATCAAAAGTTGTTTGTTCCCCCTTTTATATATGCATGTGGTATACACCATTTTTTTTATCTTATAACACAACTGTTATAAAGCAATATTTAACTAGTTATGCCCTTCTATGAAGAGAAATCATTATCTTCATACTAGTAAAGTTCTGTTTTTTGTATAAGTGCTGTCTCCGCCTCTGTCCTGTCACTGCCATGCCATAGTACCATCTGCCTGTTTACAACAGAACAAGAGGGGGCAGGTGGTTATGATTCACCATACTCTCTGATGTCTAAAGCACAGTGGCATGGCCTAGTAGCCAAGCTGAATGGCCACATGAGAATTTAGCTTTGCCACCACTTCAGCTCTTTAGTAGTTACACCACTGCAATACACTGCAATATCGGCTCTACATATCAGACCCTCCTTTAAGATGCTGAGTAGAAACCAAAAAAGTGGGTGCCAGACCCGAGAACCTGATTAATTAATAATAATAATCTTTAATAATAATAATAATCTTTATTTGTATAGCGCCAACTTATTCCGCAGCGCTTTCAGGCATGGATAAAGGCAAAACAATACAACAATTAAAATGTGAGATACATTGGGTTAGACACAAATGGGTTGAGGGTGGTACAGGAGGTGCAGGGGTTGGGGAACACAGGCAATAGGAAATTTCATGTACAGATCATTTATTAGAAGGCAAACAGGGTTGGGCACCATAGGAAGGGGCGAGGGACTAGGTCAGGAGATTTGGTATGCTTCCCTGAAGAGGTGCGTTTTTAAGGCACGTCTGAAATTTCGTGCATCGGGAATTGTCCAGATGCCTTGGGGTAGTGCATTCCAGAGGATGGGTGCTGCTCTGGTGAAGTCCTGTAGGCGAGCATGTGAGGTTCGTATTACAGGGGTGTTTAGTCTGACTGTGTTAGCCGATCGGAGTGAGCGGGCTGGGTGGTGTACTGACAGTAGGGAGGCGAAGTATGGTGGCGCAGCACCATGCAGAGCTTTGTGAGTGAGGTAGAGGAGTTTAAATTTAGTTCTGCAGTGGATGGGCAGCCAATGCAGCGACTGGCATAATGCAGAGGCGTCTGAATAACGACTGGATAGAAAAATGAGTCTAGCTGCTGCATTTAGTATGGATTGGAGCAGAGAGAGTCTAGTGCAGGGAAGGCCAATGAGTAGCGAGTTGCAGTAGTCAAGCCGGGAGTGGATGAGGGCAACCACGAGCGTCTTTAGCGTGTCTGTGGTTAGGAACCGACATATTTTAGCAATATTTCTGAGGTGCATGTGGCATGTTTGGGCCAGAGATTGGATATGGGGGGGGGCAAAGGAGAGGTCAGAGTCCAGTGTGACCCCAAGGCATCGGGCATGCCGTCTGGGGGTTGTGATGGTGCCAGACACTGGAATGGAGATGTTGAGGGGAGGTCGGTTAGAAGGTGGAAAGACAAGGAGGTCAGTTTTAGAGAGGTTTAGTTTGAGAAAAAGGGAGGACATAGTGTTAGAGACAGCGGACAGACAGTCGGTGATATTTTGGAGGAATGGTCCAGAGATCTCACGAGAGGAGGTGTATAATTGGGTATCGTCAGCATAGAGATGGTATTGGAGGCCAAATTTGTGGATGGTTCGTCCAATTGGGGCAGTATAGATAGAGAAGAGAAGGGGACCAAGGACTGAGCCCTGGGGTACCCCAACAGCGAGAGGAAGTGGAGCAGAAATAGAACCAGCAAAGGAAACACTGAAAGAGCGGCCAGAGAGGTAGGAAGAGAACCAGGAGAGAGCAGTATCAATGCAGCAGACAGGTCAGGAGGATTAGTAGGGAGTAATCACCTCTCGACTTTGCAGTCATCAGGTCATTTGTTACTTTTGTAAGGGCAGTTTCAGTCGAGTGTAGAGAGCGGAAACCAGACTGGAGGGGGTCAAGGAGTGAGTTGTCAGAGAGAAAGTGGGTAAGGCAGGAGTAGACCAGGCGTTCCAGTAATTTGGAGATGAAGGGCAGGTTTGAGACTGGTCGGTAGTTGGCAGCATCAGTTGGGTCCAGGGTTGGTTTTTTAAGCAGAGGGGATATAATGGAGTGTTTGAATGAGGAGGGAAAAGTGCCAGAGGTTAGGGAGAGGTTGCAGATTGTAGTGAGGTGAGTAATGAGAGCTGGGGAAAGGGACCGGAGGAGGTGAGAGGGGAGAGGGTCGCTAGCGCAGGTGGTGGGGCGGGCAGCGGAAATGAGCCTGGAGACTTCTTCATCTGTCGTTGGTTCTAGCTTAGATAGTGAGTAGGTGCTGGATGCAGTGCTGATGAAACTGGTATCGGGGCTAACCATGCAGCTTTCAGAGATTTCTTTTCGAATGTTGTCGATTTTTTCTTTGAAGTAGGCAGCTAGTTCTCCAGCAGTCAGGTCTGTTACAGGGGCCTGTTCTTTGGGGCTGAGGAGGGTGTGAAAGGTCTCAAAGAGTTGTTTGGGGTTGTGGGATAATGAGGAGACAAGGGAGGTGAAATAAACTTGTTTGGCATGGTGAAGGGCTAGGTTATAGGTTTTAAGCATGAATTTGAAGTGGAGGAAGTCTGCTGGCAGCTTTGACTTTCTCCACAGCCGCTCGGCGCACCTAGAGCACCGCCGGATGAAGTGCGTTTGGGACGTGAGCCAGGGTTGCCGTGGTCTGTGTTTGACAGCTCGCGTCACGGGCGGTGCCGCTTCATCCAGGGCACGGCTGAGGGTGGTGTGGTAGTATTCGGCTGCCAGGTTAGGGCAGGGGAGGCGAGAGATAGGCGATAGGGAGGACTGAATAGTTTCGGCAAACTGTTTAGTGCGGACAGACTGGAGGTTCCTAGAGGTGCGATAGATAGGAGGGTCAGGAGACTTCTCTTGGTCCCCTTAGCGTGAACAAGATGACACCACCGGAAACTCACCTGGCAGTTCTTCAGCCTCTGAACCCACAGACAGCTCTGCCAATAGGTTGCAACCTCCCTTATCACAACAGAGAAGCAGTTCTATGCCTCCTTCTGGACATGAAAAATCTCTATCACAGCAGGGTTCATCCAAACTACTGTTACCAACCTAAGGAGAACGAGCTGGTAAGGATTTGAGTGAGCCTCTGTATAGCAGACTCATCACCCTGCATATCAGCATCTCCCTCTTCCAGTCCTGAAAAGCAAAAGCAGTGCTTTGAAATGCCAGATGAAGGATCTCCTATTTTGGTGAGTCAAATGCCACCCGCCCCAGTACCCTATCACTGTATCGCTGTATTGCCGGCTCCATTGAATTCAATGGTCAGTGCTCGTTTAATCGAGACGAGTACCGCGTGGTGCTCGTCTCGAGTAACGAGGATCTCGAGCACCCTAATACTCGAACGATCATCAAGCTCGGACGAGTATGCTCACTCATCTCTAATGCACACTATTCCCTAGAGGATGAAGTAGAAGACATAAAGAAAAAACTTACAGATCTGGAGGATAGGGGCAGGAGATGCAACGTAAAATTCAGAGGCATCCCAGAAAGTGTTCCACAGCATGATCTAAAAAGCTTTCTCACCAAACTTATCAAAAGTATCCTCCCAGATGTCTCGGAATTGGATTGCACAATTGATAGAGCACATAAATTGCTAAAGCCGAACCTCCTTCTGGATTCTGTCCCAAGAGACGTAATTGCTAAATTCTATTTTTTCCACATAAAAGATGCCCTGATGATAGCTTCAAGAAAACAGGGTACCCTACCATCCCCATTTGCAAATATCAGCCTGTTTACCGACTTGTCACAGAAAACAATCCAAGCAAGAAAGGCCTTCTCCTTAATCACATCATCCCTAAGAGCCGCAAAAATACCCTACAAATGGGGTTTTCTTGCTAAAATAATAATCCACAAAGACAATACAGTACATGCTCTAAATTCTCCAGAGGATGGCGCCAAAGTCCTCTCAAAGTGGAATATCCTACTTCCAGAGGAACCACAACCAAACAAGCCTCAGGGACCTCTCAAATCCTCCTACCGCCGCACGCTTCCTAACACCCCTCCATGAGAAAAGCAAAAATCCCCCCCAAATGTTCTTCTTTATAGGTCGCTGTACACATTCTTTATTGATCTTCGTCGCCAGGCTGATGGTCTGCATGCCGAACTCCCCCCCCCCCACAACAGGATTAAGGTTATTATACCTGCTATTATCCAAAGTTTTATCTGTTTATTTTTACAGGTTCGTTGCTTCCTTCAAAAAGGACTGATTCTAATGCATTCTAACATGGAAAACGAATATATTAGATTTACTCTACTGATTAGCATTAACAACGTAACCCACATATTCTTAAATGTTAACAGGCACATTACTGTTTCCGCCTGTACTTCTATTTTAAGTTCGTATGTTTACTATGCTGCCAAATTGTTCCAACCACATACGCTTATGACTTATTTTTTAATGCATATAAAAATCTGTTCCCAGAACGTTAGGGGATTAAACTCCCCATTCAAACGTTCAATGGTCTGGAAAGACGCTAAAGCATCCAACATAGACATTTTATGTTTGCAAGAAACGCATTTTGCTCAGCAGTCTTGCCCTAAATTTTCAAATAAGCAATACCCACATATTTTCTTTTCAAATGCCCATAAAAAGCACGCTAGAGTGCTGATCGCCCTGAAGGATAGTCTTCACTTTTCTCTTAATAAACAAATTTCAGATGACAAAGGCAGATATCTGATACTGCAAGGCACCATACATAACTCACCAATTACTCTGGTGAACATTTATGCACCGAACAAATCCCAAATCTCCTTTCTGAACAAAGTAATAAAGAAGATCAAGAGATTCCTCATGGGCAAATTGATCTTATGTGGAGACTTCAACATAATAGTAGACAAAGAAATAGACTCCACAGCATCCACCAGTAGCATGTCGGTCCTTCACCCTTGGTTACACAAAGAGGGTTTATACGACACATTTAGATGTTTCAACTCCTCCTCGAAGGAATACACTTTCTTCTCCCCAAGGCACAAAACATATTCAAGGATAGATATGTTCTTGGTGGACAGAGACACTCTCACATCAGTTATCAACTCCACGATTGGAGTCTCCACCTAGTCAGACCATGCGCCGATACACATGGAACTGAACGTGGGTGCTCCATGCACCCTAGCAAAAATTTGGCGCAACGAGACAAACTTATACAATATTCCCGAAAACCAAAAAATTATTAACAAAGCTTTAGAGGAGTATTTTTCTCTCAACTCTACCCCTGACATAAGCAACGTCACACTCTGGAACGCCCATAAGGCAGTTATAAGGGAAGTATTAATAAAACTCAAAATTCAACAAAATAAAAACAAACGAGAGAAAATAAACCTCTTACTAGAAAAAATAAAAAAGTTGGAAACACTCCAACAAAAATCCTCACAAAACATATACCTAATGGAATTGACTTCCTTGAGAAGAGAATTAAAGAAAGCTCTTTTAGACAACTATAATAAGGGTCTAATGTACTCCAAAGCAAACTTTTATTCCTATATGGATAAGCCTTCAAAACTGATGGCCAACCTTGTTAAGAAAAAACAAATAAAAACAAAAATTCCATTCATTATCAAAAATAGCACTCCACAAATAAAAATTTCCCTCCCCCAGCAGATAGCTGAGCAATTTAAAGACTAGTACAACAACCTTTATAACCTCAGGAGCGACTCGGACACCCCGCAGCCTACTCCAGAGCTAATAAACAAATTCCTGGATCGGATAGCTCTCCCCGCATTGGGCGCCCGGGGAGACGCCTTGGGCAGACCAATCTCCAAAGCAGAAGTCCTTAAAGCTATACAAGATCTAAAAAACCACAAATCCCCTGGACCTGACGGTCTCTCAAATAAGTATTACAAGAGCTTTGCTCGCCTGCTGGTTCCCCACCTAAACTTACTATTTAATGAGACGATGGAACGAGGCTCTATGCATGAAGAGATACTCCAAGCCTCTATCGTCACCATACCCAAGCCAGGCAAGCCCCCTACAACACCAGCAAATTTTAGGCCCATTTCTCTCCTGAACTCTAATCTAAAAATATATGCTAAAATACTGGCCTATAGGCTTCTAGAGGTTCTACCCACGGTCATACACAACGACCAAGTAGGTTTTACGAAGGGAGGAAGCGCCACAGATGGTACACGCAAAATCCAGAACTTGCTGGAACGGGTCAGCTCGAGTCGGACGCCTTCTCTTTTCCTTTCCCTGGATGCGGAGAAGGCATTCGATAGAGTGCATTGGGGTTTTGCTTTTGAGGTGCTCCGGAGGTTTGGGGTGGGTGAGGGCTTCCTGCGGGCGGTCCGAGCTCTCTACACACGACCTTCGGCCAGGGTATTAGTCGATGGGGTGTTGTCCTCATCCTTTTCTATATCGAATGGCACCCGACAGGGTTGCCCTCTATCCCCATTGCTATTTTGTTATGACAATAGAACCCCTTGCGGAATTGATTAGAACCTCCCCAGAAATAAGAGGAGCGTCTATGGGATTAAGACAACACAAAATTGGTCTTTTCGCCGATAACATCATTGTTACAATGACAGACCCTCTGAACTCCCTAAGAGGTGTAAATAACTGCATTACTCAATACAGCAATGCCTCTCTATACAAATTAAACTCTGACAAATCCCAGATACTGGGGATTAACATTGACTCTGATTTAAAATGAGATATACAGAGGGAGTTTCCTTTTCAAAGGAAAACCGAGATACCGTATTTAGGTACCAAAATATGCCAAAACCTATCTGAAACAAGTTCCGCAAACTTTGACCCCCTATATATCTCTCTTCAAGCAGAGATGGAAGAGATGGGTAAGAAAGAATTATCTTGGTTTGGCAGATTGGCACTTTATAAAATGGTACTACTCCCGAAAATCCTATATCTTTTTCGCACATTGTCTTACCCAGTTCCCCCGCCCATAATTTAAAAATTTTAGAGACAACTTCTCAACTTTATTTGGAGCTGCAAAAAACCGAGATTGGCAGCATCAATACTTTACCAACATAGGAAACAAGGAGGCCTTGGTGTGCCCAACCTCCAATTCTATTATAAAGCTTCACTATTAAGCCAATCTAGCGTCTGGCTGAAGACCCAAACATCTCCTTCTTGGTGTCATATAGAAACAAGCAGAAATGAGATAGACACCTAGGTTCCCTAATTAAAGCCTCAATCTTAGGAGCCCTGACTCCGAAGATCAAACCACTAATAGAATTCCAGAATATCTCCTCACTAATGTCAAACACCCTACATTACTGGAACCAATTGGCCCTTGGATGTGGAACAGGTTCTAGGGACTCTCCAGCGGAGCTCCCATTTGAAGTCCTCTCCTATTTTATAAGGGATCTAAATCTAAATAGATGGTTGGTAAAGGGAGTAAAATTTATCTCTGACATTCTAAATAAAGGCAAACTTCTTCCTTTTCAAATAATCCAAAACAAATTCAATATTCCTGACTCAGAAGCTTTCTCATATATAAAGATTCTCTCTTTTCTCAAATACGCTGATATATATATATAACTTCTCCTTCCCGAGAGAGTTGGAGATTATATTTCTTAGGTGCAAAAACTCCCAAGCTTCCCAAACTAGAAAATTTTACAGCACATTCATTCAAAATATTAATCAAAAAAGATTCACCTACTGAATTGGGAGCGCACATTAAGAGAAAACATACCACTCCCCAAATGGCTGAAAGCCTTCGAATGGGTCAACAAGACTACGCTTTCGGCCAACATTCTCCAAACCCACTATAAAGTACTAACCAACTGGTACTACACGCCCGCGAAAATGGCAAGATTTTTTCCGACGCATTCTAACTCATGTTGGAGAAACTGCGGACAGGAAGGTACCCTATACCACTTGTTTTAGGAGTGCCCCCAAATTCATAGATACTGGGAAGAAGTATTTAACACCATCCAATTCATTACTGGCATACGCCTGCAGTCTTCACCTCAACTAGCGCTCCTCCTCATTGACTGCCAAGTAATCCCAATAAAGAAAAGAAAATGGATATGCCACTTTCTACTAACCGCCAAAAACATCATAGCAAAAAAATGGAGAGAAACCCATCCACCCTCAATGGAAGACCTCCTGAGCGCAGTTTCAGACCATTATTGTTACGAAAAGATATATGCAAAATTCAATAATTGTCTTCCCAAATTTAATAACACCTGGAATAAATGGCAGCAATTCGAGTTAAAAAATAAGTTTTAACATGTTTTAAAAACTGTTTTATTAACCTTTCTCGCTTATTGCTTGAATTTAAAGAGCAATTCATCACACTTAAAGTATATAACGCTGTATAAAGTAAAATTTGACATGCTCATTAATGAAAAAATTTGTAACAAAGTACATAATTCTACTTGCATGTGAAATGTTATGTATATGCTCTTGCTTGCTATAAAATCTAATAAAAATTATTTGAAAGAAAAAAAAAAAAAAAGTGGCAGATTTAGAAGATAGATTGCCCAACAACAATATTAAGTTCCATGGGATCCTGGGGAGTGTGGCAGAACTAGAATTAACCCACTATCTAAACTGCTTGATAACTATGTTATTGCCTTCTTGTTCACCTAAGAACTTTATTATAAGCCATGCAAACAGGAATCTGAGCCTGAAAGACCTGGCTGAAGATGTGCCTAGGAATGTTCTAATGAAAACAAAGGTTTGGTACCATGTTGGCCAGTAGAGCAAAATGTGATTGTTCCCAGCAAGAGAAACCACATAATGTTGTAGATATGATACCTTTTAATGGCTAACAAAAATACATGATGTAATAGTAAGCTTGCAAACCTCTCGGGTTCTTCTTATGGTCCCTGAATTATTGTTGAGGGGGTTGTCAGGCCAGAAATGCTGCAACAGGTACACAAACGTTTTAACTAGACACTGATAAGGGAGTGAAAATTTATGGTCCCTGAATTACTGTTGGTGGGGGTTTTCACCAGGCCAGCAGTCTTATTTGTGCTATAGATGTCTCATACCTCCCATTCACCCATAAATCCTTGTGAATAATTCAGCGTGTCAAAAGTTTTTATAAATGTATATTCCCAATATGAGAGTCTTGATATTAAAGGGTGGTTTCAAGTCACAAAGCCATAGAAGAATTTGGGAATATAAATTTCCCTGAAAATCACTGTGGGGGTGCCGGCATCATATTGCTTTCTATGGGTCCGTCGGCAGCAGCGGCCCCATTGAAAGCAATGGGAGAACATTGCGATCCTCTGCCATAGCTGTCACAGCTGTTATAGCTGTAACAGCTGTGGCAGGGGATTCTTTACTCTCTGCAGGGAGTACCTTGTCACTGAACACTGTGAATATTGATGTACACCACGGACCTATACTGCACGCATGTCCTATGTTTTGCAGGTACGTGCATTTGCACACCTGTAAAACATGGACATGTGAATACACTATAGGGAACCAATGGTTCTAATAGACACATGGTTTTGTGCGGACGTATGTACGCACATAAACACGCTCGTCTGAATGAGCCCTAAAGGAGCAACTGATGGCTGCAGCCAGAGAGAAAGGTCGGCTTTCAGCGCCTTATCAATCTTTATCTATATACTCAGGTCTATCTTCTACAAGATTGCGACAGTGTAGATAATTGCTTCCTATATTCCCTATATGAAAACAAAATCAGTATCAATGAAAGTCAAGGGGCTGAATAGCTGACAGAAATGTGCGTTCATGTAGGCAAATGCTAAATCACTATCACTTGATATATTTTGTGCTCAATAAACACATAGTATAGCAAAATGTGCTTACAAATAAAATACCATAGTTACCCTACTGCATCATAGTTGTCCTTTGCTACTAAATCTAAAGGGGGTATTTATTGTAGTGCACAACTCACATTTCAGCTTTTTCATAAGAAAGTAGATATATCATTATTGCATGCTTTATAAACAATGTTGTTTATATTTCTGTGAATAATTGTTTATATTCTAGGCTCGATCTACGCTCCAAAAAACACCAGATCTAGTACTGGCGTTACTACAGTGTTTCCCCAATAATAAGACCCTGTCTTACATTAATTTCCCCCCAAAAGAGGTGCTAGGTCTTATTTTTGGGGGATATCTAATTATACTTACCTAGCAAGCTTGGTCCAGGTCCCTCCCACTTCTCTCCGAAGCTCCAAAGTGCTTCTTGCATTCCTTCCCTGACCACAGAAGATCACTTCCTTGTTACGGGATTCATAAATTCTACTTCCAGGAAGTGATTGCTCTGATTGGTTCTCAAGTGCTACTCAGTCGTTCAATGTAGTGCTCAATGAACCAATGTGATGGCTGTGATTGGCTTATCGAGCGTTGCATTGATTGGCTGAGTAGTGGCCAAAGAATCAGTCACAGCCATTGCATTGCGGAGGCGGGATTTATGAATTGGTTGAGCTGCGGCACTGATTTGTGAATTCAAAAATCTCATTTCCACAGCACGATGGCTGTGATTGTTTCTTTGACGGCTACTCAGCCAAATAATACAGCGCTCGATGAAGCAATCACAGCCATTACATTGGTTCACTGAGCGCTACATTGCTTGACTGAGTAACATTCGATAACCAATCAGAGTAATTGCTAACTGGAGTTCGGATTTCTGAATCCTATAACAAGAAGAGATCTTCTGTGGGCAGCTGAGGACTACAAAAAGCGCATCAGAGCTTTGAAGAGCAGTGGAAGGGATCTGGAACGAGCCTGCTAGGTGATGTATTCCTTTTTTTTTCTATGTAATGCTGCTAGGGCTTATTTTCAGGGTAGGGATTATATTTCACATCTTCCAAAAAAATCACGGTTGGGTTTATTTTCAGGGTAGGTCTTATTTTTTGGGAAACAGGGAAGACAATATTGCTGTCTCAGGGAGACTGTGTCACCATATGCATTTCTTGTATTGTATTTGATCATATGTCTATATCCTGTATCTCTGGCTGGCCTTAACAACTGGGAAGATTTCTTGCTATTGGTCAGTCACTCTGTGGTAGTTGAGCTCTGATGGGTTGAGAAGCAGTTAGGCTGGAAGGAGCTGCAGACTTGTGGAGGGGAAGGTGATATTGGGCCCTGCACCCACTGTTGGAAGTTTGGGCCATATTCTTTTTGATATGTTTAGTAATGACCTGGTAGAAGAATAGCATAGCAAAATAGCAATTTATGTATATGACACAAAACCATGTAAAGTAATTAACACAAGTTGGGGGCTTGGACAGAAAAGTGACAAATTAGGTTTTAGATAGCTGTAAGCTTAACTGAAGCAACCAGTGTCAGGCAGCTGCAGCCAAGGCAAATCAAAAAAAGGTCTAGGCACACATGACAAGAGCATTGTTCTTCCTCTTTAAAAGACACAGGTCAGACCACACATGGAATATTGCATACAGTTTTGGGCAGCGGTATTCAAAAAGGACAAATCAGAGCTTGCGTGGGTTCAACAGTAGGCAACTAAAGTAATAAATGAAATGGCCGCACTACAATACCCAGGGAGGTTATTAAATTAGGGTTATTTACTTTAGAAAAAAGACTGCTGAGGGGTGACCTAATACCTATATATAAATATATCAAGGGACAATGCAGGAATCTCTTCCACAATCTATTTTTACTAAGGACTGTTACTGTAACAAGGAAGCATCCTCTATGTCTGAAGGAAAGAAGATTTCTACACCAACAGAGAAGGGCGTTCTTTGCTGTTAAAGCTGTGAGACTATGGAACTCTCTCTCTGAGGATGTGGTGATGGTGGACTCAATAAACAAGTTTAAGAGGGGCCTGGACGCCTTTCTTGAGCATTACAATATTGCAGGTTACAGTTACTAATAACTTCAGAAGGGTTGTTGATCAAGGGATTTTTCCAATTGTAAGATTGGAGTCAGTGGTGATTTTTTCCCTTAAATGGAGAAGATGGACTTCTACCTCATTGGGTTTTTTATGGCTTCCACTGTATCAAAATTGGGGGGGGGGGGGGCGAATTGGATTAACATATATATTTTTTTGGCCTAACATACTGTGTTACTTTATTACAGTTAGGCAATAAGTTAGGCCGTGAGTGAATGAGTCAGTTAGTTAGGCAGTCGAAGAGACAGTAGACAGACAAAGTAGAGAGTGTGTGGAGTAGGAGATCAGAGCGTGAAGGGATTTATCTGTTCCCACTCCGCTGATGCAGCATATGGCACCTTAAAACTACAGAATAATTTCTAGACCTGAAAGGTCTCCAAACTGATAATCAGATATATAGCCTGTGTGGATGTTAAATGAAGAAAAATGAAGGATTTAAGTCATAAATGGCCAGAAATAGTGTTATTCCTTCTGCACACAGATGACAGCTTATTCTGAAAAGTTTTCAGAAAAGTTAAGTATGCTTTTAGGTCATGATCCTTTTTTCTATTCATGTCTGAAATTTTCTTCTGAAATCTATTGGCTTCTTGTTACCAAGTAGCTCAGATGGTAATCAGAGGTAATACAACATAGGAAATATATCAATTTACATGTCTGACTGTGTGATAGGTGATCAATTATTACCTGTTTTCCTTGGCAACTATAAGAATTTTGAAAGCAGTTATGCCCAATAATGAAGACAATGATATGACATATCTAAAGAAAGGCAAAAGAACAGTTAAACAAATTTCAAACAAAGTTAATCAAAATTTATTTTTTTGGATTTAAATCGTGAAATAGTTTTATACAACAACATAATTCTTGATCCTAAATTTAATTTTGTTCCTTTGAACCACAGCTATTTTATATTTCCCTTTTTAAGCTTAGTACAATTCAGCTATTGGTAGAGACAGGGTAATCTGTATTTGAGTGTCCCATTCTATAGAACGGCTTCTTAACTTTTTTACATATGAAGATGAAAATTCGATATTTAATAGATTATAATCAGTTTATAATCAGTCACTGGCTCCTCAAACAATTCTTACTTATAGGTCACTTAGAAAACTGATCCCACAGACAAATACACATTAACACATGCAGATATTCAGTCAGTTCCAACATAATGTCATATTGATATAAAATTATTGGAATAATCAGCTAAAAATCAGGCATCCAGTTTAAATTACTAGTTAATGATGAGATAGAACGAGATAAAAAGCAAAGAAAATGGTTTAATTTTTTCTCCCAGACTTGAACAATTCTGAATTTGAACATAGACTTTATGCACTACTTAAATGTTGCTGTTCTAGTAACTATTTATTACATCAAAGGAACTGAAGCATAGCTTTTTATAATTAAGATTAATGCATGGTTATATGATTTTAGCTTGCAGGACTTTAATATCTATTAATTTCGTGTAAGTTTAAATATAAGGATGAGACTCCTAAGTAGCATGAAAAAATAAACCACATTCTAACCTTCTGGTAGTCAGAGCAAAAGTAGTAATTTTAAACTGTAACAGTCTTTATTATTACTACTTTGGTGTAATTGTACTAAGTAGGCGGATTTCTTTCTTTTAAAATTCTTTTTTTTTATTTTACAGGACAAGTAACAACAGCAATCAAATATATCAATGGTATGAGGTAGTTGTACCATATTACAGATACCTGTATTAGGACTGACAATTTCTATTCACTGATCATAGAAATAAGGCAGTAATGCATGTATAACCAAAGAATATTAACATTAAACCTGGGATTGAATACATTTGTTAGAAAGAAAATTTTCCACTTGTTAACTGTCATGGTGTGTCAGCTTGTGCTCCTGGGTCTTGTGGTAATATGCACTGACAGGGGCACAACTCTGCAGGTGTAGGTTGATTTGGCTGGCTGTGGGGCGGATTAGTCTAGCCTGCCAATGACAGTGGATCTGTGGACATATATTCCAGCCCCTCTTTCCAGAGGGTGCTGCTTATTTTCTTGGCTGAATGCTACGCATGTATGCTGTTTGGTCTGTTGTGTGTTTGTCATGTCTGTTGTATGCATGCTGTTCCATCAGTTGTTTGTTTGGTGTTATCTATGTTAGGTTTAAAGGAACCTTTTACGTTCAACGATTATCACTTAAACGGTCGCACGACTCAATGAACTGACAAGATTTTTGCATAAAATCACACGTACAGCTAATGGCTTTTAATCAACCATTTCCAAGTAAACTCAATATGAGTTGTTTGGGCATGTGTTTATGTGAAAAATTATCTGGCAAGCAGGATTCTATTGTCTTCTCCTGGCATGAGTAAACAATGTACTCATGTATGGAGGCAAACACAATGAGTACATTCAAGTCTGCAAGCTGCTCAAAATACTGAATGAATTCCATTCAAATGGAATGTCTTTTAAGCAGCCAAACAATGGTTTTTATGCAGGCTAAAGACCAGAGCGGAATGACAATTGAATGAATAGTGCACGACTGCCCGCATTTACATGTAACAATATCACTCACTTTTGTTTTTTTTAATGAATTTTGAGTGATAATTGTTGCGTGTAAAAGGGCTTTAAGCCCTGTTTTGTTTGTCTCTGCCACCCATCCAAACAATGTTCAGACTCCTGAGTTCCGTTTGTTTACACCATTTCATTGATGGGTGGATGCCGAAGTCTAGTTCTGTTTGTTTCCTCTGGTGGTGATCAGATGTCTGAGGTATTTGTTCTGTCTGATCTTAGGGTATTTGTTCTATCTTATTCTGAGGTTTTATTCTGTGTGAACCTAAGGGTTTTGCCCCATCCATATTCAAGGTATTTGTCTTTACTATGTTCTGTCCAACCTCAGGTCTGTATTTTGTTACACTACCAAGCTAGAGTATTGTATCAACTGGTTCTCTGTTCTGTGATTTTATAATATGTACCATCTCTTTCTCTGCTATCTGCAGCTATTTAGGCAGAGACAGGATTGCCCTAGGTTCCTGATGAGAGTCTGTCCTTATTGAGATAAATACTTCACTTGTAGGCAGGTTTCCCTATTTCTGTTAGTGTAGGGCCATGATGGCGTAGCCATTGTCGCTGACACGCGGCCGCTGTCAGCCATTCACCCTGTTAGTGGTGAATACCAGCAGGGGGCACGGCTCCCCTGCCGGTATCCACTAAGCAGCGCTACTAGCAGCGCTGATCCCGGCGCACACCGTGATGTCAGTGTGCAACCGGGATCCTCCTCCCTCTACCCTGACCTCTCCTACTACTTGGCGAGAGCATCCGGGAGAGGAGGCGTTCGGCAGGACACTGAAGTCACAGTGTGCGCTGGAGATCATCACTGCTAGCGGTGCAGAGGGGAGAGGAGGAGCGGAGCTTCCACAAGGGGAAGGGGGTAAGTATATGGGTCTCGGGGGGCACTGTCACTGCTGGGGGCCGCTGTGGGGGCACTGTCACTGCTGGGGGCCGCTGCTGTGGGGGCCACTGTCACTGCTGGGGGCTGCTGCTGTGGGGGCCACTGTCACTGCTGGGGGCCGCTGTGGGGGCCACTGTCACTGCTGGGCACCGCTGTGGGGGGCCACTGTCACTGCTCGGGGCCACTGTGGGGGGCACTGTCACTGCTGGGGGCCGCTGTGGGGGCCACTGTCACTGCTGCGGGCCGCTGTGGGGGCCACTGTCACTGCTGGGCACCGCTGTGGGGGGCCACTGTCACTGCTGGGGGCCGCTGTGGGGGGCACTGTCACTGCTGGGGGCCGCTGTGGGGGGCACCGTCACTGCTGGAGGCCGCTGTGGCAGGCACTGTCACTGCTGGGGGCTCATCATTACTGAGATAAGTGAGGGGGAGGCTGAAAGAGGCTAGGGCCTGTGCTATAGGTGTTTTGGGTTTATATTACATTTATACATTTTTGTTATGTAAACTATAAATATCGCAAATTTATGTTTTTTTTTTCTCGAAGTGACACACCACCCGAGTTATGCTCGGTTTTTCGGCGAATTTTGACACACCAAGTTCAAAAGGTTGCCCATCACTGGACTAGGGTCAGATAACTCATTATTGTTCACATTACGACATATACTGGTAGCCTCGTTTGTCTAATAAAGTGTTCATGCATTGTATTATTTGTGTCTGCCATGTTTTCATGTTCTGTTTCTTACCATCCTAATTGGACATAATAGTGTGCACCTATGCAGGCCAAGTACGATGAAGCCCTGTATTTCCATAATAGGTGGTATTTTCAGATCATTAGATTTATGTTCTTGTAGGCATGTATAAATAAGCCCTGCGTGAATGTGACACTAACAAGTACAGAAGTGGATAAAACACAATAGGGAAGGGGAGGTTGTTAGCCAGGGAAGGTATATATCTTTTACAACTGGAGGGAGGATAACTTATTTCATTTATTCTTAAATTTGTGCACATATTCTTAAGCACATTGCATTTGAAAATCAGTCACAACATACCATTGCAGTTGAAATCATTCAACCTCCAATTCGGTTTGTTTACTAAATTTACAAACTTGCTGCTATTTGCAAAAAAATAATAATCAAGCAAGAAGAATTTAAATAGCTGAACACTACTAATATAACAAGTGGTTTCTCCAATGTCAATGCAAAATGCCACTCTTAATGACTACTGCACTCTCAGAAATATTAAACCCCCTTCATAACAAGCATCTTTAGTATTTAGTAGAGTCCCCTTTTGCCATTATGACCTGCTGCAAACATGATGTACATTCAAGTTAGCTGACACACACTATGTGTATTTGCTGTTTCCCTGAAATTCCTGTGAGAACACAAGGCCACAGAGTATAGCTTGTATATTGTTTTGCACAGCATAATTACCTTTCCCTCACGCTATTGCTAGCTGTGTAAGGCTTGCCAATAAGTCACAGTGGCTGGACTCGTGACTTGGACACAGTAAGAGACCAGTGAGTATTTGTTGTTTCACTGTTTATAATTAGGGATGAGCGAACGTACTCGTCCGAGCTTGATACTCGTTCGAGTATTAGCGTGTTCGAGATGCTCGTTACTCGTAACGAGTACCACGCGATGTTCGGGTTACTTTCACTTTCATCTCTGAGACGTTAGCGCGCTTTTCTGGCCAATTGAAAGACAGGGAAGGCATTACAACTTCCCCCTGTGACTTTCAAGCCCTATACCACCCCCCTGCAGTGAGTGGCTGGCGAGATCAGGTGTCACCCGAGTATAAAAATCGGCCCCTCCCGCGGCTCGCCACAGATGCGTTCTGACATAGCTGAGGGAACGTGCTATCGTGTTGGAGCTGCTATAGGGAGAGTGTTAGGAGTTATTGTAGGCTTCAAGAACCCCAACGGTCCTTCTTAGGGCCACATCTAACCGTGTGCAGTACTGTGGAGGCTGCTTTTTGCAGTGTTGCACATTTTTTTTTTTTTCGTATATCGGCGGTGCAGAGCATTGCGCCCTGCAGTAATACTCCAGGGACAGAAGTGTGGAGGCAGGGACAGAAGACATATTATTGATTGAATATAGGCAGTGGGCCTTTTCTAAAAAATATTGGGCAAAAAATCTATTTGGCCTGCCTGTCACTGTGCTCAGTGTTCTGGGTCCGTGTGTGCTGGGTGTAGTAGTTCTACAAAATCATACGCAGCCAGCTAAGTGTTACAGCAGGCTTGCGCCAAATTATTTCCTGGCTCTGTCTGGGCTCTGAAATCACCGCTGTGTTGCAGTTGACAGTGCAACACTCTGCAGTTCTGTGACATACTCCAGGGACAGAAGTGTGGAGGCAGGGACAGAAGACATATTATTGATTGAATATAGGCAGTGGGCCTTTTCTAAAAAATATTGGGCACAAAATCTATTTGGCCTGCCTGTCACTGTGCTCAGTGTTCTGGGTCTGTGTGTGCTGGGTGTAGTAGTTCTACAAAATCATACGCAGCCAGCTAAGTGTTACAGCAGGCTTGTGCCAAATTATTTCCTGGCTCTGTCTGGGCTCTGAAATCACCGTTGTGTTGCAGTTGACAGTGCAACACTCTGCAGTTCTGTGACATAGTCCAGGGACAGAAGTGTGGAGGCAGGGACAGAAGACATATTATTGATTGAATATAGGCAGTGGGCCTTTTCTAAAAAATATTGGGCACAAAATCTATTTGGCCTGCCTCTCACTGTGCTCAGTGTTCTGGGTCTGTGTGTGCTGGGTGTAGTAGTTCTACAAAATCATACGCAGCCAGCTAAGTGTTACAGCAGGCTTGCGCCAAATTATTTCCTGGCGTTCCGTAAGCGAAGTCAGCCTCCAACCACAGGCCAATAAGCGGCACATTTAATTACAGCGATCTCTTTCTGCATTACTGGTGATACAGCATGCTGAGGGGTAGGGGTAGGCCTAGAGGACGTGGGCGCGGCCGAGGACGCGGAGGCCCTAGTCCGGGTGTGGGCACAGGCCGAGCTCCTGATCCAGGTGTATCGCAGCCGACTGCTGCGGGATTAGGAGAGAGGCACGTTTCTGGTGTCCCCACATTCATCGCACATTTAATGGGTCCACGCGGTAGACCTTTATTAGAAAATGAGCAGTGTGAGCAGGTCCTGTCGTGGATGGCAGAAAGTGCTTCCAGCAATCTATCGTCCACCCACAGTTCTGCGCCGTCCACTGCTGCAACTCTGAATCCTCTGGCTGCTGCTCCTCCTTCCTCCCAGCCTCCTCAGTCCATGAAAATGAGACATTCTGAGGAGCGGGAAGACTCCCAGGAACTGTTCTCGGGCCCCTGCTCAGATTGGGCAGCAGTGGTTCCTCTCCCACTAGAGGAGTTTATCGTGACTGATGCCCAACCATTGGAAAGTTCCCGGGGTCCGGGGGATGAGGCTGGGGACCTCCGGCAACTGTCTCAAGACCTTTCAGTGGGTGAGGAGGCCGATGACGATGAGACACAGTTGTCTATCAGTGAGGTAGTAGTAAGGGCAGTAAGTCCGAGGGAGGAGCGCACAGAGGATTCAGAGGAAGAGCAGCAGGACAATGAGGTGACTGACCCCAACTGGTTTGCTACGCCTACTGAGGACAGGTCTTCAGAGGAGGAGGTAAGGGCAGCAGCAGGGCAGGTTGCAAGAGGCAGTGCGGTGTCCAGGGGTAGAGGCAGGGCCAGACCGAATAATCCACCAACTGTTTCCCAAAGCGCCCCCTCGCGCCATGCCACCCTGCAGAGGCCGAGGTGCTCAAAGGTCTGGCAGTTTTTCACTGAGAGTGCAGACGACCGACGAACAGTGGTGTGCAACCTTTGTCGCGCCAAGATCAGCCGGGGAGCCACCACCACCAGCCTCACCACCACCAGCATGCGCAGACATATGATGGCCAAGCACCCCACAAGGTGGGACGAAGGCCATTCACCGCCTCCGGTTTGCACCGCTGCCTCTCCCCCTGTGCCCCAACCTGCCACTGAGATCCAACCCCGCTCTGAGGACACAGGCACTACCGTCTCCTGGCCTGCACCCACACCCTCACCTCCACTGTCCTCGGCCCCATCCACCAATGTCTGTCAGTGCAGCGTCCAGCCGTCACTAGCGCAAGTGTTTGAGCGCAAGCGCAAGTACGCCGCCACGCACCCGCACGCTCAAGCGTTAAACGTGCACGTAGCCAAATTTATCAGCCTGGAGATGCTGCCGTATAGGCTTGTGGAAACGGAGTCCTTCAAAAGTATCATGGCGGCGGCGGCCCCACGCTACTCAGTTCCCAGTCGCCACTATTTTTCCCGATGTGCCGTCCCAGCCCTGCACGACCATGTCTCCCGCAACATTGTACGCGCCCTCACCAACGCAGTTACTGGCAAGGTCCACTTAACAACGGACACGTGGACAAGCACAGGCGGGCAGGGCCACTATATCTCCCTGACGGCACATTGGGTGAATTTAGTGGAGGCTGGGACAGAGTCAGAGCCTGGGACCGCTCACGTCCTACCCACCCCCAGAATTGCGGGCCCCAGCTCGGTGGTGGTATCTGCGGCGGTGTATGCTTCCTCCACTAAAGCACCCTCCTCCTCCTCCTCCTCCTCCTCCAACGCAACCTCTGTCTCGCAATCAAGATGTGTCAGCAGCAGCAGCACGTCGCCAGCAGTCGGTGTCGCGCGGCGTGGCAGCACAGCGGTGGGCAAGCGTCAGCAGGCCGTGCTGAAACTACTCAGCTTAGGAGATAGGAGGCACACGGCCCACGAACTGCTGCAGGGTCTGACAGAGCAGACCGACCGCTGGCTTGCGCCGCTGAGCCTCCAACCGGGCATGGTCGTGTGTGACAACGGCCGTAACCTGGTGGCGGCTCTGCAGCTTGGCAGCCTCACACACGTGCCATGCCTGGCCCACGTCTTTCTGAAAAGCTACCCACGCTTGTCAGACCTGCTCGGAAAGGTGCGCCGGCTCTGCGCACATCTCCGCAAGTCCCACACGGACGCTGCCACCCTGCGCACCCTGCAACATCGGTTTAATCTGCCAGTGCACCGACTGCTGTGCGACGTGCCCACACGGTGGAACTCTACGCTCCACATGTTGGCCAGGCTCTATGAGCAGCGTAGAGCTATAGTGGAATACCAACTCCAACATGGGCGGCGCAGTGGGAGTCAGCCTCCTCAATTCTTTTCGGAAGAGTGGGCCTGGTTGGCAGACATCTGCCAGGTCCTTGGAAAGTTTGAGGAGTCTACCCAGGTGGTGAGCAGCGATGCTGCAATCATTAGCGTCACCATTCCTCTGCTATGCCTCTGGAGAAGTTCCCTGCAAAGCATGAAGGCAGACGCTTTGCGCTCGGAAACAGAGCCGGGAGAAGACAGTATGTCGCTGGATAGTCAGAGCACCCTCCTGTCTATATCTCAGCGCGGTGAGGAGGAGGAGGAGGAGGAAGATGAGGAGGAGGGGGAAGAGACAGCTTGGCCCACTGGTGAGGGTACACATGCTGCCGGCCTGTCATCCTTTCAGCGTGTATGGCCTGAGGAGGAGGAGGAGGAGGAGGATCCTGAAAGTGATCTTCCTAGTGAGGACAGCCATGTGTTGCGTACAGGTACCCTGGCACACATGGCTGACTTCATGTTAGGATGCCTTTCTCGTGACCCTCGCGTTACACGCATTCTGGCCACTACGAATTACTGGGTGTACACACTGCTTGACCCACGGTATAAGGAGAACCTTTCCACTCTCATACCCGAAGAGGAAAGGGGTTCGAGAGTGTTGCTATACCACAGGACCCTGGCGGACAAACTGATGGTAAAATTCCCATACGACAGCGCTAGTGTCCGAAGGCGCAGTTCCGAGGGCCAGGTAGCAGGGGAGGCGCGGAGATCAGGCAGCATGTACAGCACAGGCAGGGCAACACTCTTTAAGGCCCTTGACAGCTTTATAGCTCCCCAGCAAGACTGTGTCACCGCTCCCCAGTCACGGCTGAGTCGGCGGGAGCACTGTAAAAGGATGGTGAGGAAGTACGTAGCCGATCGCACGACCGTCCTCCGTGATGCCTCTGCCCCCTACAACTACTGGGTGTCGAAGCTGGACACGTGGCCTGAACTCGCGCTGTATGCCCTGGAGGTGCTTGCTTGTCCTACGGCTAGCGTCTTGTCAGAGAGGGTGTTTAGTGCGGCTGGGGGAATCATCACAGATAAGCGTACCCGCCTGTCAACCGACAGTGCCGACAGGCTAACACTCATCAAGATGAACAAAGCCTGGATTTCCCCAGACTTCTCTTCTTCCCCAGCGGACAGCAGCGAAACCTAAGCAATACGTAAGCTGCACCCGCGGATGGAAGCATCGTTCTCTATCCCATCAAAAACGTGGACCTTTTTGCTTCATCAATCTGTGTATAATATTCCTCCTCCTCCTCCTGCTCCTCCTCCTGAAACCTCACATAATCACGCCGAACGGGCAATTTTTCTTAGGCCCACAAGGCTCAGTCATATAATTTTCCTAAACAATTTTTATACGTTTCAATGCTCATTAAAGCGTTTAAACTTTCACCTCAACCAATTTTTATTTTAACTGGGCTGCCTCCTGGCCTAGTTACCAATTAAGCCACATTAACCAAAGCGATTAATGGGTTTCACCTGCCCTCTTGGTTGGGCATGGGCAATTTTTCTGATGTACATTAGTACTGTTGGTACACCAATTTTTGGGGGCCCTCGCCTACAGTGTAATCAAATTAATTTTTAGCCCACCTGCATTACAGCTGACGTTACATCAGCTGTGTTGGGCACTGCAATGGGATGTATTTATGTACCGCCAGTGGCTTCCTGGCACCCACCCATGCTGTGGGTCCACAGGGAGTTGTAAATGCATGTGTCCACTTCTAAAGAACCCCAGTCTGACTGGGGCATGCAGTGTGGGCCGAAGCCCACCTGCATTAAACATGAATTTATTACCTCAGCTGTGATGGGCAATGCAATGGGATATATTAATGTACCGCCGGTGGCTTCCTGGCACCCACCCATGCTGTCGGTCCACAGGGACTTCACAATAGGGAGTTGTACCTGCCTGTGTCTATGAATTAAAAACCCTGCTCCGGTTGGGGCATGCAGTGTGGGCTGAAGCCCACCTGCATTTAATCTGACGTTAGCTCTGCTGTCCAGGGCACTGCAATGGGATACATTTATGTACAGCCGGTGGGTTCCAGGGAGCCACCCATGCCGTGGGTGCACACGGAATTCCCATTGCGGAATTGTACCTGCCTGTGACTATTTATAAAAAACCGCGGTCTGACTGGGGCATGCAGACACCTTGACAGAATGAATAGTGTGTGGCACATAGGTTCCCCATTGCTATGCTCACGTGTGCAGCTCCAGATGGAGATGGCACAGGATTGGATTTCTCATTGCTTCTGTACAGCATTGTGGACTATCGCCCCGCCCCTTTTAAAGAGGGTCGCTGCCTAGCCGTGCCAACCCTCTGCAGTGTGTGCCTGCGCTTCCTCTGGCAGACGCACTTATAAATAGACATGAGGGTGGCGTGGCATGAGGGCAGCTGAAGGCTGGGCAGGTACAGTTTGGTGTGCGCTGTGGACACTGGGTCGTGGGGGGGGGGGTTGGGCAGCATGTTACCCAGGAGAAGTGGCAGTGGAGTGTCATGCAGGCAGTGATTGTGCTTTGTTGGAGGTAGTGTGGTGCTTAGCAAAGTTATGCATTGCTAATGAGGGCTTTTCAGAAGTAAAAGTTGTTGGGAGGGGGGGGGGCACTCTTGCCGCTATTGTGGCTTAATAGTGGGACCTGTGAACTTGAGATGCAGCCCAACATGTAGCCCCTCGCCTGCCCTATCCGTTGCTGTGTCGTTCCCATCACTTTCTTGAATTGCCCTGATTTTCACAAACGAAAACCTTAGCGAGCATCGGCGATATACAAAAATGCTCGGGTCACCCATTGACTTCAATGGGGTTCGTTACTCGAAACGAACCCTCGAGCATCGCGAAAAGTTTGTCTCGAGTAATGAGCACCCGAGCATTTTGGTGCTCGCTCCTCTCTATTTATAATCCTTTTTTGTTTATAGTCTGGGCTGCTCTATATGTAAGTACAGTAGGCCAAAGTGAATAGATTGTGTATTGCGTACTGTCCCTTTTTTGTGCAGAGTCATTTAATTCCCCTCACCCCACAGGTAGCTGTGTAAGGTCTGCAAACTTCGAACAACATCTGAGGCCACTAACACACACTATGTCTTTTCCTGCTTCCCTGTTTGGAATTCTGTTTGGTTTATATCCACAAAATAAGCCCAACTAAATAAGCTGCAATGCCTGGGCGGCACAACATTTTGGAACAGAAGGCCACAAAGTACAGGTTGTATATTTTGAATCCACCCTGTTTTTTGAAGCATAATGTAATTCCCCTCACCCTACAGGTAGCTGTGTAATGTCTGGAAATAATTTGTAGTGGCGGGTATTACGACTTTGAACAATGTCTGAGGGCACAAACAAAGAACTAGAATATTCCCCATGCCAAAGCCTAGTTTTTCTGTCTTGTTTGCTGCTATATATGGTGACAACAGAAATATATTGTACAGACCACATTTTATATGAAATGATTTTTCAGCCCGGACATTCAATACCTTCTCTTTATACTTCTTGACTAATTCTTCTCCAGGTTTGCATTTTGCTAGTGTTCACTATTGGTAGAGATTTATGAAACTGTTTAAAACAAGAACTGTCTTTGTTGCCTATAGCAGCCAATCATATCTTATCTTTCATTCCTTTACTCCTCTTGAAAAATGAAAGTTTCTCTATGATTGTTCTCTATGGGCAACAAAGACAGCTTTCCTTTTAGAAAGTTTTCATAAACCTGCCCCCACTATGTAAGAAACCACCTTAAGAATAATCTGGGACTGGGGTGAGCAAATCAATTTGCCTGTTTTGTTGCATTGCTTGTTTTATTTATTTGGTAGTCCATAGAATAAAGCTGGAGAATTGATTTACCTGTTGTTCTCATAAAATCAACACAAGCAAAACTGAAAATTGGCAAATCGATTTTGCAATGTATAGCATCGTAATGGGCAACAAAACAGGAGTGTGCAAAAAGCTCATTCACATCTATCTGGAGCATATTTGAAAGGTGCTGTTTTACTTTAAATAAAATAAACAGAAAAAGGGCTTATTCAGACGTTCATATATTGGTCGGGTTTTCACGCCCAGCCAATATATGGTGTCCCTCTCTGCAGGGGAAGGAGGCAGTGCACTGAGCTCCTGCCCCCTCTCCACCTTCTCTCCGCCCCTCGCTACTCTTTGCAATGGGAAGGGGTGGGACGGGGCGGAACTAGCCCCGTTCCACCCCTTACTATTGCAAACAGTGGCGAGGGGCAAAGAGGGGGCGTGAGCTCAGTGCACTGCTCCCAGCCGTCCTGCCTCCTACCCCTGCAGAGAGGGACAGCGTATATTGGCCGGGCTTGAAAACTTGGCCGATATATGGATGTCTGAATAAGCCCTAAAACTGTAAAATAGGAAACATAATCTTTTTAGTGAAGCTTTCATTTCAAGGGATTACTTTAGTATTAACATACAATAGATCCCTAGTAGCAGGACATAACAAAAGCTTCCTCCTAAAATAATTATCTGCAATTATTAATGCATCTCCTATCTGAATCTTGATTTCTTTATAGTTGCTCTAATTTTTCATAAAATATCTATCTAAACCTTTTGAAGGTTCTAGTCTAAATTTGTATATCTTTTTTTGTGAAATGAACTGCACAGTAAATGAAAGGATTTCATTCCATTTTGCTTTATTCCTTTTCATGCCTCTAACGTTATGCAAACAAAAATTGTCAGATAAATGGCACATTATAAAGCAGCATGTAATATAGACATATGAACGTAGTATCACTGAAGCACTTTACTGCCTATTAAAGCGAAAAAAGTTTAGTACCATGTTGGCCAGAAGAGCTCAAATGTACTGTCCGTGGGCAGGATATGGATTCCCAACACACAGCAGGACTATAAGATGCCAGGGACATTCACATGTTCCACATCAGGACAAAAACTGAAAGCGAGGATGAGATCACATCGTCACACGATTAAAGAGAGAAATACAGAATTACCTGTGGCAAAGCATTTTTCTAGTAATCAAGAAAGAAGAGTGGCAGTAGATATGTTACAAACAATTTAAAAATCCATTTTATCAATAAAATGGACTTTTAAATCGTTTGCACCATATCTGCTGCCACTCTTCCTTCTTGATTACTGGGATTATCTACACAGAATTATTGGTTCTGACTTCTGAGTGGCGTTTGGCAGAAGGATACAAGACCTTCAGCAAGTGTTTTGCTTGGAATTGGTGTGCTGCTAGCTATACAGATTGGAGATGTAGCAAAGCAGTTTTCTAGTCACGGACAAAACATACAACATATGATAGGTATCATACTTAAAGGCAATTTTAAGTCCAAACATCACAGAAGAATTTGGGAATATCAGTTTATAACAATCTTTGATGCTATCAGAAATGGTATGCATTTCGGAGAGGGGTTTCTACACCAGTAGAGATTATGAGATATGAGAAACCCAGAGCAGAGGTAACATGTTGTTGATCCTCTAATATCAATTTAGAGACTATAAGCTTTCACATTCTTTATCACTGAGCTAATTATTTACTGTTATGCTCATCCCTCCCTGGTAACATAGTAACATAGTTTGTTAGGCTGAATGAAGACAATATCCATCTAGTCCAGCCTGTCTATCCTCCTGTGTTGATCCAGAGGAAGGCAAAAAACCCCAAGAGCAGAAGCCAAATAGCCCTTTTGGGGAAAAAATTCCTTCCTGACTCCCTAATGGCAATCAGACTGTTCCCTGGATCAACCCCTAATATTTCCTACATACCTGTAACCCAGATTAACAATTGACCTAAGATTTATAACCTATAATGTCCTTCCTCTCCAGAAAGACATCCAGTCCCCTTTTAACTCCTCTATGGATTTTGCCATCACCACTTCCCCCGGCAGAGAGTTCCACAGTCTAGCTGCTCTTACAGTAAAGAACCACTTTCTATGTTGGTGATTAAACCTGCTTT
Organism: Eleutherodactylus coqui; assembly: GCF_035609145.1. Taxonomy (NCBI): domain Eukaryota; kingdom Metazoa; phylum Chordata; class Amphibia; order Anura; family Eleutherodactylidae; genus Eleutherodactylus; species Eleutherodactylus coqui. The sequence continues at coordinate 90,618,025 of NC_089840.1, forward strand.
CCTCTAAACGCAACGAATGCCCTCTTGTTACCGTCGCGGTTCTGGGTATAAACAGATCATGGGAGAGATTCTTGTATTGTCCCCTCATGTATTTATACATAGTTATTTGATCACCCCTTAGCCGTCTTTTTTCTAGAGTAAATAATCCCAATTTTGATAACCTCTCTGGGTATTCCAGTCCCTTCATTCCATGTATTAGTTTAGTTGCCCTTCTTTGAACCCCCTTCAGTACTGTAACATCTTTCCTGAGCATCGGTGACCAGAACTGTGCGCAGTATTCCATGTGGGGCCTGACTAGTGACTGGTATTTATCTAAGTGCTATTAATCCCAACATGCCTGTGCCTTCTAACCTTGTCTCTGGTATTTATCAAGTGCAAATTAAGTACATCATGTTTATGCCCTACCATGTGATCATGTGTATATATTATATACGTCTTAAGATTTGTTCCATTATGCCTGAGTAAGGACCCGGAGAGGTTCAAAAGCTCGCTATAACATCATGTATTTTTGTTAGCCATTAAAAGATATCATATCTACAAGATTACTTGGTTTCTCTTACTGAGGACAATCACACACTGCCTATTAAAGCATCAGAACAATGAAATTCTAAAATAAGAGCTAGATTAAAATATTGGGTTCTTATTAGTAAGAAAGCAATGTATGCATAGTTTTGTCAACCTCTCTCAAATTCCTTTTACAAAATTATATGCCAATGAATTGCTTCTTAAAGAAATATATCATCTGAAAAAGGATGTGTTATCCTGGGCAGCAATTAAAACACCTCTGGAGTTGATTTCTGATTATTATATACAGTTGCCTTTTTGAAACGACCACCCAAAATTGCTTTCAAAAGCTGTCATCTACGAAGGTGGGTTATACAAAGATGGTGGTTAATATGCATCACATATGGTGGAACTCATGATCTGCATGAAGTTTTTGTAGTGATTTTGTGATTATATCTGAAATGTAGATGAAGAAAACAAAAAACAACCAAAAGCAAACCTTTCATACTTCATATGAAAAAAAAGTTTGGTACCGTGTTAGCCAGTAGAGTAAAGTGTGATTGTTCTCAGTAAGAGAAACCAAATAATTTTGTAGATATGATACTTTTTAATAGCTATTAAGAATACATGATGTTACAGTAAGCTTTCGGGTTCTATCACCCTTCGTCAGGCTAATGAATGAAACTAGTTTGGGTGGCACACACATATAACATACAGATGCAGAGGGGAGGGGTGGACACCCTTCTTGATCTAAATAAATGTTCACACACAGAAATAATCTGAGCAGAGAGATAAATACTCAATCAGGGATTCAAATGTTATTCTAAGTCTCAAATCATGATTTTTAAGAGCTCGTATGAATCCAACCCACCTCTCTCCAAATGACCTCAGAGGTGGCGGGGAGAAGGTATGTTCTGGAGAACCCTTTATAACTTGGAGTTCAATTAACTCTTATTGTTAGGTCTTCAGAGATATGCCAGCAGAAGGAGTTTCCCTTTGTTTCCTGCTAATCAGAACTGTTAGTCATGCATCCCGAATCTGGTATTTTTCTTTGATTTTCTTCCAGTTACTCTAAACTACTGTTTTGTTGTGTATACCTGTATTCCCTTATTTTCCCATCTAACAACTTTTTGTATATATATATATATATATATATATATATATATGCACTGCTAGTCTTTTCTAGAATAAATCTACAATTTATTAGTCAGCCTTGTCTTTTTTAAAACAAACCATAACTCAGAAGATTGTGTTCAAAATTCATAGTCTAGGTCCCAGCTTCCCTTAACAGCTGGTGGTGGGAGCATGTATTTGTGTGGGTACTGCAGGGCGCTGGTCCATTAGAATGGAGCAGGTTGTGATCTGAGCTTCTGGTCTGCATGCATGCAGAAACCTAGGAAAGCTGGGTACACCTGGACAAGCGGAAGATATTGAGGAACTCTTTCTACATCAGCTGGCCAAGCTATCAAAAAAGCATGACATAGTGATTATGGGAGATTTTAACTATTCAGACATTTGTTGGGAATCTCTCTCAGGTAAAAGTAATGGATCCAACAAGTTCTAATCCACTCATGCTGACAACTTTATCTTCCAAAAGGTCTAAGAGAAAACAAGGGGATCTGCTATCTTGGACCTAATTCTAACCAACAGGAAGGAAATGTTTGAGGAAGTAAGGGTGGCTGGGACCTTAGGAGGCAGTGATCATGCTATCCTTGAATTTTGGATAAAAGGGGAAGGAAGACGTGAGAAAACTCAGACCTCAAGGTTAGATTTCAGAAAGGCAGACTTCAATGAACTTAGAAAGAGGGTAGGAAGAATCCAATGGCTGGATGTTCTTAAAGACAGAAATGTCCAAGAAGGTTAGGAAATATTGTGAAATTAGATTCTCAAAGCACATTTGTTAACAATCCCTAAAATAAGGAAGAATGGTAGGCATTTAAAGAGACCAGGATGGATGAATACAGAACTTGCACACATGCTAAAATGGAAGAAAAATATATTTATCAAATGGAAAGAGAGGGGGGGGGGGGGATATCTAAAGAAGAATTTAATGCGGTCTGCAGAAACTGTAGGGCAAATGTCAGAAAAGCTAAAGCTAATAATGAATTGAGGCTTGCAACGGAGGCCAAAAGCAATAAAAAAAGGATTTGGGGGGTATGTTGAAAGCAAAAGAAAAGTCAAAGATGCTATTGGATGCTTACAAGATGAAAGTGGTGAATTGGTTAAGAATGATTTCGAGAAGGTTGAACTTTTAAATTCCTATTTTGTATCTGTTTTCTCTCAGAAAGTAGACAGAACATCAATTGATCTTCCTTGTGCTATTGGGGGAATAAAAGAATGCAGGCTATCTATAAGCAGAGTGATGGTGAGGGAACACTTGGCTAACTTAAATGAATTCAAGCCTCAAGTTCCAGATGAATTACATCCTAGAATACAAAAGGAAGCAGCAGAGGTAATTGCTGAACCACTCGCCATGGATTTACAACTGGCTGAGTGATCGTACTCAAAGAGTGGTCATAAATGGCTGCACATTCAAGTGGAAGAATGTATCAAGTGGGGTACCACAAGGCTCTGTCCTAGGCCCAGTGCTGTTCAACATTTTTAAAAATGATCTGGAGGAGGGAATTGATGGGAAACTAATCAACTTTGCAGACGACACAAAGCTAGGATGGATAGCTAAATCTAGAGAAGAAAGAGAGAGTATTCAAAAAGATCTCGAAAAGCTTGCACAGTGGGCAACGACTAACAGAATGGTATTTGACAGGGAGAAATGCAAAGTCTTTCATCTGAGCAAGAAAAATGAAAAACTGAATACAGAATGGGAGGAATTGGGCTAAGCAGCAGCACATGTGAAAAAGACTTGGGTATACCAATAGATCATAGACTGAACATGAGTCAACAATGTGATGCAGCAGCCAAAAAGGCAAACACAATTCTAGGATGTATTAAGCATAAAGTCTAGATCACGTGAGGTAATTATCCCCCCTACTCTTCCTTAGTCAGAACTCCTCTGGAATACTGTGTCCAAATCTAGGCACACTCCCTTTAAAAAAGACATTGACAAACTGGAGCAAGTTCAGAGAAAAGTTACCAAGATGGTGAGCAGTCTGCAAATCATGTCCTATGGATAACAGTTAAAGGATCTGGGAATGTTTAGCTTGCAAAATAGAAGGCTGAGAGGAGACTTAATAGCTGTCTACAAATATCTGAAGGGCTGTCACAGTGCAGAGGGATCAGCCCTATTCTCATTTGCACAAGGAAAGACTAGAAGCAATGGGATAAAACTGAAAAGGAAGAGACACAAATTAGATATTAGAAAAAACTTTCTGACAGTGAGGGTGATCAATGAGTGGAACAGGTTACCAAGGGAGGTGGTGAGTTCTCCTTCAATGGGAGTGCTCAAAGGCTGAACAAATATCTGTTTGGGGTGATTTAGTGAATCCTACACTGAGCAGGGGGTTGGACCTGATGACTCTGGAGGTTTCTTCCAACTCTACCAGTCTATGAGTCTATCAAATGACTCCACACTTGTAATCCTGCTAGAATGATCGATCGAGGCTCTGTCATGACAAGCAGTCATAGTGGCGAGAGCACTCAGAACAATCGATCTGTGGCAAATCGGCGATAGAGGCCTGATAGGTCGGGGTCCTTCCTCTCCCATCCGTGACAGATATTATTTCAAAAACTTCACCAATTGCATTTGACTTAATGATTTTTCTTTTATTGATTTTATGCTGACATGCCAAAAGTCATTGGAGAGCAATATGTAAATTGATTCTGAAGAGGCATTACCTCAGGTAACAGATTGGGAATGCCACTCCTGTGTAAGTTGTTAGATTTTATCTTGTGAGTGAGGTTAAACACTGGTTAGTATGCTCATGACAGTGTGACATGAATGATCAGAGTTTGAATGAGGCATCATAGTTGGTGCCAGACAGATGGGACATCCATTTATGAAGTTGTGCAGGCATTTAGCATTCCTTGATCCACAGTGTCATGTGTGCATTGCGAAAATGTCATAGAAGGCATTACTACGGACAGTGAACAGAGCAGTAGTCACCTGTGATTGCCTAATGATCACAACTGATGATGTCTGCCTAGAACTTTCCATGCAAACAGATGGGCAACTTACAGAAATCACATCCATATTCCGTGCAGGAGGTCTCACTATCATATCCTGCAGGTCAGTGCAATGTTCTTTAGCTTTCATGGGATATTGGAGCAGAAGACCCATCAAAGTTCCTCTGTTAATGCTATGTGACTGGACACAATGCCTCACCTTGGCACATGAGTTTGTTAACTGGACCCCATGGGAATGGCAAAATGTGACATGATCTGAGGAGTTATGGATCCAATTGTTTTTGTGTAGCACAGGCCCCATGAAGCCATGGACTGCGGTTGTCCAGAAGTGTATTGTCAACTCGAAAGACAACAAGTTCGGATACGGCTTTAAAGAAGGACAAATGGGTTGATACAACACAATTTATTTGATAAGATAATAAATGAACAAAATTATATTAAATGGATGATAATTAAACTAATTTACATAAAATAGGTGATATTGCATACTTTTACACTATTTCTTAAGCGAAGGTTAAATCTTGGTATCATCAAGCAAAGTACATGAAAACATGAATATACTTATAACACATAAACTACATCTGTTCAGCTGGATACCCACTACTGAACAGAGTTTCCTCACCTAGGAGTCTTTTTCCATCATCTGTCCATTTTACCATCAGCTGGGAGAGCACCAACGAAATGGATCAGAGTGTCTCCTGGGGATTCATCACTGCATAAGGCGTCCCTAGTGCAGGTCCAGTTTGCTCTGATCATCCTCGTTCTGCCCCAGCTTATATACACAGAAAAATGTGTACGTGCAGCTATTGAGAACTTTGAGTCCTACACACCTGTGGGTGGCCAATCCCTCAGGCATCTACGAGTCAAAGGTCACAAGACCATTCAATATTGATGGCTCATTGTCAGTTGATTACAAAGTTCCATTAGTTTACAGGTTACACATTGGAGCCTACCTAAACGAGTTTTACAGGCTCAGGTCAATCACAGTTCACATTAGTTTTATCCAAAGTTAATGATATAAGAAATCACTTTATACAACTATCTATACAAGAAGTCACTGAGAAGGCTGGTGGTAGTTTCATACTGGTGTAGGGTGTGTTCTTATGGTATGGGCTGAGTCCATTGGTCTGGCTAAACACATTATTGACCGGTGCCCACTTAATTTTTGACTGCTGGTGTCCATATATGCACTTCATGTACCCCCACAATGATGGGATATTTCAACGGGGTAATACACTATGCCATTGCCTCCACATTATGCAGAATTGGCTTCAGAAGAATTCTGCAGAGCTCCAATGAATGATATTGCCTGTAGATTCCCTCAACATGAGTCCAGTAGAGCATTTATTGGATGTGGTGGAGAGATTCATTTGCAGCTGAGATCCTTTTTACCTACAAATCCACAGATCTGTGTGTGACAATCCAAATGGCATGGCTCAACATCTCTCCAGATGTGTTTCATCTAATTTTGGAATCCACTTTTGCTGCACTTCTCTGGGCTAGGGGGATCCTATATTTATGCACCACTTTTATTTTAGTATACCTGTATCATTACTACTATACCTATTCAAATTTGGGATGAAGGTGCCACTATTTATTATATGGTATATGGTCATCCAAAACTTAATTGTGATTTAATTCCAATTACAGCAATTAAATAGGGGTCACATATTAGAATCCCCCAATTCTAATTTAATATCCTCCTCATCTGTATAACATTTTTGTTGGATTTTGTTAAAAGGACAACTTTTTACTCTTAACTTTGTTTTAGTTTAATTCCTCTCACTCTTTCAATCCGATTCATTCCTTCCTCCCTTCCTCCCTTTCTTCCGCCCTTCTTTCTTCACATGAAACTGATAAGTGTTTGCACATTTCACAATAAGCCAGAGGAGAATTTATGAAAAAAATCTGATAAGTATAAAGTAGTCTAAGTGAAAAACCTTTGACTTATTTCCTTAGTCAAAAGACTAATAATCCTAAGGTGTTCAGAAGGAGCCCATATGCATTAGTATGTTTCACTGGAATGTTCAACATTTTAGAATCTGAGTATGAAAAATCCTTTTAACTCTAATCTGGAGAAAAATAAGCATTTTTTTTAATCAACATAGCTTTATGGGCTTCCTTTCTGTGGAATGAATCATATTTTGCATTAGTATCATTTTCATTCCTTAAAAAAAACACAACTCTGTCATTTTTTTCAAGTTTTTTTCTGTTGACTGTGTTCAACATGAGGGGTGAATGATGTGCCATATTTATAGTACAGGATGTTACAATTGTGCCAATAGTGACATATAGGTTTTTTTCCAGAAAAAAATTACAATGTAAGTGAAGAAAATGTTGCTTTTTCTTATTTTATACTTTGGATTTTTTTTCAAGTAGGTTTTTTAGCTCTACAATTCTTTTTGTTCCACTATGAGACATGAACATGTGATCCTTTGATTAACTAAATAAAACATTGCAATACCTCTGCATTGCAATGCATTATTCCTGTCAGTGTCAGATATTAATAAGCCTTCAGTAGGCTCACATGCATGACAAGCTTTTGTTTGGTGCCTGAGTGCCATTACAAGGGTGCTGATGCCCTTTACAGAAGGAGCCCCTTCCATCTTTTAAAGCACTAAGATGTCATAGTATAAGGTCTCATGTCCACTGGTAAATTAATATTTAAAATCCACAGCGTTTTTCCCGCACGCGGATCCGCGCCCCATAGTGATGCATTGGACACCCGCAGGTAGTTAAATACCTGCGGATGTAATTTTTTCCGTCAGGCGCGGATCCGCGTGCGGGAAAAAAACGCAACATGCTCCATTTTCATGCGGGTGTTCCGCGGGGGCCGCTCCCGCAGGCTTCTATTGAAGCCTATGGAAGCCTTCCGGTTCCGCGGAACACCCGTACCAGAATTAAAACTCACCTCTCCAGACGCTGAGGTTCTTGCTTCCCGGATGGATCTTCTTTCTTCGGCCCGACGGATGTGCCCGGTGCATGCGCGCGGCACACTGTCAGCGTGCCGAGCACATCCGCCGGGCCGAAGAAAGACGATCGGGCCGGGAAGGAGGGAAGAACCGCAGCGTCTGGAGAGGTGAGTTTATTCTTATTTTTTGGCCTGCTGTCCGCGGGGCAGGAGGGACCCGCTACGGATTCTCCATGAATAATCTGCGGCGCGCCTGATTTTCCCCGTGGACATGAGGCCTAACAGATTAGATAACCAGAATCTGAGTTATCTCCTGTATTGACCTTTGAGTAGGGTGCGAGCTACATGTAAAGCTCCTGAGCCTGACACCAATAATAAAAGTGGAGTGTGAATTACTCAATCCCAATGCTGTACCATTACAGCACAGCAGGAAGAAACGGCATTGAAACTGTGTCAGCTTGACTATATTGAAGAGATGAGGAGTTTAAGTAATCAGTTTCTTGTCACAGATATATAAAATCTATATATATAAAGACGAAAGCCCTCACTGACTGACTGACTGACTTGCCACTAATTCTCCAACTTCCCGATGTCATAGAAACATAAAATTTGGTACGGGCATTGATTATGTCATAAATAGGAAAACCTAGTGGGTCCCAACTCAATTATTCAATTCTAGTGCAAAATAATTAGCATCCAAATTTTACGTACGTAATCTTATTCTCTCACTTCCCGATGTCATAGAAACTTGAAATTTGGCATGAGCATTGATTATCTCATAAATAGGAAAAGCTAATGGGTCCCAACTCGATTATTCAATTGTAAGCGCAAAATAATTAGCATCCAAATTTTACGTACGTAATCTTATTCTCTCACTTCCCGATGTCATAGAAACTTGAAATTTGGCATGAGCATTGATTGTCATAAATAGGAAAAGCTAATGGGTCCCAACTCGATTATTCAGTTGTAAGCGCAAAAGAATTAGCGTCCAAATTTTACTACGTAATCTTATTCTCTCACTTCCCGATGTCATAGAAACTTGAAATTTGGCACGAGCATTGATTATGTCATAAATAGGAAAAGCTAATGGGTCCCAACTCGATTATTCAATTCTAGCGCAAAAGAATTAGCATCCAAATTCTGCGTAGGGAACCTAATTCTCTCACTTGAAATTTGGCACGGGCATTGATTATGTTATAAATAAGAAAAGTTAAAAGGGTTGTCTCGCGAAAGCAAGTGGGGTTATACACTTCTGTATGGCCATATTAATGCACTTTGTAATATACATCGTGCATTAAATATGAGCCATACAGAAGTTATTCACTTACCTTCCCTGCGCTGGCGTCCCCGTCTCCATGGCTCCGTCTAACTTCAGCGTCTTATCGCCCGATTAGACGCGCTTGCGCAGAAGGGTCTTCTGCTTTCGGGTCTGTCCGGCAGCAATGGCGTTCTGGCTCCGCCCCCTTCTACGTGTCATAGCGTAGCTCCGCCCCGTCACGTGTGCCGATTCCAGCCAATCAGGAGGCTGGAATTGGCACACGTCATGGGGCGGAGCTACGCGATGACGCGTAGAAGGGGGCGGAGCCAGAACACCGCTGCTGCCGAACTGACCCGAAAGCAGAAGACCCTTCTGCGCAAGCGCATCTAATCGGGCAATTAGACGCTGAAGTTAGATGGAGCCATGGAGACGGGGACGCCAGCAACGGAGCAGGTAAGTGTATAACTTTTGTATGGCTCATATTTAATGCACGATGTATATTACAAAGTGCATTAATATGGCCATACAGAAGTGTATAACCCTACTTGCTTTCGCGAGACAACCCCTTTAATGGGTCCCAACTCGATTATTCAATTCTAGCGCAAAAGAACTAGCGTCCAAATTTTACATCCAGAATCTAATTCTCTCACTTCCCGGTGTCATAGAAACTTGAAATTTGGCACGGGCATTGATTATGTCATAAATAGGAAAAGCTAATGGGTCCCAACTCGATTATTCAATTTTAAGCGCAAAAGAATTAGCGTCCAAATTTTACCTACGTAATCTAATTCTCTCCCTTCCCGATGTCATTTTATATAAAGGAAACGTCGCATGGTTACCTCCACATGGCGTTTCCTGGGTAACTCAAAGAGCCATGCAAAATGGTGAACATATTTTTTTCCTCGGTATCCGTAAATTAACTACGACTTCATAAGATTTTCCGTTTGAACACCAGATAAACACCAGTACCAAATTAACTCGGACGAAGCTGGGTATATCAGCTAGTCAATATATAAAGATACAAATCTGGCAAAAATCTCCCTTAGCACACTTGTACTAGCCTTGTGATAATACATCTAAAGTATTTTGCATTGAATATCTTTTAGCCCCTGCCCATGCAAGTAATTGAACTTTATTACTTCCCCTCGTGTTCTATATTTTGTCTTTTTCTTGTTAATTTTTAGAGATGAGCGAACGTACTCGTCCGAGCTTGATACTCGTTCGAGTATTAGCGTGTTCGAGATGCTCGTTACTAGAGGCAAGTACCACGCGATGTTCGAGTTGCTTTCACTTTCATCTCTGAGACGTTAGCCCGCTTTTCTGGCCAATAGAAAGACAGGGAAGGCATTACAACTTCCCCCTGCGACGTTCAAGCCCTATACCACCCCCCTGCAGTGAGTGGCTGGCGAGATCAGGTGTCACCCGAGTATATAAATCGGCCCCTCCCGCGGCTCGCCACAGATGCATTCTGACATAGCTCAGGGAAAGTGCTGCTGCTGGTGCTGCTGCTATAGGGAGAGTGTTAGGAGTTATTTTAGGCTTCAAGAACCCCAACGGTCCTTCTTAGGGCCACATCTGACCGTGTGCAGTACTGTTGAGGCTGCTTTTATCAGTGTTGCACAATTTTTTTTTTTTGTATATCGGCCGTGCAGAGCATTGCGTCCGCAGTCTGCAGTCATTGTACAGAGTATAGGGGCAGTACTGGTGAGGCAGGGAAAGAGATTTTCAGGCTATATACGCAGTGGGCTTTTTCCAAAAAATTGATCGCCGTCATCCCGCCAGAGGGAAAAAGTATACATAATATTATACGCTGCCTACAGTATCTATCTGCTGGGGGTTGTAGTCCTAATTAATACGCAACTAAGTGTTACAGCAGGCTTGCGCACAATTGTTTCCTGGATCTGCTGTCTGTTACATCAGCGCTGTCATCCCGCCAGAGGGAAACAGTATACATAATATTATACGCTGCCTACAGTATCTATCTGCTGGGGGTTGTAGTCCTAATTAATACGCAGCTAAGCGTTACAGCAGGCTTGCGCAAAATTGTTTCCTGGATCTGCTGTCTCTGTTACATGATCGCCGTCATCCCGCCAGAGGGAAAGAGTATACATAATATTATACGCTGCCTACAGTATCTATCTGCTGGGGGTTGTAGTCCTAATTAATACGCAGCTAAGCGTTACAGCAGGCTTGCGCAAAATTGTTTCCTGGATCTGCTGTCTCTGTTACATGATCGCCGTCATCCCGCCAGAGGGAAAGAGTATATATAATATTATACGCTGCCTACAGTATCTGTCTGCTGTATCAGCTCAGCATTTAAAAAAAATAGAAGCAAAATACTTAAGGCCTACTACTGACCTTTGGCCACTTGACTGCTTCTGCGCTGTGAATTCCACTAGCTCAGTCATACGCACCTACGTCTCACTACAGGCGTGCGCAAAATTGTTTCCTGGCTCTGCTGTGCGTTCCGTAAGGGAAGTCAGCCTCCAACCACAGGCCAATAAGCGGCACATTTAATTACAGCGTTCTGTTTCTGCACTACTGGTAATACAGCATGCTGTGGGGTAGGGGTAGGCCTAGAGGACGTGGACGCAGGCGAGGACGCAGAGGCCCAAGTCAGGGTGTGGGCACAGGCCGAGCTCCTGATCCAGGTGTATCGCAGCCGACTGCTGCGGGATTAGGAGAGAGGCACGTTTCTGGCGTCCCCACATTCATCTCACAATTAATGGGTCCACGCGGTAGACCTTTATTAGAAAATGAGCAGTGTGAGCAGGTCCTGTCGTGGATGGCAGAAAGTGCATCCAGCAATCTATCGACCACCCAGAGTTCTGCACCGTCCACTGCTGCAACTCTGAGTCCTCTGGCTGCTGCTCCTCCTTCCTCCCAGCCTCCTCACTCCATTACAATGACACATTCTGAGGAGCAGGCAGACTCCCAGGAACTGTTCCCGGGCCCCTGAACAGAATGGCCAGCAATGGTTCCTCTCCCACCGAAGGAGTTTGTCGTGACCGATGCCCAACCATTGGAAAGTTTCCGGGGTCTGGGGGATGAGGCTGGGGACTTCCGGCAACTGTCTCAAGAGCTTTCAGTGGGTGAGGAGGACGATGACGATGAGACACAGTTGTCTATCACTCAGGTAGTAGTAATTGGAGTAAGTCCGAGGGAGGAGCGCACAGAGGATTCGGAGGAAGAGCAGCAGGACGATGAGGTGACTGACCCACCTGGTTTGCTAGGCCTACTGAGGACAGGTCTTCAGAGGGGGAGGCAAGTGCAGCTGCAGGGCAGGTTGGAAGAGGCAGTGCGGTGGCCAGGGGTAGAGGCAGGGCCAGACTGAATAATCCACAAACTGTTTCCCAAAGCGCCCCCTCGCGCCATGCCACCCTGCAGAGGCCGAGGTGCTCAAAGGTCTGGCAGTTTTTCACTGAGACAACCGACGAACAGTGGTGTGCAACCTTTGTCGCGCCAAGATCAGCCGGGGAGCCACCACCACCAGCATGCGCAGACATATGATGGCCAAGCACCCCACAAGGTGGGACGAAGGCCGTTCGCCCCCTCCGGTTTGCACCGCTGCCTCTCCCCCTGTGCCCCAACCTGCCACTGAGATCCAACCCCCCTCTCAGGACACAGGCACTACCGTCTCCTGGCCTGCACCCACACCCTCACCTCCGCTGTGCTCGGCCCCATCCACCAATGTCTCTCAGCGCACCGTCCAGCCGTCGCTAGCGCCAGTGTTGGAGCGCAAGCGCAAGTACGCCGCCACGCACCCGCACGCTCAAGCGTTAAACGTGCACATAGCCAAATTTATCAGCCTGGAGATGCTGCCGTATAGGGTTGTGGAAACGGAGGCTTTCAAAGGAATGATGGCGGCGGCGGCCCCGCGCTACTCAGTTCCAAGTCGCCACTACTTTTCCCGATGGGCCGTCCCAGCCCTGCACGACCACGTCTCCCGCAACATTGTACGCGCCCTCACCAACGCGGTTACTGCCAAGGTCCACTTAACAACGGACACGTGGACAAGCACAGGCGGGCAGGGCCACTATATCTCTCTGACGGCACATTGGGTGAATTTAGTGGAGGCTGGGACAGAGTCAGAGCCTGGGACGGCTCACGTCCTACCCACCCCCAGAATTGCGGGCCCCAGCTCGGTGGTGGTCTCGCAATCAAGATGTGTCAGCAGCAGCACGCCGCCAGAAGTCGGTGTCGCGCGTCGTGGCAGCACAGCGGTGGGCAAGCGTCAGCAGGCCGTGCTGAAACTACTCAGCTTAGGAGAGAAAAGGCACACGGCCCACGAACTGCTGCAGGATCTGACAGAGCAGACCGACCGCTGGCTTGCGCCGCTGAGCCTCCAACCGGGCATGGTCGTGTGTGACAACGGCCGTAACCTGGTGGCGGCTCTGCAACTCGGCAGCCTCACGCACGTGCCATGCCTGGCCCACGTCTTTAATTTGGTGGTCAGCGCTTTCTGAAAAGCTACCCACGCTTGTCAGACCTGTTCGGAAAGGTGCGCCGGCTCTGCGTCCCACACGAACGCTGCCACCCTCCGGACCCTGCAACATCGGTTTCATCTGCCAGTGCACCGACTGCTGTGCGATGTGCCCACACGGTGGAACTCTACGCTCCACATGTTGGCCAGGCTCTATGAGCAGCGTAGAGCTATAGTGGAATACCAACTCCAACATGGGCGGCGCAGTGGGAGTCAGCCTCCTCAATTCTTTACAGAAGAGTGGGCCTGGTTGGCAGACATCTGCCTGGTCCTTGGAAACTTTGAGGAGTCTACCCAGATGGTGAGCGGCGATGCTGCAATCATTAGCGTCACCATTCCTCTGCTATGCCTCTTGAGAAGTTCCCTGCAAAGCATAAAGACAGACGCTTTGCGCTCGGAAACAGAGCCGGGGGAAGACAGTATGTCGCTGGATAGTCAAAGCACCCTCCTGTCTATATCTCAGCGCGTTGAGGAGGAGGAGGAGGAGCATGAGGAGGATGAGGAGGAGGGGGAAGAGACAGCTTGGCCCACTGCTGAGGGTACCCATGCTGCTTGCCTGTCATCCTTTCAGCGTGTATGGCCTGAGGAGAAGGAGGATGAGGAGAAGGATCCTGAAAGTGATCTTCCCAGTGAGGACAGCCATGTGTTGCGTACAGGTACCCTGGCACACATGGCTGACTTCATGTTAGGATGCCTTTCTCGTGACCCTCGCGTTACATGCATTCTGGCCACTACGGATTACTGGGTGTACACACTGCTCGACCCACGGTATAAGGAGAACCTTTCCACTCTCATACCCGAAGAGGAAAGGGGTTCGAGAGTGATGCTATACCACAGGACCCTGGCGGACAAACTGATGGTAAAATTCCCATCCGACAGCGCTAGTGGCCAAAGGCGCAGTTCCGAGGGCCAGGTAGCAGGGGAGGCACAGAGATCAGGCAGCATGTGCAGCACAGGCAGGGGAACACTCTCTAAGGCCTTTGACAGCTTTATGGCTCCCCAGCAAGACTGTGTCACTGCTCCCCAGTCAAGGCTGAGTCGGCGGGAGCACTGTAAAAGGATGGTGAGGGAGTACGTAGCCGATCGCACGACCGTCCTCCGTGATGCCTCTGCCCCCTACAACTACTGTGTGTCGAAGCTGGACACGTGGCCTGAACTCGCGCTGTATGCCCTGGAGGTGCTTGCTTGTCCTGCGGCTAGCGTCTTGTCAGAGAGGGTGTTTAGTGCGGCTGGGGGAATCATCACGGATAAGCGTACCCGCCTGTCAACTGACAGTGCCGACAGGCTTACACTCATCAAGATGAACAAAGCCTGGATTTCATCAGACTTCTCTTCTCCACGAGCGGACAGCAGCGATACCTAAACAATACGTAGGCTGCACCCGCGGATGGAAGCATTGTTCTCTATGACCATCAAAAACGTGGACCTTTTAGCTTCATCAATCTGTGTATAATATTCATCCTCCTCCTCCTGCTCCTCCTCCTGAAACCTGACGTAATCACGCCGAACGGGCAATTTTTCTTAGGCCCACAAGGCTCAGTCATATAATTTTTCTAAACAATTTTTATACGTTTCAATGATCATTAAAGCGTTGAAACTTTCACCTGAACCAATTTTTATTTTAACTGGGCTGCCTCCAGGCCTAGTTACAAATTAAGCCACATTAACCAAAGCGATCAATGGGTTTCACTTGCCCTCTTGGTTGGGCATGGGCAATTTTTCTGACATACATTAGTACTGTTGGTACACCAATTTTTTGGGGCCCTCGCCTACAGTGTACATCAGCTGTGCAGGGCACTGCAATGGGATATATTTATGTACCGCCGGTGGGTTCCAGGGAGCCACCCATGCTGTGGGTCCACAGGGGGTTGTAACTGCATGTGTCCACTTCTAAAGAACCCCAGTCTGACTGGGGCATGCAGTGTGGGCCGAAGCCCACCTGCATTAAACATGACATTACCTCAGCTGTGATGGGCAATGCAATGGGATATATTTATGTACCGCCGGTGGCTTCCTGGCACCCACCCATGCTGTGGGTCCACAGGGAGTTGTAACTGCATGTGTCCTCTTTTAAAGAACCCCAGTGTGACTGGGGCATGCAGTGTGGGCCGAAGCCCACCTGCATTTAATCGGACGTTACCTCAGCTGTGATGGGCACTGCAATGGGATACATTTATGTACAGCCGGTGGGTTCTAGGGAGCCACCCATGCTGTGGGTGCACACAGAATTCCCATTGCGGAGTTGTACCTGCCTGTGACTATTTATAAAAAACCGCGGTCTGACTGGGGCATGCAGACACCTTGACAGAATGAATAGTGTGTGGCACATAGGTTCCCCATTGCTATGCCCACGTGTGCAGCTCCTGATGGCGGTGGCACAGGATTATATTTCTCATTGCTTCTGTACAGCATTGTGGGCTATCGCCCCGCCCCTTTTAAAGAGGGTCGCTGCCTAGCCGTGCCAACCCTCTGCAGTGTGTGCCTGCGGTTCCTCCTCATGGCAGACACACTTATAAATAGACATGAGGGTGGTGTGGCATGAGTGCAGCTGAAGGCTGCGCAGGGACACTTTGGTGTGCGCTGTGGACACTGCGTCTTGAATTGCCAAGATTTTCTCAAATGAAAACCTTAGCGGAGCATAGGTCCCATACAAAAATGCTTGGGTCGCCCATTGACTTCAATGGGGTTCGTTACTCAAAACGAACCCTCGAGCATCGTGATAATTTCGTCCCGAGTAACGAGCACCCGAGCATTTTGGTGCTCGCTCATCTCTATTAATTTTGTTATCAAGGGGAACTATTGAATTAACTTCCTTGGATTCTTTAATATGGGTATTATTACCTTTACATTTTCCAGAGATAACATCTCCTTCTTTTGTTTTTGAAACCATCAATCATAATGTGACGGTTCATACTGACTGGAGAAATCACTTGTGATGCTGACAATAACACAAAGTGGAATCTCATCTTATATGCCTGAAAGACTTATCTATCACAGAGGAATATACTGATAAGGATTTATTTCAGTTGTTTATAATTCCTGATATTTTGACTCATGGATGAACTCGGAGAGGAAAATTCATGGGGCCTGATTATTGCTATATTAATGCTGGGTAAATTCTTAGCCCTGAATTCAAGGTGTTTAGATAGAGTTTCCAGCATGGAGCCACTCTTCTCAGGGTACATACCTTGCCTTGGTGCTGGTACAAGGAGCAAGGCCTATTACGATCATGACAGGAGATTGTAGAATTTATAATGTGGAAAATGCCTTCTCCTCCTTTTTTTGTAACTAATACACTTGGACCTAAAGCTCCATAGGTATACTTTCTTATCATTTTTGGATGTGTTGATGGAACATTGGCTATTTACAGGTTTATGCAATATATATATATATATATATATATATATATATATATATATATATATATATATATATATAACATGAATTAAAGTTACGTTTTAGATATTTTTCTGCCTCCGATCAGTGATAGCTATAGAGCATGCTGCCACTTTTTCATAGTTTCATCTGATTAACTTCAATGGATGAAGAAAAAAAACAGGCCTTATAAAATGTGTAAAAACTGTGATGAACCGCAATTGCAGTTTTCCAGAGGAGCAGCTCTAGGGTCACTTCCAAGAACTTCTCTTCATTTCACTTTCCATTCTCCATTTTCTGCTTTAACCAGCCATTGCCACAAACTTAGATGTTCATGTGCAGAGCAAATAAGTTCATATAAGCTCTAATTACTTTCACTAAACATAAAATTATTTTGGAATGAACACAGGCTAGAAATCTTAGGGTTCATTGAAAAGTCTTGTTATTAATGAAAATGTCTTATCTGGTAAATTAGGAATTTTATCAGGAATTTCCATATTTACAGAAAAATGAAAGTCAATTTTTACATTAAAAGTGTCATTAACTCATCACTGTCTATCTCTAGATATATTATTTCCTTTAAAGATACATCCATTAGACTTTAATTATTGTTGTGACCTTGTCACATTAAATACTACAAAGTTAATGGTCTAGAATTATTATGTTTTGCACTTCCTTCTGTTCAATTATCGCTACCTAAACTGTTCATTGAACAGAACCAGAAAGCAGAGATTTTGTTGAACAAAGAGCTTTGATTTATATTATGTGGATATTGAATATCGTATTTGAAGTAGATCCTTTGTTTAAAAATAGTGTCAAAAGTGGAAAGTTTGGAATAATTAAATTCATATCTGAGATATTTTTGTACTGCAATTATAGTAATAGATGATTGCTTACCTCTGATTACCATCTTTTGTATTGCTTATTGGAGACAACTATAGTCTAAAACTCTCTCTAGACACTGTTCATGTTTAGATAAACGTTTTCTAAAAAAAAAAAAAAAAAAATGCTGAAAAAATTTTACCTAAGCACAGAAAACGTAAAAAATCCAATTGCACTTAGTCTTCTCCTTTTCTTTGATACTATATTTCTCATATGGCCCTCAAAACCTAGAAATATATCAATAATTCTTGTATGTATCCAAAGAGATCATTTATTTTCTCCCTGCTCTATATTACAATAGTGTGCCCAGCTGTAACATAACCGGAAGCAGCAGGACTAGCCCCCGATGACCAGTCTGCAATAAAAAAACAGGTAATGTTAATCCCTGCCCAATTGATTTTCTCCACTCTCAGGTGCTAATCAGCTTAAGGGCTCCTTCACACGACGGAGCATTATTTCAACCATTCACACGGCCGGGTGCGACATATTATTGAAAAAAATACGCCGCAGCCTGGAAATTCCTAGCTCGGCATAAATCCTCAGAATGACTTCAAATAGAGGTACCTGTTAGCTTTTTCCTGTGTTGGACACTGCTAAATGGCCTCCTTCTCCCTATTTTTCCTGCAATGGTGGTGAGTTGTTGTCTTCTGTCCGGACTGCTGAGTTGTGTCTTCTGAGAAAATACTGGCTTAGTTGTATTCGCATTGAGTCATTTTTGTCCTCCCCTTTCAAGAGCCCTAACTGTGTTGTTCTTCTGTCAGTCAGACTCTGCATTTTATATATGTTGTAGGACCTTTGATGGCGTCACCATTCTTCAATTCTGCAGGTTTGAACACAACATTGTCGAATTTGCTGCAGATTGCACTGCAGAGCAGGGATAAAGTTCCGAGTTCTGAAAGGGATGTCAGCCAAAGACATTCACAGTGGTATGGTGCATATATTAGGTGACAAATGCCCTTTGTACTCCCTAGTGATAACTTAGCTTGCCAAATTTAAAACTAGCCACTTCAACATTCATGATGAAGACTTTTACAGAAGACCTTCAGTGATGACCCTTTAAGAAACCATAAACGTCATCTATGACGTGATTCTTGAAGATCAGTGAATTTCTGCTAAGATGATATCTGAGGCTCTGAATATTTCCAAAGAAAGAGTTGAATATTAGAGATGAGTGAGCACCAAAATGCACGGGTGCTCGTTACTCGGGACGAAATTATCGCGATGCTCGAGGGTTCGTTTCGAGTAACGAACCCCATTGAAGTCAATGGGCGACCCGAGCATTTTTGTATATCGCCGATGCTCGCTAAGGTTTTCATTTGTGAAAATCGGGGCAATTCAAGAAAGTGATGGGAACGACACAGCAACGGATAGGGCAGGCGAGGGTCTACATGTTGGGCTGCATCTCAAGTTCCCAGGTCCCACTATTAAGCCACAATAGCGGCAAGAGTGGGCCCCCTCCCAACAATTTTTACTTCTGAAAAGCCCTTATTAGCAATGCATACCTTAGCTAAGCACCACACTACCTCCAACAAAGCACAATCACTGCCTGCATGACACTCCGCTGCCACTTCTCCTCGGTTACATGATGACCAACCCCCCCCCCCGCACGACCCAGTGTCCACAGCACACACCAAACTGTCCCTGCCCAGCCTTCAGCTGCCCTCATGCCACGCCACCCTCATGTCTATTTATAAGTGCGTCTGCCATGAGGAGGAACCGCAGGCACACACTGCAGAGGGTTGGCACGGCTAGGCAGCGACCCTCTTTAAAAGGGGCGGGGCGATAGTCCACAATGCTGTACAGAAGCAATGAGAAATCCAATCCTGTGCCACCTCCATCTGGAGCTGCACACGTGGGCATAGCAATGGGAAACCTATGTGCCACACACTATTCATTCTGTCAAGGTGTCTGCATGCCCCAGTCAGAGCGCGGTTTTTTATAAATAGTCACAGTCAGGTACAACTCCGCAATGGGAATTCCGTGTGCACCCACAGCATGGGTGGCTCCCTGGAACCCACCGGCTGTTCATAAATATATCCCATTGCAGTGCCCATCACAGCTGAGGTAATGTCGTGCTTAATGCAGGTGGGCTTTGGCCCACACTGCATGCCCCAGTCAGACTGGGGTTCTTTAGAAGAGGACACATGCAGTTACAACTCCGTGTGGACCGACAGCATGGGTGGGTGCCAGGAAGCCACCGGCGGTACATAAATATATCCCATTGCAGTGCCCAACCCAGCTGATGTAACGTCAGCTGTAATGCAGGTGGGCTAAAAATTAATTTGATTACTCTGTAGCCGAGGGCCCCCAAAAATTGGTGTACCAACAGTACTAATGTACGTCAGAAAAATTGCCCATGCCCAACCAAGAGGGCAGGTGAAACCCATTAATCGCTTTGGTTAATGTGGCTTAATTGGTAACTAGGCCTGGAGGCAGCCCAGTTAAAATAAAAATTAGTTCAGGCGCAAGTTTCAACGCTTTAATGAGCATTGAAACGTATAAAAATTGTTTACAAAAATTAGATGACTGAGCCTTGTGGGCCTAAGAAAAATTGCCCGTTCGGCGTGATTACGTCAGGTTTCAGGAGGAGGAGCAGGAGGAGGAGGATGAATATTATACACAGATTGATGAAGCTAAAAGGTCCACGTTTATGATGGTGATAGAGAACAATGCTTCCATCCGCGGGTGCAGCCTACGTATTGTTTAGGTATCGCTGCTGTCCGCTGGTGGAGAAGAGAAGTCTGGGGAAATCCAGGCTTTGTTCATCTTGATGAGTGTAAGCCTGTCGGCACTGTCGGTTGACAGGCGGGTACGCTTATCTGTGATGATTCCCCCAGCCGCACTAAACACCCTCTCTGACAAGACCCTAGCCGCAGGACAAGCAAGCACCTCCAGGGCATACAGCGCGAGTTCAGGCCACGTGTCCAGCTTCAACACCCAGTAGTTGTAGGGGGCAGAGGCGTCACGGAGGACGGTCGTGCGATCGGCTACGTACTCCCTCACCATCCTTTTACAGTGCTCCCGCCGACTCAGCCTTGACTGGGGAGCGGTGACACAGTCTTGCTGGGGAGCCATAAAGCTGTCAAGGGCCTTAGAGAGTGTTCCCCTGCCTGTGCTGTACATGCTGCCTGATCTCCGCGCCTCCCCTGCTACCTGGCCCTCGGAACTGCGCCTTCGGCCACTAGCGCTGTCGGATGGGAATTTTACCATCAGTTTGTCCGCCAGGGTCCTGTGGTATAGCATCACTCTCGAACCCCTTTCCTCTTCGGGTATGAGAGTTGAAAGGTTCTCCTTATACCGTGGGTCGAGCAGTGTGTACACCCAGTAATCCGTAGTGGCCAGAATGCGTGTAACGCGAGGGTCACGAGAAAGGCATCCTAACATGAAGTCAGCCATGTGTGCCAGGGTACCTGTACGCAACACATGGCTGTCCTCACTAGGAAGATCACTTTCAGGCTCCTCCTCCTCCTCCTCCTCAGGCCATACACGCTGAAAGGATGACAGGCAAGCAGCATGTGTGCCCTCAGCAGTGGGCAAAGCTGTCTCTTCCCCCTCCTCCTCATCCTCCTCATGCTCCTCCTCCTCCTCCTCCTCCTCAACGCGCTGAGATATAGACAGGAGGGTGCTCTGACTATCCAGCGACATGCTGTCTTCCCCCGCCTCTGTTTCCGAGTGCAAAGCGTCTGCCTTTATGCTTTGCAGGGAACTTCTCAAGAGGCATAGCAGAGGAATGGTGACGCTAATGATTGCAGCATCGCCGCTCACCATCTGGGTAGACTCCTCAAAGTTTCCAAGGACCTGGCAGATGTCTGCCAACCAGGCCCACTCTTCTGTAAAGAATTGAGGAGGCTGACTCCCACTGCGCCGCCCATGTTGGAGTTGGTATTCCACAATAGCTCTACGCTGCTCATAGAGCCTGGCCAACATGTGGAGCGTAGAGTTCCACCGTGTGGGCACGTCGCACAGCAGTCGGTGCACTGGCAGATTAAACCAATGTTGCAGGGTGCGCAGGGTGGCAGCGTCCATGTGGGACTTGCGGAAATGTGCGCAGAGTAAGCGCACCTTTCCGAGCAGTTCTGACAAGCGTGGGTAGCTTTTCAGAAAGCGCTGAACCACCAAATTAAAGACATGGGCCAGGCATGGCACGTGCGTGAGGCTGCCCAGCTGCAGAGCCGCCACCAGGTTACGGCCATTGTCACACACGACCATGCCCGGTTGGAGGCTCAGCGGCGCAAGCCAGCGGTCATTCTGCTCTGTCAGACCCTGCAGCAGTTCGTGGGCCGTGTGCCTCTTATCTCCTAAGCTGAGTAGTTTCAGCACGGCCTGCTGACGCTTGCCCACCGCTGTGCTGCCACGCCACGCGACACCGACTGCTGGTGACGTGCTGCTGCTGACACATCTTGATTGCGAGACAGAGGTTGCGTTGGAGGAGGAGGAGGAGGGTGCTTTAGTGGAGGAAGCATACACCGCCGCAGATACCACCACCGAGCTGGGGCCCGCAATTCTGGGAGTGGGTAGGACGTGAGCGGTCCCAGGCTCTGACTCTGTCCCAGCCTCCACTAAATTCACCCAATGTGCCATCAGGGAGATATAGTGGCCCTGCCCGCCTGTGCTTGTCCACGTGTCCGTTGTTAAGTGGACCTTGGCAGTAACCGCGTTGGTAAGGGCGCGTACAATGTTGCGGGAGACGTGGTCGTGCAGGGCTGGGACAGCACATCGGGAAAAGTAGTGGCGACTGGGAACTGAGTAGCGCGGGGCCGCCGCCGCCATCATACTTTTGAAAGCCTCCGTTTCCACAACCCTATACGGCAGCATCTCCAGGCTGATAAATTTGGCTATGTGCACGTTTAACGCTTGAGCGTGTGGGTGCGTGGCGGCGTACTTGCGCTTGCGCTCCAACACTTGCGCTAGCGACGGCTGGACGGTGCGCTGACAGACATTGGTGGATGGGGCCGAGGACAGCGGAGGTGAGGGTGTGGGTGCAGGCCAGGTAGCTGGCTGCCAGGTAGTGCCTGTGCCCTGAGAGGGGGGTTGGATCTCAGTGGCAGGTTGGGGCACAGGGGGAGAGGCAGCGGTGCAAACCGGAGGCGGTGAACGGCCTTTGTCCCACCTTGTGGGGTGCTTGGCCATCATATGTCTGCGCATGCTGGTGGTGGTGAGGCTGGTGGTGGTGGCTCCCCGGCTGATCTTGGCGCGACAAAGGTTGCACACCACTGTTCATCGGTCATCTGCACTCTCAGTGAAAAACTGCCAGACCTTTGAGCACGTCGGCCTCTGCAGGGTGGCATGGCGCGAGGGGGCGCTTTGGGAAACAGTTGGTGGATTATTCGGTCTGGCCCTGCCTCTACCCCTGGACACCGCACTGCCTCTTGCAACCTGCCCTGCTGCTGCCCTTGCCTCCCCCTCTGAAGACCTGTTCTCAGTAGGCGTAGCAAACCAGGTGGGGTCAGTCACCTCACTGTCCTGCTGCTCTTCCTCTGAATCCTCTGTGCGTTCCTCCCTCGTACTTACTGCCCTTACTACTACCTCACTGATAGACAACTGTGTCTCATCGTCATCGGCCTCCTCACCGACTAAAAGGTCTTGAGACAGTTGCCGGACGTCCCCAGCCTCATCCCCCGGACCCCGGGAACTTTCCAAAGGCTGGGCATCAGTCACGATAAACTCCTCTGGTGGGTGAGGAACCACTGCTGCCCAATCTGAGCAGGGGCCCGAGAACAGTTCCTGGGAGTCTGCCCGCTCCTCAGAATGTGTCATTGTAATGGAGTGAGGAGGCTGGGAGGAAGGAGGAGCAGCTGCTAGAGGATTCAGAGTTGCAGCAGTGGACGGCCCAGAACTCTGGGTGGACGATAGATTGCTGGATGCACTTTCTGCCATCCACGACAGGACCTGCTCACACTGCTCATTTTCTAATAAAGGTCTACCGCGTGGACCCATTAATTGTGCGATGAATGTGGGGATGCCAGAAACGTGCCTCTCTCCTAATCCCGCAGCAGTCGTCTGCGATACACCTGGATCAGGAGCTCGGCTTGTGCCCACACCTTGACTTGGGCCTCCACGTTCTCGCCCGCGTCCACGTCCTCTAGGCCTACCCCTACCCCTCAGCATGGTGTATTACCAGTAGTGCAGAAACAGAACGCTGTAATTAAATGTGCCGCTTATTGGCCTGTGGTTGGAGGCTGACTTCGCTTACGGAACGCCAGGAAATAATTTTGCGCAAGCCTGCTGTAACACTTAGCTGGCTGCGTATGAATTAGGAGGACTACTACACCCAGCAGAGACCCAGAACACTGAGGACAGTCACAGGCAGCCCAAATAGATTTTTTTCCCCAAATGTTTTTGCAAAGACCCACTGCCTATATTCAATAAATATATCTCTTCTCTCTCTGCGTCACCGCTACTGGCCCTGGAGTATGTCAAATAACTGCAGAGTGTTGCACTGTGGACTGCAATACAGCAGTGATTTAACAGCCAACACAGAGCCAGGAAATAATTTTGCGCAAGCCTGCTGTAACACTTAGCTGGCTGCGTATGAATTAGGAGAACTACTACACCCAGCAGAGACCCAGAACACTGAGGACAGTCACAGGCAGCCCAAATAGATTTTTTTCCCCAAATGTTTTTGCAAAGGCCCACTGCCTATATTCAATAAATATATCTCTTCTTTTTTTCTCTGCGTCACCGCTACTGGCCCTGGAGTATGTCAAATAACTGCAGAGTGTTGCACTGTGGACTGCAATACAGAGGTGATTTAACAGCCAACACAGAGCCAGGAAATAATTTTGCGCAAGCTTGCTGTAACACTTAGCTGGCTGCGTATGAATTAGGAGGACTACTACACCCAGCTGAGACCCAGTACACTGAGGACAGTCACAGGCAGCCCAAATAGATTTTTTTCCCCAAATGTTTTTGCAAAGGTCCACTGCCTATATTCAATAAATATATCTCTTCTCTCTCTGCGTCACCGCTACTGGCCCTGGAGTATGTCAAATAACTGCAGAGTGTTGCACTGTGGACTGCAATACAGCGGTGATTTAACAGCCAACACAGAGCCAGGAAATAATTTTGCGCAAGCCTGCTGTAACACTTAGCTGGCTGCGTATGAATTAGGAGGACTACTACACCCAGCAGAGACCCAGAACACTGAGGACAGTCACAGGCAGCCCAAATAGATTTTTTCCCCAAATGTTTTTGCAAAGGCCCATTGCCTATATTCAATAAATATGTCTTCTGTCCCTGCCTCACAATATATGTCTTCTGTCCCTGCCTAAGCGCTTCTGGCCCTGGAGTATTACTGCAGGGCGCAATGCTCTGCACGGCCGATATACCAAAAAAAAAAATGCGCAGCACTGCAAAAAGCAGCCTCCACAGTACTGCACACGGTTAGATGTGGCCCTAAGAAGGACCGTTGGGGTTCTTGAAGCCTAAAATACTCGTAACGCTCTCCCTATAGCAGCTCCACCAAGACAGCACTTTCCCTCCCCTATGTCAAAACGCATCAGTGGCGAGCCGCGGGAGGGGCCGATTTTTATACTCGGGTGACATCTGATCTCGCCAGCCACTCACTGCAGGGGGGTGGTATAGGGCTTGAACGTCGCAGGGGGAAGTTGTAATGCCTTCCCTGTCTTTCTATTGGCCAGAAAAGCGCGCTAACGTCTCAGAGATGAAAGTGAAAGTAACTCGAACATCGCGTGGTACTCGTCACGAGTAACGAGCATCTCGAACACGCTAATACTCGAACAAGTATCAAGCTCGGACGACTACGTTCGCTTATCTCTATTGAATATATAATTTATAATCTTCTGGACAGAAGGAAGATGTCAGCCAAGTAGGTTCTGAAATGTTTCGTAGCAGATCAAAAATTTGCTCAAGTGCAAGCTTCTCAAAGAATTTTGCAGCATTTTCAGCAAGATGCAGATACTTTCCTGTCTTGACTGGTTGACGATGAATGAGACTTGGAGTTTTATGTATGATCCTGAGACTAAACAGCAGTCAAAAGAATGGAGACTAGAGATGAGCGAGCATACTCGTCCGAGCTTGATGCTCGTTCGAATATTAGGGTGCTCGAGATGCTCGTTACTCGAGACGAACACCACGCGGTGCTCGTCTCGATTAAACAAGCACTGACCATTGAATTCAATGGAGCCGGCAATACAGCCGTCTCCATTGAAAGCAATGGGCTGCCAGCGAGCGCGGGATGAATTTTCGGGAAGGGCTTAAATATATAAGCCCTTCCCTGCAATTCATCCAGAAATGTGTAAAAATAAAACATATATATATACTCACCTGGTCCTGGCAGACGGAGTTCAGCTGCGGCCAGCTGGCAGTGGGTGTGAAGGGGGTGTGAGTCAGACATGCCCCTGATTGGCTCAGCGCTGAGCCAATCAGAGGCAGATTTCACTTACACCCATTCATGAATTCATGAATGGGTGAGTGAATGCTGCCTCTGATTGGCTCAGCGCAGATCTCAGCTGAATGACAGCAGTTCAGCACCACAGTGCAGGGGACAGCAGGAGAAGACGCGGCTGTGCCCCCGCAGCTGAAGGGAGGTGAGTATCTATTTTTTTTTGTTTTTTAAATCACTTTTAATTCATTTCCAGGGAATGGCTTATATGTAAAGCCCTTCCCTGAAAAAGAATTCAGGTGTGCCAGCAGACCATTGTCTTCAATGGAGTCGCTGGCAGCAGCAGCGGCTCCATTGAAGAGAATGCCTGCATTTTTATTCTTTTTTACACTAAAATCTTTCTTTTTCAGGTAAGGGCTTATATTTTTAAGCCCTTCCCGAAAATTCATACCGCGCTCGCTGGTGGCCCATTGCTTTCAATGGAGCCGGCTGTATTGCCGGCTCCATTGAATTCAATGGGCTAACATAGTTCTTCTCTGCCACAGCTGTTACAGCTGTGGCAGAGGAGAACGATCGTTATGCTGACAGTGCGGGGGGGGGGGGGGGTTGAGGTGCTGGATCCTTCCCTTATTTGCCTGATTTGGCACACTTAGACTATAATCAGTTTTCTAGTTTAAAGAAACACTTCAAGGGAACCAACTTTTCGCCTATAATGCAATTGCAGCAACTTGTTTTTTGCCCTACCAAAGAAATTCCTTCTGGATAGTTTGAAGAAGCTGCAGCACTGCAGTCAGAAGTGCATTTATAGCTGAGGGGATAATATAGAAAAACTGTGGAATTCGATTGTTCAAAGTCAATTTTTTGTGGTCAAAGCTAATGAATTATTAGCACTTCCTTATAACATAGGGGTGTGAGCAGGGCTCTCCCTTCTTCTGTACCAGTCTGTCAATCAGTAAATTTATTTTTATTGCTTATTATCATTTATTGTTAATTCCTGTTTGTAGTTAGACCTCTATGTATTTAATTTGTACAACACCTTGAAAGCTAAAGGGCTTGGTCCACCTTTTATATGAAAAGAATAGAATGGTGGATAATGAGTACATTAGCAAATTACTAATGCGATGGGGATGATTTGCTAATGCTGTCTAAAATACAGTGTTTACTTAGGGCCCTTTTACATGCAACGATTATAACTCAAAATTCGTTCAAAAGTCTGAAAGTGAGTAATAATCATTACATGTAAACGTGGGTAGTCGTGCACTATTTGTTCACTTGTCATAAGCTGCAGATTTTTAGCCCACATAAAAAACATCACAAAATAAATTCTTAACAATGCACTCAGTGTGTTTGCTTTGCGTAGACAATGAGTACACTGTTTACTCATGCCAGAATACAATAGAATTCTCCAAGACAGATAACCCTCACATAAACAAATGCTCATCTGAGCAAAGAGCTGCTACTGAGTTCACTTAAGCTAATGAGCGAAAATAGAGATGATTAGGTGCCAGCAATTTTATGCAAAAATGTCGGCAATACGCTTAATCGTTCTTCTGTTTAAGTGATAATCGTTGCATGTAAAAGGGCCTTTAGTCTTAAAATGTATGAGATTTATCACAGTGACTAATTCTGAATGATAAACTTGGCACAGCTTTAGATACTTCTGCCTAAGGCCATATCTACATTACCAATATTCTCACGTGAGTTTTGTGCATAATGAGATGTTCAAAACCTGTTCGAAAATAGACCCCATTTTTTATAATAAATCTATTTACATCAGTTATTTTTCTCTTGCAGCAATGACAAAACAATCTCTGCATGGCCTATTTTCGTGGTAGTCACACAAAAATACTACATGTAAATGTGTGATGTTAAAATAAACTTAAAAGACGACTTAAAATGCATGATTATTGTATTAAACTAAATTGGATCCATTTGTTTTATGCATATTACATTTTTGCTTAATATTGAAATTAAAGCTAATGGTATGTATACCTCGGAGTCATCTTATACACTGTAACTAAGCGGGCACAATTATAACTTACACTATCCACTAAAGGTTACCTTTCACTTGGAAGTTAAAGAGCTTCAGTAGGAACTTTTTTTTGCTTTCCCACAGTTTATGCTAACAGCATAATACTTGAAAGCAGCTCATCCTTGAATTGGAACTAGAGACTATACATTGCACACCATCTGCAAGATCATAAGAAAAAGCTGATGTATTACTATTGAAAACTCAAG
The DNA here is from genome assembly GCF_035609145.1 of Eleutherodactylus coqui. Taxonomy (NCBI): domain Eukaryota; kingdom Metazoa; phylum Chordata; class Amphibia; order Anura; family Eleutherodactylidae; genus Eleutherodactylus; species Eleutherodactylus coqui. The sequence continues at coordinate 90,646,100 of NC_089840.1, forward strand.
GTTGCAACTGTACGTGTATGGTAATATATAACACCAGCAACAAACAGTAAGCATATAGCAGCATCGGCTGTGCATGATTGTCCTTACTTGTGAATAAGCTCAAAATTCTGAGCAATATATATATAAACAATATCTTAATATTTTCTGGTAGATAATGTTTTCTGCTTTTGCTCTTTGTAGATATACAATATTCTCAAGGAAGGCCCAGATTTTAAATAATGGTAGCAGTAATTTTCAATTCTTCTTTACAGCCTCTATTGTCTTATATGCTACAAATATGTTATTAAACTGTTGGCAAATTAAGCCCTTTAGCAGCGCCTCCTAGCTCTCCAAATATGGGGAGATATGTAAAGCATCCCCTGTAGCTTTGCTGAGAGCTGCTCCTGATTGGTCCCTGCGCTGAGCCAATCAGAGGCAGCACTCACTCACCCATTCATGAATTCATGAATGGGTGAGTGAGAGCTGCCTCTGATTGGTGAGGGCTGTGACCAATCAGAGGCAGCTCATTCAGCAGGCGGGGATTTTAAATGCTGAATACTACTCACAGCAGTTCAGGAGAACTGCCAGCCGGCCGCGGCTGAACTCCGTCTGCCGGGACAAGGTGAGTATATATTTTTTTTTACTTTTTACACATTTTTGGATGATTTTAAGGGAAGGGCTTATATTTTTAAGCCCTTCCCGAATATTCATCCTGAGATCGCCTGCAGCCCATTGCTTTCAATGGAGCCGGCTATATTGCCGGCTCCATTGAATTCAATGCGCTGGACAGCGCTCCACTGCTCCGGCCCGTTTCAAAGGAAATGCGGCTAGGAGCAGATTTTTCGGGCGATTTTTCAGCCCGATCACGCGATTTGCGGATGCGCATCCGTCATGCGATCCGCAAATTGTGGCAAAAAAACGCCCGTGTGACCGAGGCCTAAGGGTGTAACGTTGTAATTAGTTTTTTTTTCTGTAAAACATTTAGAAGCCACAGTAAACAATGACTGCAGCATATGTGGATAAAACAGCATAGAGAGGTGATTTAGTTTAGCAACTGTCCATAATTTTACTCCTTTTCTGTGGCAGAGTACATATATTTTCTCTGATTGATATAATTGGGGTGATAACATGGAAAAAGGTTCCTGTCACCCCTTCTCTGGAACACACAGGACAATTACAGATTGTTTCTGCTGCCCTCTCTCTGCTCTGCACACAAACATGTCAAAGTTAATTCAGTAATCACAACCTCACATGAGCTACACACATGCTTTAAAGGCTAGTTTTAAGCCAACAATATTGGATTTAAAATTATACCAACAGCGTGTCAGTAGCACCAATAGAACTTGAGCTACAGCTAATTCAAGTAGAGTTCATTTTGTCCAAAACTGTAATGCCTTTTTTCTGCATTATCAGCTCTGTTCTGGGTAAAGTGTAGGAGGGTTAAACTATAAGGCTGGCACCCCCCTTCCCTTCAGTCCTGACTGCACCTGTGGCACATGCCCTACCTATCCCCACAGCTATAACCCAGCATTATATGGTACATTAAATAGTGCCATTGAAAAATTCAATGTTGAAAAAGTAAGTTATGATTTTTTTTTAAGTGAGGAGGAAAAAAACAAAAAATAAAAATAAAAAAGGTCTGCATCCATCAGGCATTCATGGAATCATAGAATGGTACAGTTGGAAGGAACCTCCAGGGTCATCTGGTCCAAACCCCTGCTCAGTGCAGGATCACTAAATCATCCCAGACAGATATTTGTAAAGCCTTTGTTTGAACACTTCCATTGAAGGAGAACTCACCACCTCCCAGGATAACCTGTTCCTCTCATTGATCACCCTCACTGTCAGAAAGTTTCTTTCTAATATATAATTTGTGTCTCCTCCCTTTCAGTTACATCTCATTGCTTCTAGTTTTTCATTGTGCAAATGAGAATAGGATTGATCCCTCTGTACTGTGACAGCCCTTCAGATATTTGGAGACACCTATTAAGTCTCCTTTCAGCCTTCTTTTTTGCAAGATAAACATTCCCAGATTCTTTAACCATTCCTCATAGGACATGATTTGCAGACTGTTCACCATCGTGGTAACTCTTCTCTGAATGTGCTCCAGTTTGTCTATGTCTTTTTTAAAGTGGGGTGCCCAGAACTAGACACAATATTCCAGATGAGGTCTGAGTAAGGAAGAGTAGAGGGGGATTATTACCTCACGTGATTTAGACTCTATCCTTCTTTTAATACATCCCAGAAATGTGTTTGCCTTTTTGGTAGCTGCATCACATTGTTGACTCATGTTCAGTCTATGATCTATTAGTATACCTAAGTCTTTTTTACATGTGCTACTGCTTAGCCCAATTCCACCCATTCCTTTATGTGCTTTTTTTCATTTTTCTTTCCCAGATTTAGGACTTAGCATTTCTCCTTCTTAAATACCATTCTGTTAGTCACTGCCCACTGTTCAAGCTTTTTTAGATCTTTTTGAATAATCTTTCTCTCCTGTCTAGTGTTAGCTATCCCTTCTAGCTTTGTGTCGTTTGCAAATCTGATCAGATTCCCCACATTGCCCTCCTCCAGATCATTTATAAAATTGTTGAACAACAATGGGCCTAGGACAGAGCCTTTTGGTATCCCACTTAATACATTCTTCCACTGGGATGTGCAGACATTTATGACCAATCTTTGAGTACAATCACTCAGACAGTTGTGAATCCACCTAACAGTTGCCTTGTCAATCCCATATTTGGTCATTTTTTCAATAAGTATGGTATAAGATACTTTGTCAAATGCTTTACTAAAGTAAATATATACTACATCCACTGCATTTCTCTGATCAACCCAGTCAGTGATAATATCATAGAGGAAAATTAGATTCATCTGGCATGACTTGTTTGTTACAAACCCATGCTGCCTCTGGTTAATTACTCTATTTTTATCCAAGTACTTGCATACATGCTGTTTAATAATTTGTTCAAATATCTTTCCCAGTATAGAAGTCAGGCTCACAGGCCTGTAGTTTCCTGGATCCACTTTCTTCCCTTTTTTGAAGATAGAGACAGCATTTGCTCTTTTCTAATCTTCAGAGACTTTTCAAAGTTTATATTGAGTAGTTTAGCAATTACCTCCACTGCTTCCTTTAGTATCCTAAGATGTAATTCATGGGGACCTTGAGGCTTGAATTAGTTTAAAGGGGTTGTCCATAGGCAAACATCAAAATTTTACATTAGCCCATTCCCCCTGTCACCCCCCCGGCATAAAATAGCATTTTAAAGCGGTTTTTAAACCGCTTGCTACTCACCGATGTGATGAAAGATGAACTTATAAAATTCTTCTCCCAAGATGGCTGCCGGTCCTTTCCCAGGGATACACTGCGGTTTTCTCCCATGGTACACCGCGGGTCTTCTCCCATGGCGCACCATGGGCTCTGTGCGTTCCATTGCCGATTCCAGCCTCCTGATTGGCTGGAATCGGCACACGTGATGGGGCGGAGCTACGCGATGACGCGTAGAAGAGGGCGGAGCCAGAACGCCGCTCGTGCCCCGACCGAGCAGAAGGGAGAAGACCCTTCTGCGCAAGCGCATCTAATCGGGTGATTAGACGCTGAAATTAGACGGAGCCATGGAGACGAGGACGCCAGGAACGGAGTGGGTAAGTGAATAACTTCTGTATGGCTCATATTTAATGCACGATGTATATTACAAAGTGCATTAATATGGCCATAGAGAAGTGTATAACCCCACTTGCTTTCGTGAGACAACCCCTTTAAGTTAGCTATATGTTCCCTCACCATCTCTCTGCTTATAGATAGCCTGCATTCTTTTATTCCACCAAAGCACAGGGAAGATCAGTTGATGTTCCAACTACTTTCTGAGAGAAAACAGATACAAAACAGGAATTTAAAAGTTCAGCCTTCTTAACATCATTCTTAACCAATTCACTATTTTCATCCTGTAAGCATCCAATAGCATCTTTGATTTTTCTTATGCTTTTGACATGCCCCCCAAATCCTTTTTTATTGCTTTTGGTCTCTGTTGCACGCCTCAATTCATTATTAGCGTTAGCTTTTCTGACACTTTCCATACAGTATCTGCAGACCGCATTATATTTTTCTTTAGTTATTCCCCCTCTTTCCATTTGATAAACATATTTTTCTTCTTTTTTAACATGTGTGCAGGTTCTGTGTTCAGCCATCCTGGTCTCTTTAAATGCATCCCATTTTTCTTTCTTTTAGGGATTGTTAATGATTGTGCTTTGAGAATCTCATTTCACAGAATTTCCAAACCTTCTTGGACATTTCTGTCCTTAAGAACATCCAGCCATTGGATTCTTCCTACCCTCTTTCTAAGTTCATTGAAGTCTGCCTTTCTGAAATTCAACCTTGAGGTCTGAGTTTTGTTAGGTCTTTGTCCCCTTTTTATCCAAATTCAAGGATGTCATAGTCACTGCCTCCTAACGTCCCAGCCACCCTTATTTCTTCAACCATTCCCTCCATGTTGGTAAGAATTAGGTCCAAGATAGCAGACCCCCATTGTTCTCTCTTCTACCTTTTGGAGGCTAAAGTTGCTTTTTTGAGAGCTTAGCCATCTGATGTAGAAAGAGTTCATCAATATCTTCTGCTTGTCCAGGCAGCCTATAGTAAAGGCCTACAATAGTGTCCTTTCTGTTGTTCTCTCCTTGTATTCTCACCCAAACAGTTTTTACAGAACTACCATGCTCTGAAGCTTGCATCTCTGTGGAGATCAATGTTTTCTTAACATACAACGCAATATCTTCTCCCCTTTTTTTAAGTCTATTTCTTTTAAACAAGTTGCATCCTTCAAGCCTTGTATTCCAATCATGTGTATCATTCCACCAAGTTTCCGTGATATTTCTCTTCCTGTGTTAGGAGCTCCAATTATCTTTGTTTATTTCCCATGCTCTGTGCATTTGTGTAAAAATATTTTAGTTTGTGATCGGTGTCTCTTGCCTCTCTACTTTCCTTTTGAATTTTTTGTCTTTGTTCTTTCTTTCTACTTCTAATAGCAAGATATATTAATTAGCTGTATATTTTTACCTGGTCTTTCACTTCCCTTCCCATATTGTTCTAGTTTAAAGCTCTCCTAGTGAGTAAAGCAAGTCGCCCACCAAATATATGCTTACCTGTTATTTGGTGGGCACCTTGCATTATCTCAGGATAGTGTAACTTACAGTATTTCGATATGGCATTAAGTGAGGAGGAAATAGTAGCTGCTATTCAGTGTTTTCCCAACAGGAAGTCTCAAGTCAATAATGCGTTTCCCATCGAGTGGTAAAGAAAGAACACTGAATTTTTGGCCCCTAAGATTCTTACTCTTTACAATTCCATCCTGCAGGAGGTCACTATGCTAAACACGAGAGAGACTCTTTAATGTGGCTCCTACCTCCACATTTCCCTTCTTAATAATGAAGTTTAAATTCTGACCAAAATACTATTAATTTGAATCAACTGTCCTTAACCTCTTCCTGCCACAGGGTGTAAGGGTACGTCCTTGTAGTGGGGTACTTCATTTACCCACTGTGGTCCGCGATATCCGGCAGTGGAAGCTGGCTGTCATTGATAGCCGGCCTCCTGATGCAACAGCGGGGGTGCATCAGGGCAATGACCCCCGCTGTTAACCAATCACATGCCTCAATCTAAGTAGCTTGCAGCATGTAAAAGGCTCACAGAGGGAGCGCGTTTCTACTGTGATGTCATCGGATCCCCGAGATGTAATTGTGGAGGGCTGATGGGTTGCCATGGCAACAGGATGCCAGCTACAAGCATCCTGCTTTGCCATTGCCTATGAACGCTAATACAAGTGATAAGGCATTGCAGAATAGAAGTCCTGCCCTGCTTTATTATGGTGATCATAGCAGCTATGGTTGACATCCCCTGCAGGGATATAAAAAGTGTAATTAGCGAATTACAAAAAAAAAAAAAAAAACGGAGGCAAAATGCTTATTTGTTTGATTTTGCCTCCCAAAAAACGCAATAAAAGTGATCAAAAAAGCCCTATGTACCCTATAAAAATATAGCTCGTCACACAAAAAACAAGCCCTCATAGAGCTCTGTCCATTCAAAAATAAAAACATTATAGGACTTTGAATACAGCGATTAAAAAAAACCATAATTTACAAAAAAAAAAACCTTTATTTTGGAAAAGTGGAAAGACTTAAAAAAAAATAAGATTTTTGGTAGCGATGCAATTGTACTAATCGGCAAAAAGAATTGTATTGTGTCATTTATGCTGCATGATTAACACTGTAAAAAAACAAGCAAAAAAATGGCGTAATTGATGCGTTTTCTTTCCCTGTTATCATAAAAAAATTAATAAAAGTTTTACAATATGGTCTATGTATCTAAAAATAGCACCTATAAAAACTACAGTTTGCCACGTAAAAAACAAGCCCTCATATGGCCATGTAGACGGAAAAATAAAAAAAAATTATGGCTTTTGAAAAACGGGGATGAAAATCCCCCCAAAATAGTTGCATTCTTATGCCCAAAATAGGTCAAAATTAATAGGGTAAAGATATAATATATGCAGAAAATCTGGCTTTAAAAGTCTGGCAAGATTATGAATATGAATCTTAGATGTCTTTTTACCAATCTTATATATGTGTCTCTAACAGTAGGAAGTGCATTTATTGACTAGGCTAAAGCCACATTTACATGGGACGACTGTCGGGCAAACAATGCCAACGCTCATGCACAGAGTACTAATAACGTACCGTACAATAAAGTGTAAATAATACACCAAGGGACACTGATCGCAAAACACCTAAGAGTCCCAAGGAAATAAGCAGGCTGCTTCTGATTCATATGACATTTGTCAGTCTCCTTCTAGAACATATACGAACTATACCAAAGCCTTAAACGACATATATTTATATGGTTAGAGGCTATGGTTCTATCCATTTGATATAAGTGACTCTTGTTTTTTTCTGGGAAAGACTAAACGGGATTTGTCTGGGAGTCATCTATATAATTCTCCCTCTCATATCCCTCCCAGTACCCCACTGTTGTGGATTTGTCTGTCCTGTTACTAATTGTTTTATGTTTGGTTTTTGTTAGTTGGCCTTGACCTCGTTTTTTAAGTAATCTGTAATAAAAGGTAAATTTTAATTCTATATCTGTGACGGCCTTAGTTTTGGATTTATATAGATAATTCATACCACTGTGACTTCGCTCATGCACAGGAGTGAGTATCGTTAGCTTGCAGCGGGGCAGCTGCAAAAGATTTCATTCCTTGCTCTTCCCTGCACCCCCCCCCCCCCATTCCCTTTAACAGTGGCCATTCAGTACTGAATGGCTGTTGTTTACACTGAATGATCATCGTTCAGAATTTTAAGCTGCATAAAATCCTGAATGATAATCGTTCGATGTAAGCAACAGCAGTTCAGTACTGAACAGCCGCTGTGTTAAGTGAATGGAGAGGGGCGGGGGAGAGGGAAGAGAGAAATCTCCTGCAGCTCCCCCGCTGCCAGCCAATAATACTAGCTCCTGTGCAACAGCACGGGAGCGAGTACATGTGGGGACAAGTGTCAGGTATCGCTTGCTCAATAGTCGCCCGTGTAAATGGGGTTTATGTCTTTGATTCAGTAGGTACGATTACAGCAGTAGGCCCCTTGTGTGCTTCATCTTTCAATACCTTCACAGAGCTATGGACCTATCTGCAGGTAATCCCCAGGTTTTGGGTGACTGGATTAGCCTGGATTAGTGGTACATGTAGCACAGAAACAAAACAACAGTCAACAAGTAGAGGTTGGTGAGTTGAGGTCAGTTGAGGTACCAATAATAAGCAAAGTCCAGTAAATATGCAGGAGTCAAATCCATAGAATGAGAAGTATCAGCAAGTCAGGACCTAATAAGAAAAAAAATGGTCAGAGTTAGTCCAGAGGTCAGTAGCAGTAGGCAATCCAAGCTATTAGAGGCAGATAGTATAGGAGTCACAATAACCTACACTAAGAGACTTTTTACACAGAACGATTTTCAGGCGCAGAGGGTCAGCGACTCACAGGCTTCAGCAGGGATTCTTCCATCATCGCTGAGCCTGTGAATGGGTGGGCGGTCATGTGCACAATGAATGGTACGTGACTGCCGCTGCATCTTCTAGGTTCCATGCGGCCGGCGGCAGCACTGGGCGGGAGCCGCCAGCATACTTGAATATTCAATTTCTCTCCATGTTAACCCTGAATAATTTTTTTAATTTCTCAGAAAACTGCTTTAATGAATTTCATTGCTCACAATTACTTGGGAATTGTTAGAGAAACATAAGGGGTGCTATATTATGAGCAGTTTTTATGGGGCCCCAGGTACTGTGCTTATACAGGAACTCCTCATCATCTATGTGCACCCGTTAATGTTTAACCCCCTAAGGACATGGCCTATTTTGGGCTTAAGGACGCAATGATTTTTGGTGGATTTTCATCTCCATCTTTCAAAAGCCATAACTTTTTTAGTCTTCTGTCAACACAGCCGTAAAAGGGCTTGTTTTTGCATGGCGAGCTGTAGTTTTTGTTGATGCCATTTTTGGGTACATAGATAGAGATAAGCGAACGTACTCGTTAAGGGCGATTTCGCAATCGAGCATCGCTATTTTCGAGTACCTGACTACTCAGGTGAAAAGATTCGGGGGGCGCCGGGGGTGTGCGGGGGGTTGCAGAGGGGAGTGGGGGGAGAGAGAGAGAGAGAGAGAGAGAGCTCCCCCTGTTCCCCAATGCTACCCCCCGCTCCACCACGCCGCCCCCCGAATCTTTTCACCTGAGTAGCCAGGTACTTGAAAATAGCGATGCTCGATTGCGAAATCGCTCTTAACAAGTATGTTCGCTCATCTCTATACATAGACTATATTGTAAAACTTTATTATTTTTTTTATGATAACAGGGAAAGAAAACACATCAATTCTGCCGTAGGTTTTTTTTTTTTTTTTTACAGTGTTAATTATGCAAGATAAATGACATAATACATTTTTTTTGCGGGTCGGTACGATTACAACGATACCAACATTCTTTTATTATTTTTAGGTTTTTCCACTTTTCTGCAAGAAAAACCCTTTTTTGGAATTTTCTTTTCTAAATCGCTGTATTCAAAGTCCTGTAACTTTTTTATTTTTCCATGTACAGAACTCTGTGAGGGGTTATTTTTTTGCGAGACCAGCTCTAGCTTTTATTGGTACCTTACTTTTTGCCACGCAGGATAAAAAGCATGTGCAACTTATTGTACACGTCATTACAGACATGACGATACCAAATATGTGGGATTTAAATTTTTTATGCTAATATGAGAAAAAAGCACCTAAAAACGTTTTTCTTTACATTTTTCTTTTTTGTATTTTATTTTTGTCTTTTTTTACACCATTTGTGTCCTTGTAGGGGACTTTCACCATAGCACTGATGATCGCTATGATAAGGCATTGCAGGACTTCTGTCCCACAATGCCTTATCGCTTATTACAGCAATCATAGGCACTGGCAATACAGCACGCCGCTATCTGGCATCATGTTGCCATGGCAACCACTCAGGCTCTCCGCAATTATATCGTGAGAGCCCAATGACGTCGCAGAGGGAGCACGCTCCCTCTGTGAACCCTTTCCGTGCTGCAATCTACATAGATCACAGCAGGTAAGGGGTTGACATCCGGATAGCGCGAGATCACTTATGATCTTGCGCTATCCCCATTACGTAAGTTTACACACTGTTGCAGGAAGTACGCCTCTGCCAGGACGTAAACTTATGCCCTGGAGCGGGGAGGGGTTAATGTATTGCAAATAGTTACCCAATTTATTCCAATGTTTATATTGCATTTTATATTTAATGTGTGAAACTTTCATGACATCTGTTTTATAGTCTTGTTTCTTCTCAGCTTTTATTTACCCATTAGTTTATATGATTTATGTGGAAATTCACTATTAAAATCCTATGTAATTTTAGTGAATATTGTCTAGGGAGAATAAATTTAATTATGAACTGAAAATGTCTATAATACATGTACAATGCTGCAGGCATACAAGTCAGTATGTCTATTTAGGACATTTTTTTCTTTAAATAATTTATTGGCATGAGCTGTGGCTGAGATCTTAGGAACAATATAGGTAGAAAGGGATTCTGCAATTCTTTGAAATTCAATATATTTCTGAATAAAGCACACGGCGTTGAAATGTATGAGTATTTGACAGTATCTGCTACTGTAGTACTGATTTTTAATGTTTTGAGAAATAAAAGTAAGTCCAACAAAAATTTCTAAAGTTAATTCTTATTTGCAATTCGAGAATATCTTAAACAAACTTCTCCCAAAGTACTTTGACGTAAGGAATATACTTCCTAATTACTTTTTAATTAGGAATTTCAGGAGAATCATTATGTTCTAGAAATTTCTGATTAAATATCCTATATACTGCGTCCCTAGAGGTTATGTCCAACTGTAGAAGAAATATAGTTTATTGCTTAGATACAGACTTAGAGCTAATGCCCACGGATGGATTTCTGCCGCATTTTGACCCTAATAGCTTAATGTTCACACTGTGGAATTCCACCACGGAATTCTGCAGCATGAAAGAAATGTGGTATGTTCTAAATGCCGCAGAAAAACGTAGTAGTCAATGAAAGCCGGCCGTCATGTTATTCTTCCTCTGTAGCACCCGGCAGAAGTATCGCGTGAATACACATCCCTGCCCACTGCCGGCCGTATCAACCCACTGTACTGTGCATGCACGCCGGCCCGCCAGGCGGGACATATACAACGGATCCAGAGTGGTGAGTATGTGGGTTTTGGGGGGCGTCGTGGTGGACTACACTGCAATATTCCGCTGGTGGAGTCCGTCTCAGCCATGGGTATGAGGCCTTAATCATCATACAACAAAGTATAACCTAGTAAATATATAGTACTGAGGCCAGGCTCAGACGGGCATATGATTACTGTGTATTATGCGGGCATTATATGGTTGTGTGATACGCAGTAACTTCCAGGCAATCAACCACATTGCCTCATGCAGTTCTGATCACATTAGCATGCTGGAATTGCGTAGTATGCGAGCGCAAAAGAGTTCTATTTTGCCACGTATATATGCGAGATAGATCCCATTGTTCTCTATGGGTGTGTATATACGTGCGCACATTAAGCAAAAGAGAACAAACAGGTGTAATGCGCATGACAGCATGCATGAAGTATGCTGTCATGCGCAGTACAATTTCACCACTGCATGCAGAATGCCGGGTCACTGCTGGCTCCAAAGCTGTAAAACGCTGCGTGGCCTCTGCAGTGTTTAAAGCTTACAGCCATGTGAGCCTGGCCTGATTGTATATATTTGTAGTGATTTCTAGCACTGGATTGGAGCCTCAGGTGTAGTAGCCACAGGTCTGGAGAGTAGTCAGAAGGGAAGTCAGGGATAGGTATCAGAAGGTCTCAGTACGAGTACAGGTGGATGAGGCAAGTAGTGTAGTCAGAAGGGAAGCCAGAGGTCGGTATCAGAAGATCTCAGTAGAATTACAGAGGAGCAGGTAGAACTGAAGCTTGATTAAGGCTTGAAGCACAATAATCATGCACTGGTGCAGTTGCAGGATTATGCTTTTATAATTACTCTAATCAAGAACAGAAGCAGAGTCAGGACCAAGAAGCAGGAACTAGATGACTGGGATCAGAGAACAAGGCTGAGAGTCATGCAGGGGAACTGTCCACAGGCTGGGAGACTCAGTAGTGAGAGCTTCTGACTGGAGTGCAGGAGATCCCCAGCTCAATTCAATTTTGACAATATTAAGCTAGAGCTGCCTATAACATACTTGAGGCTTCGAAATATAAATCAACTCCCATTCTTTAGTGACTCAATGTCAAAACAAAACATGCTCCATTGATCTTCCCTCTGGATACTGGTGTAAATATCATTGTTTATGTAAAACACACTTTCTGGAAGATAGTAACTTTTATTGCCTTTGTCACTAAGCTATTTTTCCTAGTTTACCAATTTCTTGCTGTGTATTGTACATTGTAGTATTTTTTCATGGCAATGCAGTTGAATTTTATGTTTTACTACTACATGCTGTACTCTTCATGCTAGCTAAATTCTTGGAAATTTCACTAACATGGTTCAGTGAAAGGCTTTCATGTTTTTAGATTTGCACGTTAACTACAATACTGCTAAGTGCCTGTTCTTAAATGTTTTGGTGAAAGAAATAGTCATAGAGACATTCTGGCCAATGGTTAGTAAGCCCACTATAGTGTGTGCACAGACTCACACAGGCACACATCCACATGCTGTAACAGGAAGAGAGTCAGAGATTGTGGAGATCATTACACTGTGCAACAAAAAACAACTTTTTGTTTGTTTAAGGGAATTTTTTGTTTTGATCGAGTTAATCTGGTCTCAACTAAGATTAATTAAGCAAGGGAAGTAAAGAGGTAAGACACACGTGTTGAGTAAATTTTTAATTATTGGTGAATTGATGATTGGTTAATGACAATTGGTGAATTGATATAAAATGGAGATAACAGCTATGTATATGGAGACCAGCTTGCAAAAGACCCATTCTACAGGTCGAAACAGCTGTTGCTGTATACTATGACCAAGATGAGGTATGAGGGCTTTTTTTTGCGTGGCGAACTGTAGTTTTTATCGGTGCCACTTTTGGGTACATAGACTATATTGTAAAACTTTTTTTTTTTTAATGATAGCAGGGAGAGAAAACGCATCAATTCTGCCATAGATTTTTATTTTTTTTTACAGCGTTAATCATGCAGCATAAATGGGACATTCCATTTTTTCTGCAGACCAGTACGGTTACAACGATACCAAAATTCTTACATTTTTTTCAGGTTTTCCCACTTTTCTGCAATAAAATCCCCTTTTTTTTGGAAATCTTTTTTCTATTCTAAATCGCTGCATTCAAAGTCCTGTAACTTTTTATTTTTTGATGTACGGCGCTCTTTGAGGGCTTATTTTTTGCGAGATGAGCTGTAGTTTTTACTGGTTCTATTTTGGGGTACATACGGCTTTTTTGATCTCTTTTATTGTGTTTTTAGTGAGGCAAAATGCTAAAAGTTAGCATTTTGCCTCAGTTTTTTAGCGTTTTTTTTTTGCATTTTTTTCCGTGCACAGTCAAAAGCATGTGCAACTTATTGCACGCATTGTTATGGATGCGACAATACCAAATATGTGGGGCTTTATTTTTTTTTTACCTTTTTTTATGCTAATCTGAGAAAAAGCATAAAAAAATGTTTTTTTTACTCTTTTTTTTACATTTTTTTATTCATTTTTTTAATCTTTGTTTTTTTACAACATTTGTGTCTGTCTGGGGGACTTTAACCACTGCTATAATGATCGCTGTCATAAGGCATGGCAGAGCTACTGCTCTGCCATGCCTTATAGCTTATAAAGCGATCATAGGCAATACAGGATGCCAGTGTCTGGCGTCCTGTTACCATGGTGACAGGCCGGGCTCTCGTGATGTTATCGCGAGAGCCGGCCAGAGACACAGAGGGAGTCTCCCTCTGTGAACTCTTTCCCTGCCGTGATCATCTTCGTGGCAGGTAAGGGGTTGACAGCGGGGGGGTGCATCTCCGATGCCCTCCCGCTGTTGCAGCGGGATGCCGGCTGTGTCTGACAGGATAGTGCGGGATCATATGTGATCCCCGCTAACCCCAGGATGTAAGTTTACGTCCTGTTGCGGGAAGTACCCTGCTGCCAGGACGTAAACTTACGCCCTGCAGCGGGAAGGGATTAATTAATGATAGGAAAATTTAAGGAAATCAGGGCTACATTTATTTGTAAATAATGTGTATGAGCATCAAGCATGTTTATTGGCCTTATTTGTGTTGTGTTGAAATAAATTAGCTATTGTGGACTTCATATTCATTGGATGTCCACAAAGGCAAATTCAACATATAGATCTACTAACCGAGTATTGTAAAGTCATGAGTTGTTTTTTAAAGCCAGTCCACTGTTAGGTGGATTTCCAACTAGCTGAGTGATCATACTCAAAGAGTGGTCACAAATGGCTGTACCTCGAATTGGAAGAATGTGTCAAGTGGGGTACCACAAGGCTCTGTCCTGTTGTTCAACATTTTTAGAAATGATCTGGAAGATGGAATTGAGAGGAAACTGATTACATTTGCCAATGACACAAAGATGGAGGTATAGCTAACACTAGGGGAGAGAGAGAGAGAGAGAGGATTCAAAAAGATCTGAACAAGCTTTAACATTGGCCGGCAACTAACAGAATGGTATTCAACAAGAAGAAATGCAAAGTCCTACATTTGGGCAAGTAAAATAAAAAAAGCACATACAGACTGGGAGGAATTGGGCACGTGTGAAAAAAACATGGGTATACTAATAGATTATAGACTGTACATGAATCAACAAGGTGATGCAGCAAAAAAAGTCAAACACAATTCTGGGATGTGGTAAGAGAAGCACAGAGTCTAGATCATGTGAGGTAATTATCCCCCTCTACTCTTCCTTAGTGAGACCTCATCTGAAATACTGTGTCCAGTTTTGGGCACCCCGATTTAAAGCAGACATCGACAAACTGGAACAAGTTCAGAGAAAAGCTACCAGGATGGTGAGTAGTCTGCAAATCATATCCTATTAGGAACAATTAAAGTATCTGTGAATGTTTAGCTTGCAAACAAAAAGGCTGAGAGCAGACTTAATAGCTATCTACAAATATCTGAAGGGCTGTCACAGTGCAGCCCTATTCTCATTTTTACAAGGAAAGACTAGAAGTAATGGATGAACCTGAAAGGGAGGAGACGCAGATTAGATATTAGAAAAAAAATTCTGACAGTGAGTGATAAATGTGTGGAACAGGTTGCCATGGGAGGTGGGGAATTCTCCTTCAATAGAAGTGTTCAAACAGAGGCTGGATCGACATCTGTCTTGGAGGATTTAGTGATCTTGCACTGAGCAGGGGGTTGGACCTGATGACCGTGAGGGTCCCTTCCAACTCTATGATTCTATATTGAATATTGTAAGACTGCCCTAGGAATACTCCGGGTTAAATAAACATGATTCTAAATGGCAAAGGCAAAAAATACATGTACGTAATATCCCCTAAAATATAAATGCTTTATTATTCAAAAATAGACAAGGACAACATCAAAAAATATTATAAAATAAAGGGGCAAATGGTAGCTAGCAATTTAGCCCTGGTTGTTAACAAAACATGTAAGGGGTGGCTATAGGTTAAACTTTTAATAGGCTTCTCATACTCTGACCTACTAATTTCTACATAGACTTTTGGAAGTTGACCATCCAGGCCTATGTTTAAGTGTGTATATGCGTAATTATACACACGTTACGGATTGATGTCTGTTGGTCATACTATATTGCTACCACCATTTGCCCCTTTATTTTATAATATTTTTTATGTTGTCCTTGTCTATTTTTGAATAATAAAGCACTTGTAGTTTAGGGGATATTACCTATGATTCTATATTGTGCCACACATCTCATGATACTTCGAGCTAAGAGCAAAGATAAGAATGTGCGTCAGTCTCTGAAAAGATGAACTGCATCGAGGAGAAGTTACTATGATGATCTGGGCCAGACAGAAAAGTAAAGAGGAACTGCTTCAGATAAAAAGGACATCACAGTCACTGAATGTCATTGCGTATTCTCTCCCGAATGCATCTGATCAGTCATGTAACCACTTTACGGTCTGCAGAGTGATGATGCATGGTAACATTCTTATTTGTGAACGAACTATTTCCAGCATCTATTTACCACTGTTTAGATCATACTGGAAACTATATGGCAGGGGCTAACACGACTTTGCAATTTATCCCGTTATTGATCTTAGTTCTTGTGCAACATTTATGTACTAAGCATTGTACTAGTGCTATAATTATGTATTGACCTTTGTTCTGGTGCTTTATTGATGTACTGGGTTAATTATGGTGCTATATTTATGTTATGAGCTTGGTTCTTGTGTTATATTTATCTTAACGGCCATGTCTATGGGGTCTTTTTGCATTTTATAAACTAGCTACTTGTACTTTATTTATGTTGTGGCAGATGCAGCAGAGGAATTCTTCAATTCTCACACATTGTGAGGGTATATATATATATATTGCCATATGTGTTTTTTATACTTTTATACCTATATGCAAGTTTTATTCAATTCCAAATGAGAAAAAACTTAAATGTCGCCTTACATCAGATATCCCAAGGCTTTGCAAGAAGATGTTCCAGAAATTCAGAGAAGATACCGAACCAGACGCAAGGACGCATGTACTTGGCTGTTTTCCCAGAAGCCCATATCAAGATGTTCAACCATGTACATAATTTTCACTGTCTCAGTCCGCAAATCCGGACTGCCCATATATGGTTATGAGCCCATCACCCCCTAGTGGTGAGAGGGAAGAGGGTATAAGATCTCATGTAATCTGTAATAAAGTGCGCAGTTTTTTGTCCCGTGTGAGAAACTATACCAGACCTCTGTGTGGTGTCTATTCTTACGGCCGGCAACGGGGCAAGTGGGGTGGGCCGGATTGGTGTTGCACTTAGAATTTTAACCCTCATAAATGGCGCAACCAACTGGGGCGGTAAAATCGGAGCTTACAGCGCAATTCACCCGGATCCACGCTACTGAGAAACCGTCCTGCTGCAAACCGAGCCTGATCAACTCACAAGAACTCCAGGTAAGACAAACATATATTTATGTTGTGTTTTACACTGCGAGTCTTGCAGCAGGACTGACTATCTGTGGTTTGTGACCGGACGGGTTGGGTTAAGAGTTCTACACGGTAACTCGTGTGGGCTCCGGGTTTGCCGTCATGGACCACTGACCGTGATATGCGCACCAATGGCTCACCCAGAAATTAGTCTGTAGTTTATTTGTTGTTGAAGTCCGTAGCGTTTTAGCGATAGTGGAGATTGTTTGATTGTTTGTTGTATCTGCAGAATTTTTTTCTCTTACTTTTCATTTGGTCTCACAGACGAAGGAACCCTCCGTTTGAGTTTATTTAGTTGTTAATGGTTTAGAGGAGAGGGAAGCACTCTGTAAGACAGGTCCCATTGACGAAGGAACCCTCCGTTTTAGTGTAGTTTAGTTGTTGATGGTTTAGCTGAGGAGAGGGATGTACTCTTTGGGACTGGTTCCATAAGAAGAGATGCCTTCGGTTGTATTGCCATATATAAGGGGCTGACAATTCGGGTCAGAAGGATGTACTCTATGGAGCGTGTTATTATTATTATTTTTGTTGTTGTAATATGCGTAAGATCTTATTAAAGAAGATAGAGCCCCTCAAGGGCTGCCGCCGTGTGGATGAATCTGTAAAATGTAAGAAAACTCTAATGAAAATGTGTGACACTGACCCTACGGCAGATTACAAAATGGTGTCTGGGAGGAGGTCTTTAGAACCCAGAGGTGCCTTGGAAGATCAAGGTTTGCTAGAAAATACTGGAGGGGGAGGAGAGAGAGAGAGACAGTCAGAGAAAGTATATACACATTATTTGTTTAAGAAAGTGTCCGTAAGTGAAATGTTGAAAAGTACAGTAAGTGATCAAGAGGGCGTCAGGAGAGTGTCTATTGAAGGTTATATTGGCAGTTAGGTAGGGAGAAAAGTGATGAAGGAGCAAGCAAGTCGATAAGTAAGTTACAATGCACGTGATTTGTTGGTAAAGAGAGATGGAAATGTGTATAATACAAGATAGATAATAGATAATATGTATAATCCATACTAGGTGGATATATGTGTGTATATATATATATATACTGTAAGTGCAAATAGTTAACAGCTTGCTTGTAGGGGAGAGAAGGCTTGTTGACATGTAGCTGTGAGCTTGTGTGTAGCCTTCCAAGGTCAGGAAGATAACAGCGAGAGAGAAAATGTAATAACATCCTTGGTTAATATCTTGGCTTGCTTGCAATGAATTGAAATGAATTTAATTAGTTATACTGTCTTAGTAGGCAGGGAAATATAGTAATTTCTAATGTATATTCTTACTTATACAGGGGTTGAAAATGAATGTTGCAAGGTCCCAGCATATGTCTTAATTATGATTTCAAATGTTTTTTCAATAGTTTAAGCTAAAACTTATTTCAGTATGTGTTTCATAGTCGCGGAGAGATAAGAGATTTGTTTTGAAAAGGTGGGGGCTTTCAGATTCACTCTGAGCTCAGGGTCACAAGGGGGGTTGAAAAATACCCAGAGATTCTAAAACACTTCAGCGTTTAATACAGCATATAATAGCTTCAGTAGATAAGAAATATAGAATATTTCAGTCACTCAGCAAACTTTTTCACATAATTTGTCATAAATAGCGCTCATTCACAATCTCATCTCAATAGAATTATGTACTTTATAAAAATAATAGCACTCACCTCAATGTTTTTCAGCTGATGATGTATGTTTGCCAAACTTTTTTCGTCCGTGCATCTGCATGGACTGGTACACCTCAAAGGGGGGCGACGGAGCAAACTTGAGAGCATGGATGGATGTGAGTTAGTGACCCGTGTTCAAGCTGCGGTGAGTGATGGAATGTGTGATGTGGACGTGTGGACGGTTAAGCTAAAATGGAGTTGAGAAGACGGACGCAGTGTGCCAATATCGAAGGGGTGGAGCTAGATGATGTAATAGTACGTAGTAATGTTTCATCCTTCTTGTCCAAGGGGGGGGGGGAGTGAGGATTTTGAGCAGCTAGTTTTTTTTCCTGTTTTTTTTTTCTTCTCCTGTCTGAAATTTGATAAGAAATTGCAGGCAGGAACAGACTAATAATGAATTCACTTAAAGGGATATCACATTTCAAATATTAATAGATGTTTTGTAGATTATTCTGCCCCGGTGTAACTCATGTTTCTGCTATTGGTGTTAACATTTTACAGGCCTTATCTGCATCCATCAAATCTTTTTACAATGTTATAATAACTTAAACCCGGCTACTATTGTTCCAATTGTGTACCCTGGTTTAAAGGGGGGGAGGAATAGGCGTAGGTGATCTAGGTATTGCAAGTCAGCCATTTTAGGTATTGCAAGTCAGCCATTTTAGGTATTGCAAATCAGCCATTTTTAAATTTTTTTGCAAGTCATTTTTAAATTTTTAAATTTTTTGCAACAAGATTCTGATCTTTTTGAAATAGAATACCAGCCTGATTGTCTAGCAGTGATGCAACAAGAAAATTTAAGTTTTAAAAAGTTACTCAAAGCCCTTGTTAATAATGCATATTTTGAGTTGTTTTTTATAGATGGTAACCAGGGTGATTGACGACTCCACACTGGATATACGGTGGTTACACAACAAGATGTCCTAAAAAGCAGAATGTCTCCGCATGTCGCAGTACAAGAAGCGGAATTAAAAGCACTCACGGAGGCGTGTAGAGTGGAGGAAGGTAAGACGGCAAACATTTACACTGACTCCCGGTATGCATTTGGCATAGCTCATGATTACGGCCTAACATGGAAGGCCAGACAGTTTTTTACCACAGCAGGACAGCCAATTAAAAATGTTGCAGCGGTGCAGTCTCATGGAGACCCTACTTCTACCTGACAAGGTGGAAAGCTCACACCAATTCCTACACCGGAGAAGCAAGAGGCAACGCCATCACAGACCACACAGCAAAAGCAGCGGCCCTCAAGCCGTGGAAGAAAGAAGAAAAGAAGAATTTGATAATAACTTTGGACTTTGACTACTTTGATATGAACTTGGACTTTGATAATAATTTTGGACTTTGATTTGAACTTGGACTTTGATAAAAAACATTGGACTTTGATTATAACTTTGGACTTTGACTAAAACTACAAATGGACTAAAAAGGGACGGCGTATGGTGAACAGTCAACAGAACTTGCTTACCATAGTCCCTGTGCCCAATGATGGCCCAGCTGACGCACGAAAAGACGCACCTCTTAAAGCAGTAATGATGTCGACGCTTGAACAAGGACGGGTGGCTCCTTGGTTTTCTGTAGCTGCTGCATCATTTGTCCAGTTTTGCATGATCTTTGCCGTAAAACAACAGGGCAGAAGTAAATTTGCCACATCACACTTGCCTAGACCACTGTACCCATTTCAGGGATTGCAAATTGGCTACACTCGGCTCCTACTTGTTGGGAAGCATGAATATGTGCTTGTTGTTGTTAATGTTTTTCAGGTTGGAGACGTACTCTGTTACCAAAGTAAATAAGCAGGTGATCGCACAGAAGCTCATGAAGAGGTAATCCGCAGATATGGGGTGCCGGAAGTGATTGAGTCAAACAAAGGTACACACTTCACAGGTGAAATAATGCAACACATCATGTCTGTTTTGGGTATATTCCAGGCTTTTCACACACCCTACCGTCCGCGGAGTAGTGGGAAAGTAGATACAAAAGGCGATGGAGGAAACGGACAAATTTTGAATTGAGTGTCTTTCATTAGTTTCTTTTTTTCCAGGAGGATACATGCCACAGTAGCAGAGTTTGGGGAATGATTTTTCTTGTTAATTTTGTCATGAGCCTCTCCAAGGAATTGTCAATAATGCATTCTGTAGTCTCTGCTTTTCTCCCAGGTCCTACAGATGAGTGTCACAATCTAAAACCAGGTGACAGGGTCTATGTGAAAAAGTTTGAGAGAGAAACCCTGTTTGAATGTCCTTACCAGATGTTGTTCACCACCCCAACTGCAGTCAAGCTCGAAGGAAAGCCCACTTGGATCCACACTTCGCACTGAAAAAACTAATGATCCTGCATATCCTTTAAATGCTATAATGTGGTACAATTCCTCTAACACACACCTTTGACTACTGTACACTAGCCCCTGTTTCAGAACAAATTAATACAATCAAATGTGCAATATGAAGAGTACACTGAGGGTGAGAATCTAACACCGCATCGTGCTAAGAGAGACATTGACACTCAAGGTGGTAACTTTGATCCACATGTATACCTAGATGCAATAGGAGTGCCAAGGGGGGTGCCAGATGAATTTAATTCTAGAGATCAGGTTAAAGCAGGTTTTGAGTCCTTATTTGCTATTGTCACTGTTAATAATAATGTAGATTGGATGAATTATATCTATTACAATCAGCAGAGGTTTGCAAACTACACCAGAGATGCTTTACAGGGGTTAGCTGACCAGTTAGGGCCTACTGCATCCATGGCGTTCCAAAATAGAGTAGCCCTGGATATGATTTTAGCAGAAAGAGGTTGGGTATGTAATTTTCTGTATGTGTATTATCCCTTTGATCAAAGAGTATGAGTAAGGGACTGGACAATGTGACACCAAAATTTCCCTTGTTTGAAAAAGATGAAGAGCCAGTTCCGATAGTGCCAACCAGGTACGTTACCAGAAGAATGGAGAGATGTACTAGTACTGTGTCTGCCTCAGTCTCATAAGATGGACTGTCAGTGGACTTCCCATTTGCCTAGGGAAAGTGCAGAAGACCTTAGGTTCCGGCGAGGGCACACCCTGTGGGGTGTTAACTTGTACAGATAAAGGGTATGGAGGCCCGGAAATAAGCCCAGGGAATCCATGGCTTCCTTCTGAGGTGAGGTAGGGATCCCTCCCCTTTAGGAGTAGGGACTTACGGGCAGTGGAGAAACCCTGACGCAAGGGAGAGACGACCGAGGAAAAGTGCAAAGTCTGATGCTTGATCTCCATATTAAGTTTTTTAGGGGGGTTTGTGAGGGTATATATATATATTGCCATATGTGTTTTTTATACTTTTATACCTATATGCAAGTTTTATTCAATTCCAAATGAGAAAAAACTTAAATGTCGCCTTACATCAGATATCCCAAGGCTTTGCAAGAAGATGTTCCAGAAATTCAGAGAAGATACCGAACCAGACGCAAGGACGCATGTACTTGGCTGTTTTCCCAGAAGCCCATATCAAGATGTTCAACCATGTACATAATTTTCACTGTCTCAGTCCGCAAATCCGGACTGCCCATATATGGTTATGAGCCCATCACCCCCTAGTGGTGAGAGGGAAGAGGGTATAAGATCTCATGTAATCTGTAATAAAGTGCGCAGTTTTTTGTCCCGTGTGAGAAACTATACCAGACCTCTGTGTGGTGTCTATTCTTACGGCCGGCAACGGGGCAAGTGGGGTGGGCCGGATTGGTGTTGCACTTAGAATTTTAACCCTCATAACATGACAGCTGCGGTAGAGAATCCTGCTGCCGGCATCCCTGTCATTGGATTTCAGGGACGGGCTTTAAACATAAGCCCTTCCCTAAAAATCCATTTAAAATAGTATAAAATATATATATTCACCTGCCTTCAGCTGCCGGGGCTGAGCTGCGACTTCTGCCGCTGTCCCTGGCTCTGTAGTTCTGAGCTATAAGCAGTCGGGGATTTAAAATCCCCGCCTGCTGGCAGATTTGATTGCGATAGGCTGAGCACTTCAGCCAATCACAATCAAGCTACCAGCAGGCGGGGATTTTGAATTCCCGGCTGCTGATAGCTCAGCAGTGCTACCGAGCTGGGGACAGCAGCAGAAGTCTCTGCTGAGCCCCGGCAGCCATCAATGGATTTCAGGGAAGGGCTTCATAAGCCCTTCCCTAAAAATCCAATAGAAATAGTGTAAAAAAAATAAAAAATACTCACCTGCCTTCTGCTACCAGGGCTGAGCTGCGACTTCTGCCGCTGTCACCGGCTCTGTAGATATGAGCTATCAGCAGCCGGGGATTTAAAATTGGCTGAAGCGCTTAACCAATCACAATCAGAGCTACCAGCAAGCAGGAATTTTAAATCCCCGGCTGCTAATAGCTCAGAACTACAGAGCCGGGGACTTATGAAGCCCTTCAGTGAAATCCATTGATGGCTGCCGGTGCTCAGCGGCGACTTCTTGTGCTGTCCCCGGCTCTGTAGCACTGCTGAGCTATAAACAGCCGGGGATTTAAAAATTTTTTTACACTATTTTTATTGGATTTTCAGGAAGGGCTTATGTTTAAAGCCCTTCCCTGAAATTCAATGACAGGGATGCCGGCAGAAGGATTCTCTACCGCAGCTGTCATGTGTGACAGCTGCGGTAGAGAATTGAAGTATTCCTCTGCTGCATCCGCTACAGAAGTGGCAGATGTAGCAGCAGGGAAATCTTTTAACTAGCGGGGGTGAAGAAAACATCTGCCGCATGTGGCAGATGTGTTCTTCATCCCCGTTAGGGTCACGGTAGCGGTGGAGAGGTAAGTTTTTTTTCTTCTTTTTTTTTTACACATTGAAATGTTTCTTTTTTTTTAGGGAAGGGCTTATATGTAAAGCCCTTTCCTGAAAAAAAATGCAGGGGGCCGGCAGAGCATTGTTTTCTATGGAGTGGCCGGGAGCAGCCGTGGCTCCATTGAAGACAATGCACGCAGCTGCATACACGCGTGTTTTTGCCCGTACGTAGGTGCGCACCTATGTACGCGCAAAAACAAACTCGTGTGAAGCCACCCTCAGGGTTAATTTTCTGCAATGTGCTACACAACGAGCACCTTGCATGCATATTTCATCAGTCAAGTATGGAACTTGTTGTAACACAGTGGGTTTGGACACACTACGTAACTAACTGATTTGGCTTAGAACCACTACTGATAGCTTCTCAAAAGTGTCCTCTGGTTTTAACCATATAACCCCTTTTTGATGGATCTGTTCTTCATGGCAGAGAACCACAGGTCATTTCTCCAGGAGTAGTCTCAATATAGTGACAGCTGGCTTTGGAAGGATCAAGGGCATCAGTGCAGGGAACTAAAAGGAAAGGCAAGAACACAGTCAATGTAAAAGGTTAAGATCAGGAGATACAGAGCTTATGTAATAAAGAAAATCAAGCAGAAGGTCAGGGCAAGTGGCAATCAGGCAAATCATTGCCAGAAAACTGGCTAAAGTCAGATAAACTGGAATTTGGGAGTATACAGTCAAGGGTCAAAATTGAGTAGCAAGCAGAAAACAAGAACAATTTTAGAAACTATTGATTTGAATTTCACATTTCCTATTTAGTTCTGTTATTATTACTTTTATTATTTTTTTCAGCTTGGGGCACCTTTTTATGCTTTAACGCTAGTGTGGCACCGCTTTAATGGATGCTTATGCATATTGAATGTGGCATTTATTATAATGCCTTATGTTTTAGACTAGCAGTGTTACTGTTGATTACTACTCACTTCTTTCACCTGTTTGCATACTGAATGGCTGGTTTAATGAATAATTAAAGTAATTGTGTTAAAATTGTTGTTATACTGCATTGCTCCGAAATATACAAAAACAAACAGTACACCAGTAAAGCATGAGGCCTTGGAAGATGAAGAGGGGTTTTGAGGTTGAGGTGCATTGGCTGCTCTTGACTGACTCTGACATTGATTCAGACACAAACTACAAAATAAGCAGTAAACAGAAAAAGTGAAATGACTCAAACTGAATCATGAGCGAGTGAAGAACTTCAGAAAATGACAAAAAGAATAATGACATTTATAGAGTTCTGGAGATATGACAGTGTTAGGATGAGGTAAAAAGTGGTTGTGACATTTTCCAGTACTGACAGAAACATGAAAAGTTTGAAATAAGGCAAAGTAACATTGTACAGCAAAGATATGTGTGCACATGTATGGCTTTTTTGAGCGAAAGCATTGAAAGTTTGCAGATCAAACTCACAAACACCTACCTGGCACAATTTCATTTAATTACAATATCCTTTTCATACCTAATGTATTCTCCTATCCTTTCCCTTTCAATAAATGCAGTAAAATAAATTAAATTAAGATGTTAAAACTGCAATGTCTGTGATTCAGACTATAAATTAATTTTGCTTCCTGGTCTAGCTAAATTCTGAGTTTTGAAGGCATTAGCCTAGATTTAAAAAAAGCAGATAGTAGTAGCAAATCTAATAAAATAATAAATCACACACAGTACTTATCATTTAAACCCTCGTCTGTTCCAATGTTCATACTTGCTGGTCCCCTGCAAGTCTTTGAATACATCCTGGGAGTGACAGAATGCAATCCTGACACATGACCACTGCAGCAATCCACTGACTTTAATGGTCAAGGGACATTATCATTCCTAGAATGTGCAGTAAGCAAAGACCAGAGAGGAGCAACCAAAATATTAGTGGTTGAATAACTGAATTTAAAGAAAATCTGTCATCAGGTTCATGCTGCCTGAACCATGGGCAGCATGAGCTCGGGACAGGCATATATAGTGCAGCCATATATCTTTTATTCTGAAATGCTGCAGAGTTAAAAAAAAAAAAACTTACTTTGAAAACTAGCTCAGAACTGGCCTTGGCTTCACTGGGGTGGGTCCCAACCAAACTCCCAAATCACCTAGATTTACAGCTATTTTTAAAACGATTCTTCTATTAAAGGGGTGGTCTCGCGAAACCAAGTGGGGTTATACACTTCCGTATGGCCATATTAATGCACTTTGTAATGTACATTGTGCATTAAATATGAGCCATACAGAAGTTATTCCACTTACCTGCTCCGTTGCTAGCGTCCTCGTCTCCATGGTTCCGTCTAAATTCGCTGGCAGCTTGCTTTTTTAGACGCGCTTGCGCAGTCCGGTCTTCTCCATTCAGCACGAGCCGCTTCAGTGTGCTCCCCGCTACAGCTCTTCTGCGCATGCGCAGACGAGCTGTCACTGCTCGGGAGCGCGCTGCAGCGGCCATTCTGTACCTTCCTCTGTTAGAGGAAGGTGCAGAAACTGGAGCTGCCCAGCGGAGAAGCCCAGCCCAGCCCAGCCCAGCAGCCCCGAGAAGCCTCCCAGGTAAGTGATTTGTGGGGGGGGGGGGCTGCCGCTGCGCCGTGGGGGCTGTCGCTGCGCCGGGGGGGGCTGCCGCTGCGCCAGGCTGCCGCTGCGCCGGGGGGGCTGTGCTCCGGGGCCTTCACCTGGGCTGAGGGTCTAGCGCTGGGGAGCCGGGGGCTAGCGCCTTACCTGCTGCCTGGCGGTGGGCGTCTGGTCGGCGGCTGCGGGGCGTCTGGTCGGCGGTTGCGATGCGTCCGGTTGCCATGGAGACACAGCTGGCGGCGTCTCGGGAGCGCACACGTCGGGCTGCAGCGAGCGACGGGGAAAGAGCCGGCGGCCATCTTGAGGAAACTTTTATAAGTTGCTGAAACGCTGGAACGGTAAGTACGAACCAGCTAGAAATGTCATTTACAGGGGGGCTTAGTAATGTGTACTTAATGGGGGGGACTGGGCAAAAAAAAAATTTAACTGCTTCCTCGAGACATCTCCTTTAAGTAGATTACATACGTTCTTGTTTCCTTCATTTCTAGAAACTTGGAAAATTTACTAAGTCTGCCATTTGCGATATTTAGTATAATAAAGAATATGATGCATGCCTATTCATGTATTCAGTGCATCTTGACCCCTCCTTATGCCTTCTCAGAAAGGAATGCCGGGTTTGACCTAGTGTACATTTTTTGGTATAATTTACTTCGGTTTCTGATGTAAATTATACATTAATAAATCTGTCAGTCCAGGGCAGCTACGTTCTCTCTCAACAAGCCCCACACACTTTTCAAAAAAAGGGTACAGGCAGTGCAGAAAGCTACAAAATTGTACATTTTCGTACAAATACCCATTCATGCAAAAATTTCTGACTTTTACGCTACAAAGTGGTGTAAAAGCTTTCAGAAATGTGCCACTTGGCTTTATGAATCTTGTCTAGTGCACAACTTCTACTTTACCCATTTTGGCAAGATACAGAGACGTAGCCCATTGCTTGTCACTTGATTGCTAATTAATATCAAAAATGAAAATCATGAAATCATCAATGTTGACAATGCTTTGGCATATACGCGATGAGAACATACTTTTGCTGTCTGTATTTTAGGAACTAACAAACATTGGTATCTTATCCAAACCATAATTATGGGTCATTCATTGTCTACCCCAATTTTTTTGTAAATACTTTCTTTATTGAAAATACAAGGATATGCATCAAACAATAATAAACTGTACTAATAGCAACATCTTAAGATTACATTGCATGTCCATTTCCATGAAAATGTTTGATTGATGAGATTTTTATTTTATCTTTAACATTGAAAAGAAAACAGGACTGGAAATGAGAGGAAGGGAGAAGGAGGGAGAAGGAGGGGAGTTGTAGGGAGTAAAGTGTGTGTGTGTGGGGTTATGATTAGAGATGAGCGAACCTACTCGGCCACGCCCCTTTTTCGCCCGAGTGCCACGATTTTCGAGTACCTCCGTACTCGGGTGAAAAGATTCGGGGGCGCCGTGGGTGAGTGGGTGGTTGCAGCGGGAGTGGGGGGGAGAGGGAGAGAGAGAGGGCTCCCCCCTGTTCCCCGCTGCTACCCCCTGCTCCGCCACGCCTCCCCCCGCCCCCCGGCGCCCCCCGGATCTTTTCACCCGAGTACGGAAGTACTCGAAAATCGGGGTGCTCGATCGAGTAATTACTCGAAACGAGTAGGTTTGCTCATCTCTAGTTATGATGTAAGGACTAGGTTCCACATTAAGGAAAGGGTGACATAGACTCACGCATACCTATACCATGAGTGATATTTGCTATATGAGACAGTAGACAGAGTCAACTAACTGGAGACAAGTTTGTTCATGAGAGGCCAAAATCAGGACTGCCAAGGCTTCCACATTAATTCAAACTTATCGTGTGTTCTAAAGGCCCAGCTTGTCAATTCATCAAATCTATGAATTTAGTTAACTTTAGCAATCCACTGACTTGCTCTGGGTGGAGCATGTTGGAGTCATTGTAGGAGGCTTAGGGATTTGGCTGCCATTATAAGGTGGGTTATTAGGCTAGTCCTGGAAGGTTTATAGTTGGAGGAGGGTCTAAACAAAATCACACAGTCAGGGAATAGCTTAAAGTTGCTATCAATAGCCTTTCATATTGTTAGTTCCACATGGTCCCAATATGGTCTTAATTCTGGGCATGACCCCCAGATGTGAAGTAGAGAGCCCACATGATTGCCACAGCGCCAGCAGAGATTTGAATCAGCAAGTTTGTAGGCGAAAAGCCATTCGCCAGATTTATACCACCGTGATAATTTATAGTGTTTTTCCTGTAATCTGATGCATTTAGAATGACCATGTGAGCTGCCCAGCACACATCTCACCTCTTTGCCTGTTAGTTTAATTTTAAGTTCTTGGATTGGAGCCCAGGTGTAGTAGCTAAGCCGGACTGGAGAGTAGTCAAGTGGAAGCTGGGTCATTAGCAGGTGGTCTCAGTTGCAGTACAGAGGATGAGACAGAAATCGCACTCAAGTTGAAGCCGGGTTGTTAGCAGGTGGTCTCAGATGCAGTACAGAGGATGAGGTAGCAGTGGAGCTTGATTACAGGCTGGGAGCTCAATAATCACACACTGAAGGAGTGGTGGGGTTAGGTTTATATAGGAAGTGTAATCAGGAATAAAGGCTGGGTCAGGACCAGGAAGCAGGAACTAGGTAACTGAGAAATACAGAACAAGGCTAGGTTTCAGCAATGGAACTGAAGTCCTGATAGCCTAGCAGAGAGAGAGAGTTCTCGACTAGCATGCGAGGTCATGGGTTCAAGCCCTGACAAAGTCAGAGATCTGCAATAGAAAGATCATCTAGGAAAGACCATTGATTTGTTTTGCATGGACTTCTAGCTTTAATCCTAGGAAGTCAGGTATAAAGCTCAGGGAGTCAGGAGCGGGGCTAGCTCTCCCCTGGGGGTATCCCAGATCCCGCATGCAC
This sequence comes from Eleutherodactylus coqui, assembly GCF_035609145.1. NCBI lineage: Eukaryota > Metazoa > Chordata > Amphibia > Anura > Eleutherodactylidae > Eleutherodactylus > Eleutherodactylus coqui. The sequence continues at coordinate 90,674,648 of NC_089840.1, forward strand.
CTCTCAGAAGGGGGTTAAAAGAGGCCTTCCTATAAAGTTTTTGGGAAGGAAGCTTCTGAAAAACCATTTGCCATGCTTGAGTTAGGCACCTAACAATTTTATTTTTCAAGGAGTTAGTTAATTCCATCTATCTGATCAGTTGGATTGACTTGCAATAATGAGATATATCTGGCAGATTAATCCCACTGTACTCCCTCCTTTGGACCAGTAGATTATGAGCCATGTGGGGTCTTTTATGTTTTCAAATAAATCTTCAGAAGTTAATTCTAACGTGTTTAAATAGGGGTTCTGGAAGGTAAATTGGGAGCATTTGTAGTTTATACGAAATCTTAAAGCTGCTCTAGATTTTTGGTAATCTTAATTCACAAATACTCTATACAGATCTCAGACCAGGTATAGTTGGAGAACCCTTGGAGTTTTTTTGCCACTTCTGGTGGTAACATTATATTCAGTATAGTTGATTTCCCTACATTTACTTTACAATTCAAGAGGTAACCATATGTACCTAAGATTTTATTTAGGCTCTGTAAACCTTGTTCTGGGTTGGTTAATATAAATAGTATGTCATCTACAAAAGCTACAAATTTGAGAGAGAACTAATTTAATTTTGATTCCCTCAATTTCTTTATTCTGCCGCACTAATTGAAGTAAAATAAAAAGAGTTGGGGATAAAGGGCAACATTGGCGTGTTTAATTGGAAATGAATAGAAGAGAAGAGAAGAGAAGTGAGAAACACTTATTTACCTTAATTTTGGCATGAGGATTAGAATATAGTGTGAAGATTGCTTTAATTAGAAATGGAAGGAAGTTAAATTTTTCTAGGACTGCTCTCATGAAATTCCAATCTACCCTATCAAACGCCTTTTCAGCATCAATACACAAAAGGATCAACTGGATATTCTTTTTTTGGGCAGATCTAATTAAATGTAGAAATCTCCCTCTCCTTGACAAACCCTGATTGTTCTTCATTGATCAGGTTAGGTATAAATTTATTTATCCATCTAGAGAGGAGTTTAGCCCATATTTTGATATCTAGGTTTAAAAGAGAGATGGGTCTATAACTACCACATAAAAGAGGGTCTTTCCCTTCCTTGTGGATAAGTGTGATAAAAGCTTCCTGGATCTCTTTGGGTAGCTGTGCTCCTTCTAGCAAGGCATTGAGTAACATGGCCAGGAAAGGTAAAATTATGTTCTGAAACTTTTTATAGTACAATAAGGGAAGACCATCAGGTCCTGGGCTTTTGTGTAAGGGGAAACTATTTATTACACAATAATAGTTAATTCCTCAAGGGAGATTGAGGAGGTCAATGCCCCCGCTTCTGTCTGACTCAGATAGGTCAGGTCCAGTGAAGTCAGTAGCTTCTTCAGTTATATGTCTTTTGTTTCTTCCTTCTGATTGACTGCTTTATTCGAAGTTATATAACTTTAGATAAAAGTCTTGGAAAATCTGAGCTATCTTTGGTGTTTCACTGTACGTATCCCCCTCCTGAGGGCTCAGTCACACGAGCGCTGATGCGCCCGTGTTCCTGCACAATAAGACGGCCGCACTGCAGGTGCGGACGATTCTCCGCACCGCCGGAAGAAAGAATACATGACCGGCTCCATTGCCAGTCATGTGTTCTTTCTTCCGGCAGTGCGGCCGTCTTCTTCGTGAAGTAACACAGGCGCATCGGCGCCCGTGTGACTGAGCCATCAATCCTTTATTCTTTGAATAGGTGTTTTCCCCCTAGTTTTTTTTTTATTAGGGCAGACATGAGTCTGCCACCTTTGTTGCCATGTACAAAAGGTTGATACTTATAACAGAAAAGAGATTTTGCAAATTTGTTATGCAGTATATCTCTAAGATTTTCCATTAGGTCCACTAATTTGGATTGGGCTTCTTTTACTTTTTTTTGTTTTGACATTTGCTCCAGTTTTGAGATTTGGGACAATATTTTCTTTATATCTTTATATTTTTGTTTTTTTCTGTGCAGAACCAATGGCTATGAGGATGCCTCTGATGTACATTTTATGTGTTTCCCATAGTAATGGGTTTTTGTACAGAGATTGTACATTTTCTTTAAAGAATTTTTTTAGATGGTTAGATATGCTTTTAAAAGCTTCTTGGTTGTCTAAAATGGATTCATTCAACCTCCAGCTCCAGGTTTCATGAGACAGAGAAGCTAGATTGAGTGAGATTGTGATCAGGGCATGATTAGAGACCTTTATAGTACTGATGCTAGTATTCTTTATTTTTTGGATCATGGAGGAGAAAACAGGTATATAGTCTATTTTTTGAAGCAAATCATGGACAGCAGAGTAAAAGGAGTAATCTTTGACTGATAGGTTCAAAATCCTCCAAGCATATGAGACTTTCAGGTCCTGTAGTATTTTAATGAAGTCTTTTACGTGCCTGTTGCGAGATCTGGGATCCCCTGAGGAAGAGTCTAAACTGGAGTCTAGGGTGAGATTAAGAACTGACCCTATTACTATCTTGCCTTCCTCAAAGAGTGAGAGTTTTAGGAGTTTTAGGACTTCTATCACCCAGGACACCTGGTTTTTGTTTGGTATGTATAAATTTACAAGAGTGTAAGTTTCTGTTAGAATTTTGCCCTTCAAAACCTGCATTCACCTGGGAAAGGAAGTCTGGAAAAATTCCCAACCAACAGAACTTTGCGTGCATACAGTGGTCTTAGAGTGCAAGCGGGCATTGCCCTCCATATCCTCTTGCCCCCACAATCCAAGTACCATCTCCCCTAGTCTAAACACTCAATTCTATGTTTATGGTTGGTCAGTTAAACTCCTAGGAGATGCTTTTCTGCAAGAGCACAGGGCTACCAAACTATGAGCCAGAATGGCTTACCTAGTTGTCCACAAGGGGCATCTCCCTACAGGGAGACCCACCGCCCCTCCACCACCTCACCCACAACACACCAGATAAGGTTGGATCCACCCAGGGGGACCAAAGGGACCCCATGAGATGACCCAAGCCACCCTGGAATCAAGGACAGGGAGGAAGAGGGGAGGGGGAGACCAGGCCCTCCCATCAAACCCCACTTAAGGGAGCATATTCTAACACAGACCATTACCAGCATGACAAGACAATACCTTTCACACATGCATAATAATTGTAGCGGTGATATAAACCACTCTAAAATCAGTTACTTGTTATTAGACCAGAATGCACACTTTGTCTGCCGATGAAGACGTAAAAGTTCTTGAACAAGTCCAATTAGCCTTTGGGAATGTTCCACATCAGGATCTCAACATTGTACCAAAATAAATGGAAAAACATGCACACAACACAAAGCAAATTAGGACAGCATCAGTGGTGGTGGTGGTGGTGGGAGCTCCACCAGATGACAGGTCAGACCGCTGGTGTAGTGAGCTCAACATATCTTCTTAGAGAAACCTCAAAATGTAGACTCATCAGGTGTCATGCAACGCCAAAGCTGATTCAGGATCTTTTTGATGAAAGTCCAGCTTAGTTGGGAACCTTCTATTCTTCGGGGATTTGGAGCAAGAAAATTCTCTCTAGGGCATCTGTACTGCTGTTATTGACAGGGCCTCCTTCTCTCCTTGAGGCATCCAGAAGAGAATCTGAATCAGAGTTATGCCCAGGACAGGCCAAGCCCTTTCCAGGTCGGTCGGAGTGTGTATGATTATGTGTTTGCCATCTTTGTGTACCAGCAGACCACAGGGGAACAATCATGTATATTACAGATTTTTGGCCCTGAGAGCTTCAAGAAAAGATCTCATTTATCTTCTTTTAGCTAATGTGGAAGGGGCCAAATCTTGATATATCTGAATAGTAGAGTCTTGGTAGCTTAACTGGTCTTTTTCTTTAGAGGCCAAAAGTATTGCCTGTGTATTGTTAAGGGCTTCTACCCACTAGCATTTTTTAAAATGCTGCAATAACTTTCAATTTTTGTGCCATGCGAATTTAATATTAGAAAGTCCCATTGAAATAAAAACACAGCGATATCGCAGCATTAAAAAAAAAAAAACACTAGTGGGTAGAAGCCCTAAAAGAGAGCAAGCCGCAAATTATATCATGCAGTGATTCACTTGCTTTTGGTTTTGGGCACACAGCTCTATGGATTCTTTCTATCATTACTGCATTAGCTCTCTCCTCACCTTATAAATCTGTAAATATAGTTGATGCCATGTTTCTGAGCCCATCTGATGTATGGGATTCGGAGAACGATTTAATCCTAATATTTCACCTCCAACTCCTATTTTTTTGATTGTCTATCATCATCAGCGCTCTGTCATTTTGGTCTCTTTGTCTCATCACATGGTCTGATAAGTTGTTAGTTTGAGCAGCAATAACAGAAAATGTATTCTCTAAATCCTTCACCCTGTTTCCAATATTCTGAATTTCTGTTATTATATTGTTAAATTCCAAGAGGACAGGTTGTATAGCTTGTGCCAAAGCCTTCTTAAGGAATTCTCTAGATATACTTGCTCTCTGAGTATTACTTTGCTCCATCTCATTATCACTCTCTAAGTCTGAATCTGCCGGGGGCCTCATTTGCATGTGTCAGGTTCTTTTTAGCCAACCCTGGCAGCGAGTGAGCGTTCCTCTTTTTTAAGTAGCATTGCAAAGCCACCTGACTCTTAATGGCTGCCTGCTGTCCAGAGGCTTGACCTAATTTAATCTTTTCCTACTTGACCATTGTGTTGCTTATGTTCAATGTGGGCTGCTGCGTAAAGCACATGGGATTAATGTAAATAATGGCATTAAATTCTGCAACCGTAGTAGCTTCTAGGACAGAATCTTTATATCCATTATGTCAAAGCCTAGTCTCTGTGTATGATTAAGATTATTTTTTGGTAACATATGTTTCAGCTGGGTAGTATGAGAAGGATTATGGGGTTTGTGGTCAGCCACCTTCCAGGGGGATGTTTTGAAAATAAGATTAGCGAGAAGGAACAGAGACCGCTGCCTGCAGACCTGACCCCTTTACAAGAGGTGTGCTGTTTTCCAGGTGCACAAATCAAAGATGTGTCTGATAGGCTGTTAAGACTCTTTAGTCCTGCAGAACACCCCCTATTCCTAGTAATACATATAGGGTCAAATGACACTGCAAAAAAGGACCATGCAACTATCTGCAAAAACTTTTAAGACCTCGGAAAGAAGGTTAAGGAACTAGGAGCATAGGTGGTCTTCTCATTCATCCTCCTAGTGGATGACCATGGAATAAAAAGATGGAACAGGATTCTAGATGTGAAGAACTGGCTAAGTCAATGGTGCCATCAGCAAAGATTTGGATTCCTAGATCATGGACTGCTTGCTAGAGATGAGTTGCACCCTACAAAAACAGGTAAGCATATATTTGGTGAGTGCCTTGCTTCACTCATTAGGAGAGCTTTAAACTAGAACAATATGGAAAGGGAAGTGAAAGGCCAGGTAAAAATATACAGCTAATTAATTCATTTGAGAACCTCGCTGTTAGAAGTGGAAAGAAAGGACAAAGACAAAAAAATTAAGAAGGCAAATAGAGGAACAAGAGACACAGATCACAAACTAAAATGTTTTTACACAAATGCACAGAGCATGGGAAACAAACAAGGAGAATTGGAGCTCCTAACACAGGAAGAGAAATATGATGTCATAGGCATCACAGAAACTTGGTGGAATGATATACATGATTGGAATACAAGGTTTGAAGGACACAAATTATTTATAAGAAACAGACCTAAAAAAGGCAAGTAGGTATGGTGTTAGAATTGCGTATGTTAGAAAAACATTAATCTTCACAGAGATGCAAGCTTCAGAGCATGGTAGTTCTGCAGAAACTGTTTTGGTAAGAATACAAGGAGAGAACAACAGAAAGGACACCATTATCGGTATTTACTATAGGCCACCTGGACAAGCAGAAGATACTGATGAACTCTTTCTACATCATATGGGCAAGCTCTCAAAAAAGCATGATATAGTGATTATGGGAGATTTTAACTATCCAAACATTTGTTGGGAATCTCTCTCAGGTAAAAGTAATGGATCCAACAAATTTGTATCCGCTCTTGCTGTCAAAGTATCTCATACTATACTTATTGAATAATGACCAAATATAGGATTAACAAGGCAACTGTTAGGTGGATTCACAACTGGCTGAGTGATCATACTCAAAGAGTGAAGTCCTAAAGAATAGAAGATCTAGCAGCACAAAATGAAATGCACAAAAATGGGGAGCCTTACGGGTTCATGCTCACCATTTGATCCAGACTCCTTGGACCCCAGTCCATGCAAATAGAAAAGTATGGAGCAGCACATGGATAGTTTCAGTGAAATGTCTTCAGTATTACTGGATGCTTTCTTTATTGCATCTCTAAGAATATTTGCATAAAAACGAAGTTTTGGCCGTGTCCCGGCCTTTGTCAAGCTTAAAACTATGTTTACAATGCATATATATATATATATATATATATATATATATATATATATATATATATATATATATATATATATATATATATATATATAGCCCTATACCAATCACTGACACAGAAACATAAGACACCCACAGTCAACGATTATGCACACATGGGAAACATCTAGCACAGTGCTCTTTGATTGGACCATGCCATCATAAAGGGTCAGGCTACCACCTTTACTTATGTTCATCTCATACCTCTAATGCTGGCTCATGTGCATCCAGAACTGCCATGTGTGAGGGCGCCATAAGTGGCATTGCTAACACACACTGGGCATGCGCAGGCTCTATGTGCGTGTCCATCACCTAGAAGACAACAGTATAAAAATCACCCCAAAGCAAAAACTTTTTACTGGACATGCGCGGGATTGCAAAGAATCGTGTAAATACTATCCCAGCAGTGCCGATGTATAGGAAATTGATAAATGTCAGCATATAACAATAGTAACCAGGCTACATGTGAGTCTAATATGCTATGTCACAAATCAAAGCCATTACAGGCAATTGTCCACACTGTTGAATTCAGTGAGCAAAATGTTTTATTGAAGTATAAAGTGAACAACCATGTTTGGTATTAATAAAGATGGTAATCCCGCACCCAACAAAAAGACAATTTTAATTGTTTTTTTAATAATTAATTCTAATTAGAAAAATATAGAAAGAACCTTGTGTGCAGATGTTTCGCAAATCCTTCTTTGAGGGCTCAGTCACATGAGCGGCTCCCCATGCTTATTTCCGCACCAAAATCCGCATGACCAGGTCAATTGCCAGCCATATATTCTTTCTCTGGCAGGTGCAGACTTTCATGCGCACCTGCTGTGCAGGCATTTTTTCACGCGGAAATACGTGTGGATCGCCGCTCGTGTGACTGAACCCTTAGACAAAAGAGAAAAAACAATATATTAGCAGCACATAAATATCAGAAAAGTATGTATATCAGGATAGAAAATGCTGATATCTATGAAAATATCATACACCATATCCAAAGAACCACAAAATTAGAAATAATGAACAGAATAATATCAGAAATACGGTATTGGATTGTAATCAACATTCAATCCTGCTGGTTGCAAAGAATTCAGAGTAAAAATTAATTGCAATAAAACATGTTTTCGTTTTTATTGCTAGAGATGTTGGGTGCGGGATTGCCATCTTTATTTATAGGCCACGCCCCTCATCTTTGCACTTTTTTGATACCATAACTTTTTATTGTTATCGTCAGAAACAAAGGTTCAAAGTATCCATCAACCTAGCTTTATAAGCTTTATTTTTGTGTAATGAATCATACTTTGCATCAGTATCATTTTTATTCCTACTTTGGTGGGAATTGGATAAAAGCATAAAACAGAAATTCTTACAAAAAATGGAATAGAAAGTGATTAAAATGTCACATGGATCAATAAATGATACCATTAAACAGTACAACTCATCCTGCAAAAAAAACCTTACACAGCACTGTTGACACACACACACAAAAAAAGAAAAATGTTAGGGGTCTTTAAATGCAGCGATAACTAAAAAATACATTTTTAATTTTAAAATGTGAAAAACTTGCAAGAAAAAAAATTACCGTATATACTGGCGTATAAGGCGACGGGGCGTATAAGACGACCCCCCAACTGTCACCTTATACGCCGGTATACAGTGGAGAAAAAAAAATAAATTTATTACTCACCTCCCACGGCGTTCTGTCGCGCTCCGGCAGGATGTCGCTCGCTCCGGCAGGCTGTCGCTCGCTCCTCGTCCCCGGCGCAGCATAGCTTTCTGAATGCGGGGCTTGAAATCCCCGCTTCCAGAAAGCTAATACACACGCCGGCAGCCATGACATCATTGAATGGCTGTGATTGGCTAAAGCACACGTGGCTTCAGCCAATCACACTATTCAATGACATCATTGAATGGGTGTGATTGCTAACACGTGCGCCTTCAGCCAATCACAGCCATTCAATGATGTCATTGAATAGTGTGATTGGCTGAAGCCACGTGTGCTTTAGCCAATCACAGCCATTCAATGCTGTCATGGCTGCCGGCGTGTGTATTAGCTTTCTGGAAGCGGGGATTTCAAGCCCCGCATTCAGAAAGCTATGCTGCGCCGGGGACGAGGAGCGAGCGACAGCCTGCCGGAGCGAGCGACATCCTGCCGGAGCGCGACAGAACGCCGTGGGAGGTGAGTAATAAATTTTTTTTTTTTACACTTTTTTTTTTTTTGTATTACCGGCGCATAAGACGACCCCCGACTGCAGAGCAGATTTTTCGGGGTTCAAAAGTCGTCTTATACGCCGGTATATACGGTATATTAATTTCGTAATGACATAATCGTACCAGTCTGCAGAATTAATTTAACATATCATTTAGGGCTAATGCCCACAGATGAATTATCGCTGTGAAATCTGCAGTCAGACACCCGCCGTGAATTCCGCTACAATGTCCGTCTATAGACATGCTGTGAAAACGATTCTCTCATGCCCACGAGTGGAAATCAGCTGCGATTTTCCACTTGTGGAGGAGAATCGCAGCGTGTTCTGTTCTATGCAGTCAATGTTAGCTGTCCGTGCTGCAATACTTCCACTGTGAGCGATACTTCCACTCTCAGCGCTGGTGCATCATGCGCTGCGCATGCGTGCCGGCTTGCTGGACAAGACACTTGCAGTGGATCCGGAGAGGTGAGTATTGGGTCTCTGGGGGGTGCCGTGTCTAATTCTGCATGTAATATTTTGCAGGCGGAATTCAACCCAGCCGTGGGCATTAGCCCTGATACTGCACGGTGAATGCCATTAAAATAAAAAACATGTCATTTGTTTATTTAATTAATAGAGATGAGCGAACGCGTTCGTCCGAGCTTGATATTCGTGCGAATATTAGGGTGTTCGGGATGTTCGTTATTCGTGACGAACACCATGCGGTGTTCTGGTTACTTTCACTTCCTTCCCTGAGACGTTAGCGCGCTTTTCTGGCCAATTGAAAGACAGGGAAGGCATTACAACTTCCCCCTGCAACGTTTAAGCCCTATACCACCCCCCTGCTGTGAGTGGCTGGCGAGATCAGGTGTTCGCCTAATATAAAAGTCGGCCCCTCCCGCGGCTCGCCTCAGATGCGGTGTGAGTTAGATGAGGGACAGTGCTGTTTATACCGGAGCTGCTGTAGGGAAAGAATTGGTAGTTAGTGTAGGCTTCAAGACCCCCCAAAGGTCCTTATTAGGGCCACTGATAGCTGTGTGTTGGCTGCTGTTAGCAGTGGGATTTTTTTTTTCTCAAAATCGCCTCTGCAGACCGTTGCACCTGGCATTAGGGACAGAAGTGCTGCATAGGCAGGGAGAGTGTTAGGAGTGAGTGTAGCCTTCAAGAACCTCAACGGTCCTTTCTAGGGCCATATTTATCCGTGTGCAGTACTGTCCAGGCTGCTGTTGGCAGTGCTGCATTTTTTTTGGGCTTCTCAAAATCGCCTCTGCAGAGCATTCCACCCTCCATTGATACTGCAGGGAAAGAATTGTATAGGCAGGGCCACAACACAGTTATTATTCATAGAATATACGCAGTGCTGCCTGTTGGTGGGAAAAAACTGAAAACAAATCTATTTGTCCAGCCTCTGTCCGTCCTAACGCCTGTGGACACGTGTGAGCTGCGTGAAAAACATTGCTAAATCATACGCACCCAGCTACGCTTTACTGCTGGCTTCGCCATTTGCTTTCCTTAATTGGGAAAAAAAATACCTGCTCTCCAAGAGTTATAATAACTCTGCTACCCTCACGTTCTGTGACACATAAGCAGGGACACAGCACAGTTATTAAACTTCTCAGGTTCATTGAATATACGCAGTGCTGCCTGTTGGTGGGAAAAAACTGAAAAGAAATCTATTTGTCCAGCCTCTGTCCGTCCTTACGCCTGTGGAGACGTGTGAGCTGCGTGAAAAACATTGCTAAATCATACGCACCCAGCTACGCTTTACTGCTGGCTTCGCCATTTGCTTTCCTTAATTGGGAAAAAAAATACCTGCTCTCCAAGAGTTATAATAACTCTGCTACCCTCACGTTCTGTGACACATAAGCAGGGACACAGCACAGTTATTACACTTCTCAGGTTCATTGAATATACGCAGTGCTGCCTGTTGGTGGGAAAAAACTGAAAACAAATCTATTTGTCCAGCCTGTGTCCGTCCTTACGCCTGTGGAGACGTGTGAGCTGCGTGAAAAACATTGCTAAATCATACGCACCCAGCTACGCTTTACTGCTGGCTTCGCCATTTGCTTTCCTTAATTGGGAAAAAAAATACCTGCTCTCCAAGAGTTATAATAACTCTGCTACCCTCACGTTCTGTGACACATAAGCAGGGACACAGCACAGTTATTAAACTTCTCAGGTTCATTGAATATACGCAGTGCTGCCTGTTGGTGGGAAAAAACTGAAAACAAATCTATTTGTCCAGCCTGTGTCCGTCCTTACGCCTGTGGAGACGTGTGAGCTGCGTGAAAAACATTGCTAAATCATACGCAGCCAGCTACGCTTTACTGCTGGGTTCGCCATTTGCTTTCCTTAATTGGGAAAAAAAATACCTGCTCTCCAAGAGTTATAATAACTCTGCTACCCTCACGTTCTGTGACACATAAGCAGGGACACAGCACAGTTATTAAACTTCTCAGGTTCATAGAATATACGCAGTGCTGCCTGTTGGTGGGAAAAAACTGAAAACAAATCTATTTGTCCAGCCTCTGTCCGTCCTTACGGGCGGTGGACACGTGTGAGCTGCGTGAAAAACATTGCTAAATCATACGCAGCCAGCTACGCTTTACTGCTGGGTTCGCCATTTGCTTTCCTTAATTGGGAAAAAAAATACCTGCTCTCCAAGAGTTATAATAACTCTGCTACCCTCACGTTCTGTGACACATAAGCAGGGACACAGCACAGTTATTAAACTTCTCAGGTTCATAGAATATACGCAGTGCTGCCTGTTGGTGGGAAAAAACTGAAAACAAATCTATTTGTCCAGCCTCTGTCCGTCCTTACGGGCGGTGGACACGTGTGAGCTGCGTGAAAAACATTGCTAAATCATACGCAGCCAGCTACGCTTTACTGCTGGGTTCGCCATTTGCTTTCCTTAATTGGGAAAAAAAATACCTGCTCTCCAAGAGTTATAATAACTCTGCTACCCTCACGTTCTGTGACACATAAGCAGGGACACAGCACAGTTATTAAACTTCTCAGGTTCATTGAATATACGCAGTGCTGCCTGTTGGTGGGAAAAAACTGAAAACAAATCTATTTGTCCAGCCTCTGTCCGTCCTTACGGGCGGTGGACACGTGTGAGCTGCGTGAAAAACATTGCTAAATCATACGCAGCCAGCTACGCTTTACTGCTGGGTTCGCCATTTGCTTTCCTTAATTGGGAAAAAAAATACCTGCTCTCCAAGAGTTATAATAACTCTGCTACCCTCACGTTCTGTGACACATAAGCAGGGACACAGCACAGTTATTAAACTTCTCAGGTTCATTGAATATACGCAGTGCTGCCTGTTGGTGGGAAAAAACTGAAAACAAATCTATTTGTCCAGCCTGTGTCCGTCCTTACGCCTGTGGAGACGTGTGAGCTGCGTGAAAAACATTGCTAAATCATACGCACCCAGCTACGCTTTACTGCTGGCTTCGCCATTTGCTTTCCTTAATTGGGAAAAAAAAATACCTGCTCTGCCACAGTTAATAACTCTGCTACCCTCACGTTCTGTGACACATAAGCAGGGACACAGCACAGTTATTAAACTTAGATAATTCATTCACTAGAGGCAGTGGGGCCTTTCGTTTTCCAAAAAGGGCAAAAATTATATTTGGCCTGCAGTCTTGCGCCAATTTATTTCCTGCCTGGGAAATCTAATCACTGGTAATACAGCATGCTGAGGGGTAGGGGTAAGCCTAGAGGACGTGGACGTGGACGTGGCCGAGGACGCGGAGGGCCAAGTGAGGGTGTGGGCACAGGCCAAGCTCCTGATCCAGGTGTGTCGCAGCTGTCTGCTGCGCGATTAGGAGAGAGGCACGTTTCTGGCGTCCCCACATTCATCGCCCAATTAATGGGTCCACGCGGGAGACGGTTATTAGAAAATGAGCAGTGTGAGCAGGTCCTGTCCTGGATGGCAGAAAGTGCTTCGAGCAACCTATCGTCTACCCGCAGTTCTGCGCCGTCCACTGCTGCCAATCCGAATCCTCTGTCTGCTGCTCCTCCTTCCTCCCAGCCTCCTCACTCCACTACAATGACACCTGCTCAGGAGCGGGAACACTCCCAGGAACTGTTCTCGGGCCCCTGCTTAGATTGGGCAGCAGCGGTTCCTCTCCCACCAGAGGAGTTTATCGTCACTGATGCCCAACCATTCGAAAGTTCCCGGGGTCCGGGGGAAGAGGCTGGGGACTTCCGCCAACTGTCTCAACAACTTTCTGTGGGTGAGGAGGACGATGACGATCAGACACAGTTGTCTTGCAGTGAGGTAGTAGTAAGGGCAGTAAGTCCCAGGGAGCAGCGCACAGAGGATTCGGAGGAAGAGCAGCAGGACGATGAGGTGACTGACCCCACCTGGTGTGCAACGCTTACTCAGGAGGACAGGTCTTCAGAGGGGGAGTCAAGGGCATCAGCAGGGCAGGTTGCAAGAGGCAGTGCGGTGGCCAGGGGTAGAGGCAGGGCCAGACCGAATAATCCACCAAGTGTTTCCCAAAGCGCCCCCTCGCGCCATGCCACCCTGCGGAGGCCGAGGTGCTCTAAGGTCTGGCAGTTTTTCACAGAGACGCCTGACGACCGACGAACAGTGGTGTGCAACCTTTGTCGCGCAAAGCTCAGCCGGGGAGCCAACACCAACAGCCTCACCACCACCACCATGCGCAGACATATGATGGCCAAGCACCCCGCAAGGTGGGACGAAGGCCGTTCACCGCCTCCGGTTTGCACCCCTGCCTCTCCCCCTGTGCCCCAACCTGCCACTGAGATGCAACCCCCCTCTCAGGACACAGGCACTACCGCCTCATGGCCTGCACCCACACCCTCATCTCCGCTGTCCTCGGCCCCATCCAGCAGTGTAGTTCAGCGCACCGTTCAGCCGTCGCTTGCGCAAGTGTTCGAGCGCAAGCGCAAGTACGCCGCCACGCACCCGCACGCTCAAACGTTAACCGTCCGCATCGCAAAATTCATCAGCCTTGAGATGCTGCCGTATAGGGTTGTGGAAACGGAGTCCTTCAAAAGTATCATGGAGGCGGCGGCCCCGCGCTACTCAGTTCCCAGTCGCCACTACTTTTCCCGATGTGCCGTCCCAGCCCTGCACGACCACGTCTCCCGCAACATTGTGCGCGCCCTCACCAACGCGGTTACTGCCACGGTCCACTTAACTACGGACACGTGGACAAGCACAGGCGGGCAGGGCCACTACATCTCCCTGACGGCACATTGGGTGAATTTAGTGGAGGCTGGGACAGAGTCAGAGCCTGGGACCGCTCACGTCCTACCCACCCCCAGAATTGCGGGCCCCAGCTCGGTGCTGGTATCTGCGGAGGTGTATGCTTCCTCCACTAAAGCACCCTCCTCCTCCTCCTCCTCCTCTGTCTCACAATCTAGATGTGTTAGCAGCAGCATGTCGCCAGCAGTCGGTGTCGCGCGGTGTGGCAGCACAGCGGTGGGCAAGCGTCAGCAGGCCGTGCTGAAACTACTCAGCTTAGGCGATAAGAGGCACACGGCCCACGAACTGCTGCAGGGTCTGACACAGCAGACCGACCGCTGGCTTGCGCCGCTGAGCCTCCAACCGGGCATGGTCGTGTGTGACAACGGCCGTAACCTGGTGGCGGCTCTGCAGCTCGGCAGCCTCACGCACGTGCCATGCCTGGCCCACGTCTTTAATTTGGTGGTTCAGCGGTTTCTGAAAAGCTACCCACGCTTGTCAGACCTGCTCGTAAAGGCGCGCCGGCTCTGCGCACATTTCCGCAAGTCCCACACGGACGCTGCCACCCTGCGCACCCTGCAACATCACTTTAAGCTGCCAGTGCACCGACTGCTGTGCGACGTGCCCACACGGTGGAACTCTACGCTCCACATGTTGGCCAGGCTCTATGAACAGCGTAGAGCTATAGTCGAATACCAACTCCAACATGGGCGGCGCAGTGGGAGTCAGCCTCCTCAATTCCTTTCAGAAGAGTGGGCCTGGTTGGCAGACATCTGCCATGTCCTTGGTAATTTTGAGGAGTCTACCCAGGTGGTGAGCGGCGATGCTACAATCATTAGCGTCACCATTCCTCTGCTATGCATCTTGAGAAATTCCCTGCAAACCATAAAGGCAGCTGCTTTGCGCTCGGAAACGGGGGCGGGGGAAGACAGTATGCCGCTGGATAGTCAGGGCACCCTCCTGTCTATTTATCAGCGCGTACAGGAGGAGGAGGAGGAGGAGCATGAGGAGGAGGGGGAAGAGACAGCTTGGGCCGCTGCTGACGGTACACCGGCTGATTGCCTGTCATCCTTTCAGCGTGTATGGCCTGAGGAGGAGGAGGAGGAGGAGGAGGAGGATCCTGAAAGTGATCTTCCTAGTGAAGACAGCCATGTGTTGCGTACAGGTACCCTGGCACACATGGCTGACTTCATGTTAGGATGCCTTTCTCGTGACCCTCGCGTTGCACGCATTCTGGCCACTACGGATTACTGGGTGTACACACTGCTCGATCCACGGTATAAGGAGAACCTGCCCACTCTGATTCCCGAAGAGGAAAGGGGTTCGAGAGTGTTGCTATACCACAGGACCCTTGCGGACAAGCTGATGGTAAAATTCCCAGCCGACAGCGCTAGTGGCAGAAGGCGCAGTTCCGAGGGCCATGTTGCAGGGGATGTGCATAGATCGAGCAGCATGTACATCCCAGGCAGTGCAACAGTCTTTAAGGGCCTGGCCAGCTTTATGGCTCCCCACCAAGACTGTGTCACCGCTCCCCAGTCACGGCTGAGTCGGCGGGAGCACTGCAAAAGGATGGTGAGGGAGTACGTAGCGGATCGCACGACCATCCTTGGTGACGCCTCTGCCCCCTACAACTACTGGGTGTCGAAGCTGGACACGTGGCCTGAACTAGCCCTGTATGCCCTTGAGGTGCTTGCTTGTCCTGCGGCTAGCGTGTTGTCGGAGAGGGTGTTTAGTGCGGCTGGGGGAATCATCACCGATAAGCGTAGCCGCTTGTCAACCGACAGTGCCGACAGGCTAACACTCATCAAGATGAACAAAGGCTGGATTTCCCCAGACTTCTGTTCTCCACCAGCGGACAGCAGCGATACGTAAGCAATACGTAGGCTGCACCCGCGGATGGAAGCTACGTTCTCTCTCACCATCCAAAACGGGGACATTTCTGCTTCATCAATCTGTGTCTAATATTCCTCCTCCTCCTCCTCCTGCTCCTCCTCGTGAAACCTCACGTAATCACGCTGAACGGGCAATTTTTCTTAGGGCCACAAGGCTCACTCAAATAATTTTTCTGAACAATTTTTATAAGTTTCAATGCGCTTAAAAGCATTGGAACTTTAACTTGAACCAATTTTTCGTTACACTGGGCTGCCTCCAGGCCTAGTTACCACTTAAGCCACATTAACCAAAGCGATTAATGGGTTTCACCTGCCCTCTTGGCTGGCCATGGCCAATTTTTGGGATGTACATTAGTACTGTTGATACAGCAATTTTTGTGGGCCCTCGCCTACAGTGTAATCAAATTAATTTTTAGCCCACCTGCATTACAGCTGACGTTACCTCAGCTGTGTTGGGCAATGCAATGGGATATTTTTATGTACCGCCGGTGGGTTCCAGGGAGCCACCCATGCTGTAGGTGCACACTGAGTTTTTAATACTTCTGTACACTTCTAAAGAACCCGTCTGACTGGGGCATGCAGTGTGGGCCGAAGCCCACCTGTATTACGCACGACATTACTACCTCAGCTGTGTTGGGCAATGCAATGGGATATTTCTATGTACCGGCCGTGGCTTCCTGGCACCCACCCAGGCAGTGGGTCCACAGGGAGTTAAACCTACATGTGTCCACTTGTAAAGAACCCCAGTCTGACTGGGGCATGCAGTGTGGGCCGAAGCCCACCTGCATTACGCACGACATTACTACCTCAGCTGTGTTGGGCAATGCAATGGGATATTTTTGTGTACCGCCGGTGGGTTCCAGGGAGCCACCCATGCTGTAGGTGCACACTGAGTTTTTAATACTTCTGTACACTTCTAAAGAACCCGTCTGACTGGGGCATGCAGTGTGGGCCGAAGCCCACCTGTATTACGCACGACATTACTACCTCAGCTGTGTTGGGCAATGCAATGGGATATTTCTATGTACCGCCGGTGGCTTCCTGGCACCCACCCAGGCAGTGGGTCCACAGGGAGTTAAACCTACATGTGTCCACTTGTAAAGAACCCCAGTCTGACTGGGGCATGCAGTGTGGGCCGAAGCCCACCTGCATTACGCACGACATTACTACCTCAGCTGTGTTGGGCAATGCAATGGGATATTTTTGTGTACCGCCGGTGGGTTCCAGGGAGCCACCCATGCTGTAGGTGCACACTGAGTTTTTAATACTTCTGTACACTTCTAAAGAACCCGTCTGACTGGGGCATGCAGTGTGGGCCGAAGCCCACCTGTATTACGCACGACATTACTACCTCAGCTGTGTTGGGCAATGCAATGGGATATTTCTATGTACCGCCGGTGGCTTCCTGGCACCCACCCAGGCAGTGGGTCCACAGGGAGTTAAACCTACATGTGTCCACTTGTAAAGAACCCCAGTCTGACTGGGGCATGCAGTGTGGGCCGAAACCCACCTGCATTAACCCTTTCCAGTCCACTGTGTGACCTGTGGAGACATTAGGGTTTAAGGCTGTACAGCTCCGTTGTTGGTAGACGTCCGTCGGGGTTCTCTTACTGTATATTGCCAGCCTCTCTGCTGTCGGAGCCTATCCTACGTGTCAGCTCATGCAGTACTGGCTTTAGCCAGCATATAGCGCCGTTGTATAACAGCAGAAAAAGAGTAAGCCCCGTAGGAAAACCATATACAAATTGGATTGGAAAGGGTTAAGCACAACATTACTACCTCAGCTGTGTTGGGCAATGCAATGGGATATTTCTATGTACCGCCGGTGGCTTCCTGGCACCCACCCATGCTGTAGGTGCACACGGAGTTTTTACTACATCTGTACACTTATAAAGAACCCCAGTCAGACTGGGGCATGCAGTGTGGGCCGAAGCCCACCTGCATTAAGCACGACATTACTACCTCAGCTGTGTTGGGCAATGCAATGGGATATTTCTGTGTACCGCCGGTGGGTTCCAGGGAGCCACCCATGCTGTGGGTCGACAGGGACTTCACAATAGGGAGTTGTACCTGCCTGTGTCTATGAATTAAAAAGCCCGGTCTGACTGGGGCATGCAGACACCTTGACAGAATGAATAGTGTGTGGCACATAGGTTCCCCATTGCTATGCCCACGTGTGCAGCTCCTGATGGCGGTGGCACAGGATTCTATTTCTCATTGCTTCTGTACAGCATTGTGGGCTATCGCTCCGCCACTTTTAAAGAGGGTCGCTGCCTAGCCGTGCCAACCTCTGCAGTGTGTGCCTGCGGTCCCTCGTCATGGCAGACGCAATTCTAAATAGACATGAGCGTGGTGTGGCATGAGGGCAGCTGAAGGCTGCGCAGGGACACTTTGGTGTGCGCTGTGGGGGGGAGGGGGGGCGGTTGGGCAGCATGTAACCCAGGAGAAGTGTCAGTGGAGTGTCATGCAGGCAGTGATTGTGCTTTGTTGGAGGTAGTGTGGTGCTTAGCAAAGGTATGCCATGCTAATGAGGGCTTTTCAGAAGTAAAAGTTGTTGGGAGGGGGGGGGCCCACTCTTGCCGGTATTGTGGCTTAATAGTGGGACCTGTGAACTTGAGATGCAGCCCAACATGTAGCCCCTCGCCTGCCCTATCCGTCACTGTGTCATTCCCATCACTTTCCTGAATTGCCCAGATTTTCACACATGAAAACCTTAGCGAGCATCGGCGAAATACAAAAATGTTCTGGTCGCCCATTGACTTCAATGGGGTTCGTTGTTCGAAACGAACCCTCGAGCATCACGGGAAGTTCGTTACGAATAACGAACACCCGAACATTTTGGTGTTCGCTCATCTCTATTAATTAATTAAAGCAACTTTACAAATAGTCTTGATTTAAAATTTCTCACCCTCTTGTGTCTACAGCTGTTTTGCAGATATACAATGTGTGCCTTCCTGCTTACAGGCTAAAAACCTATAAGTCCAATATGCCTGCTAAGGTGCAAGTAAAAGTATTTTTATGGCAAAGTGGACAGAATTTTACTAGTGAAGGTAAATTATTTAAACAGATAAATATATAGAAAAGTAATATCTCTATTGTGTGTAAGAATAAAAAATATTTGATGTTAAAATGTTAAAGGGTACCTCCAATTATGAACAACTTCCTGTAAATAAGAAACATTGTACTCTACAGAAGAATGTCTCTTTCTCCACTCATCAGGTTTCCCTACCTTCTTAGCTGTTCACTCATTTTAAAATCAGTGATAATATCTGTTTCCAGCAAGAAGAAGGATTTTAAGCTTCACTAAGTGACCAGATTACAGTTGCCAAGAGATGTCTTTAGTGCGGGGAAAATTAAGCAGGTTACTAGTTACTATGATGTCTCTCAGACAAGGCGCACACAGAAAATTGTGCTCTGCTATTTTCTTTTCTTAATTTTTTGTTTTTGTTTCCCACAACCAAAGTAAAATATTTTTGCTTACAACATGATTTATTTTTAAAATAAAACTATGTCACTATTATTACAATCATAAAAGCCCATACGATTTATTCCACATGGTAAGCATCATCAACTAAATACTTAAAAAAGGAAAAAATCACAGAATTTCTGTTTTATGTTTCTATCCAATCCCCACCAAAGTAGGAATAAAAATTATACTGATGCAAAGTATGATTCATCACACAAAAATAAAGCTTATAAAGCTATGTTGATGGAAAAAATATTTTATTTATAGTTTTAAAAACTTCGCATTTTTTACATCCTTTTGATATTTCTGTTTGTCCAAATTAGAGTTAAAAGGATTTTTCATTTTGAGAATCTAAATGTGGAACATTTCAGTACAGCATACATATATGGAGTCCTGAGCACTTCAGAATTTGAGTCCTATGATGACACAAATGAGCAATTAAAGGTCTTTCATTTGGACTATTTTGCAATTACATGGTTTCCCATCTGGTTTATTGTGATGTTTGGAAAAAAGATAAAAGAAAAGATATTAGGTGTTATGTAGTTTAGATTACTGTATATGTTAATGTTTTAATTCTAGAGATGAGCGAGCACCAAAATGCTCGGGTGCTTGTTATTCGGGACGAAATTATCGCGATGCTCGAGGGTTCGTTTCGAATAACGAACCCCATTGAAGTCAATGGGCGACCCGAGCATTTTTGTATTTCGCCGATGCTCGCTAAGGTTTTCATGTGTGAAAATCTGGGCAATTCAAGAAAGTGATGGGAACGACACAGCAACGGATAGGGCAGGCGAGGGGCTACGTGTTGGGCTGCATCTCAAGTTCACAGGTCCCACTATTAAGCCACAATACCGGCAAGAGTGGGCCCTCCCAACAACTTTTACTTCTGAAAAGCCCTCATTAGCATCGCATACCTTAGCTAAGCACCACACTACCTACAACAAAGCACAATCACTGCCTGGATGACACTCCGCTGCCACTTCTCCTGGGTTACATGCTGCCCAACCCCCCCCCCCCGCACGACGCAGTGTCCACAGCGCGCAACAAACTGTCCCTGCGCAGCCTTCAGCTGCCCTCATGCCACACCACCCTCATGTCTATTTATAAGTGCGTCTGCCATGAGGAGGAACCGCAGGCACACACTGCAGAGGGGTTGGCACGGCTAGGCAGCGACCCTCTTTAAAAGTGGTGGGGCGATAGCCCACAATGCTGTACAGAAGCAATGAGAAATAGAATCCTGTGCCACCGCCATCAGGAGCTGCACACGTGGGCATAGCAATGGGGAACCTATGTGCCACACACTATTCATTCTGTAAAGGTGTCTGCATGCCCCAGTCAGACTGGTAATATGTACCTTAACAGTAACCGCGTTGGTGGTAATGTGGTGGTGACTGCGGACCTAGTAGCGCGGTTTTATTTTGTTGGTTTTCGGAATGTGGCCAGGATTAAGTGAGCCGTGGCGGGGGGATGGTGGGGGGGCTCTCTTGTAGTGTCGGTAAAGGTGAAATTCTTGGACTGCCACCAGACGAACCAATGCAAAGGCATTTGCCAAGAATGTTTTCCCTGTTGGAGGAGGAGGGGGATGTTTTTGAGGCACTACGTGTCCTCTCCACGTGTCCGTGGTTATATGCACCTTAACAGTAACCGCGTTGGTGGGAAATGGCCTCGCCGCCATCATGTCTTTGGGAAGCCTTTGTTTCCACACCCCAGAGACATACCATTAGCAGCGGTATAGGCAGAGCCCAGAATTCGTAACATTTCAGCCGTAGCATTAGGACAGGCCCCACTAACATATCAGTAGCAGCATTATAGGAGGAGCGCAGTCTTCGTTCCATGTCAGCAATAGTAGCACTCAAGACAGGCCCCAGTAACAATTCCGAAGCAGCAGTATAGCGGGAGCGCAGTCTTCGTTCCATGTCAGCAATAGTAGCACTCAAGACAGGCCCCAGTAACAATTCCGAAGCAGCAGTATAGCGGGAGCGCAGTCTTCGTTCCATGTCAGCAATAGTAGCACTCAAGACAGGCCCCAGTAACAATTCCGAAGTAGCAGTATAGTGGGAGCGCAGTCTTAGTTCCATTTCAGTAGCTGCAGTATAGCCAAGGCCCAAGTTACATTTATGTAGCTAAAGTGTAAGCCAACCCCACACACACTTCTGTACCATGAGTGCAGGCGAAGAACATACAAATTGCTATGATTACACTGTAGGTGAGGGCCCCCAAAAATTGGTGTACCAACAGTACTAATGTACCTCAGTAAAAATTGGCCATGCCCAACCAAGATGGCAGGTGAAACCCATTAATCGCTTTGGTTAATGTGGCTTAAGTGGTAACTAGGCCTGGAGGCAGCCCAGTTTAACGAAAAATTGGTTCAAGTTAAAGTTTCAACGCTTTTAAGAGCATTGAAACATATAAAAATTGTTTAGAAAAATTAGATGAGTGAGCCTTGTGGCCCTAAGAAAAATTGCCCGTTCAGCGTGATTACGTGAGGTTTCAGGAGGAGGAGCAGGAGGAGGAGGAATATTAGACACAGATTGATGAAGCAGAAATGTCCCCGTTTTGGATGGTGAGAGAGAGCGTAGCTTCCATCCGCGGGTGCAGCCTACGTATTGCTTACGTATCGCTGCTGTCCGCTGGTGGAGAAGAGAAGTCTGGGGAAATCCAGGCTTTGTTCATCTTGATGAGTGTTAGCCTGTCGGCACTGTCGGTTGACAGGCGGGTACGCTTATCTGTGATGATTCCCCCAGCCGCACTAAACACCCTCTCCGACAAGACGCTAGCCGCAGGACAAGCAAGCACCTCCAGGGCATACAGCGCTAGTTCAGGCCACGTGTCCAGCTTCGACACCCAGTAGTTGTAGGTGGCAGAGGCGTCACGGAGGACGGTCGTGCGATCCGCTACGTACTCCCTCACTATCCTTTTACAGTGCTCCCGCCGACTCAGCCTTGACTGGGGAGCGGTGACACAGTCTTGGTGGGGAGCCATAAAGCTGTCCAGGCCCTTAAAGACTGTTGCACTGCCTGGGCTGTACATGCTGCTCGATCTCCGCACCTCCCCTGCTACCTGGCCCTCGGAACTGCGCCTTCTGCCACTAGCGCTGTCGGATGGGAATTTTACCATCAGCTTGTCCGCCAGGGTCTTGTGGTATAGCAACACTCTCGAACCCCTTTCCTCTTCGGGAATGAGACTGGGAAGGTTCTCCTTATAGCGTGGGTCGAGCAGTGTGTACACCCAGTAATCCGTAGTGGCCAGAATGCGTGCAACGCGAGGGTCACGAGAAAGGCATCCTAACATGAAGTCAGCCATGTGTGCCAGGGTACCCGTACGCAACACATGGCTGTCTTCACTAGGAAGATCACTTTCAGGATCCTCCTCCTCCTCCTCCTCCTCCTCATCCTCCTCAGGCCATACACGCTGAAAGGATGACAGGCAAGCAGCAGGGGCACCGTCAGCAGTGGGCCAAGCTGTCTCTTCCCCCTCCTCCTCATCCTCCTCATGCTCCTCCTCCTCCTGTATGCGCTGAGATATAGACAGGAGGGTGCTCTGACTATCCAGCGACATACTGTCTTCCCCCGCCTCCGTTTCCGAGCGCAAAGCGGCTGCCTTTATGGTTTGCAGGGAACTTCTCAAGATGCATAGCAGTGGAATGGTGACGCTAATGATTGCAGCATCGCCGCTCACCACCTGGGTAGACTGCTCAAAGTTTCCAAGGACCTGGCAGATGTCTGCCAACCATGCCCACTCTTCTGAAAAGAATTGAGGAGGCTGACTCCCACTGCGCCGCCCATGTTGGAGTTGGTATTCCACGATAGCTCTTCGCTGCTCATAGAGCCTGGCCAACATGTGGAGCGTAGAGTTCCACCGTGTGGGCACGTCGCACAGCAGTCGGTGCACTGGCAGATTAAAGCGATGTTGCAGGGTGCGCAGGGTGGCAGCGTCCGTGTGGGACTTGCGGAAATGTGCGCAGAGCCGGCGGACCTTTACGAGCAGGTCTGACAAGCGTGGGTAGCTTTTCAGAAAGCGCTGAACCACCAAATTAAAGACGTGGGCCAGGCATGGCACGTGCGTGAGGCTGCCGAGCTGCAGAGCCGCCACCAGGTTACGGCCGTTGTCACACACGACCATGCCCGTTTGGAGGCTCAGCGGCGCAAGTCAGCGGTCGGTCTGCTCTGTCAGACCCTGCAGCAGTTCGTGGGCCATGTGCCTCTTATCGCCTAAGCTGAGTAGTTTCAGCACGGCCTGCTGACGCTTGCCCACCGCTGTGCTGCCACGCCGCGCGACACCGACTGCTGGCGACGTCTTGCTGCTGCTGACACATCTAGATTGCGAGACAGAGGTTGAGGAGGAGGAGGAGGGTGCTTTAGTGGAGGAAGCATACACCGCCGAACATACCACCACCGAGCTGTGGCCCGCAATTCTGGGGGTGGGTAGGACGTGAGCGGTCCCAGGCTCTGACTCTGTCCCAGCCTTCACTAAATTCACCCAATGTGCCGTCAGGGAGATGTAGTGGCCCTGCCCGCCTGTGCTTGTCCACGTGTCCGTAGTTAAGTGGATCTTGCCACTAACCGCATTGGTGAGGGCGCGTACAATGTTGCGGGAGACGTGGTCGTGCAGGGCTGGGACGGCACATCGGGAAAAGTAGTGGCGACTGGGAACTGAGTAGCGCGGGGCCGCCGCCGCCATCATAGCTTTGAAAGCCTCCGTTTCCACAACCCTATACGGCAGCATCTCCAGGCTGATAAATTTGGCTATGTGGACGGTTAACGATTGAGCGTGTGGGTGCGTGGCGGCGTACTTGCGCTTGCGCTCCAACACTTGCGCTAGCGACGGCTGGACTATGCAGTGCGAGACATTGGTGGATGGGGCCGAGGACAGCGGAGGTGAGGGTGTGGGTGCAGGCCAGGAGACGGTCGTGCCTGTGTCGTGAGAGGGGGGTTGGATCTCAGTGGCAGGTTGGGGCACAGGGGGAGAGGCAGCGGTGCAAACCGGAGGCGGTGAACGGCCTTCGTCCCACCTTGTGGGGTGCTTGGCCATCATATGTCTGCGCATACTGGTGGTGGTGAGGCTGTTGGTGGTGGCTCCCCGGCTGATCTTGGCGCGACAAAGGTTGCACACCACTGTTCGTCGGTCGTCAGGCGTCTCGGTGAAAAACTGCCAAACCTTAGAGCACCTCGGCCTCTGCAGGGTGGCATGGCGCGAGGGTGTGCTTTGGGAAACAGTTGGTGGATTATTCGGTCTGGCCCTGCCTCTACCCCTGGCCACCGCACTGCCTCTTGCAACCTGCCCTGCTGCTGCCCGTGCCTCCCCCTCTGAAGACCTGTCCTGTGTAGGCGTTGCACACCAGGTGGGGTCAGTCACCTCATCGTCCTGCTGCTCTTCCTCCGAATCCTCTGTGCGCTCCTCCCTCGGACTTACTGCCCTTACTACTACCTCACTGCAAGACAACTGTGTCTCATCGTCATCGTCCTCCTCACCCACAGAAAGTTCTTGAGACAGTTGGCGGAAGTCCCCAGCCTCATCCCCCGGACCCCGGGAACTTTCCAATGGTTGTGCATCAGTGCCGATAAACTCCTCTGGTGGGAGAGAAACCACTGCTGCCCAATCTGAGCAGGGGCCCGAGAACAGTTCCTGGGAGTCTTCCCGCTCCTGAGCATGTGTCATTGTAGTGGAGTGAGGAGGCTGGGAGGAAGGAGGAGCAGCAGACAGAGGATTCGGATTTTCAGCAGTGGACGGCGCAGAACTGTGGCTGGACGATAGGTTGCTCGAAGCACTTTCTGCCATCCAGGACAGGACCTGCTCACACTGCTCATTTTCTAATAAAGGTCTCCCGCGTGGACCCATTAATTGGGCGATGAATGTGGGGACGCCAGAAACGTGCCTCTCTCCTAATCGCGCAGCAGTCGGCTGCAACACACCTGGATCAGGAGCTCGGCCTGTGCCCACACCCTCACTTGGCCCTCCGCGTCCTCGGCCGCGTCCACGTCCTCTAGGCCTACCCCTACCCCTCAGCATGCTGTATTACCAGTGATTTGATTTCACAGGCAGGAAATAAATTGGCGCAAGCCTGCAGGTCAAATATAATTTTTTCCCTTTTTTGCAAAGGAAAGGCCCCACTGTGTATATTCAATGAACAATACGTTTAATAACTGTGGTGTGGCCCAGAAAAAGTGTCACACAACTTTAGTGTAGCAGAGTTATTAACTCTGGCAGAGCAGGTATTTGCCAGTCAGGAAAGACAATGGCGCAAGCCTGCAGTAAACCGTAGCTGGTTGCGTCTGATTTTTGTACGTTCTCCACGCAGCACACACGTACACGGAGACCTTAGGACTGACACAGGCAGGCCAAATATAATTTTTTCCCTTTTTTGCAAAGCAAAGGCCCCACTGCGTATATTCAATGAACAATACGTTTAATAACTGTGGTGTGGCCCAGAAAAAGTGTCACACAACTTTAGTGTAGCAGAGTTATTAACTCTGGCAGAGCAGGTATTTGCCAGTCAGGAAAGACAATGGCGCAAGCCTGCAGTAAACCGTAGCTGGTTGCGTCTGATTTTTGTACGTTCTCCACGCAGCACACACGTACACGGAGACCTTAGGACTGACACAGGCAGGCCAAATATAATTTTTTACCTTTTTTGCAAAGGAAAGGCCCCACTGCGTATATTCAATGAACAATAACTGTGTTGTGGCCCTGCCTACACAATTCTGTCCCTGTAGTATCAATGGAGGGTGCAATGCTCTGCACAGACGATTTTTTGAAAAAAAAAAATATGCAACACTGCTAACAGCAGCCAGCACAGTACTGCACACGGTTAAATTTGGCCCTAGAAAGGACCGTTGAGGTTCTTGAAGGCTACACTCACTCCTAACACTCTCCCTGCCTAAGCACCACTTCTGTCCCTAATGCCGGGTGCAATGCTCTGCACTGCCGATTTTGAGAAAAAAAAAACAACAAAACACTGCAACAGCAGCCTGCACACAGGTAGATGTGGCCCTAAGAAGGACCTTTGGGGTTCTTGAAGCCTACACTAACTCCTAACGCTCTCCCTACAGCAGCTCCAGCACGATACCACTGTCCCTCAGCTAACTCACAAGGCATGTGTGGCGAGCCGCGGGAGGGGCCGACTTTTATACTCGGGTGACATCTGATCTCCCCAGCCACTCACAGCAGGGGGGTGGTATAGGGCTGGAACAACACTGGAGGAAGTTGTAATGCCTTCCCTGTCTTTCAATTTGCCAGAAAAGCGCGTAAATTTCTCAGGGAAGAAAGTGAAAGTAACCCGAACACCGCGTGGTACTCGTTACGAGTAACGAGCATCCCGAACACCCTAATATTCGCCCGAGCACCGAGCTCGGACGAGTACGTTCGCTCATCTCTATTTAATTCCCTTCTTGTTTAGTACTTGGTTATTTTGTATATTCACATCTATGCCTACTATTTTGTGATATTTTGAACCTTTGTTTCTGAAGTAAACAATAAAAGGTTTTTGTATCAAAAAAGTGCAAAGAAGAAGAGATGTTAACTATAGCATCAAATTGAATACTGATTTTCTAAGGCATTCTCTGATATTAATTAGCAATCATGTGACAAACAATGGACTACATCTCCTTATCTTGCCAAAATGGTTAAAGTAGAAGTTGTGCACTAGACAAGACTCATTAAACTAAGTGACACATTTATGAAAGCTTTTACACCACTTTGCGGCATAAAAAGTCACAAATTTTTGCACAAACAGGTATTTGTGTAAAAATTTACAACTTCCTAGCTTTCTGCGCTGCCGCTACCCCTCTCTTTGATAAGTGTGTGGTGCTTTTTGAAAGAGAGCGTAGCCACCCTGGGTGACAGAATTATTTATGTATAATTTACCTCAGAAACTGAAGTAAATTATACCAAAAATGTAATTTAAGTCTTATGACAACACAAATAAGTCATTAAAGGTTTTTCATTTGGACTATTTTGCCGTTTCATGGTTTCCCATCTGTTTTATTGTGATGCTTGGAAAAAGGATAAAAGAAAAGATATTAAGGTTTTTTTTGTAGATTTACTGTATATGTTAATGTTTTAATTTCCGCCGTGTTTAATACTTGGTTATTTTGTATATTCACATCTATGCCTACCGTTGTGTAATACTTTGAACCTTTGTTTCTGAAAAAAAAACAATAAAAAGTTATTGTATTAAAAAAGTGCAAAGGAAAATAGACGTTGGCCGTAGCACCAAATTGAATATTGATTTTCTAAGGCATTGTCTAATATTAATTAGCAATCAAGTGACATGCAATGGACTATGTCTCTCTATCTTGCCAAAGGAAGGGCATGCTTTTTGAGTGACTACAGAGAATCCCAGGACTTTAATCTTTGATAATATGAGGCCTAGAATATCTTATTTTCCTGTGGAACATTTTTTCAAAGTACCAATCAATGCACTTTATCTCTTCTTCTAGCTTCCCAAACCCATTCACCTAATGCTACATACTGTAATATTTAGAAACATAGAAGACTGACAGCAGAAGAAGACCAGATAGTCCATCTAGTCTGCCCTGGTAGTATTTATTCTTTTTTTTTAAGCTAGGTTAGATGTGTTTTTCCCCATATGTTTAAATTCACGTATTGCTGATTCTCCACCAACATCTGCTGAATCTTTGTTCAGGTCATCAAATTTTTTATTCTTAACTTTTTACATACCGTGTTTCCCTGAAAATAAGACCTGTCTGATAGTAATTTTTGGCCCGAAAGAGGCACAAGGTCTAATTTTCGGAGAAGGTCTTATTATACTTATAAAGCAGGCTCAGTCCACGTCCCTGCTGCTGCTCTTTACAGCTCTGATGTGCTCACTGCAGTCTTTGGCCACTCATACAACATAACTTCCTGGTTACATGAGGCATAAATCCTGCCTCAAGGAGGCGCTGGCTGTGATTAGTTTATCCAGCGCTGCATTGATTGGCTAAGCAGCGGTCAAAGAAACAGTCACAACCATCACTTTCTTGATGGGGGATTTATCAATCCTATAACCAGGAAGCGATGTTGTACAAGCGGCTAAGTTCTGCAGGAACCATGCGTAACCTCTAGGGAGCAGCAGGAGAAAACTGGACCAAGCCTGCTTGGTAATGTGTTCTTTTTTAATGTAGTGTAACTAGGGGTGATTTTTGGCATAGGGCTTATATTTCAAGCCTCCCTGAAAATTAGGCTAGGGCTTATTATCAGCTAGGTCTCATTTTCTGGGAAACAAGGTAGTTATAGGATATTTGAAAGGTTACTAGGTACCCAGGGCTGGATTAAATGAATTTCACTCAATGAATGAATTTAAATAAGAATAAAATTATTTCAGTACTTGCAGAGTACTATATATCACTATTTGGCAGATGTTTTTAAAGAACTTATATAATTCGGAAAATATGCTATATAGAGATGAGCGAGCACCAAAATGCTCGGGTGCTCGTTACTCGGGACGAAATTATCGCGATGCTCGAGGGTTCGTTTCGAGTAACGAACCCCATTGAAGTCAATGGGCGACTCGAGCATTTTTGTATATCGCCGATGCTCGCTAAGGTTTCCATTTGTGAAAATCGGGGCAATTCAAGAAAGTGATGGGAACGACACAGCAACGGATAGGGCAGGAGAGGGGCTACATGTTGGGCTGCATCTCAAGTTTCCAGGTCCCACTATTAAGCCACAATAGCGGCAAGAGTGGGCCCCCCCCCAAACAACTTTTACTTCTGAAAAGCCCTCATTAGCAATGCATACCTTAGCTAAGCACCACACTACCTCCAACAAAGCACAATCACTGCCTGCATAACACTCCGCTGCCACTTCTCCTGGGTTACATGCTGCCCACCCCCCCCCCCCTGCACGACCCAGTGTCCACAGTGCACACCAAATTGTCCCTGCCCAGCCTTCAGCTGCCCTCATGCCACGCCAAACTCATGTCTATTTATAAGTGCATCTGCCATGAGGAGGAACCGCAGGCACACACTGCAGAGGGTTGGCACGGCTAGGCAGCGACCCTCTTTAAAAGGGGCGGGGCGATAGCCCACAATGCTGTACAGAAGCAATGAGAAATATAATCCTGTGCCACCGCCATCAGGAGCTGCACACGTGGGCATAGCAATGGGGAACCTATGTGCCACACACTATTCATTCTGTCAAGGTGTCTGCATGCCCCAGTCAGACCGCGGTTTTTTATAAATAGTCACAGGCAGGTACAACTCCGCAATGGGAATTCCGTGTGCACCCACAACATGGGTGGCTCCCTGGAACCCACCGGCTGTACATTAATGTATCCCATTGCAGTGCCCATGACAGCTGAGGTAACATCCGATTAAATGCAGGTGGGCTTCGGCCCACACTGCATGCCCCAACCTGACCGGGCTTTTTAATTCATAGACACAGGCAGGTACAATTCCCTATTGTGAAGTCCCTGTGGACCGACAGCATGGGTGGGTGCCAGAAAGCCACCGGCGGCACATAAATATATCCCATAGCATTGCCCATCACAGCTGAGGTAATGTCATGTTAAATGCAGGTCGGCTTCGGCCCACACTGCATGCCCCAGTCAGACTGGGTTTCTTTAGAAGTGGACACATGTAGTTACAACTCCGTGTGGACCGACAGCATGGGTGGCTCCCTGGAACCCACCGGCGGTACATAAATATATCCCATTGCAGTGCCCAGCACAGCTGATGTAACGTCAGCTGTAATGCAGGTGGGCAAAAAATTAATTGGATTACACTGTAGGCGAGGGCCCCAAAAAATTGGTGTACCAACAGTACTAATGTACCTCAGAAAAATTGCCCATGCCCAACCAAGAGGGCAGGTGAAACCCATTAATCGCTTTGGTTAATGTGGCTTAATTGGTAACTAGGCCTGGAGGCAGCCCAGTTAAAATAAAAATTGGTTAATTTCACATCAAGAAATTGATCCTAAAGGGAGATATATAATCCTATCTGGAAAACTAAACTCCACTCCCTTTACAATTTTAAATGTTTATGCACCCAATAATGCACAGATTCGCTTCTTAAACAAAACTATAAAAAAGCTGAGGAGGCGGGGGATGGGTAGAATGATCTTATGCGGGGATTTCAATATTATCCCAGATAAACTTATAGACTCAACATCACACTCAGTCAGGAACACCCCTTCCCTGCAGCCCTGGATCCAAAAAGAGGCATTATATGATACATTTAGATGCTTGAACGCCTCCGCCAGGGAGTACACATTCTATTCCCCCCGCCACAAAATTTTTTCGAGAATTGATTTGATTCTCGTGGACAGATGGTCCCTACCATATGTTACTAAGGCAAAAATTAACCAAGCTACC
Source organism: Eleutherodactylus coqui (assembly GCF_035609145.1). Classification (NCBI taxonomy): domain Eukaryota; kingdom Metazoa; phylum Chordata; class Amphibia; order Anura; family Eleutherodactylidae; genus Eleutherodactylus; species Eleutherodactylus coqui. Next base: position 90,705,138 of record NC_089840.1, read on the forward strand.
TGGTCAGATCATGCCTCAATCTCTGCCACGTTCCAATGGAATGGATATGGAACAGGACCAAGAACCTGGAGAAATAACACCTTTCTGATGAGAGACCCCCAAAACTCCAAAGACATAGCGAAAGCCCTAGAGGAATTCTTTCAAATTAACGCAACCCCAGAAATGTCACCGATATCCGTCTGGAATGCTCACAAGGCATTTATCAGGGGAATTCTTATTAAAATGAGTGCTAAACAAAAAAGGGAAAAAACAACACAAGTTAACGAAACCCTCTCACAAATCTCGCTAGCAGAACAAAGTATCCGAGACCTCCCCACAAACGAGGCCCATGAAAAACTCTTTACACTTAGACAAAAACTACGCAAACTTCTTATGGAAAATTACGATAAAGCAATTAGAACTTCTCGCATAAATTATTACGCCTCAATAAACAAACCATCTAAAACAATGGCAAACTTAGTTAAAAAGAAAACCCAAAAGGCCAAAATTCCATTTGTATATAGCCTAGACGACAAAAAAGAGAAAATCTCTCACCCAAAACAGATAGCTGAGACTTTTCGACTATATTACGCAAAACTCTATAACCTCAAAGACGATATATCTACCCCCCAACCGACTCCCCAAAAAATTTCGTCCTTCCTCCGAGACCTCAACCTCCCAACTCTCTCTAAAGATCAAATAGACCAACTAAATAAACCTATAACAATGGCAGAAACATCGGAAGCAATTTCAATGCTAAAAACCCAAAAATCCCCAGGCCCCGACGGATATTCAAATGAATATTACAAACAATTCTCAACCCACCTTGTGCCTCACATGGTTCCCGCCTTTAACTTAGCAATATTACATAGCAAACTCCCAGAAGAAATGCTGGAAGCCACAGTTGTCACCATACCTAAACCGGGCAAGGACCCCACGTCACCCGCTAATTTCCGACCAATCTCACTACTAAATTCCGACACGAAGATATACGCAAAAATAATAGCCCATAGACTACTTACGATCCTCCCCGAGCTAATACATTCCGACCAAGTCGGATTCACCAAAGGAAGGCAGGCCCCTGATGGCACCCGTAGGGTACTAAATCTTCTTAATAAAATAGACTCTTCCCATTCTCCATCTTTACTATTAGCCTTAGATGCCGAAAAGGCTTTTGATAGACTCCATTGGGGATATCTTTTCTCAGTCCTTGAAAAATTCGGATTTACAGGTCAAATTATACAAGCAATTAAAGCCCTATATTCGACCCCCAAAGCCAGAATTTTAGTCGATGGCACACTATCTGATCCCTTTAATATTACAAATGGCACCCGTCAAGGGTGTCCACTATCCCCGTTAATTTTTACATTAATGATGGAACCCCTTGCAGAACATATCAGGATACATCCTCACATCCATGGCATACATACAAAAACCCGACAGCATAAAATAAATTTATTTGCAGATGATGTCCTGCTAACTTTAACAAAACCAACAACCTCCCTACGTGCAGCATACTCAATTCTATCTCAATTCTCAAAGGTCTCCTTCTATAAACTAAACACTAGCAAGTCACAGATCCTAAGCATCCATGTAAACGAAAAATTAAAATCGGAACTACAGCGAGAATTCCCATTCCAGTGGCAGTCCAAAAGTATTCCCTACTTGGGGATCCAGTTATGCTTTCCCCTGAAGGAACTAGCCTCTCTAAACTACCTTTCTATTCTGAAAACCATACAATGCGACCTGGATAATTTTAAAAAACAACAGACCACCTGGTTGGGACGAATCGTACTTTACAAGATGATGATTCTCCCAAAACTCATGTACTATTTCAGAACTCTGCCTATTCCTACCCCAAAATCGGTCATCCAAAAACTCCAAAAACAACTGGCTAACTACATTTGGGATAATAAACCGCCAAGAGTCTCCTTATCAACCCTAGCTCTTAACAATTCACAAGGAGGGGCTGGCCTTCCAAATCTCAGTGCATACAGGAATGCTATTATCTTAAACCAATCAACAGCTTGGGTAACGAGACCAACAACGATTAGCTGGCCTAGTTTAGAAGCAGAAGAGATCAACCCTAAACCTTTAAACTCCCTGATATATGCAAATATCCTCGCCACCTCCTCCCCCCAATTACGTTCAAGGGTAAATCTCCCTCCCTTACCCCTAACCATGTCGGCAACAATACAAGCATGGAAGGAACTGACTTTATCCTCAGATAAAGCTAAATCCTTAAGCTTGAAAAAGATCCCTATTGACTGTTTGGGGTATTTTATCGCAGACCTCCAGCTGCTTCCATGGATCAAAAAGGGAATAAAACTCATTTCAGATCTATATACCAGAAACACTATAAAACCCTTTGGATCCCTAATGAAAGAATTCAAAATACCTGAGGAGGATGTATTCAAATACCTCCAAATTAGGACATTCCTACAAACGTACCAAGTACAAAATTTAACTGTACCTTGGACGATTTCCAAAGGCCTTGAAGGAATCTGGCAAACAAAAACCTCAAAAACCAGATTCTACTATGATCACCTAGCGGGAAACTTAAAAACAGGAAAGAAATGCCATCTCTTGAGTTGGGAGAAGGATCTGGGAACTGAAATATCAATCGAAGACTGGACAGACGCCTTTAAATGGGCAAATAGGGCTACCAGGGGTGCAAACATGCTGGAAACACACATAAAGCTAACAACAAGATGGTACTTTACACCACTTAAACTTAAAACCCTCCGCCTGTCCAGAGAGGCATTATGCTGGAGGGAATGCGGGAAAGAAGGCTCTCTTCTACATATATTCTGGCTATGTCCCCGGATTTCCCCCTTCTGGAGAGATGTCTTCATCCTACTCAACAATACAACAAAATTAAATATACCAAAACTCCCAGGTACGGCTCTCCTACTCCTAAAATTAACTCACCTAAGTCCCCCAGTTAGGCAATTGGTGGCCCACATTCTTTTAGCAGCAAAACTGCTTATAGCAAGACGATGGAGGTCAAACGAAATACCAACAATCAAAGACCTAGTTCACCTGGTTTCTGAACACAGCTTTTTTGAAAGAGTTATGGCCCTCAGAAACAACACCACAGTAAAATATGATTCGGTATGGAATATGTGGCTTAAAAACCACTCAACATGACGTCTTCTCTCTGTTATACGTTTTCTCACTAAACTGTTAAGCCCCCACAGGTTTTTTTTTTTTACTTTCCACTTTAGTCTCAAAGCAGTTTAAAGACTGCTGTTATATTACATAACTACCATTAAGGTACTATTTGCTGAAATAAAATTAAAAAATATCTCTAAGTTAATAAAGCGAACATACAAGACTACAGCTACGAATAATAAATCATCTATGTTACTGTAAGAACTGTTTCAGAATGTACGGAAATCTACTATATTGTAAAAATGTATGTTCTTCTTTCTTTATGATGCTAATAAAAATTGAATGATTAAAAAAAAATAAAAATAAAAATTGGTTGAGGTGCAAGTTTCAACGCTTTAATGAGCATTGGAACGTATAAAAATTGTTTACAAAAATTATATGACTGAGCCTTGTGGGCCTAAGAAAAATTGCCCGTTCGGCGTGATTACGTGAGGTTTCAGGAGGAGGAGCAGGAGGAGGAGGAGGAATATTATACACAGATTGATGAAGCTAAAAGGTCCACGTTTTTGATGGTGATAGAGAACAATGCTTCCATCCGCGGGTGCAGCCTACGTATTGCTTAGGTATCGCTGCTGTCCGCTGGTGAAGAAGAGAAGTCTGGGGAAATCCAGGCTTTGTTCATCTTGATGAGTGTAAGCCTGTCGGCACTGTCGGTTAACAGGCGGGTACGCTTATCCGTGATGATTCCCCCAGCCGCACTAAACACCCTCTCTGACAAGACGCTAGCCGCAGGACAAGCAAGCACCTCCAGGGCATACAGCGCTAGTTCAGGCCACGTGTCCAGCTTCGACACCCAGTAGTTGTAGGGGACAGAGGCGTCACGGAGGACGGTCGTGCGATCGGCTATGTACTCCTTCACCATCCTTTTACAGTGCTCCCGCCAACTCAGCCTTGACTGGGGAGCGGTGAGACAGTCTTGCTGGGGAGCCATAAAGCTGGCAAAGGCCTTGGAGAATGTTCCCCTGCCTGCGCTGTACATGCTGCCTGATCTCTGCGCCTCTCCTGCTACCTGGCCCTCGGAACTGCGCCTTCTGCCACTAGCGCTGTCGGATTGGAATTTTACCATCAGTTTGTCTGCCAGGGTCCTGTGGTATAGCATCACTCTCGAACCCCTTTCCTCTTCGGGTATGAGAGTGGAAAGGTTCTCCTTATACCGTGGGTCGAGCAGTGTGTACACCCAATAATCCGTAGTGGCCAGAATGCGTGTAACGCGAGGGTCACGAGAAAGCCATCCTAACATGAAGTCAGCCATGTGTGCCAGGGTACCTATACGCAACACATGGCTGTCCTCACTACGAAGATCACTTTCAGGATCCTCCTCCTCCTCCTCCTCCTCCTCTGGCCATACACGCTGAAAGGATGACAGGCAAGCAGCATGTGTACCCTCAGCAGTGGGCCAAGCTGTCTCTTCCCCCTCCTCCTCATGCTCCTCCCCCTCCTCCTCCTCAACGCGCTGAGATATAGACAGGAGGGTGCTCTGACTATCCAGCGACATACTGTCTTCCCACACCTCCGTTTCCGAGTGCAAAGCATCTGCCTTTATGCTTTGCAGGGAACTTCTCAAGAGACATAGCAGAGGAATGGTGACGCTAATGATTGCAGCATCCCCGCTCAGCATCTGGGTAGACTCCTCGAAGTTTCCAAGGACTTGGCAGATGTCTGCCAACCAGGCCCACTCTTCTGTAAAGAATTGAGGAGGCTGACTCCCACTGCGCCGCCCATGTTGGAGTTGGTATTCCACTATAGCTCTACGCTGCTCATAGAGCCTGGCCAACATGTGGAGCGTAGAGTTCCACCGTGTGGGCACGTCGCACAGCAGTCAGTGCACTGGCAGATTAAACCGATGTTGCAGGGTCCGCAGGGTGGCAGCGTCCGTCTTGGAGTTGCGGAAATGTGCGCTGACCCGGCGCACCTTTCCGAGCAGGTATGACAAGTGTGGGTAGCTTTTCAGAAAGCGCTGAACCACCAAATTAAAGACATGGGCCAGGCATGGCACGTGCGTGAGGCTGCCGAGCTGCAGAGCCGCCACCAGGTTACGGCCGTTGTCACACACGACCATGCCCGGTTGGAGGCTCAGCGGCGCAAGCCAGCGGTCGGTCTGCTCTGTCAGACCCTGCAGCAGTTCGTGGGCCATGTGCCTCTTCTCTCCTAAGCTGAGTAGTTTCAGCACAGCCTGCTGACGCTTGCCCACCGCTGTGCTGCCACGCCACGCGACACCGACTGCTGGCGACGTGCTGCTGCTGCTGACACATCTTAATTGCGAGACAGAGGTTGCGTTGGAGGAGGAGGAGGAGGAGGGTGGTTTAGTGGAGGAAGCATACACCGCCGCAGATACCAGCACCGAGCTGGGGCCCGCAATTCTGGGGGTGGGTAGGACGTGAGCGGTCCCAGGCTCTGACTCGGTCCCAGCCTCCACTAAATTCACCCAATGTGCCGTCAGGGAGATATAGTGGCCCTGCCTGCCTGTGCTTGTCCACGTGTCCGTTGCTAAGTGGACCTTGGCAGTAACCGCGTTGGTGAGGGCGCGTACAATGTTGCGGGAGACGTGGTCATGCAGGGCTGGGACGGCACATCGGGAAAAGTAGTGGCAACTGGGAACCGAGTAGCATGGGGCCGCCGCCGCCATCATGCTTTTGAAAGCCTCCGTTTCCACAAGCCTATACGGCAGCATCTCCAGGCTGATCAATTTGGCAATGTTCACATTTAACGCTTGAGCGTGCGGGTGCGTGGCAGCGTACTTGCGCTTGCGCTCAAACAGTGGCGCTAGCGACGTCTGGACGCTGCGCTGAGAGACATTGCTGGATGGGGCCGAGGACAGCGGAGGTGAGGGTGTGGGTGCAGGCCAGGAGACGGTAGTGCCTGTGTCCTCAGAGGGGGGTTGGATCTCAGTGGCAGGTTGGGGCACAGGGGGAGAGGCAGTGGTGCAAACCGGAGGTGGTGAATGGCCTTCGTCCCTCCTTGTGGGGTGCTTGGCCATCATATGCCTGCGCATGCTGGTGGTGGTGGCTCCCCAGCTGATCTTGGCGCGACAAAGGTTGCACACCACTGTTCGTCGGTCGTCAGGCGTCTCTGTGAAAAACTGCCACACTGTAGAGCACCTTGACCTGTGCAGGGTGGCATGGCGCGAGGGGGCGCTTTGGGAAACAGTTGGTGGATTATTCGGTCTGGCCCTGCCTCTACCCCTGGCCACCGCACTGGCTCGGCCTGTGCCCACACCCTGACTTGGGCCTTCGTGTCCTCGCCCGCGTCCACGTCCTCTAGGCCTACCCCTACCCCTCAGCATGGTGTATTACCAGTAGTGCAGAAACAGAACGCTGTAATTAAATGTGCCGCTTATTGGCCTGTGGTTGGAGGCTGACTTTGCTTACCGAACGCATAGCAAAGCCAGGAAATAATTTTGCGCAAGCCTGCTGTAACACTTAGCTGGCTGCGTATGAATTAGGAGGACAACTACACCCAGCACAGACCCAGAGGACAGTCACAGGCAGCCCAAATAGATTTTTTCCCCCAAATGTTTTTGGAAAGGCCCGCTGCCTATATTCAATAAATATATGTCTTCTGTCCCTGCCTCACCACTACTGGCCCTGGAGTATGTAAAATAACTGCAGACTGTTGCACTGTGGACTGGAATACAGCGGTGATGTAACAGCCAACACAGAGCCAGGAAATAATTTTACGCAAGCCTGCTGTAACACTTAGCTGGCTGCGTATGAATTAGGAGGACAACTACACCCAGCACAGACCCAGTACATTGAGGACAGTCACAGGCAGCCCAAATAGATTTTTTTTCCCAAATGTTTTTGGAAAGGCCCACTGCCTATATTCAATAAATATATGTCTTCTGTCCCTGCCTCACCACTACTGGCCCTGGAGTATGTAAAATAACTGCAGACTGTTGCACTGTGGACTGGAATACAGCGGTGATGTAACAGCCAACACAGAGCCAGGAAATAATTTTGCGCAAGCCTGCTGTAACACTTAGCTGGCTGCGTATGAATTAGGAGGACAACTACACCCAGCACAGACCCAGTACACTGAGGACAGTCACAGGCAGCCCAAATAGATTTTTTTTCCAAAATGTTTTTGGAAAGGCCCACTGCCTATATTCAATAAATATATGTCTTCTGTCCCTGCCTCACCACCACTACTGGCCCTGGACTATGTATAATTACTGCAGGGCGCAATGCTCTGCACGGCCGATATACAAAAAAAAAAAATGTGCAACACTGCAAAAAGCAGCCTCCACACTACTGCACACGGTTAGATGTGGCCCTAAGAAGGACCGTTGGGGTTCTTGAAGCCTAAAATACTCCTAACGCTCTCCCTATAGCAGCTCCGGCACCAGCAGCACTGTCCCTGATCTCTGTCAGAATAAATCTGTGGCGAGCCGCGGGAGGGGCCGATTTAGATACTCGGGTGACACCTGATCTCGCCAGCCACTCACTGCAGGGGGGTGGTATAGGGCTTGAACGTCGCAGGGGGAAGTTGTAATGCCTTCCCTGTCTTTCTATTGGCCAGAAAAGCGCGCTAACGTCTCAGAGATGAAAGTGAAAGTAACTCGAACATCGCGTGGTACTCGTCACGAGTAACGAGCATCTCGAACACGCTAATACTCGAACGAGTATCAAGCTCGGACGAGTACGTTCGCTCATCTCTAATGCTATATTATAAAATAATTTTAAGACACATGAGCAGGTGCTATTTCGGAGATATTAATGAAAAATATCCCGTTATGTATGGCTTGTTCTTTAATTAGCATTTATGCTGAAGGTACTAGTATGTAGCACTTTTATGTTCCCAGAGGACATTTTCCACTTTAGACAAACTGCCAACAATAAACTTGGCACAGATGACAGGAGATAAAAAGAAACCAGGGCTTATGAGTGTGATTGCTGTCTTTTCACTTTCTTCATCACAATTTGGACTTCCTCCAACTAAATGAAGCAGCAAGTTAACCTAGCAGAATTGTCTTTCTAGAAACAATGATACTTCACCAGAAAAATCTTCTCAATGCAAAAACCGCTAATATGTAATAATAAAACGTATTTGGTTTATATAACTGCTGATGTACAGTGTGTATCTAAATAACTAAAGAATATTGTCATCATTCAGTTATTTGGGCCATCATGAAATATGTGACCATATACAAGGGTGGCCACAAACAACTAAGTGCCTCTATGCAAAAACAGCATACTTAAAACATATAATATTTAAAATAAATAAAAGTACTTTTGCTGTCTTCAGCTACATATCAGCCAATCACAGTACTGCCCCAACTTAGTGTTTGTATAATAGGATGAATATGTGAGTGTAGGAGAGGAGAGTATGTGAAATGATTAGGATACTTGTTTTAAACCTATTGTGATCAGAGTTGGATCCCTTCCCTCTATGAGTCCCTGTATAGCCGGGCACACTGCATAGGTTGTATTTACTTCCTGACCAAATTATACTGAAATCATTAAACAGGCAGTTTATTTACTTTATTTGATTTACTTGTGTGCTTTGGTTCCCTGGTCTGTTGCGTCATGCAGCATATCGTTAGCTTGAGGTCATTGTTGTACAATGGATTCCAAAAATAATATGCAAACAGGGATACTTAATGCAATTGATTTTGTAAATAGCCCAGTGACGTTACTAAATCTTATGCAATATTATATAGGATCACCATCTTTCACATTTAGGATGGTTGGCACAATGTGCATAAAGGCTCAGGAAACTCGGATCTCTTTATATTCTAGCTTCCACTAGCTTTATTTCACGTCACAGCACAACATTTTCAGGATTGAACATGCTGGAACATACCACACTCTCAGGGTTCTGGGGCATCTAGAGGGCATCCTCTTCTGTCAGGCCTTGTGACGGGCCCAGACTAGTCTGTGCCAGACCTCAGGCTTCCAGTTCCTGATGGCTGCTGCTACAGCCTCTCACTCTCCGGCTTTCAGCCAACTTCCTCAGCTTCCAGCAGGGGACTGAATATGTTTGGAGATTTTAGCTCCTCCAGACACACACATACAGCTCTCCCTGCTGATTAGCACACCTTCCAGTACACAGAAGGCCTGTTTATGCTTACAGCCCCCTGCAGACCATTCTGAGTACTGCCTTTCTAATATATATATATATATATATATATATATATATATATATATATATATATATATATATATTTCCTAGTAACTTAACTAAATATTATGCGTGGTGTTAACGTGTTGATGTGCAGTTTTTTCTATCTTTCAGTGTAAAAGAACCCTTACCCTTGGGTTTTTTAACCTTTTTCTTAATTGCCTGTTGTGCTCTTAGAGTGATCTTATTAAGATACCCACTTCAGAGGCGAATAACAGAAATCCGGAATTTTCTTTATTTTTAGATGTGGTATAATGGTTTGTGCAAAGGTGTGCCTCTTGGGGTCACAGAGGTCGCAATTGTGACCCGGCCCATTAGCTGGGAAGGGGGGGCGAGCTTCACCACACACCACACATAACTTGCAAGTATGGGATCACAGAATGGGGTGCAGGCAGGGAGCAGGAAATCAGAGCAGGAAGACCTTACCAATCACTGAGCACTTCCTTCATTAGATTGAAGGAAGCACTCATTGGTTCTTTTACTGATCAATCAGATCTTCTATCACTGATTGGTCAGTGACAGCTAGCTGAACAGGCTGTGGTTACAGCCTCTTTTGAAAGACCCAGATGGGCATCACTTTCCTCTGCATCATATGACTTGCCTCACAACCTCCCTTCTTCCTGCACTGGCACAGACAGCAGCTCAGCTGTCAGAATGGAGAGGAGGATGAAGGTGGCTAAAGAGACAGCAGGGCTGAAAGAATGCCACGTTCTGTCCTGTGCTCACCCCTCCAGCTGCACAGAGAACATATGGCTCCTATGTTGCTGTCCTGCCTAGAAGACACAGAGGTCCAGGATGTAGCCATCTGATGGACTGGTAAGTATGTGTGTAGTGTTTGTGTCTGTATACTGTGTGCAAGGGTCAGTTCACATCAGCGTTGGAGGTTTAATTCAGAGCCTCCATCACTTAATTTGCTAAAAAAAAAAAAAAAAAAAAAAAAAGCAGGACAAAATAGTGCAGCATGCAGTGTTACTTCATCCTGTAAAATGCAAGACTGAAACCAAACAGATCCCATTATAGTCAATGGGGTCCATTTGGGTGATCCATTTGGACAGGGAATAATGTTTCCTGAACAGAGCAAGAAAACAGAATCCTTTAGCACTAATGAGAACAAGCTCTAATATGTGTAATGTATGTGCATCTAATATGTAGACCTGAGCAATGTATGTATATGTAGTGCAACGGCATCAAAACACCTTTAAGGGTGTGTTCACACATGACAGATTTCGGTGCCGATCTGCAGATTTTACCAATTTAGGGCTCGATCAGATGAGCATGTGTTTTGCGCAGAAGTTAATGGAAACTCCTGTGCACTGAATAGCTTCCTTGCTGCTTATAGCAGGACATTGAAAAGGTGCTTCTAGCCAGGAGCACCTTTAAATGTCCCGCTGTTAACTCCTTAGTCTCTGCAAAGATGAGAGAAATCCCCCAAGGTTCCGTTAACTATTTGTTTCAGTGACAAATAGTCTAAATTGCTCTAAGAGCCTTGGTTGTCACAGTGATTACTAATAACTCTTAATTTATCAATCAACGTAGCTGTCTGAAGGTGTATTTTTTGCAAGACAAGTTGTATTTTTCAATGACACTATTTAATGTACCAGATAATGTGCTGAAAAACTTTCAAACCCCTTTTAAGGTACGTTTATAGAGCACCATGGTGGGAGGTATGGCTTAAAAGGTTAAACAAAACCCCTTATCCTATTTTTACTATAAAAATTCTAAGCCATAAAAAATGACCATAATTACTACAGCGGTTTGAACTAGTAAAAACATTGCATTAAAAAAACTATAAATAATGTAAGAATTGTAGAGTTTTTACAGGCATTAAGAGAAGTTGGGGGGGAGGGGGTAGATGAACTTTTGCCCCTGGGCCCATGAGCCTGTGTGTTATTAGTTTAATTAGACTATTGTGACTTAGATAAAAATGAGGGGGCTGTACATTGAAGAGGGATTGAACAGGGATCAAAGAACAGCAAAGAGAGATCACGTTGGTCATGCACTGGATGCAATAAGCAGAATCAGCAGTTATGTCATAAAAATAGGAGGTACAGGGCATGTTATAAACACTGTTTATACCTACTCAAAAACCTTAACAAATGATTAGCTTGGTGGGTCGTAAAATCCACTATACTTATTACAAATGTGCACCATTTTTATGTTGCACAATTTTGGCGTATAAGTAATCATTTAGCTAAAAAGAGAAATATGTCTAGCATAATTAATGGGTTGTGCTCAATATGTCAAGCAATATTAGCTATTTTTATAAATTCGGCCTTTTTGGTTGTTATACATCTTCTGAGATTGTTTAAAAGTCTCCTCTAGTTTTAACTGGAGTGTTAAGTTAACATTGAAGCAACATGAGATGGATGGGAACTCAACTAGTTGGATGCAAACTAGTGTAAATATGCTTGTATAAGCAACATTACAGAACATTTCAAGACCTGCAACCTTGTTTCATAAACCTAAGTGTGTACATATCATAGAGGTAGACCATATGGCTGCTGTATGGCCCTTGGAGACAAGGAGTCTAACCCTAGTCACTTTCTTCCCATTTACTGCTGGGTGGCAAAAACCTGAGTAGGACACCAGTATCCAGAGGAACTACTTAGGTAGCAAACAAGAGGCTAAGGAGTAGGTCTAAGAGTAATGGAAAAGGCATAAAGACGGAAACAAACACTGATTTCTTCTATCCTGTGTTGAAAGATCCTACACCATAATTAGGGATCCATTTTGGTCTTTCTTATTGGGCTCATTATTGTTCTATGTCTGTCACTTTATATGCCTGACAAACATTGGTGGAAATTCCTTAACCTAGTTGCATTAGAATTCTTTCTTACAAAGTCACAATTCTAACACAAGTGCCAAAAATGTCAGCTCTTTGAAATTTTGAAAGTGGGTCTACTTAGCATTAATGGGCATGGCCACTCATGGCCCATTACTTTTACTATAAGTATACCCCAAGCTGATATAAATTATAGTTGAAATTTGCATCAACTTTTAGCTGAAGTAAATTTCATATCTGTCGCATGGGTATCCCCATAGATGTGATGAATGTATGAAGAGGCTAGCACCTTTAATATATTTGGCATACTGCATGCCAGCCCTAACTTTAGTTAGACCAGCTTCCTATATGCTGTTCAAAGTCAATATGCCCCATTCTTTTAGTTGGGAGCTTTTTAGTTTCTTTCACCATAGCACAATATAACCTTAATTCTTATGCCTTCAATACAAGAGAAATAATCTTAATGTTTTATAAACACAAGATCTTTGTCTTTATCAGATTTTGTTCATTGTGTATTTCTACACAGGTATGATATACATGCATTTTATCATTTTAATTATACAACCTCCAAGCAACAATAAGGCTGAATCTTACTTTTTTGTGTTTATGTTTACATGACTTTCTACAAAGTTTCAGTATGGAATTACTATGCATATGCATACCACAGCTTCAAAGAAAACACAGTGTCTAGAACAGAATGGCTACATTTTCATTAGGCAAACTATAAATATAATTTGATTTGCCTAATATATCAATATGCCAAGAGTAGGATACATCTGTCGGTGTAATTCATATAAGCCAGTCTTTATAAGTACCAAGCTGCTTTTCGGTGTTTCAATACTATTTCTTCATCTGACCTTTGGAATAGTAATCCATAAACAATCTGCTATTAGCTGACATTACTTATAGGCATTAAATAATGCTGCATCAGTGTTACCTAATCTGGCCTTTTATGTGAGCACAGGCATTTTAACAACTTTGGCAAGTTTGAATCAAGAAAAGATGATCTTTGCCACTCTACATAATGAAATGTCAATATATGTAACAAAGCCGCAGCCTCAGGACAGTTTCCAGAAAGTCACAGATGATTCTTCAGTTAGAGGTCGGAGCCTTTGTCTGAATGTGCTGCTCTAGAACACAGTGACATTGACATGCATGACATTTAAAAAATGTTTTTTTGCAGATCAGAGCCTTTGTCCTTTTCTTCTTAGAATAGATGAAGCAATATCCACTAGTTCATCGAGTCATAATAACAAGACAGAATAGCAATGTGAAAATAAGATATACCAGGAGTTAAAATTCCATCTGATGGTGATATGTTAAAGGCAATAGATTATGTATGTTGGTTTCATTAATCAGATGTAAGCACTGAAGGAGAAAACATGTGTTTATTATTTTTAAGATTGGGGTGAATGGAGGCAATTCTTTCCTCTATTCTCGGCATAGATATCAGACCAAGATGTTTGTGCTTAATCAGTTTCTAATATATGTACAATAGTTTAATGGACAGAAAATGTTGTCTCCAGGATGAGACCAGGTAGTGGCAGGAGAGCTGCATATACTACCTTTTCTGTGTTTATAGTCATGCTAACATTGCTTATATGGGCATCTAGCAGTACAATTAAGCCATCATTTGTCATTAGCAGCCCTAGCCTTTCAATGATAATGAGTTGCCTCTACTGAAATGTTTCAGTCAACACAGCCAAGCTGATAAGTAAGAAACAAAAAGCAAAGGATGGATTATTGTGCATGCTGATTGCTGTAACACAGTTATAATGAAAAGGATTGCAGTTCATCCTCTGTGGTGCTAAACTTATGGTCTCTCAGGTTTATAAATGGAATATTAAGGGAAGACTAAACACAATTGTCCACACAGCCTAGTACTATCTCTAGCTGCTCATGCAAAGTTGTTCTGAGACATCATGGAATTAATAATATAGCATGGAAAAGAGAAAGAAGGGTAAAATCTAGCCTTGTGTTTAATCAATAGCAGACAGCAGGCCAAATCAATGGCAATCTATGTAGTTATAGAATCATAGAATTGTAAAATTGGAAGACACCTCCAGGGACATCCAGTCCAACACCTTACGCAATGCAGGATTCCCTAAATCATCCCAGAGAGATATCCGTTCAGTCTCTGTTTGAAGACTTCCATTAAAGGAGAACTCACCACCTCCCGTGGCAACCTGTTTTACTCATGGATCACTCTCAGTTATTTTTCTAACATCTAATCAGTGTCTCCTCCCTTTCAGTTTCATCCCATTGCTTTTACTCTTTCCTTGTGCAAATGATAATGGGGCTGATTCCTCTGCACTGTGACGGCCCTTCAGATATTTGTAGACAGCTATTAAGTCTCCTCTCAGCTTTCCTTTTTGCAAGCTAAACATTCCCAGATCCTTTAACTATTCCTCATAGGACAATATTTGCAGATCGCTCACCATCCTGATAGATATTCTCTAAACTTCCTCCAGTTTGTCAATGTCTTTTTTAAATTAAGGTGCCTGGAACTGGACACAGTATACCAGGTGAGGTCTAAGGAAGAGTAGAGGGAGATAATTACTTCACTTGATTTAGACTTTATGCTTTCCAATGATTCTGTCATAGAAGGAAATTAGATTACTTTGGCATGACTTAAACTAATAAACGGAATGAAGGGATTGGAATACCCAGAGAGGCTATCCAAATTGGGATTATTTACTCTAGAAAAAAGATGGCTAAGGGGTGATCAAATAACTATGTATAAATACAGGAGGTGACAATACAAGGATATCTCCCATGATCTGTTTATACCCAGGACTACGATGGTAACAAGAGGGCATCCGCTACGTTTAGAGGAAAGCAGGTTTCATCACCAACATAGAAAGGGGTTCTTTACTGTAAGAGCAGTGAGCATCTGGAACTCTCTGCCTGAGGAAGTAGTGATGGCAAAATCCATAGAGGACTTTAAAAGGGGACTTGATGTCTTTCTGGAGAGGAAGGATATTATAGGTTATAAATCTTAGGTTAATTGTTAATCCGGGCATACAGGCAGGTAGGAACTATTAGGGGTTGATCCAGGGAACAGTCTGATTGCCATTAGGGAGTCGGGAAGGAATTTTTTCCCTAAAAGGGCTATTTGGCTTCTGCTCTTGGTTTTTTTTGCCTTCCTCTGGATCAACAACACAGGAGGATAGGCAGGCTGAACTAGATGGACATTGTTTTCATTCGGCCTTACGAACTATGTTACTATGTTACTATGACTTGTTTGTTACAAATTCATGCTGGCTTTGGTAAAACTGCATTCTCATCTAAGTACTTGCATCCATGCTATTTAATAATTTGTTCAAAGATCTTTCCCAGTATAGAAGTCAGGCTTGCATGCCTGTAGTTTCCTTGGTCAACCTTCTTTTTTTAAGATAAGGACAACATTTATTCTTCTCCAATCTTCTGGCACATCTCCTGTTCCCCAAGAATTTTCAAAGATTACAGGGAGTGATTCTGCAATTACCTCTGCTATTTGCTTTAGTACCCTTGGATGTAATTCACCTGGACTTGGAGACTTGAATTCATTTAAGTTTGGTAAGTGTTCCCTCACCATCTCTCTGTTTATAGATAACCTAGACTCTTTTATTTCTTCAATAGCACAGGGAAGATCAGTTGACGATACATTTACTTTCTCCGAGTAAACAGATACAAAATAGGAATTTAAAAGTTTGGTCTTCTCAACCTAATTTTTGACCAATTTACTGTTTTCATCCTGTAAAAGTCCTGTAGCATATGACTTTTCTTTTACCTCTTTTCATTTGATAAACATTAATTTTTGTTCTTCTTAGCATGTGTTTAAGTTAGGTTTTTATTAGAGATGAGCGAGCACCAAAATGCTCGGGTGCTCGTTACTCGAGTCGAACTTTCAGTGATGCTCGAGAGTTCGTTTCGAGTAACGAACCCCATTGAAGTCAATGGGCGACTCGAGCATTTTTGTATATCGCCGATGCTCGCTAAGGTTTTCATTTGTGAAAACCTGGGAAATTCAAGAAAGTGATGGGAACGACACAGAAACGGATAGGGCAGGTGAGGGGCTACATGTTGGGCTGCATCTCAAGTTCCCAGTCCCACTATTAAGCCACAATAGTGGCAAGAGTGATGGGAACGACACAGAAACGGATAGGGCAGGTGAGGGGCTACATGTTGGGCTGCATCTCAAGTTCCTAGGTCCCACTATTAAGCCACAATAGTGGCAAGAGTGTGACACCCCCCCCCCCCCCACCCGGCACTGTCAGCATAAAGATTGTTCTCCTCTGCCACAGCTGTAACTGCTGTGGCAGAGAAGAACGATGTTAGCCCATTGAATTCAGTGGAGCCGGCAATACCGCCGGCTCCATTGAAAGCAATGGGCTGCCGGCGATCACGGGATGAATTGTTGTGAAGGGCTTAAATATATAAGCCCTTCCCTGCAATTCATCCAGAAATGTGTAAAAATAAAATATATATATATACTCACCTTGTCCCGGCAGAACGATGTTAGCCCATTGAATTCAATGGAGCCGGCAATACAGTCGGCTCCATTGAAAGCAATGGACTGCCGGCGATCGTGGGATGAATTGTCGGGAAGGGCTTAAATATATAAGCCCTTCCCTGCAATTCATCCAGAAATGTGTAAAAATAAAAAAAATATATACTCACCTTGTCCCGGCAGAACGATGTTAACCCATTGAATTCAATGGAGTCGGCAATACAGCCGGCTCCATTGAAAACAATGGGCTGCCGGCGATCGCGGGATGAATTGTCGGGAAGGGGTTAAATATATAAGCTCTTCCCTGCAATTCATCCAGAAATGTGTAAAAATAAAAAAATATATATACTCACCTGGTCCTGGCAGACGGAGTTCAGAGCGGCCAGCGGCAGTCCTGAACTGCTCTGAACAGCTGTGAGTAGTATTCAGCAGCCGGGGATTTAAAATCCCCGCCTGCTGAATGAGCTGCCTCTAATTGGTCACAGCCTGACCAATCCGAGGCAGATCTCACTCACACACCCATTCATGAATTTATGAATGGGTGAGTGACTGCTGCCTCTCATTGGCTCAGCGGGACCAATCAGATGAGAGGCAGCAGTCACTCACCCATTCATAAATTCATGAATGGGTGTGTGAGTGGGATCTGCCGCTGATTGGTCAGGCTGTGAACAATCAGAGGCAGCTCATTCAGCAGGCGGGGATTTTAAATCCCCGGCTGCTGAATACTACTCACAGCTGTTCAGAGCAGTTCAGGAGGACTGCCGCTGGCCGCGCTGAACTCCGTCTGCCGGGACCAGGTGAGTATATATATATTTTTTTATTTTTACACATTTCTGGATGAATTGCAGGGAATGGCTTATATATTTAAGCCCTTCCCGACAATTCATCCCACGATCGCCAGCAGTCCATTGCTTTCAATGGAGCCGACTGTATTGCCGGCTCCATTGAATTCAATGGGCTAACATTGTTCTGCCGGGACAAGGTGAGTATATATTTTTTTTATTTTTACACATTTCTGGATGAATTGCAGGGAAGGGCTTATATATTTAAGCCCTTCCCGACAATTCATCCCGCGCTCGCCGGCAGCCCATTGCTGTCAATGAAGCCGGCTGTATTGCCCGCTCCATTGAATTCAATGGTCAGTGCTCGTTTAATCGAGACGAGTACCGCGTGGTGATCGTCTCGAGTAACGAGCATCTCGAGCACCCTAATACTCGAACGAACATCAAGCTCAGACGAGTATGCTCGCTCATCTCTAGTTTTTATCCATTTGTTTACGTCTCTTAAAATGCCTTCCATGTTTTCCTTCCTCTAGGGATTGTTAACAATTGTGCTTCATGGAAAGCTGCCATATACTTACCAATGTACTAATAAAAGAGGGCAAGTAAAAGCACCACATCCCCCAACATGCAGATTGCCAAACTTGTGAGCATGTGTATTTGGGCCAAAATATTAATCAATACCTTGTATTTATTGGTATTTATCAGTATGTATCAGTAACATGCAGTGTGGCTTTAAACGCTGTGGGAGCCCAGGGTGCCAGTGTTGTTCACCTGTGAGGTGCAGGGCAGCCCATGGATTGAAATATGATGTCATTAATAGGTTGCAATCCTGCAAGCTGCACTACATGTACTATGTGGCCTAGCACCCTGTATATGCTTTATCTGTGTTCAAGTATTGTACTAAGCAGCTGCCCTCTCGATATAAGGAAGGTGTGTGAGTGGTTGTTTATCAGAATAACAGGAGTGCAGGTTGGGGGGCACCTGGGAAATAGTGACCATAATATAATTTCAACTTCAAGAGAGAGTTTTATAGGAGAGCTACGAAAATACTAAACATTAGAAAGGCTAAGTTTGAACAGCTTAGTGATGCCTTTAACCTTATTGACTGAAATCCTCAAAAATAAGAGTGCAAACAGTAAATGGGAAATGTTTAAAAACATCCTAATTACATACTGTGAGAGGTTCATACCTTACAGGAATAAAAGACTTAGTAATAGGAGAAAACCAATGTGGCTTAATAAAGATGTGAAGGAGGCAATAAGCAACATAAATTAAGCATTTAAACTACTAAAACAAGAAAGCAGCAAAGAAGCAATACAAACCTATAAGAAAAAAATAAATGATGTAAAAATCAGATAAAAACAGCAAAGATAGAGATAGATATATTGCCAAACATCGTAAAACTAGCCCTAGACTGTTCTTTTACTATATAAATCATACAAAAAGATTAATACTGAAAGTGTTTGCCTTTTAATAAATATCTAGCTAGTATTCCCGGATTAATTTGGTACAGGTGTTTACGAATTGTTTACATGAAAAGTTTTATGACATTGTGGTTACTTCAGGGGAAGTGAGAAATAAAATATGTATACACATAGAAAAGCGTTAGATTCTCCTCAGACTGTATGTACTGATGTCCCTGTGCAGAATGTGTTACGCCTCCCACTCTCCTCACTTTTTACCCTTAAAGGTAATGTCCCTTTTTATTCAAATTTACCCCCAGACTTTAGGTTGCAGCCCCTTCTTAGCCTTAAAGGCATGCTGCATCGCTGCAGTCCATGACTGCTTCCTTATGTAGTTTACAGCCTTTCAGTATATGCACGTAGAGGTCAGATAGATTTTCCTCAGTATATACACATAGAGATCAGTTATATTACCCTCAGTATATACACACAGAGGCCATTTATATTTTCCACAGTATATACACATAGAGGTGAGGTAGATTCTCCTCAGTAAATGCACACAGAAGTTGGTTAGATTCTTTTTAATATATACATATAGAGGAGCATTAGATTCTCCTCAGTATATACACATAGAGGTGAAGTAAATTCTTATCAGTATACAAGTCATTTACCTTGGCTTTATGGTTTTTAAGAAAAGAACTATTTCACGTATCCCAGATGTTTAACGCTTAGAATTGAGTATTGAAGTTGAGGCCCCTTTACTTTTCCTATTTAGGATGTAAAGAATGCTCATGCCAAATTTCATGTTTGTGAGGTTCAGATGTGTGTTATTAGTTACATTACATAGGGGGTCACTTACTTTTGCACTTAAAATTGAATACTCAAGTTGCAACCCACTTACTTTTTCTATTTAGGACGTAAAGAATAGTTATGCCAGATCTCATGTTTGTACGATACTGGGAAATTAGAGAATAAGATTAGGTACATTACATGGGGTGCACTTACTTTTGCACTTAGCATTGAATAATCAAGTTGTGACTGCTTGACTTTTCCTATTTAGCACCTGTAGAATGATTGTGCCAAATTTCAAGTTTGTACGACAACGGAAAATTTGAGAATTAGTGGCAAGTCAATCAGTAAATAAGTGAGTCAGTGAGGGCTTTTGCCTTTTTTATATATAGATGTAGGAGAAATTGTAGAGGGTGATGATGAGAAAACAAATCCCTTAAATAGTTTTTCTCAGTATATACACATAGAGGTGAAGTAAATTCTCATCAGTATACAAGTCAATTACCTTGGCTTTATGTTTTTCTATATATAGATGTAGGAGAAATTGTAGAGGGCGATGATGAGAAAACACATCTCTTAAATAGTTCTTCTCAGTATATACACATAGAGGTGAAGTAAATTCTCATCAGTATACAAGTCATTTACCTTGGCTTTATGTTTTTCTATATATAGATGTAGGAGAAATTGTAGAGGGCGATGATGAGAAAACACATCTCTTAAATAGTTCTTCTCAGTATATACACATAGAGGTGAAGTAAATTCTCATCAATCAGTAAATAAGTGAGTCAGTCAGTGAGGGCTTTTGCCTTTTTTATATATAGATGTAGGAGAAATTGTAGAGGGTGATGATGAGAAAACAAATCTCTTAAATAGTGTTTCTCCAGTGTATTCACAGAGGAAAATAAAAAGTCAGATGAGATGCAGAGTGATCGTGCCAAATTTGGTTGTTCCAAATTTAAAGTTTGTATGACACCAGAAATTACATTACATAGAGGGTCACTTGCTCTTGCACTTAGAATTGAATAAGCAAGTTGTGACCCCTTGGCTTTTTCTATTTAGGACCTAAAGAATGCTTTTGCCAAATTTCATGTTTGTACGACACCAGGAAATTACATAACAAAGAGGGTCACTTACTTTTGCACTTAGAATTAAAAAATCAAGTTGCGGATCCTTTACTTTTCCTATGTAGGATCTAAAGAATGCTCGTGCCAAATTTCATGCTTGTAAGATACCAGGAATTTATAAAACATAGGGGATCACTTACTTTTGAACTTAAAAATGAATAATCAAGTTGCGAAAACTTAACTTTTCCTGTGTACGACCTGAAGAATGCTCGTGCCCAATTTCATATTTGCTCGACATCAGGAAGTTACATAACAAAGGGGGTCACCTAATTTTGCACTTAGCATTGAAAAATCAAGTTGTGACCCCTATACTTTTCCTATTTAGGAAAAGAATGTTTGTGCTGAATTTCAAGTTTGTATGACACCAGGAAGTTAGAAAATCAGATTACATACATAACATGAGGTTCACTTACTTTTGCACTTAGCATTAAATAATCAAGTTGTGATCCCTTTACGTTTCCTATTTAGGACCTAAGGAATGGTCTTGCTAAAATTCATGCTTGTACGACACCAGGAAGTTATAAAACATAGGGGGAACTTACTTTTGCACTTGGAAATTAATTATCAAGTTGTGAACCCTTTACTTTTCCTATGTAGGACCTAAGGAATGTTTGTGCCAAATGTCATGCTTGTACACCACCAGGAAGTTACATAACATAGGCAGTCACTTACTTTTGCATTCAGCATTGAATAGTCAATTTGTGGCCCCTTTACGTTTCCTATGTAGGAAGTAAGGAATGCTCATTCAAAAATTTCACACTTGTATTACACCGGGAATTTACATAACATGGGGGTCACTTACTTTTGAACATGGCATTGAAAAATTAGGTTGTGACC
Organism: Eleutherodactylus coqui; assembly: GCF_035609145.1. Lineage (NCBI taxonomy): Eukaryota > Metazoa > Chordata > Amphibia > Anura > Eleutherodactylidae > Eleutherodactylus > Eleutherodactylus coqui. Next base: position 90,726,620 of record NC_089840.1, read on the forward strand.
CCTTTACTTTCCCTATTTAGGACTATAGATGAGCGATCATGCTCGTCCAAACTTGATCCTCTTTCGAGCATTAGCATACTCAAATGTACTCATTGCTCGAGCGAGCACAACGCGGTGCTCGAGAAAATTTCACCCTCTCCTCCCCACATGTTTAGCGGCTTTTTTAGCTAATGAACATGAAGGAAAGGCTTTGGCACCTCCTGCTATGATGTGCCAACCCTGTGCACGTCTATAGCAGTGGCTGGCTGGCCGAATCAGGTGACCTAGGATCATAAAAACTCAGGTCACCTGATGCTCGCCTTACATGGAGGCTGGATAAGCTGAGGGACAGAGCTGCTGTGAATGAGGGAGAGCATTAGTGTAGGATAAAAGGAGCATTTAGGGAGGGATCCATCTGCAAAGAACCCAACAGTCCTTTTTAGGACTACAACTTCACTTTTGTGCATCATCAGTTGGCTGGAACCAGTAGTGCGCACAAAGCATTCACAAACATCCCAGCTGTATACTGCATACTGTTACCGGTTCTATACAGTATACTGCTACTGGTGTACACAGACTATAAAGAAACTAACAAAACTCCTCTAATTTTTTATTTTTTTATTTTTGTTTGGCTTTAAGCATACGCCAAATACACCTGTGTGTGTCCTGTCGATGCACACTATATAACAAGACTGTACGCGGTTTACACTTTCTATTTTTGGCTTAAAGCATACGCCAAATACCCCTGTATGTGTCCTGTCGATCTACACTATATAACAAGACGGTACACAGTTTACACTGTCTATTTTTGGCTTAAAGCGTACACAAAATACCCCTGTGTGTGTCCTCTCAGTCCGCACTATATAACAAAACTGTACACATTTTTCACTGTCTATTTTTGGCTTAAAGCATACGCAAAATACCTCAGTTTGCGTAGCATTTTGACACAGTGCATTATACAACATGATCAAGACTAGGGGTAACGGTCGAGGACAAGGGCATGGACGTGGCCGTCCGAATGAGGGTGTGAGAAGAAGCCGAGGTCCTGGGCGGGGTAAAACAGTGCCTGCTGCTGATGGAGAAGTAGAATGCCGCGTAACTACGCTCCATAGCTTCATCTCACAGTTTGCAAGTCCGCGTGGTAGACCATTATAAAACCACAACAGTGCAACCAGGTGATGATGTGAATAGCGGATAACGCGTCCAGTAATTTATACACCACCCAGTCTTCCATGCAGTCCACTCATGCTAGCCAAGGGACTGGACCTGTGAATCCTCACTCTGATCTTCTTTCGTACCAGCCTGGTCACTCCAGGAAAATGATAGATTCAGAACAGTCATGCTCACAGGAACTGTTCCCAGGTCCCTTCCCTGAGTGGCAAACCACGGTTCATGAGCCATCTGAGAAGTTTGTCATGACAGATACCCCAAATTTGGACCTTTCACAGTCTCAGAGTGATGAGGGTGGGGACTCAAGAGGTATTTGTTGATGATGATGAGGATGAGACACAGTTGTCTGTCAATGAGGTTGTTGTTAGAGCAGCAAGTCTGAGGAAGGAGCAGACTGAGGATTCAGAGGAAGAGCTGAGGATGATGAGGTGACTGACCCCACCTGGCTTGGTAAGCCTACTGAAGACAGTGCTTCAGAGAGGGAGACAAGTGCAGCACCAGAACAGTTTGGAAGAGGAAGTGGGGTGGCCAGAGGGAGAAGCAGGGCCAGAGAAAGTAATCCCCCAATTGTTCCCCACAGCACCTCCTCGCCTCAAGCCGTGCAGAGGGCTAGTGTTCGAAGGTCTGGAGGTTTTTTTATGAGAGCACGGACGACTGACGAAAAGTGGAGTGCAACCTGTGCCGCACCAAGATCAGCAGGGGAGCCACCATTACCAGCCTGACCATCACCAGCATATGCAGGCATATGATAGCTAAGCACCCGACGAGGTTGGATGAAGACCATTCACCGCCTGTGGGTCACATCACTGTCTCTTCCCCTGTGTCACATGCTGGCACTGAGATGCAATCCCCCTCACAGGACACAGGCACGAGCGCCTCCAGTCCTGCACCCACCCCTTCACCTGCATGGTCCTCCACTACCTCCACCAATGTGTCCCAGCGCAGCATTCAGCTGTCCATAACTCAAGCATTAGAGTGCAAGCGGAAATATGCAGCCACCCAGCCGCATGCTAAACATGCATATCTCCAAACTACTGAGCCTAGAGATGCTGCCATAAAGGCTGGTAGAAACGGAGGCTTTCTGCAACCTCATGGCGGCGGCTGTCCCTCACTACTTGTTCCCCAGTCACCACAATTCCATCCTCGCCCTACACCAGCACGTGTCACGGAATATCAACCGTGCCCTCACCAACGCGGTTACTGCGAAGGTCCACTTAACCACTGACACGTGGACAAGTGCTGGCGGGCAGGGACACTGCATCTCCCTGACAGCACATTAGGTTAACCTGGTGGAGGCTGGGACCGAGTCTGACCCTGGGTCTGCTCACGTGCTACCCACACTGAGGATTGCGGATCCTACCTCGGTCATGGTTTCTCCGGATTATTATGCCACCTTCTCCAACCCCCCCCCTCTTCCTCCTCCTCCACCTCTCAATTACCATCTGTGAGCACATCGCCAGCAGTCGGTAGCTCGAGGCGCTGCAGCACTGCCATGGGGAAGTGTCAACAGGCCGTGCTGAAACACCTGAGCTTAGGCGACAAGAGGCACACTGCCCAAGAGCTGTTACAGGGTTTGACGGAGCAGACAGATCAGTGGCTTTCGCCACTGAACCTCCAACCAGGCATGTTCGTGTGTGAAGATGGGCGTAACCTGGTTGCAGCTCTGCAGCTTGGCAGACTAACACACGTGCCATGCCTGGCCCACGTGTTTAATCTGGTGGTTCAGCGCTTTCTTAAAAACTACCCCAATTTATCTGAGCTGCTCAGCAAGTTGCGTTGCATGTGCGCACACAATATTAGAAAGTCCACCACTGATGCTGCCACCCTCAGAACACTGCAACATCACTTCCAGCTGCCAGTTCACCTAATGTTGTGCGACGTGCCCACGCGATGGAATTCAACTTTGCAAATGTTGGCCAGGCTTTACGAGCAGCGTAGAGCTATTGGTGAATACCAGCTTCAACAAGGCCGTTGGAGTGGTAGTCAGCCTCCGCAGTTCTTCACAAAGGCGTGGGCATGTATGTCTGACATCTGTCAGGTGTTAGGAAACTTTGAGGAGTCAACACAAATAGTGAGCGTCAATGCGGCCATTATTAGTGTAACCATCCCGTTGCTTTGCCTGCTGAGCAGATCGCTGCTAAGCATTGAGGCCAACACTTTGCGGATAGAACAGGATATGGGGGATGACAATACGTCGCTTGATAGCTAAGACCACCCTCAGGTCTGTTTCTCAGCGCGTATCGGAAGAGGAAGAGGGGGAAGATACTGCTGCCCACAATGCAGAGGGTACCCATGCTACTTCCTTCACATCTGTTCAGCGTGTATGGGCTACAGAGAAGGAGGAGACTGAGAGTCATCCTCCTAGTGGGGACAGCGATGTGTTGCATACTGGGACTCTGGCACACATGGCTGACTTCATGTTAAGCTGCCTTTCTCATGACCCTCACGTTAGACGCATTCTGGCCAACACGGATTACTGGGTGCTCACCCTTCTCAACCCATGGTATAAGGAGAACCTTTCCACTCTCATTCCCGAAGAGGAAAGGAGTACGAGAGTGATGCAATACCACAAGGCCCTGGTGGAAAAGCTAATACTAAAGTTCCTATCTGACAACGCTAGCAGTAGAGGACAGAGTTCAGTGGGCCAACTAGCAGGGGAGATGAGGGGAACAGGCAGCATGTCCAGTGCAGGCAGAGGAACACCTATACTCTTGGTAAACAAATACCCTGCACTCTCACTCAAAAAGTCTTTCAGCTTCTCACCTGCAATCTTGGTAACAAAAAAATTTCTTCTTTTTAAAATGGGTTGTTTTCTTCATTAAAAATGTAGAAATACTGGCCTCTGAGTCCCACCTATGCTGGCGTTTGTGGCTAATGAAGTGCTGCGATGGAGGTGGCATGGGATGGCACTTACAATAATACATTAATTTGTCTGCAATTTGTCAGCTATGAAGCACAATTTTAAAAGGGTCACACGGTGTACAGAAACGTATCCCTGTGTGGTGTCCATCATTGGCCACTAATTTCGATACAGTTTATGCTGTGTTTCCTTGGGGCAGTGGTTATCAAGCCAGGCAGGGGCTGGGACAGGCAGTAGCTTGCCTGTCGGTAGACCGCCACCTAAATCACATTATGCAAGTACGAGCTGTCGCTCAAAAATCTTTCAGATTTTTACCTGCACTCTTGATAAACAAATCTTTTAAGGGTGCACCTATACCTTTGGTAAACAAATCCTTTTAGGGGTTCACCTATACTCTTGGTAAACAAATCTTTCAGGGTTTCACCTGCACCCTTGGTAAACAAATCTTTCAGGGGTTCAACTACACTCTTATTAAGCAAATCTTTCAAAATTTCAGTACGCTGTAGCCTACTGAGTAGGCAAAAGGGTGCGCCTTACCCTGTCTGGGATGGGGACAGCTGGGCGCTGCGGTGGGAAAAATTTCAGTATGCTGTGGTCTACTGAGTAGTCGAAGGGTTGCGCCTTACCCCGTCTGGGATGGGGACAGCTGGACACTGCGCTGGGAAAAATTTCAGTACACTGTGGATGCAGGCTCGTGCCTTTGTCCTGGGGGGATTGGACAGCAATGCCAGCATGTAACACAGGAGAAGAAGCAGTGGCATCACCCGCAGGCAGTTATTGGCCTTCGTTGCACCTAGTGTGGTGCTTAGCTAAGATATGCCAGCACGTGTGCCTTGCTGATTATGGTCTGGCCTAGCTAAATTGTTGGGGGGTGACCACCAGGCTCTTGCCCACAATTTGGCTTAATAATGTGACCTGGGAGCCTCAGATGCATCCATGCATGCTGCCCCTGCTGTTCCCTATCCATTTCTATTGTGTTTCCATCACTTTCTGATGTTTTCAGGTGAATCACCCACCCTTCCCTATGCAGAGCATGGGTAACCTTGAAAAATGCTCAAGTCTCCCATTTACCTCAGGGGGCTTCATTACTCAAAACGAGTTCTCAAGCATTACAAAAAGTTCAACTCGAGTAACGAGCACCCGACCATTTTGGTGCTCGCTCATCTCTATTTAGGACCTAAAGAATGCTTGTGCCAAATTACAAGTTTGTATGACACCAGGTAGTTAGCTAATTAGATTACATACATAACATGAGGGTTCACTAACTTTTGCACTTAGCATTAAATAATTGAATTGTGGCCCCTTTATTTTCCCATTTAGCACCTATAGAATTGTTGTGCCAAATATCAGATTTGTACGATGCTGGGAAGCTAGAGAATTAGATTAGATACCTTACATAGGGGTGCACTCACTTTTGCACTTTGCATTGAATAATCAAGTTGTGACCCCTTTACTTTTCCTATTCAGCACCTATACAATGGTTGTACCAAATTTGAAGTTTGTACGATATCGGGAAGTTAGCGAATTAGATTAATTTAAAAAGTTTGGTATCGTGTTAGCAGGAATCAACTGCTCCAATACACAGAGAAGAAAGAAAAAAAACATGTACCTCTGGTAGTGACCTACAATCCACAGCTGGACATACTAAGGAAAACCGCAAAGAAACTCCATCATACCCTACACAAGGATAACCATCTGAAAATCATATTCCAGGACTCTCCGTTTCTGTGTTACAGGCAACCTCCAAACTTGAGGAACTTTATATTCAGGAGTGCATTGCCCTCTGACACACAAAAAGGAACTTATTTCTGCAAGGTAAGGAGCTGCAAGACCTGCTCACATATACTGACGGCGGACAGGATACAAATCCCCAACACACAATGGGATTATAAGATCCAGGGGACATTCACATGTTACACGTCTAATGTTGTGTACCTGATCCTGTGTACTAAATGTCCTATTGGTAGTCTTTATGTTGGAGAAAGAGGACAAAAACTTAAAGCAACGATGAAGTCTCAGCACCACACAATTAAACAGACAAACACAAAATTACCTGTGGCTGAACATTTCTCTAGTCACGGACACGACATAGAAGATATGGAAGTTATGATACTGAAAGGCAATTTCAAGTCACAAAGCCATAGATGAATTTGGCAATATAAATTCATAACTTCTGACACTTTTAATAGAGGGTTAAATTATTCATGAGGATTTATGTGCAAGTGGGAAGTATGAGAAATCTATCGCACAGAAAACACTGCTGGCCTGGTGAAACCCCCACCCAAACACTAATTCAGAGACCCTAAAATCTTCACTCCCTTATCAGTGACTTTTTAAGGATGTTTGTATTTCTTTCGTAGTATTCACTGATTCAGGAAGCATAAAACATTCACTCCCTTATCAGTGACTATTCTTTTAAATACAAGTTATTCACATCCATGTATGTGCCTTGTCATAAGTATGTGTGTATAAATATGCATGCCTCTTCAGATCCATTTCATTGCTTTAATGAAGGACTCAGAGTAAGTCTGAAAGCTCACATTAACATCATGTATTTTTGTTAGCCATTAAAAAATATCATCTACAGGATTACTTGATTTCTCTTGCTGGGAACAATCAGTATTTGATTAGGTACATTACATGGGAGTGCACTACCTTTTGCACTTAGCATTAAATAATCAAGTTGTTACCTCTGTACTTTTCCTATTTAGGACCTAAAGAATGGTTGTGCCAAATTTCAGGTTTGTATTACATCGGGAGGCTTGACAATTAGATTAGGTACATTACATAGGGGTGCACTTACTTTTGCACTTAGCATTTTATATTTGAGTTGTGACCCCTTTACTTTTCCTATTTAACACCTATGGAGTAGTCTTGCCAAACTTCTTGTTTGTACAACACCGGTAAATTAGAGAATTAGATTAGGTGGATTACATAGGGATGCACTTACTTTTGCACCTAGCATTGAATAATTGAGTTGTGACCCCTGTACTTTTCCTATTTAGCACCTATCGAATGGTCGTGCCAAATTTTAGGTTTGTATGACATCGGGAAGTTAGAGAATTAAATTAGGTACATTACATAGGGGTGCACTTACTTTTGCAATTATCATTGAATAATCAAGTTATGATCCCTTTACTTTTCCTATTTAGGACCTAGAGAATGGTCATGCCAAATCTCACGTTTGTATTACTCCGGGAAGTTAGAGAATTAGATAAGGTACATTACATAAGGGTGGACTTACTTTTGCACTTAGCATTGAACAATCAAGTTGGGACTGCTTTACTTTTCCTATTTAGCACCTATAGAATGGTCATGCCAAATTTCAAGTTTGTGCGACAACAGAAAATTAGAGAATTAGTGGTGAGTCAATCAGTGAGTCAGTCAGTAAGGGCTTTGTCATATATATATATATATATATATATATATATATATATATATATATATATATATCGGAGAAATTGTAGAGGTTGATAGGTGATTATGAGAAAACAAATCTCTTAAGTAGTTTTTCTCCAGTGTATTCACAGAGGAAAATGAAATGCCAAATGAGATGCAGAGTGATAATGCAAATTCTCCACTAAATGTCACTTGTCTAACCCAGGAAGAAGTGCTGAGTCATCTTAAAAGTATAAACCCATTAAGGACCGGGCACGGCAAATATACAAAGCTTAGTCTTGGGATTAAAACCCTGCCGAAAGTAAAATTACAGCGGTACTTTAAGCCTCCTGTCTCTGCAATTAATCAGAGACAAGACGGGTTATCAGCTGTTAGTAACAGCTGATTTAGTTTTTAACCCTTTTAGTTTTTAACCCTTTCCGCCTTTTTCATTGCAGAGTACACAGTGCTCATTGAGCACTGTGTACTGAAAGTGAAAGTGGAAGGTGCTGTCTTCCACTCTGGGAGCTGGGGAGTCATGTGGCAGCCACAGTTCCCTGCTACAGCAGAGCTGCATGGTCATACAAAACCCTTATCAGCTCTGCATTGACTAATGTCCCTACCACTACATGGGTTGTTTTTCCTGTAACTGGGGCTCCGATGGATGTCCCAGCTACAGCGGGAAAATGTCAAATAAAAAAAACATTTTTTTAAAGTGAATTCCCCCAGAGGTCTTATATGGCGTCATGGTGGGCATAGATAGTAAAAAACATAATTACATACATTAGTAAAATAAAATTACAGAATAAAACAACTATATATACATATATATACAAGAAAGAAAATATCAGAAAGCCGACGCCAACCGAAAACCGTCGCCATATGCGCCCTGTAAACCAAAACCATACATAAATAAATAGAGGAACCCATTTCTGTACTTTTTATTTTAGCATAAATATACTAAGTTAAAAAAATTATTTTTATTAGCATTTTACCACCAATAAAACTAAAAAAAGGAGGGGGAAAGTCAGTGAAAAAGATATTTAAAAAATCGCCCTATATGTCACGGTTGTGGGGCAACCTAATAACTATGTGTAAATATATAAGGGGACAATGCAGGAATCTCTCCCATGATTTATTTATTCCCAGGAATGTGACTGTAACAAGGGGGCATTCTCTATGTCTAGAGGGAAGAAGGTTTTTACATCAACATAGAAGAGGGGTTCTTTACTTTAAGAGCAGTGAGACTATGGAACTCTCTGCATTAGAATGTGGTAATGGCAAATTCAATAAGAGTTCAAGAGGGGCCTGGATGCCTTTCTTGGGTGAAACAATATTATATGTTATAATAATTAATAACTTCAAAAGGGTTGTTGACCTGGGGATTATTCCAATTTTCAGATTGCAGTCAGGAAGAATTTTTTTCCCTTAAAATGGGAAAAATTGGCCTCTGGACCAACATTGGAGGTAGTAGGCTGAACTGGGTGCATATATATCTTTTTTTGGCCTTACATGCTATGTTACCATACAACCTATGCAATTGCTCCTCCTAATAGCAGTTTGGCTGTCCGCACATTGGGGAATATGGTGCTTTTACCTGCTCTCTTGTATTAGTACATTGGTAGGTATATGGCTGCTGTCTATGGTTTTTTTGGGGAGCTGTTTATATTTCATTTTTCTACTATTGCAATGGCGCTTCAAGAATCACACATCAAAATTTTACTATCCATTTTGGACATTTCTGTCCTTAAGAACATCCAGCCATTGGATCCGTCCTACCCTCTTTCTGAGTCCATTAAAATCTGCCTTTCCAAAATCCAACCTTGAGATCTGAGTCCTCACAGGTAATTCTCCCAAATTTTGTTATCCCAAATTTTACAAAATTCCGGGAGAGCATGATCACTGCCTTCTTAAGTCACAGCCACCTGTGCTTCCTTAATCATTTCCTGAACTATTATCTCCTAAATAGCAGAACTCCTTGCCTTCTTTTCTACCTTTTAGAAGACAAAGTTGTCAGCAAGAGAGGATACAAATTTGATGGACCAATTACTTTTGCTTGAGAGAGATTCCAGTGAAATGTCTGAATAGTTAAACTCTCCCATAACCATTATGTTGTACTTTTTTGAGAACTTAGCGATGTGACTGTCCAGGCGGCCTATAGTAAATGCCTACAATGGCATCATTTCTGTTGTTCTCTCCTTATCTTTTTACCCAAACAGTTACTACAGAACTACCATGCTCTTAAGCTTGAACCTTTGTGAAGATATTTGCTTTTTTAACATGCAATTCAACACTCCCTCCCTTGTATTAAGTATGTTTATTATAAATACGTTGTAACCTTCAAGCATTGTATTCTAATTATATGTACCATCTCAACAAGTTTCAGTGATGCCTATGACATCATATTTGTCTTTCTGTGCAAGAAGCTCCAATTCTCCTTGTCTGTTTGCCATACTCGGTGCATTTGTGTAGAAATATTTTACTCTACTTTACTCCTCTACTTTCCTTCTGATCTTTTTCTTTCTTTCCACTTCTAATAGCAAGGTTCTCAATTGTATTCATTAGCTGTATGTTGTTGCCTGGCCTTTTACTTTCCTTAGAATATTGTTCAAGTTTGAAGCTGTCCTGAAGAGTCTAGCAAGGTGCCTGCCAAATATATGCTTTCCTGTCTTTGGAAGGTGCCATTCATCTCTAGCAAGGAGTCCATCATATAAGTAATTCACTTCACATAGCAAGTTGTTCAACTCTAGAATCATCTTCCTTCTCTTTATTCCATGACAATCCATTGGGAGAATGGATGAGAAGACTACCTGCGCTAGCAGTTCCTTCACTTTTCTGTCTAGGTCTTCAGAGCCTCCAGAAAGAGTTGCAATGTCTTTTTGCTGTGCCATTTGTCACTACATATATTAGTAGGAATAGGTAATAGTCTTTAAAACTGAAGAGTCTTGATAGCCTATCAGAGACATCTTTGATTTGTGCACCTGGAAGACAGCACAACTCTCGTGAGATTATATCAGGTCTGTAGACAGCTGACTCTGTTCCTTTCAACAGGGAATCCTCCACAATCACCACTCTACTTTCCTTCTTCTCAGCAACATATCACTTTGTGCTCCTGGGCCCTGTGGGTTTCCAGGAGCACACTGCTGCAGGTGTGGTTGATTTGGCATGCTGATGGTGTGAGTTCTCCAGCCAGCCAATCGCAATTGGTCTTGTGCACATAAATACTAGCCCATCTTACTAGAGAGTGCTGGTCATTTTTCCATTTATCCATTTACCTCTCTGAACTCTGGTGCTTAGAGTCATGCATATTCTGTTTCAGATTAAGTTGCATGCATTAGGTTCTGGGTGGGATTCTCTTGTTTGTTGATTTGAACAGTATCTTGTTAGTGTATATCTGTAGGTGTGACAGATACCTGGTGAGTTTTATGTTCTATTTCCCTGTGTCTGTAGGTGAGCAGATGAATGTTGTGTTATTTACCTTATCTGGTGTTCCTGCCTGTTACCATATAAGGCAAACCAGGCCCTTAGATTCCAGCGTGGATCATCCGTATTGCGACGATCTTCATGCTTGTAGGCAGGGTTCCATTTTTATGGTTTTAGCTGTCTTGTTAGAGTAGGGACTCACTATACAACGAGGACCCTTGACATGGGTTTGTGAGTTTATGTATTCTGGCCAAAATGCAAACCAATACCTCGCACTAGCTTATAGATATTTCCAACTGTATAGTCGTTTATTACATTAGTAAGTATTTTGGCGTCTGTTATTTTCTGGTGTTTGTATGCACATATGATTTATGTATGTTGTTGGTGTCCATTTGAGTGCATATTCTTTCCAGCTCTTATTTGCATTGCATATGTGTAGGTCCCTGTTCCGACTGCCAACACAGACGTAACACAACAATTCTTTTTCTCCACCCAAGAGGTTTCTTAATGCTTAATAGACTGTTGTTTGTGGGTAAACTCATATTTTGATGTACCTCTTTGTTGTTCTCCTGCATGAAAGCCTGGTAATGTAAAAAATTGTCACTGAAAGTTTTACTTCTTCCAGACTCTTCATGCAGAATTTTTGATAATCTATGTAATTTTTCACACAACTATGATATGTTGGTTAGTAAGTGAACAAAAGCAAAATAATACTAATAATGTCTTAATAGTTAAACTGCTCTGTTTAATAATTTCCATGATGGGATTTGATTGTTTTCTGATTAAGGGCTTCTTCACATGGGCGCTGCGATTTTTGGCTACCTGAATCATGGCCCGAAAATCACATGAACGAGAGGCAGACTTTTTCACGCCCATTCAGACGGCCGGCTTGCAGGGTACATATATCACAGCACGGAATACCGTTGAACGATAAAACGCTCATGTGAATCCAGCATTGGAGAAATGAATTAATAGTTTTTCCTATAGCAAAAACTTGTAGAAACAACCAAAAAGGACTTTTGAAGTCTAATTTATTTAAAAGAATCACTTGACAATATTGTCTTGGTAGTGAAAACTCAATTCCAAAAACAGTTATAAATTTTGTAGAACAATCAAACTACTTACTATGCTATTCTGACTAGTCATTTGCAGAATTAGCTTGAAAATTGTCAGTAAATGTAATTCAGAGTTTTCATCAATGTATAAATTTAATTTGTAGCAATTTGAAATGAAAAACAGAGGCAATCTTATATAAAACATTCTTGTCAAACCTTTTAAGCCTTTAATATTTTTTTTTACCAAAAAAGGGAAAGAATAACTATAGGAAAGAAATAAACATAGGGTTATTACATTTGCATTTTAATAGGAAGGTTTTTTGGCAGATTAGACAGATTCAAATACATTAATTGGGTATTTACACAAATAAAGTTAGTGTGATATTGCTATTCTGTTTCAATCATTGATTTTTACAATAGCACACTCCCTAAAGACTCTGTATAGAGCATATGTGACCTTGCAAGACTGACGATTTCCACAGATAGCTGAATGCACCAGGATGTCACATATGACGATCAAGGCTTTTATATTTGACAAAACGAGAAATGAGCTGTGTTTACTAAAGGTAAAAAAAAAACATTCTTTAGCATTTTTATCCCTACTTACACATAACTGAGTTCTGATGGAAATACTGGCTGCATAATAGAAACAAACCACCGTTAAGGCCCACTTACACTGGACGATTATCGCTAAAAAAATCGCTAATCGACGATCGTTTTAGCGATAATCGGTGCGTGCTAAATGTGCATGCATCGTCAGCTTTTCGGCTGATCATTAAAATCAGTCCAACATAAAAATCGTTGCTCTTTTTTATCAGTAGTGCTCCACGGGGAGTGCTGATAGCATTGTTTTTCCGTGGAGAACAAAGGATCTGAGCGCAGATAATAGCCTCGGGCTATTAGCTGCATTCAGTGAAGGCTTCATTTGCATAAGTAATTGGTATTTAAGTAGCTGAGTAGCTACTTAAATACCAATTAATTTTTATACAAAATGATCGCTCAAAGCTGTCACTCAAACTGTCGTTTGAGCGATTATCTGCTTGTGTAAATGGGCCTTAACGTAGTTTGTAAAGCTAATAAAAGGACATATGTTCTTCCAGTTCAGCCTGTTACCCTGCAATGCTGATCCAGAGGAAGACAAATGCTGCCATAGAAGCTTTCCTCATCGTAGGGAAAAAATTCCTTCTCAATTCCAGGGGCTTCCAGGCCCCTTTTGTACTCATTTAGTAAGTTCAGCATCACCATATACTTAGGCAGAGAGTTCCATAGTTTCACTGCACTTACACTAAAGAACTCCCTTTTTTGTTTGCGTAGAAACCTTTTTCCTCTAGATGTACTCGAGGCCCAACATTACATATTGTATAGAAGGACAGCGCTGCAAGGAATAAATCCAAATTTAGGGTATACATACACATAAAACTAATGGTATGGCAGCACAATTGGTCTGACCAGAACATTTTAATTAGAAATCTGTACAAATCAATGATTATACATAGAAAATAGCAGTTGAAAGAATTCTTGTTCAGCCAACATCTTTCTACTCCAACTTCACCATTTCCCCGCTGTTATGGTAGATATTCTAACAATACCTACAGTTATGATAACTATACCTAAAGGAGCAATAAACATGTCTCATGGAGCTGTTCTATGGGGAGGTGACTAATTATTTTTTTGTTTTACGTGGGCATGAGCGGGCCAATGTATTCTTAGGGGGTTTACCCTTATGAAAACACATTTGTGATTATTTAGAAATGTCATTAGTTGAAGAATACCCCAATTTTTCATAAGAACCTTCCTAAGTTGAGAATGCTGTACATTGTAATGGGTAATAAAGGCCCACCTAGGGTGTTGGTCCCTATTCTTTGCTATAGATGTCTGCAGGCAGGACTCTTGTTCTTATAGATTCACCCTATTAAACGCTGATTGACTTATCTGGGTAGCCCTTTTCTTTAAAATAATTCTTTAAAACTTCTGACTGTTTTAAAAATTTAAAAAAAACTACTTTTAAATTGCTCAAATGGGATATTGGCCTTTCATTTCTTAGCAGGACAATTAGAGATGAGCGAGCACCCAAATGCTCGGGTCCTCGTTATTCAAGTGGAGCTTTTAGTAAAATTCGAGAGCTCTACTTGAGTAACGAACCCTATTGATTACAATGGGAGACTCGAGCATTTTTGTATGTGGACCGCCGGGTGCCGAGCCTTTTTTTTTTTGGTTTGTGTGTTCTCTCTCTCTCTCTCGCCAGCCAGCCAGCCCAAAAATTTGCCGTTTACACGCGTGCTGCGGCGGAGAGGGGCCAAAACAGCAATGTCACAGCGGGGAGGAGCCAAAAACTGGGGCGGAGTCGAACACGGCGTGATGCTCGTTCAAGTAACGAGCACCATCGAGTATGCTAATATTCGAACGAGTATAAAGCTCGGCAGAGTACGTTCGCTCAACTGTAATGACAATCATTAAAATCTAAATAACTGTTGACATTTACAAATTTAAAATGAATTTCAGATGAAATACAATCACCCTCAGAAATGAGGTGTAAATTCAGGAAAATAATCTCCCTTTGGTCAATGACTCTTGAATTCAAGTCCCCAATTATTAATATTCAAGTTATCACTAAAGCATTGAAATTTGAGATGAGCGAGCATACTCGTCCGAGCTTGATGCTCGTTCGAGTATTAGGGTGCTCGAGATGCTCGTTACTCGAGACGAGCACCACGCGGTACTCGTCTCGATTAAGCGAGCACTGACCATTGAATTCAATGGAGCCGGCAATACAGCCGGCTCCATTGAAAGCAATAGGCTGCCGGCGATCTCAGGATGAATTTTCGGGAAGGGCTTAAAAATATAAGCCCTTACCTGAAAATCATCCTAAAATGTGTAAAAAAAAAAAAAATGTCAGCATAAGGCCTTAGTCACACGGGCGTTTTTTCACACTATTTGCGGATCGCATGACAGATGCGCATCCGCAAATCGCGTGACCGGTGCGCGCAAGTCGCCCGCAAATCGCCCAAAAATCTGCTCCTAGCCGCGTTTCATTAGAAACGGGCCGGAGCTGTCCAGCGCATTGCATTCAATGGAGACGGCAATAGAGCCGGCTCCATTTAAAGCAATGTGCTGCGGGCGAGCCCGGGATGAATTGTCGGGAAGGGCTTAAATATATAAGCCCTTCCCTGCAATTCATCCTAAAATGTGTAAAAATAAAAAATATATATATACTCACCTTCTCCCGGCAGCCGGAGCTCCGCGCGGCCGTCCTGCAGTGGGTGTGAAGGGGGTGTGAGTCAGACCTGCCCCATGATTGGCTCAGCGCTGAGCCAATCAGAGGCATGTCTCACTCACACCCATTTATGAATTCATGAATGGATGTGAGTCAGACCTGTCCCTGATTGGCTCAGCGCTGAGAGGCAGCAGTCACTCACCCATTCATGAATTCATGAATGGGTGTGTGAGTGAAACCTGCCTCTGATTGGTCAGGGCTGTGACCAATCAGAGGCTGATCATTCAGCAGGCGGGGATTTTAAAGCCCCGCCGGCTGAATAGTGCCGAGAAGCAGTTCAGGAGAACTGACAGCGGCCGCGGCTGGACTCCGGCTGCAGCGGAAAGGTGAGTATACAATTTTTATTTATTTTAACACATTTTAGGATGAATTGCAGGGAAGGGCTTATATATTTAAGCCCTTCCCGACAATTCACCCCGCGCACGTCGGCAGCCCATTGCTTTCAATGGAGCGGCTGTATTGCCGGCTCCATTGAATTCAATGGGCAAACATCGTTCTTCTCTGTCACAGCTGTTACAGCTGTGGCAGAGAAGAATGATTTGTCTTCTATATGTTCTCAATGGGGTCGGTGCTGCTGCCGGCCCCATTGAGCGCATATAGAGAAGAGAACAGGAATCGCAGATCGCAGATAGGTGCGATCTGCGATTTCTGTTCTATAATTTATCGGACGAGCGCATAAAAAGCGCTCATGTGTCAGATACCATTGCAAAGCAATGGTTTTATAAAATCGCCGGACGCATGCGCAAGCGCAAATCGCCGCTAAAAACGCCCGTCTGACTAAGGCCTAAAGATCGTTCTCCTCTGCCATAGCTGTAACAGCTCTGGCAGAGAAGAACGATGTTAGCCCATTGAATTCAATGGAGCCGGCAATACAGCCGGCTCCATTGAAAGCAATGGGCTGCCGACGAGCGCGGGATGAATTTTCGGAAAGGGCTTAAAAATATAAGCCCTTACCTGAAAATCATCCAGAAATGTGTAAAAATAAAAATGCAGGCATTCTCTTCAATAGAGCCGCTGCTGCTGCCGGCGACTCCATTGAAGACAATGGTCTGCTGGCACACCTGAATTCTTTTTCAGGGAAGGGCTTTACATATAAGCCATTCCCTGGAAATGAATTAAAAGTGATTTAAAAAACAAAAAAAATAGATACTCACCTCCCTTCAGCTGCCGAGGCACAGGCGCGTCTTCTCCTGCTGTCCCCTGCACTGTGGTGCTGAACTGTTGATCTATCACCGGCCGGGGAGCACCTCAGCCAATTACATTCAGCTCTTTCAGCAGGCGGGGATTTAAAATCCCCGGCTGGTGATAGATCAGTAGTTCAGCAACACAGTGCAGGTGACAGCAGGAGAAGACGCGGCTGTGCCCTTGCAGCTGAAGGGAGGTGAGTACCTATTTTTTTTAATTTTTTTACTATTTTAAAAGACTTTTCAGGGAAGGGCTTATGAAGCCCTTCCCTGCAAAGCCACTAACAGCTGCCGGGGCTCAGCGGGGACTTCTGCCGCTGTCCCCGGCTCTGTAGCGCTGCTGAGCTATCAGCAGCTGGGGATTTTAAATCCGTGGCTGCTGATAGCTCAGAACTACAGAGCCTGGGACAGCACTAGAAGTCGCGGCTGAGCCCCGGCAACTGAAGGGAGGTTTTTTTAAAATTTTTTGCACTAATTTAAATGGCTTTTCAGGGAAGGGCTTATGAAGCCCTTCCCTGAAAAGCCATTGACAGGATGCCGGCAGCAGGATTCTCTACCGCAGCTGTCATGTGTGACAGCTGCGGTTGAGAACTGAAGAATTCCTTTTGCTGCATCTGCCACAGATGTGGCAGATGTAGCAGCAGGGAATTCTTTTAACTAGCTGGGGTGAAGGATACATCTGCCGCATGCGGCAGATGTGTTCTTCATGCCCGCGGGGGTCACAGCAGTGGCGGAGAGGTAAGTTTTTTTTTATTCTTTTTTTGTTTTGCACTAAAATGTTTCTTTTTCAGGGAAGGGCATATATTTTTAAGCCCTTCCCGAAAATTCATCCCGCGCTCGCCGGCAGCCTATTGCTTTAAATGGAGCCGGCTGTATTGCCGGCTCCATTGAATTCAATGGGCTAACATCGTTCTTCTCTGCCACAGCTGTTACAGCTGTGGCAGAGGAGAACGATCTTAATGCTGACATAATTTTATTTTATTTTTTACACATTTTAGGATGATTTTCAGGTAAGGGCTTATATTTTTAAGCCCTTCCCGAAAATTCATCCCGCGCTCGCCGGCAGCCCATTGCTTTCAATGGGCTAACATCGTTCTGCTCTGCCACAGCTGTTACAGCTGTGGCAGAGGAGAACGATCGTTACGCTGACAGTGCGGGGGGGGGGGTGTCTCACTTTTGCCACTATTGTGGCTTAATAGTGAGACCTCGGAGCCCGAAATGCAGCCCTGCATGTTGCTCCTCGGCTGCCCTATCCATTTCTGTGTTTTTTACATGACTTTGGTGATTTGCTAAGATTTTCACAAATGAAAACCTTAGCGGTGCACCAGTCATATACAAAAATGCTCGAGTCGCCCATTGACTTCAATGGGGTTCGTTACTCGAAACGAACTCTCGAGCATCACTGAAAGTTCGACTCGAGTAACGAGCACCCGAGCATTTTGGTGCTCGCTCATCTCTAATTGAAATTCAAATTCTCAGATAATCACAATATTATCTTGGAACCTCTTATAAAATGCAACATGTAGATCTTTAATTCGCTCCTCAAAAGCCCCCATGTATAGTTTTGCATAACTTGGGGCAAATTTCATCCCCATAACTGTTCTCCTTATCTGCATATAAAGCTGATTATTAAACCCAAAGTAATTATTACATAAAATAAATCCAAATGCCTCTAAAATAAAATCCCTTTGGGTTTCTTGCATGAGTGGATCCAAATTTAAAAAAATATTTTCCTGCTTTTAGCCTGTTGTCATGTGGGATGTTTTTATATAATGATTTTACATCCAGGGAGGACTTCTTCAGTTAGATATTTTTAATCAAGGAGAGAAGGTGGCCCAAGTCTTTAATATAGGCTGGCTAGATACTGTAGGAAATACATTTTTGCAATTGATGATCCACATGTTGGGAGAGGTTACTTGTGATTGAGCCATGTCTTGATATAATTGGGCGCCCTGGAGGTTTTTAGAGGGATTTATGAATTTTGGGGAGGAAATAATAATAGGGGGTTTCTGGATGGATTTAAAGAATATATAAAAGCTATTTTAAGTTTAGTTAGGTTCTTATTGTTAAAAGCATTCCTAATAAAATCAAAAAGGAACTTAAATCTTGACTGCTCGGTCACTATCAATTTTCTTATAATAATTTGTATCACTCAATGTTCAAAGGGCCTCATCTTCATAATATTTCTTATCCATAATAACTAGGGATGAGTGAGCGTACTCGGAAAAGCACTACTCGCTCGAGTAATTTGCTTTATCCGAGTATCGCTGTGCTCGTCCCTGAAGATTCGGGTGCCGGCACGGAGCGGGGAGCTGCAGGGGAGAGCGGGGAGGAACGGAGGGGAGATCTTTCTCTCCCTCTCTCCCGCCCGCTCTCCCCTGCTCCCCGCTGCGACTCACCTGTCAGCCGCAGCGGCACCCGAATCTTCAGGGACGAGCACAGCAATACTCGGATAAAGCAAATTACTCGAGCGAGTAGTGCTTTTCCGAGTACGCTCGCTCATCTCTAATAATAACCACACCAACTCCCTTATCAGCACTTATTATTTCATCTTCATTTTTAGATAGGGCTGTTTTAAAACCTGAGTTGTTCCTTGCTCAAATTTTAGTATAATCCAGTCCTCTTCTGTATGGACAACCGATTAAAATCATTTAAAACCTTAGTTCATTTAACACACTTTCACCAGGCCTTCAACTTCCATATAAGGAGTTATTGCTCCTTCCAAAGTGGGGGAGTCTTTAAGAATAGGTATCTTATTTAGAGTATTTATTTCAGCAATAAATATTAGTTAATTACTCTCTAACCTGTTGGTTATATTTACAACTCACATAATTATACAACACTTTAAATAAAGTTGCCAGATACAGATAGCTGTCCTCTGTAGAGTCTATGCTGCTGCATAATACTTTGTGTAAGCTCTTTATTATCTCTGCCATACATGCAGGCAAAGTCCTCTAGGATACAGAACGCCCCGTTGGGCGGAGCTACACCAAGTTGAAACCCTACTGGTTAAAGACATCATACAACCTAATTAGGGGAGGAACCACTCCACTATTTAAACCCCTCCGAGACACACAATGGGTCATTAGCCGGCAGCCTACCACAAGGGCTGGTGCTGCTACTATTCTGGTCTTTTTTATTTTGAAGGGGGAATCTTTGGGGGAATTTCTAATCCTTCTTAGTGATAGCATCTTCTATCTCTCCTCTTTGTATCTCCAGCTACAGTTTGGCTTGTGCTACTGTTTAGCAGTTGAGGATATCTCTACCATTCTGTCTGACGTACTGCTAGGAAATAGGTTCCTGATGACGCTGCGATGATTGCAGCAGAAACGCGTTGAACCGCGTAATTTATTGGAAAGCGACGTCTTTATCCTCTATATGCAGCCTATGGCTGTTTTCTGTTAATTACGGTCCATTGATATCATCTTCTTTCGTGAAAGGAGTCTACCCATAGTCCCTGTACTATTAGTTAGACTGTGCACAAAACAGGGATTTATCTACATCCCGTGCACCATCTCCTGACAGGGTAAGATTCCTTCCAGTAGAAAGTTCTGTCTGGTCTTAACTAGAAAGTGTGCTATAAAGGGAAACTTTACATATCCCAGGCACAAACCAGACCAAGGAATTCTCTATCAGTAGACCAAAGAAATTTCTGGGTAACTCTGAATATACTAGTTTGGTTGACTCTTTAATTTAACGGCCTTGGCTACACCATTTGCATTACAGGGTAGCCTCTGACTATTGACAAAGCCGTAATATTTATTCTTACTAAATTGGAGCTAATTGCTCTTCATGAAATACGGCATCTCTCACTATAGAGCATTGTTGGGATCACCCACTGGGGAGCAATTTTTTATGTTTTTTGTGTGTCCCTCGGAAACTTGTATTCCAAGTTCCCTTTTAATGCAATATCTAATAAAAGTTATATTTTAGTTTTTTTCTCGAATCCTACAGTGATTAGTCTAAATTGGCCATCAGGTGTTCGTCCTGCTTCAGTGATTTTTTTTTTTTTATAGAGTCTAGAAATTTACAATTTGGGTTTTACCTACATAATCCTTTTTTATCCCCAGGGTATTAGCAGGTCTAGGAGTGTTGCATAATGTAAGTCAAAACCTATATGCAATAATAACTTGTTTGCCTACACTCATACGTTGGTGTTTTATGGCTACCTTTTATTACTGCACAAACCTCAGTGTCTTTCACAATATGTTATGTAGCATGGTTCGATAAACTATTGGTAAATGGACACTTGGTTGAAAATAGAATCTGGACCAACTTTTGTGAGCAGAGTCACGTGCTCAGATATTTTAATGATCAATATGCAGATGATACAGATGATGTATAATTTTATATGAATAGAGTCAAGAGATGTATGTAATATTTTCTTTTATGAGAGAGAACTTTGCCATAGGTTCCTACAATAAGTGTAAATTATATTGCACATTTTGCTCAACACTACCATTTCAAAATTATTTTGATTAATGGCTTAAACCATTTCACTCCGCTCTCTAATACAATGATGCTTTACATTTTCATCAAGGTCATTCTGTAAGGAAATACTAAGGTGACCACTTTAGTCAGTGTTACAGTATTTTATTGTGTTTTCTTCACAACCTAATACATTGATGAATCTGTTTATTGTTCTATTTCCATTTGCAAACTATGAAACACAATGTTATTTCATCAGGTCCATAAAGCTAAACAAATCTCATCTACAAAAAGAACATTTTAATTTCATCCAGTTAATAATATTGCCTGGCTGAACCATTTTAATGTAGCCTTCTGAAAGGTTAGAATAATGTAGCAACAAAATAAAATATTCATTTAAATAAGAAATTGTTACAAGTTCTAAGACAGATTGTTATAATAAAGGCTATTATGACCAGCATTTAAATAAAGAAATGTGCTAACAGCTTTATTTAAACATGTAATGGTACAAGGCTGACAACACATCTCAGCAAAAGGGGAGCCCAAACAAATCACTTTAATTATTTTCTTATAATGTTCAACCACTGCTATCTGTAGTTGCAATTAACATGGCAGTTGGCAAAGTACAGAGTCCTAGCATTGATTATTCCATTGCTACTCTTTAGTAACCATTAATAAGACATGCAGAATCCAACCAATCATCAGTTAGATTCTGGCATAGACATTTGCCTTTTATATCACACTACCGCTTTCAATAAAATGTTTGTTTAATGGAATTTTAATATAGCAGATTCAGATACACAAAGAAATATACATCTTTTATTGAGTTTATGATAGTCATAAAATAAGCGAGCATTTCCAAAATGCTTTTTAGTCCACAAACCAACGATGACATATACTATCTTGGACTCATGAGGTAGAGGAACAGAAGATTCCATTTTATGAGAGTGGACTATCAATAAATAATGCCACTTTTCTTTTTAAATACATATTATATATACTTAGATATATTATATGACCTTATAAAGGATATACATTAAAAAAATACATAATTGAAACCATCGCTTTTTGGGAAATTAAAAAAAAAAACAGTGTTAAGTGAACTGAATCAGTCGAAAGCTTGTTTTGGGTTGAACTTTGCTAAAAGTTTGATTTGTCGCAGTTCATCCTGGCTAAACCCATAGGTGGTGTTGGTTATACTGTGACTCAGCAGTTAGTATTGTTGCCTTGTAGTGCTGGGGGTCCTAGGTTCAAATCTGACAGGATCTGCAGTTTGTACGCTCTCCCTGTATTTCATAAAATCAGCTTTATTTGTATAGGATATACATCTTACATTACTTAAGATTTTCTGTTCCATTGGAGCTAACATTCTATATACTGCATGTATATGGAGTGTGGGACGAAACAAGCTAAGCCTGTTCTTCATCCTCCTCTAGCCACCCCCAAGCCCCTCCTCCTTTCTCTCCTCCTCCATCAGAGCATCTCTTAAACAGCAGGTCTTGTGTTCTTGACACGTTGTAGTTAGTATCCATCAAAAGTTGTCAGAGCAGGGGGCGTGCCCTAACCGAGGACAGTGACGGACGCCATTTCTTGAGCTCCGCTCTTCTTCAACCTCCTAAGCTACTCCACAGCATCAGCGGGCTTCATTTCTCCCCCGGAGACGCACCTGAAATCCCTGGCAGACAGCCATGACCCGACGGAAGACAGCAAAAGCTTCCCCGGTCCCGGTAGCTGACTTCTTCTCCGCTCGGAGCGGCAGGAGGAACTCGACTGCAGCGCGCCTCTCCTCTATGAAGGACCCTCACAGCTCCGCTCAAGCTTCAGCACAGAGCCAGGAGACACTGACAGGAGGTCCTGCTTCCAGCCGGAGAGACACTCGCCGACATCTAGACCTGGGAGAGGTGAGTGTTACAGCAGCAGACATTACATGCAGCACCTCTCCCCTAGCCAAAATGGCGCCCAGCCACATGTCACCCTCAGGGGACAATCTCTCCCCATCTGCAAGCCCTGAAAAAAGGAGACCAAGAATGGAGGAGGCAGTTAACACCTTACTGCCTACATCCAATAATGCAGAACTGCTTGACATGGTCCCCACATCAGATCAACCCGCATCAGAGGCTTTTATAGAGGAGATGATGCTGACCCTGAGAAGCACCATGAGAGAGGACTTGCATACGTTCTCATCCACATTTAACTCTACCATAAATGAAATAGAGGAGAGAACGTCACACATAGAAGACAAAATGGGTGAATTGACCAACTCTCACAACACGTTAATAGATGCACACTATGCCCTGGAGGAAGAGGTAGACCAGATCAAAATCAAAATGGCAGATCTGGAAGACCGTAATCGTCGCAATAACGTCAAGTTCAGGGGCATTTCTGAGAAGGTCAGCCCATCAGACCTGAAAGATTTCCTGATGCAATTAATGAAAAAGCTCCTTCTTACTACTCTTAGTCAAGAGCTTATTATTGATAGAGCGCATCGCCTACAGAAACCGAAATTCCTCCATGAGAATATCCCACGCGATGTGATACCGCGGATACATTTTTTCCATGTCAAGTAGGCACTTATGTTTGCATCTTGTAACATGCACGATCTACCTCCACAGTTCTCAAATATTAAACTATTTGTGGACTTATCCGCAACTACCATACAAGCAAGAAAATTATTTTCTCGCGTCATCACAACGCTAAGGAGAGAAAAAATGCCATATAAATGGGAATTCCCCACTAAGCTTATCCTACATAGAGAAGGCATCACATACACCTTTAATAAATCAGAAGAAGGTGAAAAATCTCTTATTGCTTGGGGTCTCCAAATTGCTGAGGATGCCCATAATAAAGTACCCAACCAACGGTCTCGTGGGCCGGCCGAAGAAAGTTCACAATCTCGCTTACCCCGCTGAGATACGCTCTTCTCTACAAAATTGGAGGTTGAACTTCCTCATTTGTTGGGTGAACTTTTATAACCCCCCAATCCTCCGCAGGATCCTATCCCTGCGAGATCAACCCTTAACTGTCAGTGTTGCCAAGATCTGACAGATCTATGTATACCAATACTGGAAAAAAAACGTTTTCTGGCCCCTTTGTTTGTTGTTTAAGGCCAGACAATTTTGTTCCGATTGTTTGTGTTTATCTTCCCTCCTCTGAAACAATAAGGGTCAACAATTGCCTAAGGTTACACGAGACTACTGCATATTATTCTCCTGTACAATGTCGATAAAAATATGTTCTTTAAATGTGAAAGGGCTGAACTCCCCCTTTAAAAGGTCAGCAGCTTGGAGGGATGCACTCCGTGATAACGTAGACATTCTGTGTCTTCAAGAGTCACACTTTGCCTCCGCAAAACACCCCTCATTCACACATAAAAAATTCCCAAAAATATTTCTATCCTGCGCCAAAGAGAAGAGAGCGGGGACCATAATTGCAATTAAAGATATGATAGATTTCACACTCACTGAAGAAATCATAGACCCCAAAGGCAGGTTTATAATCCTAGTGGGTATATTTAATGGCATCCCATTAACTTTAGTCAACCTATATGCCCCGAACTCCTCACAAATTTCTTTTTTAAATAGGATCTCCAAAAAAATACGCAGAGCCCAAAAAAGCGAACTCATTATATGCGGGGATTTCAACATCGTTCCCGACAAACAGCTTGACTCCACCAACCCAACTAACAGGTCGTCCCATGTGCTCTCGCCCTGGCTGCACAAACAAGCGCTTTTCGACTCTTATAGATGTCTTAACTCCACATCTAGAGAGTATACATATTACTCCCCACGCCACAGATCCTTTTCAAGGATTGATTTATTTTTAGTGGATAAATGGACCCTACCAGGAGTAAAAAATGCAGACATGGGTGAGACCGCGTGGTCAGATCACTCTCCTGTTTTTCTCACACTAGAGACAGCAAGATCCCCCCCCCCCCCGTCCCTTGGAAGTTGGAGAATCAATGTCTCTCTTATGAGACTTCCTGAACACAAAAAACTCATAAAAGAGGCACTAACTGAATATTTCTCACTAAATAGGAATCCGAGTGTAGATGTTTTCTCCACCTGGTGTGCCCATAAGGCATTCATGAGAGGAATCCTAATTAAGATGAGCTCCCATCACAAAAAAAAGAAACAGCTCCAAATAAGCAACATTCTCTCGCAAATCGCAAAGGTGGAGCAGAATATTCAGGTATCCTCTTCAATTGAGCTACATAGAGAACTAATGTCTCTTCGCCATAGACTCTGCCAAGAATTGATTGGTGACTATGTTAAATCCTTAAATTTTTCAAGAATTAACTATTATACGGCATACAACAAACCCTCCAGATTGATGGCTAGGATAATAAAACAACGACAGGCACCAACTAAAATTCCATTCCTGGTCAAGCAAGATGGAACGAATACTAAAATAACACACACCCAAGCCAAAGCAGACGAATTCAGTCTATTCTACTCCAACTTATATAACTTAAACAAAGATGATTCCACTCCCCAGCCAGATATCCAACAAATCAACAACTTTCTGGAGGGGATTAGCCTTCCCACCATTGCGGAAGACCAACTGAAATTACTAAACTCCCCTGTCTCCTGTTTGGAGATTCTGGACACAATTAAATCTCTAAAAGCACACAAGGCCCCAGGTCCGGATGGCTTCTCCAACGAATATTAAAAGGACTTCGCCCTGGAACTGGCACTTTGTCTGGCTGATACATTTAACAAAGTAATCTCTACGGGCAGCCTCCCGAAAGAAATGTTGAATGCTACTATAGTCACAATTCCTAAACAAGGAAAGGCCCCGAGCTCACCTGCGAATTTTCGGCCCATTTCACTGTTAAACAGTGATACAAAAATCTGCTCAAAATTGTTAGCCGGGCGCCTGCTAAAAGTTCTCCCACAAATAGTTCATGGGGATCAGGTGGGGTTTACGAGGGGAAGCCAAGCGTCAGACGGTACCAGAAGAGTCCTGAATCTTATGGCAGTGGCGGAGACGGACCATACCCCAGCTATCCTATTGGCTCTAGATGCTGAAAAAACCTTTGATAGGCTGCACTGGGGGTTCACCTTCGCCATGCTAGAAAAACTTGGCTTCAAGGGGAATATTCTCAGGGCCATTCGGGCTCTATATGGCGCCCCCTCAGCAAGGGTCTTGGTGGACGGGGTTATTTCAAAATCTTTCCAAATCACTAATGGCACCCGTTAGGGGTGCCCACTGTCCCCTCTTCTGTTTACGCTCGTCATGGAGCCCCTGGCAGAAGGGATTAGACTCAACGCAAAGATTAGGGGAATATCGGCTGGCATGAGACAGCACAAAATAAGTCTTTTCGCGGATGATGTCTTGCTCCTA
Organism: Eleutherodactylus coqui; assembly: GCF_035609145.1. Lineage (NCBI taxonomy): Eukaryota > Metazoa > Chordata > Amphibia > Anura > Eleutherodactylidae > Eleutherodactylus > Eleutherodactylus coqui. Next base: position 90,752,714 of record NC_089840.1, read on the forward strand.
CTTACGGACCCCATTACATCTTTGAGGGAAGTCTATAAGACTATCCAAGAATTTAGTAAAGTATCCTACTATAAATTAAACATAGACAAATCCCAAATACTTCCCATCAATATAGATAATTCTCTAAAACTCAATATTCAAGAAGAGTTTCCATTTAAGTGGGGAGAGAACAATATTCCATACTTCGGAATAAGATTGTGCAGTCCCCTGTCCAACATGGTCCCATCAAACCTTCTGCCTTTGCTAGCCAATCTCCAAATAGAACTAGTGTCCCTAGCGAAAAAAGAGCCGTCATGGATGGGAAGAGTCACACTTTATAAAATGCTGATCCTCCCCAAAATCCTATATATATTCCATACAATTAACCTCCCGATCCCTAGGGTGGAGGTGGCAAAGCTCCAAAAACAACTTTCAAACTTTATATGGGGAGGTAAGAGACCAAGAGTTGCTGCCTCTATTTTATTTCTCAATAGAAAACAAGGAGGCCTGGGGGTGCCAAACCTGTGGTCATACCTTCATGCATCCAATATTAACCAATCGAGACACTGGTTAAAAACAAAATCCGGTCCAAGCTGGCTCCAAATCGAGACTCAGATGAACGAAGGAAGGCCTATCCGCTCTCTTCTCTTGGCCTCCCTATTGGCTTCACTCTCCTCTCCTATGCTCCCAATATACAATCCCAGGTCTATTTTCCCGACAATACAAGCCTCAATAGATTCATGGAAATGGCTAGCTCAAAACACCAACCGCCGTATGGGGAAAAGAATTGATAATATTCCCATTTCCACCCTAGAATACTTTGTCCCTAATCTACATCTGGAGAGCTGGATAAAGAGGGGGATCACATACTTAGACTACATACTAAAGGAAGACGAGTTAATCTCATTCCATTCCTTGAGTGAGAGATTTGACTTGCCTCCGGGAGAAGCCTTCAAATACCTCCAAATAAGATCTCTATTACAATCCACTAAAATCGAAAAAGTGAAGGTGTCAAAGGACCTCTTAGATATTCTAAACAGCCCTTGCCCGACGTCTCGATCTCAGGTGAGAACCTGTTACGACAAACTCTCAGGTGACATGGGAGGAATAAAACGTGCACATGTTCTCAACTGGGAGAGAGACTTGGGAAAGAAATTTTCGCCAGAAGAGTGGTTGACTGTCTTCGCATGGGCAAACAGGGCATCTATCAACTCAAACATCTTAGAGGTCCATACTAAAGTTTTAACCAGATGGTACTTTACACCAACAGCTCTGGCGAGAGCATTCACTGACTCTGACGATAGATGCTGGAGACAGTGCGGTCATAAAGGTAATATCCTCCATATATTCTGGGGTTGTCCAAAGCCCTCGCATTTCTGGGACGGGGTCTTCTCTGTCTTGAAAAGGATCACGAAAATGTTCATTCCCAGATCTCCTGAATTGGCCATCCTATTACTCGATAACAAATGCACCCCGCAATCTATGAAAAATCTAGTAGGCCATATCCTCCTCGCTGCTAAACTCTTGATCTCAAGGAAATGGAGAGCTGCTAACGTCCCCACCATTTCGGAATTAATGCAGACACTAACCGACCATAACACATATGAGAAACTATATGCCCTAAAAAACGGAGAATACGAAAAATATCAAAACAAGTGGAACCCATGGTTACAAATCTACTTGGCCTAATAGTTGATGTTTGATAATTGACATAACACTGCCATAGTATCCCTCCCTACCTTCCCTCCCCCTCCCCCCCCCCCTTTCCCCTCTCCCTCCATACCTTATTGTTAACTTACTGTTTATTACTCGTTTGAACTAAAGGATGTAATGCATAATGACAAATGTAATTTTGTTCCTAGTAGAAACAATTCTTACTTTACTGCATAGTCAATATATTCTTCTCTCAAGTTAAAACTATGGACTATGCAAAGACTCTAGACAAAGAGTAAGTTACATAATTCTTGTTTACTGTAAACAGCTTGTTTGCATTGATATATGCAGACTCGCATAAGCAATGTATGTATGTTTTATATGTACCCTTACTAAAGGGAAAAAAAAATCAATAAAGAACAAATTGATTGAAAAAAAAAAAAGTTGTCAGAGCAAAGACAGCTGGTGATCCAGTGAGAAGGTCATGAACTTCCAAGGTTCATTGACATATTTGGAAGCAAAGGCTAACCTGTCTGGTCCAATCCCACAAAAGAGCTACTGTAACACAAATTGTTGATAAAGTATATGTTGGCTGTGATAAAAAAAAAAAATCAGAATATACATTGTATCAGAGTGGTGCATTTAGAGTTTCAAAGCCACAGACTTATCAGAGTGCCCATTCTATTCCCTCCCTACCACCAATACACTTACTATGAACATCAGAGGAGTATTAGAACTGGACCACTCAAAATGGAAGAAGGGGGTTTGGTCTGATGAATCATGTTTTCTTTTTTTATAATTTGCAAGGAGGAGGAATGTGGATTGGTGGTAAGCACGATTGCCTTACAGTATTGAGGACCTAGGTTCAAATGTGACAAGGGGCAACATCTGCATGGAGTTTGTATTTTCTACCTGTGTTTGTGTAAGTTTCTTTCCACACATCAAAAATGAACTGCATTGTCAGATTTGAACCTGAGACCCCAGCACTGTAAGGCGACGATGCTAACTGTTGAACCACAGTTATTTTAGCAGTATTGATGAAGTTCTTTTTCGTTTGAACAAATCAGAAACATCAAACTCCTAGGCCTGTAGTAGAGGGTCAGATGTTGAGAAAGGCACATCTGCATATTCTATTCTTGTATGAAACTTGTACGGAAACGGGACATGCTTAGATTTTTCTATTTTTGCAGCATTGCGGTCACAGAAAAGTCGCTCATGTAAATAGACGCATTACAAACAATGCACAAAATCTGTGCAAGAATATTGGCCGTGTAAATACAGCCTAAGGGTGCGTTCAGACTAGCGTGTTTTGGTGCGTGCATACGCACGCACAAAAACACGCTTGTATTTACATCACACTGCATTCCCTATGGTGTGTGCACATGTCCGTACTTTGCAGGTGCGTGCCTGCAAAGATAGGACATGCGTGCACCATAGGGAATGCACGCATTGTTTTCAATGGATCCGCGGCTGCTGCCGGCGGCTCCATTGAAAACAATGAACTGCTGGCTCCCTGCATTCCTTTTCAGGGAAGGACTATACATATAAGCCCTTCCCTGAAAAAGAAAGGTTTTAGTGTAAAAAAAAAAATGCTGGCATTCTCTTCAATAGAGCCGCTTCTGCTGCCGGCGGCTCCATGGAAGACAATGGTCTGTGGCACACCTGAATTGTTTTTCAGGCAAGGGCTTTACATATAAGCCCTTCCCTGGAAATCAATTAAAAGTGATTTATAAAACAAAAAAAATAGATACTCACCTCCCTTCAGCTGCCGGGGCACAGCTGCGTGTTCTCCTGCTGTCCCCTGCACTGTGGTGCTGATCTAGTGCTCAGCCAATCACAGGTAACTCTCCCCGAATGAATGACAGGTGAGAGTTGCCTGTGATTGGCTGACCTCAGCCAATTACATACAACTCTTTCAGCAGGCGGGGATTTTAAATCCCCGGCTGCTGATAGATCAGCAGTTCAGCACCACAGTGCAGGGGACAGCAGGAGAACACGCGGCTGTGCCCCGGCAGCTGAAGGGAGGTGAGTACCTTTTTTTTAATTTTTTTTTTACTATTTTAAAAGGCTTTTCAGGGAAGGGCTTATGAAGCCCTTCCCTGCAAAGCCACTGACAGCTGCCGGGGCTCAGCAGGGACTTCTGCCGCTGTCCCCGGCTCTGTAGCGCTGCTGAGCTATCAGCAGCCGAGGATTTAAAATCCCCTCCTGCTGGTAGCTCTCATTGTGAATGGCTGAAGCAATTCAGCCTACCACAATCAGAGCTACCAGCAGGCGGGGATTTTAAGTCCCCGGCTGCTGTTAGCTCAGAACTACAGAGCCGGGGACAGAGCTAGAAGTCGCGGCTGAGCCCGGCAGCTGAAGGGAGGTGAGAATTGTTTTTTTTAAATTTTTTGCACTATTTTAAATGGCTTTTCAAGGAAGGGCGGGGGTCACAGCAGCGGCGGACAGGTAAGTGTTTTTTTATTCTTTTTTGTTTTGCACTAAAATGTTTCTTTTTCAGGGAAGGTCTTATATGTAAAGCCCTTCCCTGGAAAAGAATGCAGGGGACCGGCAGAGCATTGTTTTCAATGGAGCCGCCGGCAGCAGCCGCGGCTCTATTGACAACAAGCACGCAGCTGTGTTCACGCGTGCTTTTGCTCGTACCTAGGTGCGGACGTATGTACGCACCTAAGTACGCACCAAAACACGCTCGTCTGAACGCACCCTAAGAGGACTGAAATGTCACTTAAGGTGAATAGACACCATTGCACCTGATCCATTTGGGAGTGCTGCATATTTTTCAAGTTTACACACTGATCTGAGATCAAGATTGGTACTCTTTTTTATAGTGCAGCTCTTTTCTCTTGAATATATTATATATTTCTCTGTATATTTTTATATACAGATGGTTTACTCTTTAGCTTGACTTCTAACAGGATGCAATATCAAGGTGTGCCATGCTATCCGGGTGATTTATCTACACTTTGAATTACATTACATTGGGTTTTTATTGTGTTATTAAAATAGAGCAATAGATCTTTAATGGGTTAAGATAAGATAACATTCTGTGCTATGCTATCACAAACAAGGTAAAATTAGTCTAACGTGTATATACAGGGTGATACTTTTACTAGGAGACCAAAACTTTCCTGTATAAAGTTTTAATTTTTTAGTATGGTTTCATAGGAATATTGACATGTATTTACCTTGTATGTTGTAAAACAAGCTCAGCCTAAAGTATATGCTGAAAATGCCTCTCCAGTATCCAAGCAGTTTTGTATGTGAGTCTGCATATTGGCGAAGACATCTGCTTATGTGACATTGGTAACAGCAGAAGCCTTTCGTCGTATCACATCTTTGGGGGGTGTCAACTGTTTGTGGCTTATTGCTGTACATACAGTCCTTCAATAAACTCCACAATCAGGTGGCATCAAGTCTGGTGATTTCGGTGGCCACAGATTTTTCAAAGTATATATATATATATATATATATATATATATATATATATATATATATATATATGCCAAGTAGTTGTTGCAATTGTACTTATTATTTCAGCTTCAAAGAGGTGTCTTAGAAATATCTTAACTCTCAGGCTGGGTTCACACAGGGCGGATTCCCGTCGGAAATCTCACGGTTTGGCCGCAGTAAAAACCGCGAGATTTCCGCCGGGAGTACCGCCGCGGAAAACCCGTGGCGGCTTTGAAGCGGCCTGGCCGCTCGCTCTTCCGCTGCGGCCGGCGCTTCCATAGAGGAGAGCGCAGCCGCAACGGAAAGAAAAAATAAATAGACATGCTGTATATTCTAAAGCCGTGGCTGCGGTCCCCGCAGCCGCAGTTCCTGCCTGACTTACCGCAGCAGATTGGCCATCCCGTGTGGACGAGATTTCTGAGAAATCTTGTCCACATGGCTGGCTAATCCCGAGATTAGCGGCCGCAGCCGGATTTCCCGCGGCGAAATTCCACGTGGAATTTCCACGGCAAATCTGCCCTGTGTGAACCCAGCCTTACAGGCCATGTTCTCTTTGTTATATTTGAAAACTTGCTCGGTCAACAATGATAAATAAATAAACAAAACAGTGCAGTTTGTTATAGCGATTTTACTACATGTCATGTTTTGAAAAATTCTGATGTTATGAAAATTTAATTTTGAGTTGTTTATGAGGTTAAACTAAAACCTGTGTACAGGTGAAATCAAGAAAAGAAAAGAGACAATATAAGAGGCATGAATTGTGGACGCTCTGCAACATCAATGTTTAACTAAACCAATACAGAAATAATTCAAAGTGATATTATGTAAGCAGTTCCGCTAAGATAGTTTGCTTTTTGATGAATAATGCATAGCTTACTGAATGCCAAAAAGCACTAGGGACTTCTATAATCAAGGACATTTGATTTATCTTTTCTTTGTTTATAATTGTTTTATTTTCCAATATTCCTACATGAAAATGAAAAATTATAGTTGTAATATTAAGAATGTCAGACAGATCTCATACTATGCATCATTTGGTTTAATTAGCTTCTGTACAATATAATTTAAAGACAGGACTGCTGCATAGTTCTTATGTTAGATGGCTTAGTACATTGTGTAAATCAGAAGGGAATACGTTGGTTAACTCCACCTATATTAGAAAAGAGAAAGGCACTCCATTAAACTATCTAAGCCACATTTACCCCCTCCATTCTGTTCTTCATTTCTCTTTTTCTGTGTTAAATTAATAATTAATTGAATTTTCTCTTGCTTTTATACTGTAACAATAAAATAGCATTGCTGGTTTTATTAGCACATGATTTGTATAAGCCAGATAAGTATGATTTGCACATTCAAAGTTCTAAAAGTTTTTCTTGAAAATTAAAAGGATTTTCCTCATATTAGAAGTGATTGCATATCACAAGTATATGGGATCAGAGTCTGATAGTTGGTGCCATATCTACTGCTAGGGAGACTTGGTCATGTGCCTGGGGCTGTACTATTGCAAGGCAGTACCTTATAGGTCTTATTTTTGCAAATCCTTTCAAATTTTATTTTCACAAGTCACTGGTGAAAGGGCAAGAGAGGCAAATTGCTTTCAGAATTGTCTTCTGATGCAAACAGTTTACCTGTGTATGAATAGCTTTATTATCAACAACACTTCTGACACCTGGACCTGGGCTCAGGACTAGAGATGAGCAAACCTACTCGTTTCGAGTAATTACTCGATCGAGCACCGCGATTTTCGAGTACTTCCGTACTCGGGTGAAAAGATTCGGGGGGTGCCGGGGGGCGGGGGGAGGCGTGGCGGAGCGGGGGGTAGCAGCGGGGAACAGGGGGGAGCCCTCTCTCTCTCCCTCTCCCCCCATTCCCTGCTGCAACCGCCCACTCACCCACGGCACCCCCTGAATCTTTTCGCCCGAGTACGGAAGTACTCGAAAATCACCGCGTTCGGGCGAAAAAGGGGCATGCCCGAGTAGGTTCGCTCATCTCTACTCAGGACCCATTACAGTAGCATTACAAATCATCAGCACAGAAATAAGTATGTAATGAGTATGTGTATTTTTGATGGAAGTGTCCCATGAAAAAGAACCAGACAAATTCCCTCCCCCTACATAACTAAAACCAGTTAAAAGTATCCCTCATAAACAATGACAGATAAGTGTACCCCATAAACAGCTGAAAGGAAACAAACCAGTGTATCCGCTGTGAGGCAGCATCTTTGTTGAAAGTGGTAACTAGCAGTGTCTCCATGCCCCTGTTACTAGAGAAGCCAAATACCTAATGACAGGAAGTGGATTGCATAGGTGCTGGAAAGGAGACCCTCGTGGCAGGCATTTCAAACGTAATTTTCAGTGGTAAAGCCAAAACTAACACAGTATTTTACAAGATTGATGATATACGCATTGGCTGTTAGCATAAGTAGTGTGAAAAGCTAATGTTCATTAAAAATTTAATTTGTAAGACATGTATATCATAATGTTGTTTGGCACTGAGTGCTTAATATAGCTAACATTAAAGTGGTATTCCCATATTACAAACTTCTGAAATATTGCTAAGGTATGTCATCACTTTATGATTCTGAGAATGAATAGGCTACAATGCTGATTCACTGATTTTGCCTGCACTGCAGCACTCTTGTCAACCCATGTGCATGGATCTTCATTATGACCCCATTTATATGAAACCTTAGGTCCTAGTATTCATGTGGCCATTACTTTGGCACATACCTTGTGTCCAGAAAACATTCCGATCCTTTCACCTTTTTTATTTTTTATGTTGTAGCTTTGTGCAAATTTTATTTATTATTTTTTTTTTTTATCAATAAGTTTTTATTGTTATTGTTCTTATACAATGAAAAGGTTACAGCATTGAAAAACATTTATAACAAAATTGTAAATATAGTAACATACAGGATTGAGAGTCTCTTGGAGATGATTGAATTCCGTTGGAGACTGGTCCGCGTTAGATTCTCCTTGCTGGTTTCTTAGTAAAGAACCTAGAATATTTTTTGGGAAAAGGGGGAAGGATTGGAGGGAAGGAGGGATGGGAGGGATGGGAGGGTGAAACGATGAGGGGAGTTGCGGAAAGAGGGTAGAGGGAAATGGTGTAACAGCAATAACATTAAACCAGGTCTACAAGGATTAGGGTTTACTTCCGAATTGGATATAAAATGAGCCATGGATTCCAAGTTTTCTCGAATTTGGGTAAGCTATCATTACGGAGGGCTAAGATGTATTCATATATACTGTGTTCGGAAATTAGTTGAGTTAAATCGTTCACATTTGGTGAACTGTCCGACCTCCACTTCCTGGCTATTAAAAGCTTTGCACACAGGAGGATATGACCTATTAATTTTTTACTAGTGGGAGGGATTGTCCTGGGATCTAAGAGTAGGAGTGCAGTTTTTGGAGTGAATGGGACCTTCAGGCCCGTCACTTTAAGTATAAGGTCGTAGGTGGATTCCCAGAAAGGAAGAATGTGGGGGCAAGCCCAAAAGATATGGATCAGGGAACCTTGTTGTTCGCACTTCCTCCAACATTGGTTGCTATTGGTTAGGCCTCTTCTGGCCAGGATAGTTGGGGTGAAATACCAGCGTGTTATTAACTTTTGGTGTGTTTCAATTAGATTAGCACTCTGAGAAGCTTGTCCTGACCATCTAAAGGCCTTAAGCCATGCATTAGTAGGGATTTTTTGGCAGAGGTCCTTCTCCCAGTTCAATAAATGGCTCTTTCCCGCTGGCCTTAATGCTCCGGTTAAATTGTCATAAAAGAGACGTGTGTGCATTTTAGGAAGGCTAGAGCAAAGTACATTATAGATGATCTCAGGTACTCTAAGCTCCCGCAGCTGATGGTTATGTAGAATGGAGCATACTTGCGAGTACCTAAAATAATCTGAGTTAGCCAAAAGGAATTTGGTTTGTAGTGTTTGAAATGGCAAAGGGCCTTGCGGGGAGAGAAAGTCTGATATAAAGTGCATTCCTCTTTTGACCCAGGAGTTTAGCTGAAGATTGGGAACAAAGTACTCTAGGATTCTAATAGGAATGTTCTTTAGACTTCTAGTAGTGTTTTTATCTGCGTTGTGGAATAGGTTTTTCCAAGCTTCTATTGAAGTTAACATAGGAGGTGACACGTTCGGAGTAGCGAAGCGTGTCAGCAGTTTTGGGGAAGACCAGGCGGCCAGTAGGGCTATCAACAAGCATTTCAATGGTCTTTGATGGTTATTTTCTGTTTCTATTGAGACCCAACTAACTTGTTGTGTTTGGCGAATCCAAGATAATGTTTGGCTTAGTATTGTGGCTGTACGGTAGGAGTCTAAGTTAGGTAATCCTAGTCCTCCTTGGTATCTGTTAAGGGAAAGAATGGAGAGGGCTATTCTGGGCTTTTTATCGAGCCAAATAAATTTTGATAATTGTCTTTGGAAGCTTACAATGGTTTGTTTTGGGATCAATATTGGAAGAGTCCTAAATAGAGATGAGCGAACGTACTCGTCCGAGCTTGATATTCGTGCGAATATTAGGGTGTTCGGGATGCTCGTTACTCGTAACGAGTACCACGCGGTGTTCCGTTTACTTTCAGTTTCCTCTCTGAGACGTTAGCGCGCTTTTCTGGCCAATTGAAAGACAGGGAAGGCATTACAACTTCCCCCTGTGACGTTCAAGCCCTATACCACCCCCCTGCTGTGAGTGGCTGGGGAGATCTGATGTCACCGGAGTATAAAAATCGGCCCCTCCCGCGGCTCGCCTCAGATGCCTTGTGAGTTAGCTGAGGGACAGTGGTATCGTGCTGGAGCTGCTGTAGGGAGAGCGTTAGGAGTTAGTGTAGGCTTCAAGAACCCCAACGGTCCTTCTCAGGGCCACATCTAATAGTGTGCAGTACTGTGTTAGCACTGTTTTTTTTTTTTTTCAAAATTGGATCTGCAGAGCATTGCGCCCTGCAATAGGGACAGAAGTGGTGGTTAGGCAGGGAGAGTGTTAGCAGTGAGTGTAGGCTTCAAGAACCCCAACGGTCCTTTCTAGGGCCACATCTATCCGTGTGCAGTACTGTCCAGGCTGCTGTTAGCAGTGTTGCATTTTTTTTTCTCAAAACCGGCTGTGCAGACCATTGCACCCGGCATTAATACTACAGGGATAGAATTGTGTAGGCAGGGCCAGAAGACATACATTATTCATTGAATAGACGCAGTGTGGCTTGTCCTTTGAAAAACAAGGGAAAAAATTCTATTTTGGCTGCAGGCTTGCGCCAATTTTTTTCCTGCATGGGAAATCCCTGATCTGCTGGAGCAAATAACTTTGCATCACTGCAGTTCTCTGACACATTTGCAGGGCCACAACACAGTTATTAAGTTATTAAACTTAGTAGTATTCATTGAATACACGCAGTGTGGCTTGTCCTTTGAAAAACAAGGGAAAAAATTCTATTTTGGCTGCAGGAAATCAAATCACTGGGAAATCAAATCACTGGTAATACACCATGCTGAGGAGTAGGGGTAGGCCTATAGGATGTGGACGCGGGCGAGGACGCGGAGGCCCAAGTCAGGGTGTGGGCACAGGCCGAGCCAGTGCGGTGGCCAGGGGTAGAGGCAGGGCCAGTCCGAATAATCCACCAACTGTTTCCCAAAGCGCCCCCTCGCGCCATGCCACCCTGCAGAGGTCAAGGTGCTCTACGGTGTGGCAGTTTTTCACAGAGACGCCTGACGACCGACGAACAGTGGTGTGCAACCTTTGTCGCGCCAAGATCAGCTGGGGAGGCACCACCAACAGCATGCGCAGGCATATGATGGCCAAGCACCCCACAAGGTGGGACGATGCCCGTTCACCGCCTCCGGTTTGCACCACTGCCTCTCCCCCTGTGCCCCAACCTGCCACTGAGATCCAACCCCCCTCTGAGGACACAGGCACTACCGTCTCCTGGCCTGCACCCACACCCTCACCTCCGCTGTCCTCGGCCCCATCCAGCAATGTCTCTCAGCGCAGCGTCCAGACGTCGCTAGCGCCACAGTTTGAGCGCAAGCGCAAGTACGATGCCACGCTCAAGCGTTAAACGTGCGCATTGCAAAATTGATCAGCCTAGAGATGCTGCCGTATAGGCTTGTGGAAACGGAGGCTTTCAAAAGCATGATGGCGGCGGCTGCCCCGCGCTACTCGGTTCCCAGTCGCCACTACTTTTCCCGATGTGCCGTCCCAGGCCTGCACGACCACGTCTCCCGCAACATTGTACGCGCCCTCACCAACGCGGTTACTGCCAAGGTCCACTTAACAACAGACACGTGGACAAGCACAGGCGGGCAGGGCCACTATATCTCCCTGACGGCACATTGGGTGAATTTAGTGGAGGCTGGGACAGAGTCACAGCCTGGGACCACTCACGTCCTACCCACCCCCAGAATTGCGGGCCACAGCTCGGTGGTGGTATCTGCGGCGGTGTATGCTTCCTCCACTAAAGCACCTTCCTCCTCCTCCTCCTCCTCCAACGCAACCTCTGTCTCGCAATCAAGATGTGTCAGCAGCACGTCGCCAGCAGTCGGTGTCACGCGGCGTGGCAGCACAGCGGTGGGCAAGCGTCAGCAGGCCGTGCTGAAACTACTCAGCTTAGGAGACAAGAGGTACACGGCCCACGAACTGCTGCAGGGTCTGACAGAGCAGACCGACCGCTGGCTTGCGCCGCTGAGCCTCCAACCGGGCATGGTCGTGTGTGACAACGGCCGTAAGCTGGTGGCGGCTCTGCAGCTCGACAGCCTCACGCACGTGCCATGCCTGGCCCATGTGTTTAATTTGGTGGTTCAGCGCTTTCTGAAAAGCTACCCCCACTTGTCATACCTGCTCGGAAAGGTGCGCCAGCTCTGCGCACATTTCCGCAAATCCCACACGCACGCTGCCACCCTGCGGACACTGCAACATCGGTTTAATCTGCCAGTGCACCGACTGCTGTGCGACGTGCCCACACAGTGGAACTCTACGCTCCACATGTTGGCCAGACTCTATGAGCAGCGTAGAGCTATAGTGGAATACCAACTCCAACTTGCACGGCGCAGTGTGAGTCAGCCTCCTCAATTATTTACAGAAGAGTGGCCCTGGTTGGCAGCCATCTGCCAGGTCCTTGGAAAATTTGAGGAGTCTACCCAGGTGGTGAGCGGCGATGCTGCAATCATTAGCGTCACCATTCCTCTGCTATGCATCTTGAGAAGTTCCCTGCAAAGCATAAAGGCAGACGCTTTGCGCTCGAAAACAGAGCCGGGGGAAGACAGTATGTCGCTGGATAGTCAGAGCACCCTCCTGTCTATATCTCAGCGCGTTCAGGAGGAGGAGGAGGAGCATGAGGAGGATGAGGAGGAGGGGGAAGAGACAGCTTGGCCCACTGCTGACGGTACCCATGCTGCTTGCCTGTCATCCTTTCAGCGTGTATGGCCTGAGGAGGAGGAAGAGGAGGAGGAGGAGGATCCTGAAAGTGATCTTCCTAGTGAAGACAGCCATGTGTTGCGTACAGGTACCCTGGCACACATGGCTGACTTCATGTTAGGATGCCTTTCTCGTGACCCTCGCGTTACACGCATTCTGGCCACTACGGATTACTGGGTGTACACACTGCTCGACCCACGGTATAAGGAGAGCCTTTGCACTCTCATTCCCGAAGAGGAAAGCGGTTCGAGAATGATGCTATACCACAGGGCGCTGGTGGACAAACTGATGGTAAACTTCCCATCCGACAGCGCTAGTGGCAGAAGGCGCAGTTCCGAGGGCCAGGTAGCAGGGGAGGCGCAGAGATCATGCAGCATGTACAGCGCAGGCAGGGGAACATTCTCCAAGGCCTTTGCCAGCTTTTTGGCTCCCCAGCAAGACTGTGTCACCGCTCCCCAGTCAAGGCTGAGTCTGCGGGAGCACTGTAAAAGGATGGTGAGGGAGTACGTAGCCGATCGCACAACCGTCCTCCGTGACGCCTCTGCCACCTACAACTACTGGGTGTCGAAGCTGGACACGTGGCCTGAACTCGCGCTGTATGCCCTGGAGGTGCTTGCTTGTCCTGCGGCTAGCGTCTTGTCAGAGAGTGTGTTTAGTGTGGCTGGGGGAATCATCACAGATAAGCGTACCCACCTGTCAACCGACAGTGCCGACAGGCTTACACTCATCAAGATGAACAAAGCCTGGATTTCCCCAGACTTCTCTTCTGCACCAGCGGACAGCAGCGATACCTAAGCAATACGTATTATGCACCCGCGGATGGAAGCTACGTTCTCTCTCACCATCCAAAACGGGGACATTTCTGCTTCATCAATCTGTGTCTAATATTCCTCCTCCTCCTCCTGCTCCTCCTCCTGAAACCTCACGTAATCACGCTGAACGGGCAATTTTTCTTAGGGCCACAAGGCTCACTCATCTAATTTTTCTAAACAATTTTTATATGTTTCAATGCTCTTAAAAGCGTTGAAACTTTAACTTGAACCAATTTTTAGTTAAACTGGGCTGCCTCCAGGCCTAGTTACCACTTAAGCCACATTAACCAAAGCGATTAATGGGTTTCACCTGCCATCTTGGTTGGGCATGGCCAATTTTTACTGAGGTACATTAGTACTGTTGGTACACCAATGTTTTGGGGCCCTCACCTACAGTGTAATCATAGCAATTTGTATGTTCTTCGCCTGCACTCATGGTACAGAAGTGTGTGTGGGGTTGGCCTACACTTTAGCTACATAAATGTAACTTGGGCCTTGGCTATACTGCAGCTACTGAAATGGAACTAAGACTGCGCTCCCACTATACTGCTGCTTCGGAATTGTTCCTGGGGCCTGTGTAGGCTGCTACTATTACTGAAATGGAACGAAGACTATAATGCTGCTAGTGATATGTTAGTGGGGCCTGTCGCTAATGCTACAGCTGAAATGTTACTAATTCTGGGCTCTGCCTATACCGCTGCTAATGGTATGTCTCTGGGGTGTGGAAACAGAGGCTTCCCAAAGACATGATGGCGGCGAGGCCATTTCCCACCAACGCTGTTACTGTTAAGGTGCATATAACCACGGACACGTGGAGAGGACACGTAGTGCCTCCAAAACATCCCCCGCCACGGCCCACTTAATCCTGGCCGCATTCCGAAAACCAACAAAATAAAACCGTGCTACTAGGTCCGCAGTCACCACCACATTACCACCAACGCGGTTACTGTTAAGGTACATATTACCAGTCTGACTGGGGCATGCAGTGTTGCCCGGAGCCCACCTGCATTAAGCATGACATTACTACCTCAGCTGTGTTGGGCAATGCAATGGGATATTTCTATGTACCGCCGGTGGCTTCCTGGCACCCACCCATGCTGTGGGTCCACAGGGAATTATAAATGCATCTGTTTCCACTTGTAAAGAACCCCAGTCTGACTGGGGCATGCAGTGTGGGCCGAAGCCCACCTGCATTAAGCACGACATTACTACCTCAGCTGTGTTGGGCAATGCAATGGGATATTTTTGTGTATCGCCGGTGGGTTCCAGGGAGCCACCCATGCTGTAGGTGCACACGGAGTTTAACCTACATGTGTCCACTTGTAAAGAACCCCAGTCTGACTGGGGCATGCAGTGTGGGCCGAAGCCCACCTGCATTAAGCACGACATTACTACCTCAAGTGTGTTGGGCAATGCAATGGGATATTTTTGTGTATCGCCGGTGGGTTCCAGGGAGCCACCCATGCTGTAGGTGCACACGGAGTTTAACCTACATGTGTCCACTTGTAAAGAACCCCAGTCTGACTGGGGCATGCAGTGTGGGCCGAAGCCCACCTGCATTAAGCACGACATTACTACCTCAGCTGTGTTGGGCAATGCAATGGGATATTTCTATGTACCGCCGGTGGCTTCCTGGCACCCACCCATGCTGTGGGTCCACAGGGAATTATAAATGCATCTGTTTCCACTTGTAAAGAACCCCAGTCTGACTGGGGCATGCAGTGTGGGCCGAAGCCCACCTGCATTAAGCACGACATTACTACCTCAGCTGTGTTGGGCAATGCAATGGGATATTTTTGTGTATCGCCGGTGGGTTCCAGGGAGCCACCCATGCTGTCGGTCGACAGGGACTTCACAATAGGGAGTTGTACCTGCCTGTGTCTATGAATTAAAAAGCCCGGTCTGACTGGGGCATGCAGAGACACCTTGACAGAATGAATAGTGTGTGGCACATAGGTTCCCCATTGCTATGCCCACGTGTGCAGCTCCTGATGGCGGTGGCACAGGATTCTATTTCTCATTGCTTCTGTACAGCATTGTGGGCTATCGCCCCGCCCCTTTTAAAGAGGGTCGCTGCCTAGCCGTGCCAACCCTCTGCAGTGTGTGCCTGCGGTTCCTCCTCATGGCAGACGCACTTCTAAATAGACATGAGGGTGGTGTGGCATGAGGGCAGCTGAAGGCTGCGCAGGGACACTTTGGTGTGCGCTGTGGGGGGGAGGGGGGGCGGTTGGGCAGCATGTAACCCAGGAGAAGTGGCAGTGGAGTGTCATGCAGGCAGTGATTGTGCTTTGTTGGAGGTAGTGTGGTGCTTAGCAAAGGTATACCATGCTAATGAGGGCTTTTCAGAAGTAAACGTTTTTGGGAGGGGGGGGCCCACTCTTGCCGCTATTGTGGCTTAATAGTGGGACCTGTGAACTTGAGATGCAGCCCAACATGTAGCCCCTCGCCTGCCCTATCCGTTGCTGTGTCGTTCCCATCACTTTCTTGAATTGCCCAGATTTTCACACAAGGAAACCTTAGCGAGCATCGGCGAAATACAAAAATGCTCGGGTCGCCCATTGACTTTAATGGGATTCGTTACTCGAAACGAACCCTCGAGCATCGCGAAAAGTTCGTCCCGAGTAACGAGCACCCGAGCATTTTGGTGCTCGCTCATCTCTAGTCCTAAAATAATGTAGAATTTTAGGCAAGATGAGCATTTTGTAAATGTTTATACGTCCCAGCCAGGAAATCGGACGTGATCGGTAGGAGTCCATCTCTTTTTGGAGGGCTGTGAGAAGAGGTGGGTAATTGACTGTAATTAGATCAGTTGTAGGGGTGCATAAATTAATACCTAGATATGGGATGCTTTTAGATTGCCATTGGAATGGGAATTCCTTTTCTATATCTTGTTTAAGATCCTCACTAACATTAATGCCCAGGATTTGGGATTTGGTTATATTTAATTTGTAATAGGATATAGACGCAAATTTGGACAGAGTATTTTGAACTGTTCTCAGGGAGAGGGTTGGGTTTGTGAGTGTAAGTAAAATATCGTCAGCAAATAAGCTGATTTTATGTTGGCGGAGACCTGCAGTAATTCCTTGAATGTTTGGGTGAGTTCTTATATGTTCCGCCAAAGGCTCCATTACTAATGTAAATATTAGGGGTGATAAAGGGCAGCCTTGGCGTGTTCCATTAGAGATAGAAAAGGGATTAGATAAAAGACCATCTACCAGAATTTTTGCTGATGGAAAGGAGTATAGGGCTTTGATAGCCTTGAAAATATATCCTGAAAAGCCAAATTTGTTTAATGTGGAGAAGGCATACCCCCAATGTAGCCTATCAAATGCCTTCTCGGCGTCAAGGGCAACCAGGATTGAGGGGATTTTTGTAGATTCAGATTTATGTATAAGATTTAGGATTCTTCTGGTCCCATCCAAGGCCTGTCTCCCCCTTGTAAAGCCCACCTGGTCGGAGTGAACGATGTCAGGCAAGATTTTGAGTAGTCTAACCGCCAGCACCTTAGCAAAAAGTTTTATGTCGCAGTTCAAAAGGGAGATAGGCCTAAAGTTGGCAGGTGATGTGGGGGCCTTACCTGGTTTTGGAATAGTTATAACAGTGGCTTCCAACATTTCTTTGGGAAAAGAGCTTTGTTCTATGCCTTGATTGAAGGCCTGAGACAAATGTGGAGCCAGGGAGACGGAAAAGAGTTTATAATAATCATTAGAGAAGCCGTCGGGTCCCGGGGCTTTATGGGGTTTTAGGGTTTTAATAGTGTTTATTATTTCTGTAGGGAGTATTTGAGTGTTAAGGGATGTGAGTTGAGATGGCGAGAGCGTTGGGAGTTTTGTTTCTTTTAGAAAATTTTCAATAGTTTGGGTAGATGGTTGGGGTGTGTCTTTATCGTCTTTTAAGTTATAGAGTTTAGAGTAATATTGGCGGAAAGTTTCTGTGATTTGTGTTGGGTGAAAGAGTTTTGTTGAGGGATTGTGGGGGTCTGTGATATATGGTATCTTAGATTTAAGTATTTTTTTTTTTACCAGATTAGCCAACATGCGTGTGGGTTTGTTTTTGGAGGCGTATAAAGATGATCGTGATGCTATAATTTCTCTTTCATAGTTGTCCATTAGGATGGCTCTAAGATTTTGTCTAGTAGTGAATAATTGGTTATGAAGTGAATCTGAAGGATTTTTACTTATTTGGCTTTCTATAGAAGAGAGTTGGGATAGAATTGTGTCCAGCTGTCGGGATTTTTCCCTTTTGTGTTGGGCACCGATCTTAATAAGCACCCCCCTAATAAAAGCCTTGTGGGCGTTCCAGATGGTCAAAGGGGAAACATCTGGAGTGGTATTATTAACGAAATATTCTTCTAACGCTAGTTTAATGTTGGTATGGTATTTTGGGAGTTTTAGTAGGAAAATATTGTTCCGCCAAGGTTTGGGTCTTTCTTTTATTGCATCAAGAGAAACATTGATCGATACAGGGGAATGATCCGACCAAGTGGCAGATCCAATCTGGGCTTTTTTTACCAAAGGAAGAGTAGTCCTGTTCACCAAGATCAGGTCGATTCTTGAGGAAGATTTGTGCCTAGCTGAGTAAAAGGAGTACTCTTTAGATGAGGCATTTAAGCATCTAAACGTGTCGAATAGAGATTCTGTTTGTAGCCATGGGAGCAGAGAGGTCGCCATCCTCAAAGAACCCCTTGAGGAGTCCAGGGATCTATCAGGGACTGCATTAAAGTCTCCACATATGAATAGGTGACCCACCTCGCGCCTTCTAGCTTTTTTTATTGTTTTATTTAAAAAGCGAATTTGGGCTTGGTTTGGAGCATATAGATTCACTAAAGTGAAGGGTTTGTTATTTAAAGAGCCAGACATAATGATATATCTGCCTTTGGGGTCTATATCCTGCGAAGTAACTTCCAATTGTAGCGAGTCTTTGAATGCGATCAAGACTCCTGCTTGTTTTCTGGGGGAGCAGGCTGAATAAATTTTTGGAAATTTTTTGTGAGAGAATTTTGGACAAGCGAAAGCCGCGAAGTGGGTCTCTTGTATACAAATAATATCAGCGTTAGAGGAGAGAGCCTCTTTCCAAAGCAGAGATCTTTTAAATGGTGAATTTAACCCATTTGCATTAATTGATAAAATCTTAATTGACATTATGGAAACCCAAGAATCCGTTGAGCCGAAGTATTAATACATATTGAGCAGTAGACCAAAAATGAAAAATAATAAAAGAAGTAACATGTAACAGAGCATAAAAACAGAACAGATTAGAAATTGCCCTTATCATCTTAAACAAGATGATATTTCCATTTGTGGAAATTATTATGGGCAGAAAATGAGTAGTGCACTCAGAAATTCAGCGTAAGATGGAAAGATACGCATAGAGCTATTACAGGCTGAAGGGCCTGAACAGCGGTATTGGGGAGCGGAAAGAGTTCGTCTGGCGAAGAACTGTCCGGATCCGCCTGAGTAAAAAGCTGGGTGGGCCCCAACCTCTGTCGATGCTGTGGACTTGAGCGGGATTTTGAGCTTTTTTGGAGGAAGGATGTTGATTGGACGAGGATGGTATGACAATCTTCCAGGATTTAAGGAAGTGGATTGCATCTTCTGGTTTTTGAAAGGTATGAGTGGTGTCTTCTCTACAAATCAGGAGTTTTGTAGGAAAACCCCATCTATATGGGATTTTAGCTTGTCGTAAGGCTTCGGTGACTGTGGAAAACTTTTTCCTATTCAACATGGTGGTCTGTGAGAGATCCGTGAATAAGCGTATCTTTTCATACGGCGTTGGAAGATGGGATAGGTTACGCGCAGCAGACATAACAGCATCTTTTATGTGATAAAAATGAATGCGTGCTGTAGTGTCTCTTGGGACAGAGTCGGCAATGAATCTAGGCTTAGGCAGCCTATGTGCTCTGTCAATAGTTAGGTCTAGGTTGCTGGCTTCAGGGAGCAGCGTAGCCATAAGTTGTTTCAAGTAGTTTGAGATTTCAGAGGAAGAGACAGATTCAGGAATTCCGCGGAATTTGATGTTGTTGCGTCTATTCCGGTCTTCAATATCCGCCATTTTTGTTTTGAGCTGCTCAACTTCCTCCACTAACTCGTAGTGTGCGTCAATTAGGGCATTATGTGACTGAGAAAATTCACCCATTTTATTTTCCGTATGGGATAAGCGGTCACCAATCTCATCTATGGTATTTTTAAGAGAGGTGTTTAGTGATTGGAAGCTAGATTGAATAGAGTCACTTAAGGCAACCACCATGTCCTTTATGAAGGATTCAGATGCTGGTTGTGAGGAAGATGACATGGACGATACAAACTCTCTCAGGGAGGGTATTTGAGATACTGAGGGAGCTGCAATGTCGGTCCTGGGCTTTTGTTTTTGGGGACTTTCAGATGAGGAGGAGGACTGTGACATGTGCGGGGAGGATGTCGGCGCCATTTTAGATGTTTGCTGTGAGTGGGAGAAGTGTCTCTTTCCTCCTGGTAATGCCTGTAGTGAGGGCGATGTGTCTGCACTCACCCGTCCCTGCTGGCGTTGTCTCTGCGGCGAGCTGTCATCAGGTTGAAGCGGAGCCGTTCCCTCCTCGTTCTGTGCATCGGACTCGGAGAGGAGCGGAGCGGCATCTGCCGGAGCGCGCCGCGCTGCCGTGGCTGAGAAAAAATCATCCAAGCGCTTAGGCTGAGCGCGAGAGTCTCTGCGGCGAGGCATCGCTGCGGTTACCGGATTCTCCGACACCGCGGGAGAGAGGAGAGGACCCGTAAGGTGCTGTGAAGTAGCTTTCAGGCTAGGACCGGAGCGGAGCTCAGGGATTAAGCGGCCATCTTCCTGCGCTGCCAGGCCACGCCCCCCAGCTTTGTGCAAATTAAAAAAAAAAGCCTTTCCCCATCGTTCTGCACTCAACAGTCCATATTGACAAAGTGAAAACAGAATGTTAGAAATCTTTTTGCATTGACATAAGTATTCAGAACCTGTACTTAGTACTTAGTTGAAGCACCTTTGGCAGCAATTACAGCCTCCAGTCCTTTTGGGCGTGATGCCACAATGTTCGAACAACTGGATTTGGAGCTTGTTTGCCATTTTTCTCTAAAAATTCTCTCAAGCCCTGTCAGGTTGGATGGGGACCATCTGTGAACAGCCATTTTCAGGTCTCTGTAGAGATTTTTGATTGAGTTCAAGTCTGGGCTTTGGGCGGACCACTCAAGGACATTTAAAAATTTGTTCTTTAAGCCACACATATGTTGTCTAGGCTGTATGCTTAAGGTCACTGTCTTATTGGAAAATAAACCTTCTGCCCAGTCTGAGGTCCCTTGCATTCTGGATCAAGCTTTTCATTAAGAACATCTCTGTACTTTGCTGCATTCAGCTTTCCATCAACCCTGACCAGTATCCCTCCCCCAGCTGCTGAAAAATACCCCCACAGCATGATGCTGCCACCCCAATGCTTCACTATAGGGATGGCATTGGACAGGTGATGAGTGCCTGGTTTCCTCCATACCTAATAAGTAAGCTCCCCAATCAGTCCCCAGGACATTCCCCTGTAAATTCTTCTGTAGATAGATAATAATTGTACAATTTGATCTGAGGCAGTAAAGAGAAACAATATTTGTCCGTAAGGGGAGTAACCCACATATTTCCCATTCATGTGAAACTGCATGTGTTTCACTATAATTGCATAGTTGCTATGTTTATATTGCCTCATATTGTTTGTGCACATGCTAGTCCTTGTAAAGGACTGGTAGACTGTTGTATGAATCAATGCTGCCAAACCCTGCCAGTATCACGGAAGGAGGTGTGCAGCATCAGTGCAGGCCCAAGAAGAGCTCAATGCTGATGCAGTGGTAAGCACTGGGATACTGGGGAGTGTTGTGCCAGAACACTCCAATGGAGAGGTGCTGAGACATAATAAATCCTGTGTTTCCCCGAAAGTAGGTCCTACCTCGATAGTAAGACCGACTGGGTTTTCGGGGGAGGCTTGAAATATAAAGCCTCCCCTGAAGATAAGACCTAGGTAATACTCACCTGGTCTGCAGCTTCCCGATTGTCTCTGGCGGTGCTGCGGCAAACTGCAGAGTCCTCCCTGTCTGCCAACTCAGCTTCTGCTGGTGATGGGGCTTTAAATAACCTGCCTCCAACAAAGCGAGCACTGTGATTGGCTTATCGAGCGCCAGAAGCCAATCACAGCCAGTGCTCGATGAGCCAATCACAGCCATTCAGTGAATGACATCAAAGTTTGCATGGTTACAAAAAAGACTCTTGACTGGTTCATGTGCAAATATGCTCCATAGCTCCAAGTTAGAGAGTGTTTTTAACTTCTTAAAATGGAACTGTTGGGGCTTTAAATTGTTACCATACACACTCTATGTACACGACATTACCATGTGCATGAAGCTTAAAGCTAATCTTTTTCTACAGAATGTTGGAAAATGAAAGCATACCTTTAATTTGTTTGGTTGCTATGCCAAATTCCTTCACATTTCAATAGTTTAAGTTATCCTTCACCCATTCTTTCAGAGTTTCCATCTTAAATAAAACAGTATATGAAATATTCATATTTTGCAAATACACATTTAGTTTGCACATTCCAAAGAAAGTAGAATTGGACTAGGATGTTAAAATGTGTGACTGTAAGGTAAATATTTAAAATTTAATATAGATCAAATGTCATGGCTCATACCTCAATATGAGAGTAAAAATAAATATGTATCATTTATTATATATTTTGCATGTTTTGGAAGACTATTTTAGAGGTAGAAGGATGGCACACTAGTAAGCAGTAAAAGGGATATTCCAGCAGGTCTTGTTCCATTCAGTGAAGGAATGTTCATTTTTAAGATTTTTGAGGACCTCAATATTGACAAGTTTGTTGCATCCCATGAATGTTTCTGCAGGTATTTGGCACACGCTAAACATAGAGGACAGTCCCATTGTTTTCAATGGGTTACTTCTCATAGGTGTTTTTGCGCGTGCATTTTGCACGTGCATAAAGAAGTAGCGCCTGCCCTATTTTACTGTGTTTTGTGTAGCAAAAGTGCTATTGAAGTCTATAGGAGGTGCGGAAATATGCAAGGGGAACGGGTGTAATATTGTACAAAATTCAGGAAAAATAACACATCTGGAGCTCATTAGGCTTTAAATGGCAGAAAAGGTTTGTCAAGTCATTATATCCATGGAAAGTGTGTGCCACGCCGGTGTGTGAGGTGTGCAAGAGGTAAAGTACTATGCTCAAACACGTGCGCAACACACAGATTATGTACCTCTTTAACCCTTTCCAATCCACTGGCTGACGTCTAAAGACATTCTGATTGAAGGCTGTACAGCTCCGATGTCGGAAGACATCCGGCAGGGTATTCTTACTGTATATTACTGGCCACTCTATTGTCGGGGGGCCTCTCCAGCATGTGCAATGCCACAGTACTAGCTCTAGCCAGCAGGTGGTGCAATTGTATAATGGCAGAAAGAGAAAACCCCCTAGGAAAACCTGAATCCAAAATTGGATTGCAAAGGGTTAAACTTTGTTCATGTGCAATTGCACTGCCCTGCCGCAAGCATTTTTGTGCATGAGCTCGTGTGAAGCCGCCCTTAGATTGAGAACAAACCGATAGTAACTTTAGTGCAAAACAGATTAGAAATGATGTGTGATTCGCAGCTATAAAAAAGATCACAGGCTGAGCTATTAACTAATTTGTTTGTCTTAAGCTGTTAAAACAATTTATACTTCACTGGCATTTGTAACATGATGTATATTAAGCTTCCTTTATTGCTTGCCATAAATTCATACATATAGTTGCATAAGATTGTAAAGGTTGGGATTCATAAATAATACTAGTAAGCATATTTTCAACGAGAAACAAAGTTAGATTTATAGCCATTGTTCGTTTTTACATTTTTTGTGAGAGAGACATTAGCATTGGCAGGGATAAGGATATGCAGTAAATATGCTAAATTATTGTAGCTAAGTTTGATTCTCAACAAGCAATCATTTTACTGCCTATTCACCCTAATTGGTATAGTTCTTACAGATTTTAATTCCAGGCTACATTACATTCAACAAATTTCTCCCAAAGGCTTCTTTTATGCCACAATCCGATTTTCAGCCCATTTCAGTTTCCATATTATTGAGTAGGTGGGGAAAAGATTGATAGAAAGAGATAGTGGTAATTATATTATTCATTATTTGGCTGAATATATTTTGTTATGTATCCAAAAGGTCTAGCACTATTCAACAGTATTCATTATATGTTGCGGTGGAGTTTGGGAAATTGCTGGCATTTAATACAGTCATTTTTCAGTAAAAAAAAATAAAAGATGAATTCATGGCAAAGAAATGTTTGTAAATGTAATGTTTGTAAATAAGCACAATAAAAAGATAGAAATAGCAAGTTATGAATATGATTATTGGGCACTGTTTATTTTGTTTAAAATGCAAGTACACCTTTGAATATCTGTAGCTCTAAAAAAAATTGAGGAATTGCTTTGCCTTACTTACCTCGTATTGATTGTAAGTTTGGTTTATCTAAAAATGAATAGAAATACGCTCTTTCTCCTTATCTCTTCTTCGGCCATATTTTGTAGATGCTTTGGTCACTATTGTTGGTTATATATTACAGCCAGTACTCACTGCAGATTCTTGCGCCTGTGTCATCCGCTGGATGTAGCATTATGTCCTATTGTCATAAGAACACAACAACTCAGACATAATAGTATATCTATTTAACGGAAGGTGTTATATATGTCTATTGTTATTGTGATAACGAGTGGTCAGGACAGCGCCTCTGTCAATGAGTGATTGGGTGAGTGACCTGGCGTTGGCAGCACAACCTAGAAAGGTTAGCCGTTATATCTATAGTCCATGCAGGTGTTGATGGTGAGAAAGGGATACCCTGTCCTAAGGACATCCAGAGGAGAGCTGATGCAAGGAGGAATCTGGGGTGTCAGAGTGTCCCCAATTTATAGCAAAGTAGAAAGAGAGAAGAAAAAACTCCTGTGCTCAGGGTATGGACACACCAAGTGACGATAGATCACTATGGGGTGAGGACTCCTGTGAAAACCCCCCTTGTAAATATTAAGTGAACCTCATGTCTAAAAGAGAAGTAGTACATTAATACATTCCAATATATTGCATGGGATTAAGTACTCTTCTCTCTTTTCTTCTCTCTTTCTATTGTTATTGTGTTACAGATATACAGTAATTGAATCAATTTATAATTAATATAGAATTATTCTTTAATTAAATTAATCCCAATTCACCAGTGAAAAATGGTATCAGGAAAGTGGGTGTACACAGTGTAAATTGGACACAAAGTAACACTTGCACTGTGTACACCCTATTAGTACTCTATAATTACCCTTAAAGGGGTTATCTGGCTTTTAAAAATTGAAGGCCATTCCTTAGGATCTGTGGGAGTCTGTCGAGCAGCTGTCTGAACAGGCTACAGCACTTGTGCGAGCAATAAGACCTCTTCGATATTTCCATGTCAGTACAATCCCATTCATACTCAGAATGCTGCACTATTCTTACCGGCCATCCCATGTACTAAAGAGTTGTGCCATTCACTTCAACCATTTTAAGGAAAATCTGTCACCAAGAAAAATAGTCCTGAACTGTAATAATATATGGATAGCTGAAGCAACTCAGATTTTAGTGATGTAATTCTCATTGCGGAACTCCTTTTTACTCCTCCACAGTAAGCCTGCAAATGGTGCATGCTCTGTATGCTAATGAAGCATCCATGAGTACTGTTGTATTATTTCTTAAAGGGGTTGTCCCGCGAAAGCAAGTGGGGTTGTACACTTCTGTATGGCCATATTAATGCACTTTGTAATATACATCGTGCATTAAATATGAGCCAAACAGAAGTTATTCACTTACCTGCTCCGTTGCTAGTGTCCTCGTCTCCATGGTGCCGTCTAATTTCAGCGTCTAATCTCCCGATTAGACGCGCTTCCGCAGTCCGGTCTTCTCCCTTCTGAATGGGGCCGCTCGTGCCGGAGAGCTGCTCCTCGTAGCTCCGCCCCGTCACGTGTGCCGATTCCAGCCAATCAGGAGGCTGGAATCGGCAATGGAACGCACATAGCCCACGGTGCACCATGGGAGAAGACCTGCGGTCCACCGTGGGTGAAGATCCCGGCGGCCGTCTTCGCAAGGTAAGTAAGAAGTCGCCGCAGCGCGGGGATTCGGGTAAGTACTATCCGTTTTTTTTTTTTTACCCCTGCATCGGGTTTGTCTCGCGCCGAACGGGGGGGCTATTGAAAAAAAACAAAAAACATTTCGGCGCAGGACAACCCCTTTAAGGCCCATTTAGACACAAGGATTATCTCTCAAAATTCGCTCAAAAGCCGCCTTTTGAGCGATAATCGTTGTGTGTAACTGCACTGACATCATGCAGTTTTCGTTAAGCCATCGCTCACAATGAGCCTTCTAAAGGATTTACAGTAGGATACAGCTGATACTATGAAAAAAAAGAGCGCTCCATAACCCGCCCTGCATACTGAGCAGAGAACAGCTGGATGCAGAAGACAAGCAGGGACACCCCACTTGTCTTCTGCATCCTCCGCTCAGAGCGCTTGGCTGTATAACAGCCAGTCGCTTGCAGCAGGGAACAGCTGGATGTAAAAGACAAGCGGGGACACTCCGCTTACCTTCTGCATCCTCCGCTTGCAGCGCTCAGCTGTATAACAGACATTTTTTAAGCGATAATCGTTGTGTCTAAATGGGCCTTTAGAAGCTAGGAGTCCTAGGGATGGACCCTAGTACAATGCAGAGCAATGGCCATTTGCTGGCTTATTGCACAGAAGTGAAAAGTTCAGAGATAAGAAATGCATCTTTGGAATCTGTGACTCTTAAACCAAACCTATCAGGTCCCCTAAGTTGCCTGTGTACAGAAACACAATAGAACCTGTCAATGAGCATCTATAGGGCAGAGGAGAGTGTGAGGAGTGTGCATATGTGAATTTGCAGGAGTTCATTGGACTCATCTTCAATCCAGCCTTGCAAAGTTTCAAAAGTATGATCTTCAAAACTACTAAAACAATCAGTATAATTTACAGACTGCAGAAATAATGGGATCTGGCAGTTTCATTTAAGCTACATCTGCATTATATAATGGCAGTTTATGGTGATTTTTCAGGGTGACAAATTCTTTTTAAACAGTTTAGAATTGTTAATAATTTGGGGGAATGAAGATATAATATGAGTAACTTCATACCAAAATGTTAGACCAATATCTGGAATATGTCTTAGTGCAGTCTACAAATCTTTTCTCTTGACTGTTTAATTTTAGTGGTTATGACATGGTTTTAATTTAGGAATTTAGTTTAGGAGTGTTATTACCATCTGGATTTAAATTATGCTAATATGGTTCTAGATATGTGAATGTTTAGCATCTGTTGCAAACATATCAAGTGACTCTTTTATACAGTTAATTAAGTTAATAACTTTTGTGCACATTAATACTGTCATGTTCCTTTTTAGCATAACATATTTTATATGACCACTGTGTGTAACAAATTTGCTTTTGTTAAGCATAAACTATTCAGAATAGCAAAACTGTAGCAGTCAAAACCAGGAAACTTATAAAATCGCTTATTTTTTCTAATGCATTTAATACTCAGACTTCTACAGGCTGAAAGAGAACATTTACTGTACAAGTGTCCCATACCAGCAAGCAAATCCATCAAGTTTCAAAAAGATAACACTGGCTAAACCAAAGGTAAGAGTTTAAGGTCCCATTTTCAACCTGTATTAGTAAAATATGGCAGCCTTCTTCTAAAAACTGTGCCACAACTGCCAATACGTTTTGTGGTACTGTGTCTCAACCCCATGCACTTCAATATAACCTAGTTGAAATGACAGGGATGAACCTTAAATCATTTCAACATACTAATTTCAGACACAGGAGTATACTCTTCTTGGTGACAGCTGACCAACAGTTGCCTTCAGTAGTTCCTGCATCCTGCTGTATATATAGGGCACTGGTTTGACTGGTAACTGACAGTCTGGATCCCCTTGCACCCTCGGCATCAGAGCTAGCTCCTATTGACTGCAGCAACTAGAGGGTTTAGAGAAGGAAGGAGATCCCTCCATCTCCCTACTGGCACTCCAGAAATCAGAAAGTGTGGTGATGGTTGCCATCACAACCAGAGATCCAATCCTGGCATTTGGGTCTGCCAGTGGTCAGTTTTTTCACTAACAGTAATAAGCCTTTCTATCAATGGAGAAAGTGACATAGGTAGTGCAGTGTATTATATAAAAGATCAAACAATTGCATCTTCAAGTCTCCTTGTGCAACAAATACATATGATAAAAATATAAATAAAAGTGTTTACCTATAGAAATAAAGTTACTTAAAAATAATACAAAATGACATTTTTCCAATAAAACATGATTTACCATGAGAAAACTGTAAAACCCTATATGATTGCTACTAACATGTTTTTAATTGCCCATAATCTATAGTAATTACTTTATCTATCCGGAATGGTGAACACATACAAATAATGAAGAAAAACTGAGAGTAATACAGATTGTGATCCCCCTGCCTCCCCCCCCCCCCCGAAAAATTAAATAAAAAGCTATCAAAAAGTTATATGCACTCCAGATTGCACCAAATGAAAACTCATCAGACATTGTTATCACTTTATTCATAGTGACCCCCAAAATAAGGTTACTATGTCAATTATACAGGATAGTGAATAGCATACATAGAAAACAGAAAACAATCAGTTGCAGCTTTTTGTATACCTCTGGTGTCCAAAGCACACAATAAAAACCCCTCTGAACTCTGCCTGATAACATGCTCCCTGTCCTACTGACTACAACTCCTGCTAGCAGTAATCAACCGGCATCTACAGTCATACCGCCACTATACGGCCTGACCATTGTCTATGTGTATAGCATCAGTCTCACTCTCCACTTCGCCATACGGTGCACATCTCCAGCCCCTTCACCTTCTGTATCACCCCATTATTTGTAGTATTTAAGTTCATTGGAACAGGACCCTAACCCCTACTGTTTCCATCAATTGATTACTTCATGTAACTGTGCTCTTGCTTTATTTCCCCTGTATTGTAAGCGCTGTGGAATATGTTGGCGCTATATAAATAAAGATTATTATTATTATTATAAAAAGCAATCAAACAGTCATCTGAACTCCAAAATGGTACCAATGAAAACATACACTTGTACTGCAAAAAACAACCCTCATGCAGATAGAAAAAATGGTGACATAAAATATAGAAAAAAATGAGTTTTTTTCTGCAAAGGTAGTAAAACATACAAAATTGTTTGACCTAAAGAATAAAACTAACATGTAATTTATACTGCACAGCAAATGCTGTAAAATGACAAAAATAAAACCCAATTCCAGAATTGCTGTATTTGATCCCTAAACCTACCTAAAAAAACTAAAAAGTCTCATGACCCACAAAATGGTACCAATGAACACATCAATTTATCCCACAAAGAAAAAAAAAGATTTCATACAGCTGTATTTATAAAAAAAAAAAATGAAAAAGCTATGGATACCAGAATATGACAATCAAAATTACTTTTATGGAACAAAAGTAGTAAAACATTGAAAAAATTTGTTCTAACTAAATCTCTGCTCTAAAAGCCAAATGGTGCTTTTTTCTTTCTAAGCCTTGTAATGTGCCCACACACTAGTTTATGCTGACATAAAAGCCATACTGAAGAGAAATTCCATAGTAAATTATGGGATGCTTTATCACTAGAGATGAGCGAACGTACTTGGTAAGGGCGATTTCGTAATCGAGCACCGCGATTTTCGAGTGCTTCACTACTCGGGTGAAAAGTACTCGGGTGCGCTGTGGGTGAGCGGGGGGTTGCAGCGAAGAGTGGGGGTGAGAGGGAGAGAGAGAGGGCTCCCCCCTGTTCCCCGCTGCTACCCCCCACTCCCCTCTGCAACCCCCCGCCCCACAGCGCACCCGAGTACTTTTCCCCCGAGTAGTGAAGTACTCGAAAATCGCGGTGCTCGATTGCAAAATCGCCCTTACCGAGTAGGTTCGCTCATCTCTATTTATCACCTGTTGTCCATTGTGACAATTAAAAATTTGTGGCAAAACTTATGAATTAATGGAAAAATTGAAACTTTTATCTTTCATGATACAATGTTAACGACCACTACCAAACACCAGTGGGGTCAAAATGCTCACTATATTACTTGAAGAATTCGTTGAGGGGTCTACTTTCCAAAACAGGAGTCAGTTTTAAAGTAATTGGCTATTCTAGGTACTTCGAAGGCTCTACGATTAGAGATGAGCGGGCACACTCATCCAAGCTTGATACTCATTCGAGCATTAGGGTGCTCGAGATGCTCGTTACTCGAGACAAGCACCACGCGGTGCTCGAGTCAATTCCATTTCCTTCCCCGCATGTTTACTGCCATTTTCTAGCCAATAGACATGCAGGGAAGGCATTACCACTTCCTCCTGTGACGTGCCAGCCCTATGCCACCCCCCTGCAGTGAGTGGCTGGCGAGATCAAGTGACCGCCGAGTATTTAAAGTGGTCCCGCCCGCGGCTCGCCTCAGACACACACTGGGAGAGATTAGGGAAAGTGCTGCTGAGATAGGGAAAGTGGTAGTGTTGGATTCCTGTCTTGAAGAACCCCAATGGTCCTTCTTAGGGCCACATATAATCGTGTGCATTACTGTTGTGGCTGCTGGAAGCAGTTTTGTACAAAAAGTTTTTTTTTCATCTCGGACTGTGCAGGCTATTACTGCTATAGCATTCAGAGTCTGCAGTCAATTATACAGAGTATAGGGAAAGTGCTGCTGAGATAGGGACAGTGGTAGTGTAGGATCCTGTCTACAAGAACCCCAATGGTCCTTCCTAGGGCTACCTCTGACCGTGTGCATTTTACTGGGTGGCTGCTGGGAGTTGTAGTGCCTCACTATAACGCAGCTAGGCCTATTTGCAGCCTTCCCTATAATTTTTTTCCGGCTGCAGTTTGCGTTATTATACCTCTGTCAGCGTGAAAGTGTACGCAAATTATTCCATATGGATAATATTTATGTAAATATTTACACCGGTCTGTGTCTGCAGTGAATTATACGCACAGCGTAGGGCCAACACAGCCACTTTTAGAGGGAAAGTGAAATAGACAGTATACAGCCTGTATTCTTTTTCAAACAAAAAACAACACAGCTCCTTCGTTGGGCTGCATCTCACCGTCTCCATTTTGCTGGGTGCCTGCTGGGAGTTGTGTTGCTTCACTATTTCACAGCTAGGCCTGTTTGCAGCCTTCCGTATTATTTTTTTCTGTCTAATGTTTGCGTTACAATCCCCCTGTCAGCATGAAAGTGTACGCAAATAATTCCATAATTATTTATACAGTTCTCTGTCTGCAGTGAATTAGACCATGGTCCCAATGCTAAACAGTACTGTAATACTACCGGGCCACTGCAAAGTAGTTCAGCTCAGCCGCTGTGCAGAGTGTCCCACAATACCATTTCCATTGGTGGGGTTGAGATCGCCGCAGTTACCAGCACTATCCACTGGCTTTACAGTCTTCTCCCACTTCACACAGCCTCTATAATCTACAAGTCTCTGCCAGCAGTAAATTACCCCAAGGTATCAGCGCGAGACAGCGGGTTACTTTTTCCTAGTCACAGCATAGAGCCTCCGCTATCTACAAGTCTCTGTGTGCGTTGAATTAAGGCCCAGTTGTCAGTGCTGTAGAGTGGAGTAATTTATTTGGCCCCTGCTCTATTTGTAATCTGCCATGATGAGGGGTAGGGGTAAGGGTCGAGTGAGGGTGTGGTACAGGCCGAGTTCCTGGTCCAGCTGAATCACAGCCGGCTGCTGCGGGATTAGGAGAGAGGCAATCTTCTGGGGTCCCCAGCTTCATATCACAATTTATGGGTCCACGTGGTAGGCATTTATTACAAACAGAGCAGTGTGAGCAGGTCCTATCGTGGATGGCAGAAAATGCATCCAGCAATGTATCAGCCACCCAGTCTTCTACGCAGTCCACTGCTGCAACTCTAAATCCTCTGGTTGCTGCTACTCCTTCCTCCCAGTCTCCTCACTCCATGAAAATTGCATATTCTGAGGAGCAGGCAGACTCCCAGGAACTGTTCTCGGGTCCCTGCCTTGAGTGGGAAAAAATGGTTCCTCTCTCACCGGAGGAGTTTGTCGTGACCGATGCCTAACCTTTGGAAAGTTCCCGGGGTCCGGGTGATGAGGCTGGGGACTTCCAGCAACTGTCTCAAGAGCTTTCAGTGGGTGAGGAGGATGATGATGATGAGACACAGTTGTCTATCAGTGAGGTAGTAGTAAGGGCAGTATGTCCGAGGGAGTAGCGCATAAATGATTCGGAGGAAGAGCAGCTGGACGATGAGGTGACTGACCCCACCTGGTTTGCTAAGCCTACTGAGGACAGGTCTTTAGAGGGGGAGGCAAGTGCAGCAGCAGGACAGGTTGGTAGAGGCAGCGGGGTGGCCAGGGGTAGAGGCAGGGCCAGAGCGAAGAATCTCCCAACTGTTTCCCAAAGCACACCCTCACACCAAGCCTCCGTGCAGAGAGCTAGGTGTTCAAAGGTGTGTATGTTTTTCAGTGAGAGTGGGGCCGACCGACGAACAGTGGTGTGCAACCTGTGTCGCACCAAGATCAGCCGGGGAGCCACCACTACCAGCCTTACCACCACCAGCATGCGCAGGCATATGATGGCCAAGCACCCCACAAGGTGGGACGAAGGCCGTTCACCACCTCCAGGTCGCACCACTGCCTCTTCCCCTGTGCCCCAACCTGCCACACAGATCCAACCCCCTTCCAGGACACAGGCAAGAGCGCCTCCCAGCGTGCACCCACACCCTCACCTCCACTGTCCTCGACCCCATCCAGCAATGTCTCTCAGCGCAGAGTTCAGCTGTCGCTAGTGCAAGCGTCGGAGCGAAAGTGCAAATACGCCGCCACGCACCCGTGCGCACAAGCTTTAAACATGAACATTGCCAAATTAATCAGCGTGGAGATGCTGCCGTACAGGCTTGTGGAAACGGAGGCTTTCAAAAACATGATGGCGGCGGCGGTCCCACTCTACTCGGTCCCCACTCGCCACTATTTTTCCCGGTGTGCTGTCCCAGCCTTACACCAGCATGTCTCCCGCAACATCAATCGTGCCCTCACCAACGCGGTTACTGGGAAGGTCCACTTAACCACGGACACGTGGACAAGTACTGGCGGGCAGGGCCGCTATATCACCCTTACAGCACATTGGGTGAATTTGGTGGAGCCTGGGACCGCTCATGTCCTACCCACACCCAGAATAGCGGGTCCTTCTTTGGTGCTGCCATCTGCGGCGGTCTATGCCACCTCCTCTAAACTCTTCCCCCTCCTCCTCCTCCTACGCAACCTCTACCTCTCAATTAAGAAGTGTGAGCAGCACATCGCTAGCAGTCGGTGTGACGCGGCGCGGCAGCACAGCGGTGGGCAAGCGTCAGCAGGCAGTGCTGCAACTACTCAGCTTAGGTGACAAGAGACACACGTCCCCGAACTGTTGCAGGGTCTGACAGAGCAGACCGACCTCTGGCTTTCGCCGCTGAGCCTCCAACCGGGCATGGTCATGTGTGACAACGGCCATAACCTGGTGGCGGCTCTGCAGCTCGGCAGCCTCACACACGTGCCATGCCTGGCCCACGTCTTCAATCTGGTGGTTCAGCGGTTTCTGAAAAACTACATGCACTTATCTGACCTGCTCGGCAAGGTGCACCGCATCTGCGCACATTTCCGCAAGTGCACCACGGACGCTGCAACCCTGAGGACCCTGCAACAACGGTTTAATCTGCTAGAGCACCGACTGCTGTGCGACGTGCCCACATGGTGGAACGCTACGCTTCACATGTTGGCCAGGCTCTATGAGCAGCGAAGAGCAATAGTGGAATACCAACTTCAACATAGGCGGTGTAGTGGTAGTCAGCCTCCCCAATTCTTTACGAGGAGTGGGCCTGGATGGCAGACATCTGCCAGGTCCTCGGAAACTTTGTGGAGTCTACCCAGATGGTGAGCGGCGATGCTGCAAATATTAGCGTTACCATCCTGCTGCTATGCCTGCTGAAAAGTTCGCTGCAAGGAATAAAGGCTGACGCTTTGCGGTTGGAACAGGACATGGGGGATGACAGTATTTCGCTTGATAGCCAGACCACCCTCCTGTCTATATCTCAGTGCGTTTTGGAGGAGGAGGGGGAGGCGCAGAAGGAGGGGGAAGAAAGCTGGGCCAACTGCAGAGGGTACCCATTCTGCTTGCCTTTCGTCTGTTCAGCGTGTATGGGCTGTGGAGGAGGAGGAGGATCCTGAAAGTCATCTTCCTAGCAAGAGATAATCAATGAAGAAGCGTCAGGCAGCAGGTTACCGATGCAAATTGTTTTATGTATCCATCAGAAAACAGGCAAATACCTCTACATCACAGTGAATAGCTTCCTAGCGAGGACAGCCATGTGTTGCGTACTGGCACCCTGGCACACATGGCTGACTTCATGTTAGGCTGCCTTTCTCGTGACCCTCGCGTTAGACGCATTCTGGCCAACACGGATTACTGGGTGTACACACTGCTCGACCCACGGTATAAGGAGAACCTTTCCACTCTCATTCCCGAAGACGAAAGGGGTATGAGAGTGATGCAATACCACAGGGCCCTGGTGGACAAAATGATGCTAAACTTCCCATTTGACAGCGCTAGCGGCAGAAGGCGCAGTTCCGAGGGCCAAGTAGCAGGGGGGGGCGCGGAG
The DNA here is from genome assembly GCF_035609145.1 of Eleutherodactylus coqui. NCBI lineage: Eukaryota > Metazoa > Chordata > Amphibia > Anura > Eleutherodactylidae > Eleutherodactylus > Eleutherodactylus coqui. The sequence goes on from NC_089840.1 coordinate 90,786,733, forward strand.
ATGAGACAGCATGTTCTGCGCAGGCAGGGGAACACTCTCCAAGGCCTTTGCCAGCTTTATGGCTCCCCAGCAAGACTGCGTCACCACTCCCCAGTCAAGGCTGAGTCGGAGGGAGCACTGTAAAAAGATGGTGAGGGAGTACGTAGCCGATCGTACCACCGTCCTCCGTGATGCCTCTACTCCATACAACTATTGGATGTCAAAGCTGGACACGTGGCACGAACTTGCACTGTATGTCCTGAAGGCACTGGCTTGCCCTGCCAGTGCCGACATGCTTACACTTATAAAGATGAACAAAGCCTGGATTTCCACAGACTTCTCTTCTCCACCAGCGGAAAGCAACGGAACCTAAAGATTCTTTTCGCTGCAACCGCAGATAAAAGCACTCTTCTTTATCACCGGAAAAACGGGCATTTAGCTTTGTCAATCTGTCTCTGACATTAGTCCTCCTCCTGCTACTCCTACTCCAGAAACAACATTTCATCAAGCTGAACTGCCAATTTTTTTGTGACCAAAAAGGCTCATCTAACAATATTTTTACAATTTTTAAAAGTTTCAAAAGTATTGATACTTTAACATGAACCAATTTTTTTAACAGGGCTGCCTCCAGGCTCTGTTACAAGTTAAGCAACAGCGAGCTATATCTTTCAAAAAATATTTATGGGTTTCACTTGCCCTCTTGGTTGATACATTTTTCAGAGGTACACGTGTACTCTTGGTACACTAATTTTTCTGGCTCACGCCTACACTCTTATGCAACTAATTTTTTCGGCCTTCGCCTACACTAATGGTACCCCAATGTTTCAGAGGTTGGCCTATACTCTTGCTACAGAAATTTTACTGGGGTCTGCCTGCCTATACTTTTGCCACATTAATGTTACAGGGGTCTGCCTATACTTCTGCCATGTAAATGTTACAGGGGTCTGCCTATACTGCTGCCACATGAATGTTACAGGGGTCTGCCTATACTGCTGCTATATAAATGTTACAGGGGTCTGCCTATACTGCTGCTACATGAATGTTACAGGGGTCTGCCTATACTGCTGCTACATAAATGTTACAGGGGTCTGAATATACTTCTGCTACAAAAATGTTATAGGCGTCTGCCTATACTTCTGCCACATAAATGTTACAGGGGTCTGCCTATACTGCTGTTACAAAAATGTTACAGGGGTCTGCCATACGTCTGCCACATAAATGTTACAGGGGTCTGGCTATACTGCTGCCACGTAAATGTTACAAGGGTCTGACTATACTGCTGCTACAAAAATGTTACAGGGGTCTGTCTATACTTCAGCCACGTAAATGTTACAGGGGTCTGACTATACTTCTGCCACATAAATGTTACAGGGGTCTGGCTATACTGCTGCTACAATAAAGTTACAGAGGTCTGCCTATACTGCTGCGACATAAATGTTACAGGGGTCTGCCTATACTTCTTCCACATAAATGTTACAGGCGTCTGCCTATACTTCTGCCACGTAAATGTTACAGGGGTCTGCCTATACTGCTGCTACAAAAATGTTACAGGGGTCTGCCTATACTTCTGCCACATAAATGCTACAGGGGTCTGCCTATACTGCTGCTACATAAATGTTACAGGGGTCTGCCTATACTGCTGCTACAAAAATGTTACAGGGGTCAGCCTATACTTCTGCCACATAAATGTTACAGGCGTCTGACTATACCGTTGCTACAAAACTGTTAAAGGGGTCTGCCTATACTTCAGCCACGTAAATGTTACAGGGGTCTGCTCATACTGCTGCTACGGAAATGTTACAGGGGCCTGACTATACTGCTGCTACAAAAATGTTATAGGCGTCTGCCTATACTTCTGCCACGTAAGTGTTACAGAGGTCTGCCTATACTGCTGCTCCAAAAATGTTACAGGGGTCTGCCTTTACTTCTGCCACATAAATGTTACAGGGGTCTGCCTATACTGCTGCTACATAAATGTTACAGGGGTCTGCCTATACTGCTGCTACATAAATGTTACAGGGGTCTGCCTATACTTCTGCCACATAAATGTTACAGGCGTCTGCCTATACTTCTGCCACGTAAATGTTACAGGGGTCTGACTATACTGCTGCTACAAAAATGTTACAGGTGTCTGTCTATACTTCAGCCACGTAAATTTTACAGGGGTCTTACTATACTGCTGCTACAAAAATGTTACAGGGGTCTGGCTATACTGCTGCTACAAAAATGTTACAGGGGTCTGCCTATACTTCTGCCACGTAAATTTTACAGGGGTCTGCCTATACTGCTGCTACAAAAATGTTACTGGGGTCTGCCTATACTTCTGCCACATAAATGTTACAGGGGTCTACCTTCACTGTTGCTACATAAATGTTACCGGGGTCTGCCTATACTGCTGCTACATAAATGTTGCAGGGGTCTGCCTATACTTCTGCCACATAAATATTACAGGCGTCTGCCTATACTTCTGCCACGTAAATGTTACAGGGGTCTGTCTATACTTCAGCCACATAAATGTTACAGGGGTCTGACTATACTTCTGCCACATAAATGTTACAGGGGTCTGACTATACTGCTGCTACAAAAATGTTACAGGGGTCTGCCTATATTGCTGCTAAAAAAATGTTACAGGGGTCTGCCTATACTGCTGCCATGTAAATGTTACAGGGGTCTGCCTATACTTCTGCTACAAAAATGTTACTGGGGTCTGCCTATACTTCTGCCACGTAAATGTTACAATAGTCTGCCTATACTGCTGCTCCATAAATGTTACAGGGGTCTGCCTATACTTCTGCCACGTAAGTGTTACAGGGGTCTGTCTATACTGCTGCTACAGAAATTTTACAGGGGTCTGCCTTTACTTCTACTACAAAAATATTACTGGGGTCTGCCTATACTTCTGCCACGTAAATGTTACAGGGGTCTGCCTATACTGCTGCTACATAAATGTTACAGGGGTCTGCCTATACTTCTGCCACATAAATGTTAACGGGCGTCTACCTATACTTTTGCCACGTAAATGTTACAGGGTTCTGACTATACTGCTGCTACAAAAATTTTACAGGGGTCTGCCTATACTTCTGCCACATAAATGTTACAGGGGTCTGACTGTACTGCTGCTACAAAAATGTTACAGGCGTCTGCCTATACTGCTGCTACAAAAATGTTATAGGGGACTGCCTATACTTCTGCCACGTAAATGTTACAGGGGTCTGCCTATACTACTCCTACAAAAATTTTACAGGGGTCTGCCTATATTCTGCCACATAAATGTTACAGGTGTCTGCCTATACTTCTGCCACGCAAATGTTACAGGGGTCTGACTATACTGCTGCTACAAAAATGTTACAGGGGTCTGTTTATACTTCAGCCATGTAAATATTACAGGGGTTTGCCCATACTGCTGCTACGAAAATGTTACAGGGATCTGCCTATACTTCTGCCACATAAATGTTACAGGGGTCTGACTATACTGCTGCTACAAAAATGTTACAGGGGTCTGCCTATACTGCTGCTAAAAAAATGTTACAGGGGTCTGCCCATACTTCTACCACGTAAATGTTACAGGGGTCTGCCTATACTTCTGCCATGTAAATGTTACAAGAGTCTGCCTATACTGCTGCTCCATAAATGTTACACAGGTCTGCCTATACTTCTACCACGTAAATGTTACAGGGGTCTGCCTATACTTCTACTACAGAAATATTACTGGTGTCTGCCTATACTTCTACTACAGAAATGGTGCTGGGGTTTGCCTATACTGCTGCTACAGAAATGACACTGGGGTCTGCCTATACAGCTGCTAGATAAATGTTTCTGGGGTCTGCTTATACTTCTACTACAGAAATGATACTGGGGTCTGCCTATACTGCTGCTACAAAAATGTTACAGGGGTCTGCCTATACTTCCTCAGAAATGGTACTGGGGTCTGCCTATACTCCTGCTACCGAAATGTTACATGTGTCTGCTTATACGTCTGCTACCGAAATGTTACAGGGGTCTGCCTATACTTCTACTACAGAAATGGTACTGGGGTCTGCCTATGCTACTGCAACCGAAATGTTACTGCGGTCTGCTTATGCCTTTTCTACTGGAATGTTACAGGGGTCTGTTTATACTATGGGTGCACACAAACTTCCCATCGCGGTGTTTTACCTATCTGGCCCAAAAACACTCACTGACTAGGGCATGAATTGTGGGCCGAGGCCAATATGTATTTTCTCTCGTGTTACCAGAGTTATCAGAGAAACTCGTTTGGGACAAACAAGAGGAGCGATACAGCGCTAATGAGATGTTCACAGCCGGGCTAGCATCGGAGTCCACTCTATGCCCGCGATTGCTGAGGATTTGTGCATAGGCCTATGTCCTCGGTGCAGTGAAAGTCTGCCATGTTTGGGCACTCTGATTTCTTCATGGTTCATTTCTTGGGTTGCCTAGGACCCACCTATGCTGTGGGTGCACACAGACTTCCCATGGCGGTGATTTACCTGTCTGGCACAAAGTTACCGACTGACTTGGGTAGGGTGCATCGTGCAGATGGCTTTCCCCTTGCGGTGTCGATTGAGCTATCCGACACCTACACAGAATGAATAGTCTGAGGGGACCCGGATTGCCCACTGCTATGTAACTCTCAGCACCTTGGGTCACACAGTGTGTTTGCTGGGACCACGCCTGACCAAGAGCCGGCTTTCATACTTCCCACACAGGCTACAGTGGGTCCTGGTCCTGGTTTCTTGGCCTTGTAAGGCTACCTCCTCCTCCTGCTTGGGGTCAGGGGATCAGCACTGAGCATCATGTATTTTCTCTCGTGTTACCACAGTTATCAGAGAAACTCATTTGGGACAAGCAAGAGGAGCAATACAGCGCTAATGAGACTTTCACAGCTGCGCTAGCATCGGAGTCCGCTCTATGCCCGCGATTGCTGAGGGTTTGTGCAGAGGCATATGTCCCGGGGGACTGCAACTGCACCAGGTTTGGCCTGTATAACTTTTTCCTGGCTATTCCAGTCTTTGGAGTGGTGAAAGAAAACATAAATGACTTAATGAGACCTTCACAGGTGTACTAGCATCGAACTCCACTTCATGTCCGCGATTGCTGAGGGTGTGGGCCGAGGCCTATGTCCTGGGGGAACTGCAACTGTGCCAGGTTGGGCCTGTGGAACTTTTTCCTGGCTAATCCAGACTTTGGAGCGGTGAAAGAAAACGTAACTGATTTAATGAGACCTTCACAGGTGAACTAGCATCGAACTCCACTTCATGTCCGCGATTGCTGAGGGTGTGGGCCGAGGCCTATGTCCCGGGGGACTGCAACTGCACCAGGTTGGGCCTGTATAACTTTTTCCTGGCTATTCCAGTCTTTGAAGTGGTGAAAGAAAACATAACTGACTTAATGAGACCTTCACAGGTGTACTAGCATCGAACTCCACTTCATGTTCGCGATTGCTGAGGGTGTGGGCCGAGGCCTATGTCCCGGGGGAACTGCAACTGTGCCAGGTTGGGCCTGTGGAACTTTTTCCTGGCTATTCCAGTCTTTGGAGTGGTGAAAGAAAACATAACTGACTTAATGAGACCTTCACAGGTGTACTAGCATTGAAGTCCGCTTCATGCCCGCGATTGCTGAGGGTGTGGGCCAAGGCCTATGTCCCGGGGGAACTGCAACTGTGCCAGGTTGGGCCTGTGGAACTTTTTCCTGGCTAATCCAGACTTTGGAGCAGTGAAAGAAAACGTAACTGATTTTATGAGACCTTCACAGGTGTACTAGCATCGAACTCCACTTCATGTCCGCGATTGCTGAGGGTGTGAGCCGAGGCCTATGTCCCGGGGGAACTGCAACTGCACCAGGTTGGGTCTGTGGAACTTTTTCCTGGCTAATGCAGTCTTTGGAGCGGTGAAAGAAAACGTAACTGATTTAATGAGAACTTCACAGGTGTACTAGCATCGGAGTCCACTCTATGCCCGCGATTGCTGAGGGTGTGGGCCAAGGCCTATGTCCCGGGGGAACTGCAACTGTGCCAGGTTGGGCCTGTGGAACTTTTTCCTGGCTAATCCAGACTTTGGAGCAGTGAAAGAAAACGTAACTGATTTTATGAGACCTTCACAGGTGTACTAGCATCGAACTCCACTTCATGTCCGCGATTGCTGAGGGTGTGAGCCGAGGCCTATGTCCCGGGGGAACTGCAACTGCACCAGGTTGGGTCTGTGGAACTTTTTCCTGGCTAATGCAGTCTTTGGAGCGGTGAAAGAAAACGTAACTGATTTAATGAGACCTTCACAGGTGTACTAGCATCGGAGTCCACTCTATGCCCGCGATTGCTGAGAATTTGTGCAGAGGCCTATCTCCTCGGCGCAGTGAAAGTCTGCCATGTTTGGGCACTCTGATTTGTTCATGGTTCATTTCTTGGGTTGCCTAGGACCCACCTATGCTGTGGGTGCACACAGACTTCTCATAGCGGTGTTTGACCGGTCTGGCACAAAGACACTGAGTGACTTGGGTAGGGGGCAGAGTGCAGATGGCTCTCCCCTTGCGGTGTTGATTGAGCTATCGGACACCTACACAGAATGAATAGTGTGTGGGCACATGGATTTTCCCATTGCTATGTCAGTCGCGGCACCTTGGGTCACACAAGGTGTTTGCTGGGACAGAGCCTAACCAAGGGCCCGCTGACATACTTCCCACACAGGCTACAGCGGGTCCTGGTCATGGTTTCTTGGCCTTGTAATGTCACCTCCTCCTCCTGCTTGGGGTCAGGGGATCAGCACTGGGCATCATGTATTTTCTCTTGTGTTACCACAGTGATCAGAGAAACTCGTTTTGGACAAACAAGAGGAGCGATACAGCGCTAATGAGATGTTCACAGCTGCGCTAGCATCGGAGTCTGCTCTATGCCCGCGATTGCTGAGGGTTTGTGCATAGGCCTATGTCCTCAGCGCAATTAAAGTCTGCCATGTTTGGGCACTCTGATTTTTTTATGTGTCCTGTCTTTGGGTTCCTTGGACACACCCATGCTGTGGGTGCACACAGACTTTCCATTGCGGTGTTTTACCTGCCTGGCACTAAAAAAAACTCTGACTAACTAGGGCATGGATTGTGTGGCGAGGCCAACATGTATTTTCTCTCACATTACCACAGCTATCTGGGGCACTGCTGTGGGACAAACAAGAGGAGCGTTACTGCATCAATGAGACATTCACAGCTGCGCTAGCATCAGAGTCCACTCTATGCCCGCGATTGCTGAGGGTTTGTGCAGAGGCCTATGTCCTCAGTGCAGTGAAAGTCTGCCATGTTTGGGCAATCTGATTTCTTTATGTGTACTGTCTTTAAATTCCTTGGACCCACCCATGCTGTGTTTGACCTGTCTGGCACAAAGACACTGACTGACTTGGGTAGGGTGCAGAGTGCAGATGGCTTTCCCCTTGCGTTGTCGATGAGGTATCTGACACCCAAACACAATAAGTAGTGTGTGGACACATGGATTCCCCATTGCTATGTCACTCGCAGCACCTTGGGCCACACTAGGTGTTTGCTGGGACCGAGCCTGACCCAGGGCCCGCTCACATACTTCCCACACAGAGTATTGCTGTATTGTGGAGATGTGTAGAAGTGCTGGGCCAGCACCTGAGTCCCCTTTATGCCCACGTTTGCGGCTCGTGACATTTTTGCGACGGAGGTGGCACGGGATTGGAATGATGATCGTATGTCAATTTATCATCGATTCTCAACAGCATTGTGGGCAATCGCCCACCCCTTTCGAAGAGGGTCGCTGCCTGGCCCTGCCAACCCTCTGCAGTGTGTGCCAAAGTAAAAATTGTTATGGGGGGGCAGACTCTAGCGCCTATTGTGGCTTAACCCTTTCCAGTCCAAGGTCGGGCCTGCCCCGACATCATCATTTCCCTCCACAGCTCCGATGTCGGGGCAGGCCCGACACTGCAGTGCAGGAGTGGCTCTGCACCCAATCGTCAGACACATTCGGCGCAGATACACTCCTGCACTGGTCCTCATCGAGGACCCCCGAGGAGAAGGCAGAAAGGGTTTTTAACCCTTTCTGCCTTCTCCTTTACACATTACATAGCGCTCAATTAGCGCTATGCAATGCATAGAGATTCCGGCCGGCGATCATGTGACCGCTGGTGTTACCTGACCCCCGGCGGTCACATGAACGCCGAGCCGGGAGCCTGCACCGTGGGGGAACCTGCTTACCTGTCCGGTGTCTTCCGCATTCTCCCTTCTGTCTCCGGGCTCGGCGATCATGTGACCGCTGGATGCCACCTGACCCCAGCGGTCACATGATCGCCGAGACGGGAGGCAGAAGGAGAATGTGGAAGACACCGGACAGGTAAGCAGGATCCCCCACGGTGCAGTGAGCATCTGCACCCTCCTGAACTGTCAGTTCAGGAAGGTGCAGGGAAAATGTATTTTTTCTCACCCATTCTCCCCAGCTCCAATTTATTTGGAGCTGGGGAGAATGGGTGAGAAAAAATAAATGGATTGGAAAGGGTTAATAGTGGGACCTGGGAGCCTGAGATGCAGCCCTGCAGGCTGCCCCTGCCCTATCCGTTTCTGTGGTGTTTCCATGACTTTCGGATGTTTTCTGGTTTTTCACAAGTGAAGACTTATCTGGAGCATCGATCATATACAAAAATTCTTGAGTTGCCCATTGACTTCAATGGGGTTCGTTACTCGAAACGAGCTCTCGAGCATCGCGAAAAGTTTGACTCGAGCAACGAGCACCTGAGCATTTTGATGCTCACTCATCTCTATCTACGATGCGACATATCATCAAAAAATGATTCCAGGAAAATTTGTGCTCTAAAAGACAACTAGCTCCTTCCATTCTTTGCCAAACAGCAGTTACAATTCACACATGCACTATTTCCATATTCAGGAAAACTGGTTAACAAATTGTAGAGTGCTTTTTCTCATATTGCCCCTCATGAAAATGAAAAGTTTGGGACTCAAGCTATGCGCCTTCGAAAAAATTCTAATTATTCATTTTTAAAGCCCAGCTCTAACATATCTACAGTAATAATATACGCATTCATAAATTTCTTGAGGTGTGTAGTTTCCAATATGGGGTTTTTGAGGGGCATTTCTTGGCACCTCGAGGCATCTGGAAACCTGAAATGATGCCTGCATAATGTTTTAATATTAGAGATGAGCGAGCACCAAAATGCTCGGGTGCTCGTTACTCGGGACGAAATTTTCACAATCCTCGAGGGTTCGTTTCGAATAACGAACCCCATTGAAGTCAATGGGCAACCCGAGCATTTTTGTATATCGCCGATGCTCGCTAAGGTTTCCATTTGTGAAAATCTGGGCAATTCAAGAAAGTGATGGGAACAACACAGCAATGGATAGGGCAGGTGAGGGGCTACATGTTGGGCTGCATCTAAAGTTCCCAGGTCCCACTATTAAGCCACAATAGCGGCAAGAGTGCCCCCCCCCTCCCAACAATTTTTACTTCTGAAAAGCCCTCATTAGCAATGCATACCTTAGCTAAGCACCACACTACCTCCAACAAAGCACAATCACTGCCTGCATGACACTCCGCTGCCACTTCTCCTGAGTTACATGCTGCCCAACCCCCCCCCCCCGCACGACCCAGTGTCCACAGCGCACATCAAAGTGTCCCTGCGCAGCCTTCAGCTGCCCTCATGCCACACCACCCTCATGTCTATTTATAAGTGCGTCTGCCATGAGGAGGAACCGCAGGCACACACTGCAGAGGGTTGGCACGGCTAGGCAGCGACCCTCTTTAAAAGGGGCGGGGCGATAGCCCACAATGCTGTACAGAAGGAATGAGAAATATAATCCTGTGCCACCGCCATCAGGAGCTGCACACGTGGGCATAGCAATGGGGAACCTATGTGCCACACACTATTCATTCTGTCAAGGTGTCTGCATGCCCCAGTCAGATCGCGTTTTTTTATAAATAGTCACAGGCAGGTACAACTCCGCAACGGGAATTCTGTGTGCACCCACAGCATGGGTGGCTCCCTGGAACCCACCGGCTGTACATAAATGTATCCCATTGCAGTGCCCTGGACAGCAGAGCTAATGTCAGATTAAATGCAGGTGGGCTTCGGCCCACACTGCATGCCCCAACCTGACCGGGGTTTTTAATTCATAGACAAAGGCAGGTACAACTCCCTATTGTGAAGTCCCTGTGGACCGACAGCATGGGTGGGTGCCAGGAAGCCACCGGCGGTACATAAATATATCCCATTGCATTGCCCATCACAGCTGAGCCTTGTGGGCCTAAGAAAAATTGCCCGTTCGGCGTGATTACGTCAGGTTTCAGGAGGAGGAGCAGGAGGAGGAGGATGAATATTATACACAGATTGATGAAGCTAAAAGGTCCCCGTTTTTGATGGTGATAGAGAACAATGCTTCCATCCGCGGGTGCAGCCTACGTATTGTTTAGGTATCGCTGCTGTCCGCTGGTGGAGAAGAGAAGTCTGGGGAAATCCAGGCTTTGTTCATCTTGATGAGTGTAAGCCTGTCGGCACTGTCGGTTGACAGGCGGGTACGCTTATCTGTGATGATTCCCCCAGCCGCACTAAACACCCTCTCTGACAAGACGCTAGCCGCAGGACAAGCAAGCACCTCCAGGGCATACAGCGCAAGTTCAGGCCACGTGTCCAGCTTCGACCCCCAATAATTGTAGGGGGCAGAGGCGTCACGGAGGACGGTCGTGCGATCGGCTACGTACTGCCTCACCATCCTTTTACAGTGCTCCCGTCGACTCAGCCGTGACTGGGGAGCGGTGACACAGTCTTGCTGGGGAGCCAGAAAGCTGTCAAAGGCCTTAGAGTGTGTTCCCCTGCCTGTGCTGTACATGCTGCCTGATCTCCGCGCCTCCCCTGCTTCCTGGTCCTCGGAAATGCGCCTTCTGCCACTAGCGCTGTCGGATGGGAATTTTACCATCAGCTTGTCCGTCAGGGTCCTGTGGTATAGCATCACTCTCGAACCCCTTTCCTCTTCAGGTATGAGAGTGGAAAGGTTCTCCTTATACCGTGGGTCGAGCAGTGTGTACACCCAGTAATCCGTAGTGGCCAGAATACGTGTAACGCGAGGGTCATGAGAAAGGCATCCTAACATGGAGTCAGCCATGTGTGCCAGGGTACTTGTACGCAACACATGGCTGTCCTCACTAGGAAGATCACTTTCAGGATCCTCCTCCTCCTCCTCAGGCCATACATGCTGAAAGGATGACAGGCAAGCAGCATGGGTACCCTCAGCAGTGGGCCAAGCTGTCTCTTCCCCCTCCTCCTCATCCTCCTCATGCTCCTCCTCCTCCTCAACATGCTGAGATATAGACAGGAGGGTGCTCTGACTATCCAGCGACATACTGTCTTCCCCGCCTCTGTTTCCGAGTGCAAAGTGTCTGCCTTCTCAAGAGGCATAGCAGAGAAATGGTGACACTAATGATTGCAGCATCGCTGCTCACCATCTGGGTAGACTCCTCAAAGTTTCCAAGGACCTGGCAGATGTCTGCCAACCAGGCCCACTCTTCTGTAAAGAATTGAGGAGGCTGACTCCCACTGCGCCGCCCATGTTGGAGCTGGTATTCCACTATAGCTTTACGCTGCTCATAGAGCCTGGCCAACATGTGGAGCGTAGAGTTCCACCGTGTGGGCACGTCGCACAGCAGTCGGTGCACTGGCAGATGAAACCGATGTTGCAGGGTGCGCAGGGTGGCAGCGTCCGTGTGGGACTTGCGGAAATGTGCGCAGACCCGGCGCACCTTTCCGAGCAGGTCTGACAAGCGTGGGTAGCTTTTCAGAAAGCGCTGAACCACCAAATTAAAGACGTGGGCCAGGCATGGCACGTGCGTGAGGCTGCCGAGCTGCAGAGCCACCACCAGGTTACGGCCGTTGTCACACACGACCATGCCCGGTTGGAGGCTCAGCGGCGCAAGCCAGCGGTCGGTCTGCTCTGTCAGACCCTGCAGTAGTTCGTGGGCCGTGTGCCTCTTCTCTCCTAAGCTGAGTAGTTTCAGCACGGCCTGCTGACGCTTGCCCACCGCTGTGCTACTGTGCCGCGCGACACCGACTGCTGGCGACGTGCTGCTGCTGACACATCTTGATTGCGAGACAGAAGTTGCGTAGGAGGAGGAGGGTGGTGTAGTGGAGGAAGCATACACCACCGCAGATACCACCACCGAGCTGGGGCCCGCAATTCTGGGGGTGGGTAGGACGTGAGCGGTCCCAGGCTCTGACTCTGTCCCAGCCTCCACTAAATTCACCCAATGTGCCGTCAGGGAGATATAGTGGCTCTGCCCGCCTGTGCTTGTCCATGTGTCCGTGGACCTTGGCAGTAACCGCGTTGGTGAGGGCGCGTACAATGTTGCGGGAGACGTGGTCGTGCAGGGCTGGGACGGCACATCGGGAAAAGTAGTAACGACTGGGAACTGAGTAGCGCGGGGCCGCCGCCGCCATCATACCTTTGAAAGCCTCCGTTTCCACAACCGTATACGGCAGCATCTCCAGGCTGATAAATTTTGCCAAGTGCACGTTCAACGCTTGAGCGTGCGGGTGTGTGGCGGCGTACTTGCGTTTGCGCTACAACACTTGCGCTAGCGACGGCTGGACGGTGCGCTGAGAGACATTGGTGGATGAGGCCGAGGACAGCGGAGGTGAGGATGTGGGTGCAGGCCAAGAGACGGTAGTGCCTGTGTCCTGAGAGGGGGGTTGGATCTCAGTGGCAGGTCGGGGCACAGGGGGAGAGGCAGCGGTGCAAACCGGAGGCGGTGAACGGCCTTCGTCCCTCCTTGTGGGGTGCTTGGCCATCATATGTCTGCGCATGCTGGTGGTGGTGAGGCTGGTGGTGGTGGCTCCTCGGCTGATCTTGGCGCGACAAAGGTTGCACACCACTGTTCGTCGGTCGTCTGCACTCTCAGTGAAAAACTGCCAGACCTTTGAGCACCTCGGCCTCTGCAGGGTGGCATGGCGCGAGGGGGCGCTTTGGGAAACAGTTGGTGGATTATTCAGTCTGGCCCTGCCTCTACCCCTGGCCACCGCACTGCCTCTTCCAACCTGCCCTGCTGCTGCCCTTGCCTGCCCCTCTGAAGACCTGTCCTCAGTAGGCGTAGCAAACCAGGTGGGGTCAGTCACCTCATCGTCCTGCTGCTCTTCCTCCAAATCCTCTGTGTGCTCCTCCCTCGGACTTACTCCAATTACTACTACCTGAGTGATAGACAACTGTGTCTCATCGTCATCGTCCTCCTCACCCACTGAAAGCTCTTGAGACAGTTTCCGGAAGTCCCCAGCCTCATCCCCCGGACCCCGGGAAGTTTCCAAAGGTTGTGCATCGGTCACAACAAACTCCTCCAGTGGGAGAGGATATGGAACCATTGCTGCCCATTCTGGGCAGGGGCCCGAGAACAGTTCCTGGGAGTCTGCCTGCTTCTCAGAATGTGTCATTGTAATGGAGTGAGGAGGCTGGGAGGAAGGAGGAGCAGCAGCGAGAGGATTCAGAGTTGCAGCAGTGGACGGCGCAGAACTCTGGGTGGTCGATAGATTGTTGGATGCACTTTCTGCCATCCACGACAAGACCTGCTCACACTGCTCATTTTCTAATAAAGGTCTACCGCGTGGACCCATTAATTGTGAGATGAATGTGGGGACGCCAGAAACGTGCCTCTCTCCTAATCCCGCAGCAGTCGGCTGCGATACACCTGGATCAGGAGCTCGGCCTGTGCCCACACCCTGACTTGGGCCTCCGCGTCCTCGCCCGCATCCACGTCCTCTAGGCCTACCCATACCCCTCAGCATGCTGTATTACCAGTAGTGCAGAAACAGAACGCTGTAATTAAATGTGCCGCTTATTGGCCTGTGGTTGGAGGCTGACTTCGCTTACGGAACGCACAGCAGAGCCAGGAAAGAATTTTGCGCAAGCCTGCTGTAACACTTAGCTGGCTGTGTATGAATTAGGACAACTACCCCCAGCAGAGATGCAGTACAGTCAGGACGGTCACAGGCAGCCCAAATAGATTTTTTTACCCAAATTTTTTTGGAAAAGCCCACTGCCTATGTAGACTGTATATGTCTTTCACTGTCCCTGCCTCACCACCACTACTGGCCCTGGACTATGTAAAATTACTGCAGACTGTTTCATTCTGGACAGGATGACAGCGGTGATGTAGGAGGCAACGCAGAGCCAGGAAAGAATTTTGCTCAAGCCTGCTGTAACACTTAGCTGGCTGCGTATGAATTAGGACAACTACCCCCAGCAGAGACGCAGTACAGTCAGGACGGTCACAGGCAGCCCAAATAGATTTTTTTTCCCAAATTTTTTGGGAAAAGCCCACTGCCTATATAGACTGTATATGTCTTTCACTGTCCCTGCCTCACCACCACTACTGGCCCTGGACTATGTAAAATTACTGCAGACTGTTTCACTCTGGACAGGATGACAGCGGTGATGTAAGAGGCAACGCAGAGCCAGGAAAGAATTTTGCACAAGCCTGCTGTAACACTTAGCTGGCTGCGTATGAATTAGGACAACTACCCCCAGCAGAGACGCAGTACAGTCAGGACGGTCACAGGCAGCCCAAATAGATTTTTTTTCCCAAATTTTTTTGGAATAGCCCACTGCCTATATAGACTGTATATGTCTTTCACTGTCCCTACCTCTCCACCACTACTGGCCCTGGACTATGTAAAATTACTGCAGGATGCAATGCTCTGGACGCAATGCTCTGCACGGCCGATATACAAAAAAAAAATAAAAAATGTGCAACACTGCAAAAAGCAGCCTCAACAGTACTGCACACGGTCAGATGTGGCCCTAAGAAGGACCGCTGGGGTTCTTGAAGCCTAAAATCAATCCTAACACTCTCCCTATAGCAGCTCCAGCATCAGCAGCACTTTCCCTGATCTCTGTCAGAATGCATCTGTGGCGAGCCGCGGGAGGGGCCGATTTATATACTCGGGTGACACCTGATCTCGCCAGCCACTCACTGCAAGGGGGTGGTATAGGGCTTGAACGTTGCAGGGGGAAGTTGTAATGCCTTCCCTGTCTTTCTATTGGCCAGAAAAGCGCGCTAACGTCTCAGAGATGAAAGTGAAAGTAACTCGAACATCGCGTGGTGCTCGCCTCTAGTAACGAGCATCTCAAACACGTTAATACTCGAACGAGTATCAAGCTCGGACGAGTACGTTCGCTCATCTCTATTTAATATCCTTTCATTTCTAAGGTCTGTGTTTGAGCCATGTTACAAACTTGGGGCACTTGTAGGATTACACTGCAGATGCAGGGTAATAAATATTGCGTTTTGTTTATCTGATATGCTACAGAAAAAAATTATTGAAATTGAATAGCTAATGAAAAATGAAATGATTAGCATTAGCTTAGCAGTGAGCACACATCATTCCCCAGTGGAAGCCGGCTGTGATTGATAAATGGCCTACCTCTGCAACAGCAGGAATTGATGAGAGTACCGGGGAGTGACGGCTATGAAAAAAAGCTATGGGACTTTGATTGCAGCAATGAAAAAAAAAATTTCCAAAAAAGAAGTTTCAGGGCTCAGTCAGACGAGCATTTTTTTGCACGCACATATGTGCGTAAAAAAGCGAGTCTATTAGAATCATTCAATCCCTATGGCCCTGGTCAGATGTCTGTCTTTTACAGGTGCAAAATATGTGCAAGACATCCGTGCCTCTCATGTTCAGCACGGACCTAACTGGCGCGCATAAAGAATCTTTACGGGGAGTCTTCTCATCACTGAACACTGTGACAGCACTTTCACAGAGGGGACACCAAACAGGTGTTAAAGAATCCCCTGCCACAGATGTCACCAGCTGTGACAGAGGACTGCAATGCATTGCTTTCACTGGGATCGGCGCTGCAGCTGGCCGCTTGAAAGCCATGGGATGCAGGCAACCCCCGGAGTGATTTTCGGGGACAAGCTTGAAATATGCAATCACAGGCATCCCTTTCAGCAGGCGGGGCTTTTACAGCCCCGCCTGCTGAAAGCACTTCAAATCAGTGCAGGGAGAAGACCCGTCTGGATGCAGAGAAGTGAGTATATATATTTTTTGATTTTTTTACACATTTTAGGAATGATTTTTAGGGAAGGGTTTATATTTGAAGCTCTTCCCCGATAATCACTGCAGGGCTTGCAAGCACCTCATTGCTTTCAATGGAGCTGTCACAGCTGTACTAGAGGATCGTGATGTTCACTGTGTGCTCTCAATGGGGCCGGCACTGCTGCCGCCGACCCCATTGAGCACAAGGTGAGACCCCTGGATATGACAGTATCCAGGGGTTTCCCTTCCAAAAAAGACGGATGCTGCAGTTATTTGCGTTTTTTAATCTGCTGCCCTATATTTACTGCTGTGCATTTTTGTGTGCAGGTAAATATCGGGCATATGACCGCTGCCATTGAAAAGCATTGGTTCTTAATAGATGTGGATCGCAAACACAAGTAACATGTGCACATAAAAACGCCCGCCTGACTGAGTTTAAAGTGCTGTGGAGACCTGACAGGTTCCCTTTAATTCCTGTTATTGGTAACAGCACTCAGCAAATCAGAGGCAGTTCTCAGCCATTTATTGAGTTCAATGAATGGCTGAGCGTTGCCTGTTATTGGCTGAGTGCTGTGACCTATTACAGGCAGTGCTCAGCTGTCATTCAGAAGGTGGGGATTTAAAATTCCTGGCTGCTAAAAGAACTTCAGAGCAGTGCCGGGGGCCAAGCGGCTAGACGTGCAAAGCAACGACAGCGGCGGAGAGAGAGGTGAGTATAATTTTTTTTTATACAAGCTAGGGCTGATTTTCAGGGAACGGCTTATAATTTAAACCCTTTCCCGAAAATCACTGCGATTGGTGCCTGCAGCCCACTGCTTACAACAGGCTTCCTATTGAAACCTGTTAAACTACAGTAGGCAAACAATCATGGACCATAGGCCAAGAATCATGGCAGCTCTGGTAGACTTTAAAAGACCCCAGGATTCCTTGACACTCAGATGACATTCCATGATCTTATTGTGACAGGGCTGATCGGGATATTTAAATCCTGATTGATTGGCAAAGTTAAATGTGACTGTTAGAACTGACAGTGGCATTTATAGGATTAGCAACCCAGATTTGAGTTAACTCCAATCTTTACTGCTGTAGGTGAGTGTTGGCTGTCAAAGACAGCCGCTACCCACCATGTATGCAGTGGACTTGTTTTCAAGCCCGTTGCATATACAGTATATGCTGTAAACATCTATATACATCCTAACTGCATTGGGGCATATACAGTTAGGAGGTATGTCATATGTTTGTCAGGAAGGGGTTAAGCCTACTTAGCAATGTTTATTCAGTACATTTCTTAATAATTCAATCTTTTTTAATGATCCTTTTTTTAATTATTAATGTTGTTACCATTATTATTAGATGCAATCAAATCTTCTTAAACAGATACTTAATTTGTAAAAAAAAGGGCATGTATAAGTGCTAGAGATGAGCGAACGTACTCGGTAAGGGCGATTTCGCAATCGAGCACTGCGATTTTCGAGTACTTTACTACTCAGGTGAAAAGTACTCGGGTGCGCCGGGGGGAAGGGGGAGGCGTGGCGGAGCGGGGGGTAGCAGTGGGGAACAGGGGGGAGCCCTCTCTCTCTCCCTCTCCCCCCCACTCCCCTCTGCAACCCCCCGCTCACCCCCGGCGCACCCAAGTACTTTTCACCCGAGTAGTGAAGTACTCGAAAATCGCGGTGCTCGATTGCGAAATCGCCCTTACCGAGTACGTTCGCTCATCTCTAATAAGTGCTAATTCTCAGCCAAGTGTAGAAAAGGCAAAATACTATGTAGAGAAAGTTGAACAGTTGCAAAATACTGCTATCATTTATGGAGGGAAGTAGTATAGGGAAGCCTAGTATATTTGCACATAAATAAGACTTCTATAGAGTGCCATTCACATTGTCACATGTAGTGCACTAAGCATGCCCACAGCATATTAGTGACACCCATATTATTAGATCTAATTTTAATTGCATCGTACTACACCTTTTAATTGCATCATGCTGAGGATTGACAGGCAGGATTTCGGCGAGGACGCAGCACCCGCAACCATATTGCAAACCAGTGATGGACCATGGAAAAAGCTCGGTAATAAGAAAAGAATATCTACATGTGAATGGAATATCTACATGTACATAAAGGCTTTTGAGTGCATAGACCATGGCAAGCTATGCAAACCGTACAAGAGCTGGACATAGCAGCACATCTAGTTAAGCTGATAAAATCTCTTCATACCAATCAAAAAGTCCCTGTGAGAGCACAGTAAGGGGACACAGATTGGTTTGGGGTCAGAAAAGGTGTCCGACAGGGCTGCATCCTCTCACCCTTCTTGTTTAACCTATATACGGAAGTGGTCATGCGTAAAATGGACCTAGAGGAATTGGAAATCAGAGTGAGAATAGGTGGCAGAAACATCAACAATCTACGTTACGCAGATGACACAGCTCTGCTTGCAGAAATAAAAGCAGGTCTGAAGTAACTAATGGAAGATTAAAGCTAAAAGTGAAAAAATGGGCCTCTGAATTTAAGAAGACAAAAAATAAGACAACTGCAAAAAAGGGCCAAATTCAAATAAAAATTGACAATGAGGCCGTAGAATGCATTCTGTGGTTCGAAAATTGACTAGGATGAAGAATCTATGCCAGAGAGAAAATGTAGGATAGCATTCGGGTGAATCACAATGCTAAACATGGATAAAATCTGGGAAAGTAGGGATATCAGTATAGCGACTAAACGCAGGAAAGTGCACACCATCATTTTCTTAATAGCCATGTATGGATGTGAAAGCTGGACTGAGAAAAAAGCTGATAGAAGGAGAATTGACACGTCCAACTGTGGTGCTGGCGAAAGCCGCCACACACCCCCTAGACAGCAAGAGTAACAAACAGAGAAGTCCTGAATCGTATAAAACCCGGTATATCACTATTGGCAAGATGACCCGGCTTAGGCTCACGTATTCTGGCCATATAATGTGAGGAGACTCGCTAGAACAATCTACAATGCTTGGACAGATCATTGGCAAAAGAAGACCTGTCCACCAAAGAAGACGATGGCTAATACTGTCAGAGCTGATACTGAAGCCGTGCAAAACCGAAACATGGAGGGAGCTCGCATTTAGGGTCGCTGAGGGTCGTGAATGACTAAATGGCTAACAACAACAAGCATTAATATCTAGGAAAAAAGTCAATAAAAAGTCAATAAAAAGTTAAAGATTCAGCTGCCCTCATATATCAGATCCATGGGGGTAGCTGAGTGTAGCCACCCCTATTCTCCATGATGTTCCATGGCGATCTGGTCCTTCAGGACCCAATGCTGCTCTTCTGCGCATTCTTGCCAGATGTATGACATCATGTGCATGCATGGAAAGCCTGGATCACCTGGGAGATTTAAAATATCAGGAGATATCACTGGGGACCGCATACAGTCGGAAAGTTAAAAAAAAGTTTAAAAAAGTAAAAGTTTCAGCTGCCCTCATGGATCGGATTCATGGGGGCAGCTGGAAATACTCACCCTGGTCCTCCGTGATGTCGCTGTTAAAGATAGCCCAGTGCAGGGAAATGTGACTAGGGAACACTACATGTTTCTGGTCGGTCACATGATCACTGTTATCCATTGGATAACAGTGATCATGTAAAGTTAAAAAAAGTAAAAATAAAAAGTTTAAAAAGTTAAAGTTTCATCTCCCCTTTCATATCCATGAGGGGAAATGAAATTACATAACTAAGGTCCCCGGATTTGTCACCCAATGGGATCTTTATCCATGGACCTTCCCTCGGCTTTGGCACATGTGCCCGTCAGCAAAATGGTAGATGTGTGCGCAAAATTCAAGGATTGCCCTGGAAATTTTAAATCTCCCTGCTCCTGGTTACCAAAGGTTCCTGAGAGCCTGGAAATGTCATGGGGCCGCGGCTGCTGTCCCTGGTCACGTGATCACGGTTATCCAATGGATAATTGCGATCACGTAAAAGTAAAAATAAAGTTGATGCGAACAGTGAGAGAAGATTAAACTTTTTACCAGAGGCCTCCGTATTTGACCCCCGACGCGATCCTCCTCCACAGACCTTATTCGGATTCTGCACATGCGCCCGGCGGCAAATTGACAGACACATGTGCAGGAGCCGGGGAGCCCGGTAAATTTAAAATCTCTTTACTCCCAGCTCCCAACGGTCATCGAAAGCCTGGAGCAGTGACCGGTGGCTTCGTTGAGTGATCCGCGATTACATTATAAAAAGGTAGCGATCTACCTTAGTCTGTACTCACATGACCGGATAGGAATTACGGATTCAATATGCATTTGATCTGCGGTAATACGTGGTTCAATCAAATGCACTGGATTACACAATTTTGCTCACATTAGTGGGTTGGAATTACATAATCCCCTGCAGAAAGAAGAACACAACAAGTTCTATTTTACCGTGGATATCCGAAACATAGAGCCCGTTGTGCTGTATGGTCGCAGATATACCCACAGCTCATATGCAACTACATTGTATACGAGCTGCAGGTACCCACATCATCACTAAGCGATGGCATGGGAAATACAAACAAAAAAAGGTGTACTGCGCATGACCGCCTGTGTGAGTACGCAGTTATGTGCAGTACATTACGCGGCTGTGCACAGGGCCACGGCTGGGCTCACAGCTGAGATCCGCTGCAGGCCTCCGCAAGCAGATGGCTGTGTGAGCCTGGCATTATTCAGACTGATACCTGTAATACATAATTTACAAGAAGCCCCAGGAACGCTTGCCTTCCTGCAGTTCCAGGAGCAGCTTGTTGAGTGCCTTTTGTGTGAGACCGCCACACCTCAGCAACCTTCCGAAGCCTCACAGAGCGCCACTTTTTACACCCCATCCCTGCCACTTAGGTCATGAAATAACCCCCCAAAAAGTATGGGAGGAGGATGGATACACGATTTTATTGCCCCATGTTCCCATCCCAACCAAGCCCCCGTAATTACCCATGTTTTCAGACATACCACGCAGTTTACATGATTACTTTTATCTAAGATTTAGGGAATGCCAAAAAGGGTGCAGAGGGGTTGGGGGCTCATTTTTAAGGAGTTTTTTTCCACACAAGTGAGCAATGGGGCCTGGAATTTATTCAGTTGTACCGTGAAATCCAACAGGTGTTCCCTCCATTATAGGCCTAGCCATGTGTCCTGTAAGGAGATTAGGTCCACAACGGTATGTTTCTGAACATGGAACAAACAGGGGGATCCACTTTTGGGAGAAAGTCTTAATTCATATGTATGCTGTACAAAAAAAACCTGTTTTTAAATTGACACAATTGCCAAAAAAATGAAAATCGTATTTTTTTCCTTCTGTTTTGCCTAGATTCATTCAAAATCTGTGTTGGTCAAAATACGCAGTACAACCCTAGATGAATTTGTTAAAGGGTCTAGTTTTCAAAATGGGATCATTTGTGGGGTTGTCCATCATTTTGGCCACAGAAGGGCTCTACAAATGTGCAATGGGGCCTAAAACGCCTTCAAGCAAAATGTCTGTTCTAAAAACCACCGGCTGCTTCTTTCGATTTGGGCCCCCTCGTACAAACGGACATAAGATCAGGGCCACAATGGGTATGTTTCTGAACATGGGACAAACAGGGCTATCCATTTTGGGGTGAAAGTCTTCATTCCTATATAGGATCATAATTTTTTCCTACTGCGGGCCTAAATCACCTTCAAGCAAAATTTCTGTTCTGAAAGCCACCAGCTGCTCCTTTCGGTTTGGGCCCTGTTGTGCATTGAGACATAATATTAGGGCCACAATGGCTATGTTTCTGAACACAGAACAAACAGGCGTATCCATTTTTAGGGGGAAAATCTTATTTTCATGTTCACTTTAGAAAAAAAAATGCTTTTAAAATGACGTATTTGCAAAATATAAATTTTTTTTTTTCTCCTCTAAATTGCATTAATTCCTGAAAAAAAGCAATGGGATAAAATACTCATGACACCCCTCAGTAAATATGTTAAGAGGTGTAGTTTTTAAAATGGGGTCATTTGTGGGGATATCTATCATTCTGACACCTATGAGCCTTTGCAATCTTGGATTAGTTCAGGAAAACAAAGTGTTCCTCAAAATGTTGACAATGAATGTTAAATTTGTATGTCTCCTATATTGTTAAAAAAAGGAAAGTTTTTAAAATTTGCATCCAGAATAAAGTAAACAGATGGAACTATATATATTATCAAAAATTTGTACAGCATGTTTGCACATATTTAAGATATTGCAATTGAAAATGTGAAAAATGACAATCTTTTAATAAATATACACAAATTCTATCAGTCTATTTTTACCACTTAATGAAGTACAATATGTGGCAAAAAAAAAAAAAACAATGTCAGAATCATTTGGATATGAAAAAAACTTTACGGAGTTATTCTGTTTTATTTCCAAAAATTGGCTCTATCATTAAGGTGCAAACAGGCTTCATCACTAAGGGGTAAATGGCCATTCCAGGGATTTTCTTTTCGGCATTCAGTATATAAATATTCTCCCAGTACACACACATATATATATATATATCAGATAGTATTGCCTTTGTTAGTTATTCCTTCTATTCCAAACTCCTGGCCTCATTCTCCTCAAGTGATTTCAGTTCTGACGTGCTCAGATTTAGTTGGCTTAATGTGTTTGAAAACTAGTCAGTTTTGCAGAGAGCATATTCCTTGTAATAGCAGTCACCATGCTTAAATATACGGGTGCATGTGCTAATACGCTCACAAAAATGTGCAAGAAGGATAGGGCAAGTCCTATCTTTTCTCGTGTGTGGTATTAAAATACGAGAATCCTGCCAGTAAAAATGAAACTATTGAAATCATTTTTTTTGTTTTTATTTCATTTTGTAGTTGTGATTTTTATTGCCTCAAAACAAGACAGAATCACAGTCATCTGAAGAAGAGGCACAGACATTCACCCGCAGAGAGACACAGACATTTCTTTCACAGTTACTGATTATAACCACACAGCTCTTGTCACAAAGTTAAGTTATAATAAGGGTGGACACCCACTGGCGTTTTTTTCTCCACTGCGCTGCGAGAGTAAAGTTAAAGTCTCGCAGCGCAGTGCGAGAAAAAAAACGAGATCACGCCAGGACATCGGCATCACGCCGGGATATCGCCGGTCTTTTCAATGGGGCCAGCGGTAGCAGCGCTAGCCCCATTGAAAAGAGATGGAGAATGCTGGGGACTTCTGTCACAGCTGTGGCAGAAGTCGGCGGCATTCTATCCCATTGCTTTCAATGGGATCGGCACTGCTGCCGATCCCATTGAAAGCAATGGTTTCTGCCAAGCCCCGCAGTATGATTATCGGGGAAGGGCTTGAAATATAAGCCCTTCCCCGATAATCAGCAATAAGTGAAAAAAAAAAAATTACTCACCTCTCTGGAGCTCAGACGCGTCCTTCGGCTGGCTCCCCTGCACTGCTATGTAGCTCTTTCAGCAAGCGGGGACCTGAAAGGGCTGTGCTGATTGGCTGAGGGCTCAGCCAATAGCAGCTAGTGCTTAGCTATTGAAGACTGAGGGGTACAGCAGCACTCACCAACCATATAGGGGGACCCTTCCAAAGGAAATAGCTGCTCGCCTGAAAAAGGGATTGAATCCACAGAAATCCCAATGTGTCAAGTCCAAAAAGAAGCAGGGTCAGGCAGCAGGTTAGGTGCTTAAAGATTTTAATGCATAAGCATCAGTTATAAACACCTCATAGCCATAAAAATAGTGACGTTTCGACCCTATACAAAACGGGTCTTTGTCATGAATGAATAGCTAAGGGCTATGTGTCATTGGCTGAGCGCTCAGCCAATAGCTAAGCACTAGCTGCTATTGGCTGAGCCCTCAGCCAATCAGCACAGCCCTTTCAGGAGGTGGGGATTTTCAAGCCCTTCCCCGATAATCATACAGCGGGGCGTGGCACAAAGCAGTGCTTTCAATGGGATCGGCAGCAGTGCCGATCCCATTGAAAGCAATGGGATAGAATGCGGGGAACTTCTGCTACAGCTGTCACAGCTGTGGCAGAAGTCTGCGGCATTCTCCCTTTGTTTTCAATGGGGCTAGCACTGCTGCTGCTTGCCCTATTGAAAGCACTAGTGATATGCCAGTTCTATACCGGCGTCTTTCTTGCACTGCGAGCCGAGAAAGAAAATATCGCTAGTGAGTGTCCACCCTAAAGTAGATGATAGTTCAGCCTCCTGACTATATACTTGTGTTATAATGATTTGTAGCTTA
Organism: Eleutherodactylus coqui; assembly: GCF_035609145.1. NCBI lineage: Eukaryota > Metazoa > Chordata > Amphibia > Anura > Eleutherodactylidae > Eleutherodactylus > Eleutherodactylus coqui. The sequence goes on from NC_089840.1 coordinate 90,810,946, forward strand.
TTTAGAAGGATATAGAAGGTAGTGATAATTAAACTGTCCTCTCTGCAAAGTAGAGATGGTAGAGCCTATACTTGATCATGTAATGCCATGCTAAGGCATCATGGGATTGCAAGCACAGAATAGTGAAAGTAACATCAACATGGTGCCTGATAAGAATTAGACAGGAAGCTGCACTACATTGAAGTGACTGCAATATACAGAGGAAAGCTCCAGAGTGACAGGGAAACGGGAAAAGGGGACAGGAATGAAAAACTGTGTTTTCATTGAAGTAGTCCTATAATTTGTAGCATCAGTATAAATGATTACAACATTTTAAAGTGAAAACAAATGCATATTTACTAGAGATGAGCGAACGTGTTCTTCCGAGCTTGATATTCGTGCGAATATTAGGGTGTTCGGGATGTTCGTTATTCGTAACGAACACCATGCGGTGTTCTGGTTATTTTCACTTCCTTCCCTGAGACGTTAGCGCGCTTTTCTGGCCAATTGAAAGACAGGGAAGGCATTACAACTTCCCCCTGTGACGTTCAAGCCCTATACCACCCCCCTGCTGTGAGTGGCTGGGAAGATCAGGTGTCACCCGAACATAAAAGTCGGCCCCTCCCGCGGTTCGCCTCAGATGCGGTGTGAGTTAGATGAGGGACAGTGCTGTTTGTACCGGAGCTGCTGTAGGGAAAGAATTGGTAGTTAGTGTAGGCTTCAAGACCCCCCAAAGGTCCTTATTAGGGCCACTGATAGCTGTGTGTTGGCTGCTGTTAGCAGTGGCAAATTTTTTTTTCTCAAAATCGCCTCTGCAGACCGTTGCACCTGGCATTAGGGACAGAAGTGCTGCATAGGCAGGGAGAGTGTTAGGAGTGAGTGTAGCCTTCAAGAACCTCAACGGTCCTTTCTAGGGCCATATTTATCCGTGTGCAGTACTGTCCAGGCTGCTGTTAGCTGTGCTGCATTTTTTTTTGCTTCTCAAAATCGCCTCTGCAGACCATTGCACCCTCCATTGATACTGCAGGGAAAGAATTGTATAGGCAGGGCGACAACACAGTTGTTATTCATTGAATATACGCAGTGCTGCCTTTTGGTGCCAAAAAACTGAAAACAAATCTATTTGTCCAGCCTCTGTCCGTCCTAAGGGCTGTGGACACGTGTGAGCTGCGTGAACAACATTGCTAAATCAGACGCACCCAGCTACGCTTTACTGCTGGCTTCGCCATTTGCTTTCCTTAATTGGGAAAAAAATACCTGCTCTCCAAGAGTTATAATAACTCTGCTACCCTCACGTTCTGTGACACATAAGCAGGGACACAGCACAGTTATTAAACTTCTCATGTTCATTGAATATACGCAGTGCTGCCTTTTGGTGGAAAAAAACTGAAAACAAATCTATTTGTCCAGCCTCTGTCCGTCCTAAGGGCGGTGGAGACGTGTGAGCTGCGTGAACAACATTGCTAAATCAGACGCACCCAGCTACGCTTTACTGCTGGCTTCGCCATTTGCTTTCCTTAATTGGGAAAAAAATACCTGCTCTCCAAGAGTTATAATAACTCTGCTACCCTCACGTTCTGTGACACATAAGCAGGGACACAGCACAGTTATTAAACTTCTCATGTTCATTGAATATACGCAGTGCTGCCTTTTGGTGGAAAAAAACTGAAAACAAATCTATTTGTCCAGCCTCTGTCCGTCCTAAGGGCGGTGGAGACGTGTGAGCTGCGTGAACAACATTGCTAAATCAGACGCACCCAGCTACGCTTTACTGCTGGCTTCGCCATTTGCTTTCCTTAATTGGGAAAAAAATACCTGCTCTCCAAGAGTTATAATAACTCTGCTACCCTCACGTTCTGTGGCACATAAGCAGGGACACAGCACAGTTATTAAACTTCTCATGTTCATTGAATATACGCAGTGCTGCCTTTTGGTGGAAAAAAACTGAAAACAAATCTATTTGTCCAGCCTCTGTCCGTCCTAAGGGCGGTGGACACGTGTGAGCTGCGTGAACAACATTGCTAAATCAGACGCACCCAGCTACGCTTTACTGCTGGCTTCGCCATTTGCTTTCCTTAATTGGGAAAAAAATACCTGCTCTCCAAGAGTTATAATAACTCTGCTACCCTCACGTTCTGTGACACATAAGCAGGGACACAGCACAGTTATTAAACTTCTCATGTTCATTGAATATACGCAGTGCTGCCTTTTGGTGGAAAAAAACTGAAAACAAATCTATTTGTCCAGCCTCTGTCCGTCCTAAGGGCGGTGGACACGTGTGAGCTGCGTGAACAACATTGCTAAATCAGACGCACCCAGCTACGCTTTACTGCTGGCTTCGCCATTTGCTTTCCTTAATTGGGAAAAAAATACCTGCTCTCCAAGAGTTATAATAACTCTGCTACCTTCACGTTCTGTGACACATTAGCAGGGACACAGCACAGTTATTAAACTTAGATAATTCATTCACTAGAGGCAGTGGGGCCTTTCGTTTTCCAAAAAGGGCGAAAATTATATTTGGCCTGCAGTCTTGCGCCAATTTATTTCCTGCCTGTGAAATCAAATCACTGGTAATACAGCATGCTGAGGGGTAGGGGTAGGCCTAGAGGACGTGGACGCGGCCGAGGACGCGGAGGGCCAAGTCAGGGTGTGGGCACAGGCCGAGCTCCTGATCCCGGTGTGTCGCAGCCGACTGCTGCGCGATTAGGAGAGAGGCACGTTTCTGGCGTCCCCACATTCATCGCCCAATTAATGGGTCCACGCGGGAGACGGTTATTAGAAAATGAGCAGTGTGAGCAGGTCCTGTCCTGGATGGCAGAAAGTGCTTCGAGCAACCTATCGTCTACCCGCAGTTCTGCGCCGTCCACTGCTGCCAATCCGAATCCTCTGTCTGCTGCTCCTCCTTCCTCCCAGCCTCCTCACTCCACTACAATAACACCTGCTCAGGAGCGGGAACACTCCCAGGAACTGTTCTCGGGCCCCTGCTTAGATTGGGCAGCAGCGGTTCCTCTCCCACCAGAGGAGTTTATCGTCACTGATGCCCAACCATTCGAAAGTTCCCGGGGTCCGGGGGAAGAGGCTGGGGACTTCCGCCAACTGTCTCAACAACTTTCTGTGGGTGAGGAGGACGATGACGATCAGACACAGTTGTCTTGCAGTGAGGTAGTAGTAAGGGCAGTAAGTCCGAGGGAGCAGCGCACAGAGGATTCGGAGGAAGAGCAGCAGGACGATGAGGTGACTGACCCCACCTGGTGTGCAACGCTTACTCAGGAGGACAGGTCTTCAGAGGGGGAGTCAAGGGCATCAGCAGGGCAGGTTGCAAGAGGCAGTGCGGTGGCCAGGGGTAGAGGCAGGGCCAGACCGAATAATCCACCAAGTGTTTCCCAAAGCGCCCCCTCGCGCCATGCCACCCTGCAGAGGCCGAGGTGCTCTAAGGTCTGGCAGTTTTTCATAGAGACGCCTGACGACCGACAAACAGTGGTGTGCAACCTTTGTTGCGCAAAGCTCAGCCGGGGAGCCAACACCAACAGCCTCACCACCACCACCATGCGCAGACATATGATGGCCAAGCACCCCACAAGGTGGGACGAAGGCCGTTCACCGCCTCCGGTTTGCACCCCTGCCTCTCCCCCTGTGCCCCAACCTGCCACTGAGATGCAACCCCCCTCTCAGGACACAGGCACTACCGCCTCATGGCCTGCACCCACACCCTCATCTCCGCTGTCCTCGGCCCCATCCAGCAGTGTAGTTCAGCGCACCGTTCAGCCGTCGCTTGCGCAAGTGTTCGAGCGCAAGCGCAAGTATGCCGCCACGCACCCGCACGCTCAAACGTTAACCGTCCGCATAGCAAAATTCATCAGCCTTGAGATGCTGCCGTATAGGGTTGTGGAAACTGAGTCCTTCAAAAGTATCATGGAGGCGGCGGCCCCGCGCTACTCAGTTCCCAGTCGCCACTACTTTTCCCGATGTGCCGTCCCAGCCCTGCACGACCACGTCTCCCGCAACATTGTGCGCGCCCTCACCAACGCGGTTACTGCCACGGTCCACTTAACTACGGACACGTGGACAAGCACAGGCGGGCAGGGCCACTACATCTCCCTGACGGCACATTGGGTGAATTTAGTGGAGGCTGGGACAGAGTCAGAGCCTGGGACCACTCACGTCCTACCCACCCCCAGAATTGCGGGTCCCAGCTCGGTGCTGGTATCTGCGGAGGTGTATGCTTCCTCCACTAAAGCACCCTCCTCCTCCTCCTTCTCCTCTGTCTCGCAATCAAGATGTGTTAGCAGCAGCATGTCGCCAGCAGTCGGTGTCGCGCGGTGTGGCAGCACAGCGGTGGGCAAGCGTCAGCAGGCCGTGCTGAAACTACTCAGCTTAGGCGATAAGAGGCACACGGCCCACGAACTGCTGCAGGGTCTGACAGAGCAGACCGACCGCTGGCTTGCGCCGCTGAGCCTCCAACCGGGCATGGTCGTGTGTGACAACGGGCGTAACCTGGTGGCGGCTCTGCAGCTCGGCAGCCTCACGCACGTGCCATGCCTGGCCCACGTCTTTAATTTGGTGGTTCAGCGGTTTCTGAAAAGCTACCCACGCTTGTCAGACCTGCTCGTAAAGGCGCGCCGGCTCTGCGCACATTTCCGCAAGTCCCACACGGACGCTGCCACCCTGCGCACCCTGCAACATCACTTTAAGCTGCCAGTGCACCGACTGCTGTGCGACGTGCCCACACGGTGGAACTCTACGCTCCACATGTTGGCCAGGCTCTATGAACAACGTAGAGCTATAGTCGAATACCAACTCCAACATGGGCGGCGCAGTGGGAGTCAGCCTCCTCAATTCCTTTTAGAAGAGTGGGCCTGGTTGGCAGACATCTGCCATGTCCTTGGTAATTTTGAGGAGTCTACCCAGGTGGTGAGCGGCGATGCTACAATCCTTAGCGTCACCATTCCTCTGCTATGCATCTTGAGAAATTCCCTGCAAACCATAAAGGCAGCTGCTTTGCGCTCGGAAACGGGGGCGGGGGAAGACAGTATGCCGCTGGATAGTCAGGGCACCCTCCTGTCTATTTCTCAGCGCGTACAGGAGGAGGAGGAGGAGCATGAGGAGGATGAGGAGGAGGGGGAAGAGACAGCTTGGCCCGCTGCTGACGGTACACCGGCTGATTGCCTGTCATCCTTTCAGCGTGTATGGCCTGAGGAGGAGGAGGAGGAGGAGGATCCTGATAGTGATCTTCCTAGTGAAGACAGCCATGTGTTGCGTACAGGTACCCTGGCACACATGGCTGACTTCATGTTAGGATGCCTTTCTCGTGACCCTCGCGTTGCACGCATTCTGGCCACAACGGATTACTGGGTGTACACACTGCTCGATCCACGGTATAAGGAGAACCTGCCCACTCTGATTCCCGAAGAGGAAAGGGGTTCGAGAGTGTTGCTATACCACAGGACCCTTGCGGACAAGCTGATGGTAAAATTCCCAGCCGACAGCGCTAGTGGCAGAAGGCGCAGTACCGAGGGCAAGGTAGCAGGGGATGTGCGTAGATCGAGCAGCATGTACATCCCAGGCAGTGCAACAGTCTTTAAGGGCCTGGCCAGCTTTATGGCTCCCCACCAAGACTGTGTCACCGCTCCCCAGTCACGGCTGAGTCGGCGGGAGCACTGTAAAAGGATGGTGAGGGAGTACGTAGCGGATCGCACGACCATCCTTGGTGACGCCTCTGCCCCCTACAACTACTGGGTGTCGAAGCTGGACATGTGGCCTGAACTAGCGCTGTATGCCCTGGAGGTGCTTGCTTGTCCTGCGGCTAGCGTCTTGTCGGAGAGGGTGTTTAGTGCGGCTGGGGGAATCATCACAGATAAGCGTAGCCGCTTGTCAACCGACAGTGCCGACAGGCTAACACTCATCAAGATGAACAAAGGCTGGATTTCCCCAGACTTCTGTTCTCCACCAGCGGACAGCAGCGATACGTAAGCAATACGTAGGCTGCACCCGCGGATGGAAGCTACGTTCTCTCTCACCATCCAAAACGGGGACATTTCTGCTTCATCAATCTGTGTCTAATATTCCTCCTCCTCCTCCTCCTGCTCCTCCTCCTGAAACCTCACGTAATCACGCTGAACGGGCAATTTTTCTTAGGGCCACAAGGCTCACTCAAATAATTTTTCAGAACAATTTTTATAAGTTTCAATGCGCTTAAAAGCATTGGAACTTTAACTTGAACCAATTTTTCGTTACACTGGGCTGCCTCCAGGCCTAGTTACCACTTAAGCCACATTAACCAAAGCGATTAATGGGTTTCACCTGCCCTCTTGGCTGGCCATGGCCAATTTTTGGGATGTACATTAGTACTGTTGATACAGCAATTTTTGTGGGCCCTCGCCTACAGTGTAATCAAATTAATTTTTAGCCCACCTGCATTACAGCTGACGTTACCTCAGCTGTGTTGGGCAATGCAATGGGATATTTTTATGTACCGCCGGTGGGTTCCAGGGAGCCACCCATGCTGTAGGTGCACACTGAGTTTTTAATACATCTGTACACTTCTAAAGAATCCGTCTGACTGGGGCATGCAGTGTGGGCCGAAGCCCACCTGTATTACGCACGACATTACTACCTCAGCTGTGTTGGGCAATGCAATGGGATATTTCTATGTACCGCCGGTGGCTTCCTGGCACCCACCCAGGCAGTGGGTCCACAGGGAGTTTAACCTACATGTGTCCACTTGTAAAGAACCCCAGTCAGACTGGGGCATGCAGTGTGGGCCGAAGCCCACCTGCATTAAGCACGACATTACTACCTCAGCTGTGTTGGGCAATGCAATGGGATATTTTTATGTACCGCCGGTGGGTTCCAGGGAGCCACCCATGCTGTAGGTGCACACTGAGTTTTTAATACATCTGTACACTTCTAAAGAACCCGTCTGACTGGGCCATGCAGTGTGGGCCGAAGCCCACCTGTATTACGCACGACATTACTACCTCAGCTGTGTTGGGCAATGCAATGGGATATTTCTATGTACCGCCGGTGGCTTCCTGGCACCCACCCAGGCAGTGGGTCCACAGGGAGTTTAACCTACATGTGTCCACTTGTAAAGAACCCCAGTCTGACTGGGGCATGCAGTGTGGGCCGAAACCCACCTGCATTAACCCTTTCCAGTCCACTGTGTGACCTGTGAAGACATTAGGGTTTAAGGCTGTACAGCTCCGTTGTTGGTAGACGTCCGTCGGGGTTCTCTTACTGTATATTGCCAGCCTCTCTGCTGTCGGAGCCTATCCTACGTGTCAGCTCATGCAGTACTGGCTTTAGCCAGCATATAGCGCCGTTGTATAACAGCAGAAAAAGAGTAAGCCCCCTAGGAAAACCATATACAAATTGGATTGGAAAGGGTTAAGCACAACATTACTACCTCAGCTGTGTTGGGCAATGCAATGGGATATTTCTATGTACCGCCGGTGGCTTCCTGGCACCCACCCATGCTGTAGGTGCACACGGAGTTTTTACTACATCTGTACACTTATAAAGAACCCCAGTCAGACTGGGGCATGCAGTGTGGGCCGAAGCCCACCTGCATTAAGCACGACATTACTACCTCAGCTGTGTTGGGCAATGCAATGGGATATTTCTGTGTACCGCCGGTGGGTTCCAGGGAGCCACCCATGCTGTGGGTCGACAGGGACTTCACAATAGGGAGTTGTACCTGCCTGTGTCTATGAATTAAAAAGCCCGGTCTGACTGGGGCATGCAGACACCTTGACAGAATGAATAGTGTCTGGCACATAGGTTCCCCATTGCTATGCCCACGTGTGCAGCTCCTGATGGCGGTGGCACAGGATTCTATTTCTCATTGCTTCTGTACAGCATTGTGGGCTATCGCTCCGCCACTTTTAAAGAGGGTCGCTGCCTAGCCGTGCCAACCTCTGCAGTGTGTGCCTGCGGTCCCTCGTCATGGCAGACGCAATTCTAAATAGACATGAGCGTGGTGTGGCATGAGGGCAGCTGAAGGCTGCCCAGGGACACTTTGGTGTGCGCTGTGGGGGGGGAGGGGGGGCGGTTGGGCAGCATGTAACCCAGGAGAAGTGTCAGTGGAGTGTCATGCAGGCAGTGATTGTGCTTTGTTGGAGGTAGTGTGGTGCTTAGCAAAGGTATGCCATGCTAATGAGGGCTTTTCAGAAGTAAAAGTTGTTGGGAGGGGGGGGGCCCACTCTTGCCGGTATTGTGGCTTAATAGTGGGACCTGTGAACTTGAGATGCAGCCCAACATGTAGCCCCTCGCCTGCCCTATCCGTTTCTGTGTCATTCCCATCACTTTGTTGAATTGCCCAGATTTTCACACATGAAAACCTTAGCGAGCATCGGCGAAATACAAAAATGCTCTGGTCGCCCATTGACTTCAATGGGGTTCGTTGTTCGAAACGAACCCTCGAGCATCCCGGGAAGTTCGTTCCGAATAACGAACACCCGAACATTTTGATGTTCGCTCATCTCTAATATTTACATATTTTGTTTGCTTGTATTTAATGCTTTGTATTGCTCCTTTGTGAGGAAGGATCCATAAAAAAAATCTACATACAAAATAGTTTTCATTTAAATAATTTTACATCATTAAGTACTTTGCTGGAGTTCTTAATAAAGCTCATATATAAAATAATTAGTGATTCTTTAGTGAGATTAACACATTTGTTTATGCTTTTTGGTCAAATTAAAAAATTGCATTGTAACTAAATTAAATTAACATTTTCTTTCAATTAAATATAAATTATATATACAATATATATGTAATATATTATATATACTTATAATTATCTTAAATATGTGTAGTACATATGCTTAATCATGTACATTGATTAGTTTATTATTAGAGATGAGCGAGCACACTTGTCCAAGCCTAATGCTCGTTTGAGTATTAGGGTACTCGAGTTGCTCGTTACTCGAGACAACCACCACATGGTACTCGAGTCAATTGCATTTTCTTCCCCGCATGTTTAGCACCATTTTCTAGCCAATAGACATGCGGGGAAGGCATTACCACTTCCTGCTGTGATGTGCCAGTCCCCCCCCCCCCCCCACCCACAGTAGTGAGTGGCTGGGCCTATCAGGAGTACTTAAAGTGGTCCCGCCCGCGGCTCACCTCAGACGCATGCTGGCAGAGGTTAGGGATAGGCTGCTGCTGATAGGGGGACAGTGTTAGAGTAGGATCCTGTCGTCAAGAACCCCAACGGTCCTTCTTAGGGCTACTCTTCATAGTGTCCATTACTGTTGTGGCTGGCTGGGAGCAGTAGTGCACCAATTTTTTTTAAGCATCTCTGGCTGTGCAGGCTGTGATGATGTATCAGGTTTTGTACCTAGAGTCGTTAGGCCGTCAGCCATTTTGTTCTGTGTACCTTGCCTTATATTCAGCAATCCATTTGGTACCTACTAGATAATCCCTGAATAGGTGGAAAGGAGTGACAGGTTTAGCAGCTTTTTCCCCAGCCTGTCAATATGTGCATGTAGGAAAAGCCTTGTCTCACCTGCCTGGACAAGAGCTATGCTGTGATGTAACTAACCCCCCATTTTTCTCTCCCACCTGTATTTATTAGCTGGTATTAGCATGAGGATGCCGACCATGCAGGTGTTAATTAAGTTTAGGAAAACCATTCTTTTCTTAATTTCCTCTTTCAGACTAGCCGGGGCCGAAAGAATCCATATTCGGAAAATCTTTAATAAGAATATTTGGTCGTGTGAAGGTCCCAGCCGGATATGATTTAGATTTTCAAAATTGTGTGTCCCAGCCGGACAAAACGCATCCACTCACGGTGCATTAAGTGCTCAGGAACCCTCTCAAGTTATGTAACCCCATCCCTGGTTAGGATTGCGGCTGTCCGTTTGGTACTCACATGTAGCTAAAATCATAAACGGAAATATGGTGGGCATATCCTCACGATCGGGGGCTCTCCCACCGAGACATGACCAAACATAAATAAATATGATTCCTCAGAGCTCCTACAAGTCCAACCCTCCATTCTCTGTATGACCTCAGAAGGGGCGGAGAGGAGGTGTGTACTAGGGACCCTTTAAAATATGGGCCCCCTCAGGTCCCATTTGTCGATCCACGGAGCTATACTGCGGTGTATGGACTTCCCTATGTTCTGGCTCTCCGCCGCCCAGACCCCTTTGGGCCGTGTATCCCAACATCTGGTAACTTTCTTTTAATCTCTCCTGTTTTATTTTAAATCTGCTGAGTGTATATTCATAGTGTATTGCTTATTCTCCCATGTAACAACCTTTTTCTTTGTATACCTTTGTACATTCTGCATATATTGCACTGCTAGACCTTTTCTAGAATAAAACTACAATTTATCAGTTCAAGTCTTGTCTGTTTTAACAACGAACCATAATACTCCGAAGATTGTGTTAATAATTTATAGATCGGGTCCAATGCACATGAACATTGGTGGTGGCAGCTGTGTATGGGTGTTGTAGAGCTCTGGAGTGCGTTGGAACGGATCAGGTGGTGATTTGAGCTTTCGCTTCGCATGCGTGCATAAGCCCCGAGAAAGCTGGGTACAAATCAGTCTGTATTCTAACCACTCCACGCTTACAATACCGCTAGAGTGATCGAGGACTGAGGTGCGATCGATAGGTATCGTCCCCCTCTCCCTCTCCTGTGTCCATTACGTAACACAGGCCATTTCAACTATAGCATTCTCAGTCTGCAGTACATAACGCAGAGTTTAGGGACAGAGCTACTTCTATAGAGAAAGTTATACAGTCCTGATCCTCCATACAAGAACCCCAACAGTCCTTCTTAGGGCTACATCTGACTGTGTGCTTTTCAGTTGTGGCTTGGTGGGAGCAGTAGTGCATCAATTTTTGTATTACCCATCTAGGCCTTTTTCCAGCCTTTCAGTAATAGCGTTCTCAGCCTGCAGTGCCGTACAACCAGCTCTCACCGTGAAACTGCACTCTAACATTTTCTAGCTTACTGCAAACTACTTAAGTTATACCGTTCTGTGTGTGCTGTGCATAAGCCTACTGAGGACAGGGCTTCAGAGGGAGATGGCAAGTGCAGCAGCAGGACAGGTTGGAAGAGGCAGTGGAGTGGCCAAGGGTAGAGGCAGGTCCAGAGCAAAGAATCCCCCAACTGTTTCCCAAAGCACCCTCTCGCGGCAAGCCTCCGTGCAGAGGGCTAGGTGTTCAAAGGTGTGGATGTTTTTCAGTGAGAGCGCGGACGACCGACGAACAGTGGTGTGCAACCTGTGTCGCACCAAGATCAGCCTCACCACCACCAGCATGCACAGGCATATGATGGCCAAGCACCCCACAAGGTGGGACGAAGGCCATTCACCGCCTCCGGGTCACATCACTGCCTCTTCCCCTGTGCCACAACCTGGCACACAGATCCAATCCCCCTCCCAGAACACAGGCACGAGCGCCTCCCGGCCTGCACTCACGCCCTCACCTTCACCGTCCTCCACTCCATCCAGCAATGTCTCTCAGCGCAGCATTCAGCTGTCGCTAACACAAGCGCTGGAGCAAAAGCGCAAATACGCCACCACCCATCCACATGCACAAGCTTTAAACGTGCACATTGCCAAATTAATCAGCCTGGAGATGCTGCCGTACAGGCCCGTGGAAACAGAGGCTTTCAAAAACATGATGGCGGCGGCAGTCCCGCACTACTTGGTCCCCAGTCGCCTCTATTGTTCCCGGTGTGCCATCAAAGCCCTACACTAGCATGTCTCCCGCAACATAAATCGCACCCTCACCAACGCGGTTACTGGGAAGGTCCTCTTAACCACGGACACATGGCCAAGTACTGGCAGGCAGAGCCACTATATCTCCCTGACGGCACATTGGGTTAACTTGGTGAAGGCTGGGACCGAGTCAGAGCCTGGGACCGCTCACGTCCTACCCACACCCAGAATAGCGGGTCCTACCTCGGTGCTAGTATCTGCGGCGTTTTATGCCACCTCCTCCAAACCCTCCCCCTCCTCCTCCTCTGCCACGTCTACCTCTCAATTAAGAAATGTGAGCACATCACCAGCTGTCGGTAGCATGCAACACGGCAGTACAGCGGTGGGCAAGTGTCAGCAAGCCGAGCTGAAACTAATCAGCTTAGGTGACAAGAGGCACATGGCCCACAAGCTGCTGCAGGGTCTGATAGAGCAGACCGACCTCTGGCTTTCACCACTGGGCCTCCATGGTCGTGTGTGACAACGACCGTAACCTGGTGGCGGTTCTGCAGCTCGGCAGCCTCACACACGTGCCATGCCAGGCCCACATCTTCAATCTGGTGGTTCAGCGGTTTCTGAAAAACTACCCCCACTTGTCTGACCTGCTTGGCAAGGTGCACCCCGTCTGCGCACATTTCCACAAGTCCACCAAGGACGCTGCCACCCTGAGGACCCTGCAACATCTGTTTCAGCTACCAGAGCACCGACTGCTGTGCGACGTGCCCACACGCTGGAATTCTACGCTGCACATGTTGGCCAGGCTGTACGAGCAGCATAGAGCAATAGTGGAATACCAACTTCAACATGGGCGGAGTAGTGGTAGTCAGCCTCCCCAATTCTTTACGAGGAGTGGGCCTGGATGGCAGACATCTGCCAGGTCCTCGGAAACTTTGAGGAGTCTAACCAGATGGTGAGCGGCGACGCTGCAATCATTAGCGTTACCATCCTGCTGCTATGCCTGCTGAGATGTTCGCTGCAAGGCATAAAGGCTGACGCTTTGCGGTTGGAACAGGAGACGGGGGATAACAGTATTTCGCTTAATAGCCAGACCACCCTCATGTCTATATCTCAGCGCGTTTTGGAGGAGGAGGAGAGAGAGGGGGAGAGAAGGAGGAGGAGGGGGAAGAGACAGCTGGCCACACTGCAGTGGGTACCCATACTGCTTGCCTCTCATCTGTTCAGCGTGTATGGGCTGAAGAGGAGGAGGAGTCATCTTCCTAGTGAGGACAGCGATGTGTTGCGTACTGGCACCCTGGCACACATGGCTGACTTCATGTTAGGCTGCCTTTCCCGTGACCCTCGCGACCCCTGGAGAAAAAAGTGATACTAAACTTCCCATCTGACAGCGCTAGTGGCAGAAGACGCAGTTCCGAGGGCCAAGTAGCAGGGTAGGCATGGGGATGTCCAGCGCAACATGTCCAGCGCAGGCAGGGGAACACTCTCCAAGGCCTTTGCCAGCTTTACGGCTCCCCAGCAAGACTGTGTCACCACTCCCGAGTCAACGCTGAGTCGGAGGGAGCACTGTAAAAAGATGGTGAGGGAGTACGTAGCCAATTGTACCACTGTCTTCCGTGATGCCTCTGCTCCATGCAACTATTGGGTGTCAAAGCTGAACACGTGACACGAACTTGCGCTGTACACCCTGGATGTGCTGGCCTGCCCTGCCGCTAGCGTCTTGTCAGAGAGTGTGTTTAGTGCAGCTAGGGGAATCATCACGGATAAGCGTACCCACCTGTCAACTGCCAGTGCTGACATGCTTGCACTCATAAAGGTGAACAAAGGCTGCATTTCCCCAGACTTCTCTTCTCCACTGGCGGAAAGCAGCGGAACCTAATGATTATTTTTACTGCAACAGGAGCAAAATGCATCCTCTATCACCACAAAAAAAAGGGGGAATTGGCTTTGTCAATCACTCTCGGATATTATTACTCCTTCTCATCCTACTTCTACTCCTAAAACAGCATGTCATCACGCTGAACTGCCAAAGGTTCTGTTTAAAAGTTTTTCACAATTTTTCAACGTATCAAAAGTATTAATACTTTAACAGAAACCAAATTTCCTCACAGAGCTGCCTCCAGGCTCTGTTACAAATTAAGCAACAGCAACTGTATCTTTAAAAAATGTTTATGAGTTTCACCTGCCCTCGCGGTTGAGCAATTTTTCAGGGGTGCACTTGTACTCTTGGTAGACCAATTTTTCTGGCCCTCAACTATACTGTAATCTAATTAATTTTTCCGGCCTTCGCCTACACTCTTGGTACACCAATGTTTAAGAGGTTCGCCCACACTCTTGCTACAAAAATGTTACTGGGGTCTGCCTATACATTTGATACAGAAATGTTACTGGGGTCCGCCTATGCAGCTTCTACCGAATGGTTCACCTATACTTTTGCTACAGAAATGTTACTGGGGTCCGCCTATACTCTTGGTACACCAATGTTTCAGGGGTTCGCCTACACTCTTGCTCCTCCTCCTCCTAAAACAGCATGTCATCACACTGAACTGCCAATTTCTATGCAGCCCAAAATACTCTGTTTAAAACTTTTAAAAGTTTAATCAGTTTTAAAGTTTTAAAAGTTAAACTTAAAACAATTTTTGCGGAGGGCTGCCTCCAGGCTCTGTTACAAATTAACCAATAACGAGCTGTATCTTCAAAAAATGTTTGTGAGATTCCCCTGCCCTCACGGTTGAGCAATTTTGCTGGGGTACACTTGTACTCTTGGTACACCAATTTTTCAGCCATTGCCAATACTGTTGGCAAACTAATTTTTCCAGGCTTCGCCTATACTCTTGGTAAACCAATATTACTGGGGTTAGCCTATACTATTGCTACAGAAATATTACAGGGGTCTGCCTATACTCTTGCTACAGAAATGTTAAAGGGGTCTGACTATACTTTTGCTACGGAAATGTTACAGGGGTCTGCCTATACTTTTGCTACAGAAATGTTACTGGGGTCCGTCTATACTCTTGCTACAGAAGTGTTACTGGGGTCTGCCTATACTTTTGCTACAGAAGTGTTACTGGGGTCTGCCTATACTTTTGCTACAGAAATGTTACTGGGTTCCGCCTATACTCTTGCTACAGAAATGTTACTGGGGTCTGCCTATACCTTTTCTACTGAATGGTTTGAGGGGTTCGACTATACTTTTGCTACAGAAATGTTACTGTGGTCTGCCTATGCTTTGGCTACAGAAATGTTACTGGGGTTCGCCTTCACTTTGGCTACAGAAATGTTACTGGGGTCTGCCTATACCTCTTCTACTAAATGGTTTGAGGGGTTCGCCTATACTTTTGCTACAGAAATGTTACTGGGGTTTTCCTATACTCCTGCTACAGAAATGTTACAGGGGTTTGCCTATACATTTGCTACAGAAATGTTACTGGGGTCCGCCTATACTTTGGCTACAGAAAAATTACTAGGGTCCGCCTATATTCTTGCTACAGAAATGTTACTGGGGTCTGCCTATAGCCTTTTTACTGAATGGTTTGAGTGGTTCGCCTATACGTTTGCTAAAGAAATGCTACTGGGGTCTGCCTATGCTTTGGCTACAGAAACATTACTAGGGTCTGCCTATACTTTTGCTACAGAAATATTACTGGGGTCCACCTATACTCTTGCTACAGAAATGTTACTGGGGTCTGCCTATACTCTTGCTGCAGAAATGTTACTGGGGTCTGCCTATACCCTTTTTACTGAATGGTTTGAGTGGTTCGCCTATACTTTTGCTAAAGAAATGCTACTGGGGTCTGCCTATGATTTGGCTACAGAAACGTTACTAGGGTCTGCCTATACTTTTGCTACAGAAATATTACTGGGGTCCACCTATACTCTTGCTACAGAAATGTTACTGGGGTCTGTCTATACTCTTGCTGCAGAAATGTTACTGGGGTCTGCCTATACCCTTTCTACTGAATGGTTTGAGGGGTTCGCCTATACTTTTGCTAAATAAAAGCTACTGGGGTCTGCCTATGCTTTGGCTACAGAAACATTACTAGGGTCTGACTATACTTTTGCTACATAAATGTTACTGGGCTCTGCTCATACTTTGGCTACAGAAATGTTACTGGGGTCTGCCTTTACCTTTTTTACTGAATGGTTTGAGGGGTTCGCCTATACTTTTGCTAAAAAAATCTTACTGGGGTCCACCTATACTCCTGCTACAGAAATTTTACAGGGGTTCACCTATACTCCTGCTACAGAAATTTTACAGGGGTTCAACTATACTTTTGCTACAGAAATGTTACTGGGATCCGCCTATACTCTTGCTACAGAAATGTTACAGGAGTTTGCCTATACTTTTGCTACAGAAATGTTACTGGGGTCCGCCCATACTTTGGCTACAGAAATGTTACTGGGGTCCGCCTATACTCCTGCTACAAAAATTATACAGGGGTTTGACTATACCTTTGCTAGAGAACTGTTACTGGGGTCCGCCTATACTCTTGCTGCAGAAATGTTACTGGGGTCCGCCTATACTCTTGCTACAGAAATGTTACTGGGGTCCAACTATACTCTTGCTACAGAAATGTTACTGGGGTCCGCTTATACTTTAGCTACAGAAATGTTACGGTCTGCTTATATTTTGGCTACAGAAATGTTACTGGGGTCTGCCTTTTCCTTTTTTACTGAATGGTTTGAGGGGATCGCCTACACTTTTGCTACAGAAATGTTACTGGGGTCCTCCTATACTCCTGCTGCAGAAATGTTATAGGGGTTCGCCTACACTTTTGCTACAGAAATGTTACTGGGGTCCGCCTATACTTTGGCTACAGAAATATTACTAGGGTCTGCCTATACTCTTGCTACAGAAATGTTACTGGGGTCTGCCTATACCCTTTCTACTGAATAGTTTAATGGGTTTGCCTATACTTTTGCAAAAGAAATGCTACTGGGGTCTGCCTATGCTTTGGCTACAGAAACATTACTAGGGTCTGACTATACTTTTGCTCTAGAAATGTTACTGGGGTCCAACTATACTCTTGCTACAGAAATGTTATTGGGGTCCGCCTATACTTTGGCTACAGAAATGTTACAGGGATCTGCCTATACTTTGGCTACAGAAATGTTACTGGGGTCTGCCTTTACCTTTTTTACTGAATGGTTTGAGGGGTTCGCCTATACTTTTGCTACAGAAATGTTACTGGGGTCCACCTATACTTTTGCTACAGAAATGTTACTGGGGTCCGCATATACTTTGGCTACAGAAATGTCACAGGGGTTCGCCTATACTTTTGCTACAGAAATGTTATTGGGGTCCGCATATACTCTTGCTGCAGAAATGTTACAGGGGTTCGCCTATACTTCTGCTGCAGAAATGTTACAGGGGTCAGCCTATACTTTTGCTACAGAAATATTACTGGGGTCCACCTATACTCTTGCTACAGAAATGTTACTGGGGTCTGCCTATACTCTTGCTGCAGAAATGTTACTGGGGTCTACCTATACCCTTTCTACTGAATGGTTTGAGGGGTTCGCCTATACTTTTGCTAAAGAAATGCTACTGGGGTCTGCCTATGCTTTGGCTACAGAAACATTACTAGGGTCTGACTATACTTTTGCTACAGAAATGTTACTGGGCTCTGCTCATACTTTGGCTACAGAAATGTTACTATGGTCTGCCTTTACCTTTTTTACTGAATGGTTTGAGGGGTTCGCCTATACTTTTGCTAAAAAAATCTTACTGGGGTCCACCTATACTCCTGCTACAGAAATTTTACAGGGGTTCACCTATACTCCTGCTACAGAAATTTTGCAGGGGTTCAACTATACTTTTGCTACAGAAATGTTACTGGGATCCGCCTATACTCTTGCTACAGAAATGTTACAGGAGTTTGCCTATACTTTTGCTGCAGAAATGTTACTGGGGTCTGCCTATACTCTTGCTACAGAAATGTTACTGGGGTCCGCCCATACTTTGGCTACAGAAATGTTACTGGGGTCCACCTATACTCCTGCTACAAAAATTATACAGGGGTTTGACTATACCTTTGCTAGAGAACTGTTACTGGGGTCCGCCTATACTCTTGCTGCAGAAATGTTACAGGGGTTCGCCTATACTTTTGCTGCAGAAATGTTACTGGGGTCTGCCTATACTCTTGCTACAGAAATGTTACTGGGGTCCAACTATACTCTTGCTACAGAAATGTTACTGGGGTCCGCTTATACTTTAGCTACAGAAATGTTACGGTCTGCCTATATTTTGGCTACAGAAATGTTACTGGGGTCTGCCTTTACCTTTTTTACTGAATGGTTTGAGGGGATCGCCTACACTTTTGCTACAGAAATGTTACTGGGGTCCTCCTATACTCCCGCTGCAGAAATGTTACAGGGGTTCGCCTATACTTTTGCTACAGAAATGTTACTGGGGTCCGCCTATACTTTGGCTACAGAAATATTACTAGGGTCTGCCTATACTCTTGCTACAGAAATGTTACTGGGGTCCTCCTATACTCCTGCTGCAGAAATGTTACAGGGGTTCGCCAATACTTTTGCTACAGAAATGTTACTGGGGTCTGCCTATACTTTTGCTACAGAAATGTTACTGGGGTCCGCCTATACTTTGGCTACAGAAATGTTACGGTCTGCCTGTACTTTGGCTACAGAAATGCTACTGGGGTCTGCCTTTACCTTTTTTACTGAATGGTTTGAGGGGTTCGCCTATATTTTTGCTACAGAAATGTTACTGGGGTCAGCATATACTTTGGCTACAGAAATGTTACAGGGGTTCGCCTATACTTTTGCTACAGAAATGTTATTGGGGTCCGCATATACTCTTGCTGCAGAACTGTTACAGAGGTTCGCCTATACTTCTGCTGCAGAAATGTTACAGGGGTCTGCCTATACTTTTGCTACAGAAATGTTACTGGCCTCTGCCTATACTCTTGCTACAGAAATGTTACAGGGGTCTGCCTATTCTTTTGCTACAGAAATGTTACTGGTGTCTGCTTATTCTTTTGCTACAGAAATGTTACAGGGGTCTGCCAATACTTTTGCTACAGAAATGTTACTGGGGTCCACCTATACTCCTGCTACAGAAATTTTACAGGGGTTCACCTATACTTTTGCTACAGAAATGTTACTGGGGCCCGCCTATATTCCGGCTACAGAAATTATACAGGGGTTCGACTATACTTTTGCTGCAGAAATGTTACTGGGGTCCGCCTATAATTTTGCTACCAAAATGTTACTGGGGTCTGCCTAAACTTTGGCTACAGAAATGTTACTGGGGTCTGCCTTTACCTTTTTTACTGAATGGTTTGAGGGGTTTGCCTATACTTTTGCTACAGAAATGTTACTGGGGTCTGCCTATACTCTTGCTACAGAAATGTTACAGGGGTCTGCCTATTCTTTTGCTACAGAAATGTTACTGGTGTCTGACTATACTTTTGCTACAGAAATGTTACTGGGCTCTGCTCATACTTTGGCTACAGAAATGTTACTGGGGTCTGCCTTTACCTTTTTTACTGAATGGTTTGACGCGTTTCAGCCATTTAATCGGCTCATCAGGAACCTATTGTGAAGATATTATTTAGTAGCCTCCAATCAGGCAATGTGCCTAATGTGCCTAAGATGACCGCTCTTCATAACAGTGCTGGCCAACGAAGTAGGGCAATATGTATAAGGTAACCGCATTAATACGAATCACGGTAACCCAATACCTGTATCCGAGTGATTACCCAAGTAGATAGGGCAATATGCATAGGGTGACGGTAATAACTTAAGAAACACAGTAACCTTGTACCCAGAAAAGCAGCTGGCTTAATGTGAAAAACACAACTGTCCTAATGTGAAAAACACAACAGCCCTGTATCTACATTAAGGTTTGCTAGCAACCAGATATGCTCTGCTAACTGACCCTATAGGAAGGCTGGAAGTCTCCTGGGGCTCTGTACCCAGACAGGTGTCACTAGGATCGATCCCTAGCATGAGATATGTTCTAGGCTGAATAGTCCTAATGATAATAAAATAGTGGAGAACCTGCCTATAGTAGCAAAAAAGAGGGGCTATAATGATGCCCAGCTAATGGTGCATCAAAATAATAGAGAACTAGCACCAAACAAAATCAAAATGTAACAAAAAGGAGGTCAGGTAGCATTACCTCCAGCCTTAGTGGTAAACTGGAGGCATCTGGTTAGACTAGCATGATATGCCATCTTTTATACCCCACTGACTCCTCCCCTAATCAGGAGGGCCCACTCTTCACCAATCCAATCCCAGTAAAGGCAAACATATCGTCTCTGTATGATAATACACGATTGTGTGCAAAAATATTTGTCCAAGATCCATGATCTGCATCTTAGTGGTACAGAAAGACTCCCACTAAGAACGGAGGGTATCATTATTGGAGGTGTTATTGATAACACGGAGCGAACTATTAATCATTTACTATTGCTCTTGCCTATGTACTCATTATATTAGAGTTATTTTGGGCATTAACCAAGTCGAGTCATTTTGACTATGTATACTGCATATTAAACTACCCCCAATCACAGGCAAGGTCTAAGAACTGGTGATCAATATACATCAGTCTGTGTTCTAGAAGGGACCTTGATACACCATTGGGTCCTTCTGGTTACATGATGACTCTCACCTAGACCTTATAATCGTAAAGTTCCTTGAAGGGTTTATTTGCAGGAATTAACACACTTGGTTCGTGTTTTTTTGTATTGTCTGTCCTCTAGCCTTCAGTATTTTAATTTTTGTAAATATTAAAAGTTATATTTTAGAATCTAACCTCTGAAAGTATATACTGTAGCTGAAGATATTCCAGAAATAACCATTCCCAAATGAAAAAACTAAAGTCTGTTTTACTGCCTTAACACATCGACTACACAGTAACACTCACACATATAGAAAATTGCTTTACATCTTGCAATGAAGGTATTGTGCATTTTTTTCTTTATTATAGCACACAGATCCTCATCTGTCTTATACACTTGTCATACAAGTTGCACCCGCAGATAGCTTAATACAGTTGACAATAATGACAAGCAACTGCAGTTGTCTGTTTCTTCACTGTACTATGTGAATACAATAGATTTAGCCCTGTTTTGCAAGTGCCATTGTCAAAGCTTCTAGAGAAAAATGTAAGTATTCAATGTATTATTTTCATTTAGCATTGTTTTCTACTGTTTTACAATTTACAACCCAACATTAAACTGTTGCATATGAAGGGCCATGTTACCCAAAGTTTGTGGCATTTCATCATGGATCTGCTTTTCACCTTTCCCTTGGAGAGGCAGGAACTAGAGATGAGCGAACGTACTCTGTAAGGGCGATTTCGCAATCGAGCACCGCGATTTTCGAGTACTTCACTACTCGGGTGAAAAGTACTCGGGTGCGCTGTGGGTGAGCGGGGGTTGCAGCGGGGAGTGGGGGGGAGAGGGAGAGAGAGAGGGCTCCCCCCTGTTCCCCGCTGCTACCCCCCACTCCCCTCTGCAACCCCCCGCCCCACAGCGCACCCGAGTACTTTTCACCTGAGTAGTGAAGTACTCGAAAATCGCGGTGCTCGATTGCGAAATCGCCCTTACCGAGTACGTTCGCTCATCTTTAGCAGGAACTTAATTATGGTCCTATGCTCTTCTGCACTGAAAGTCTTTGGACCAGAAAAAAAAAGTTAAAATCACAGGTAGCTGATTTTTGCCTCATTGAATGTAGACAAATAGGCAAGTACACTCTGAAGTACCCATCCAAAAAACACATACATTTTTGTATTCTTTGATTCTCCAATGCTAAGTAATATACAGTACAACCCCATTAAGTTTGGTATGTACTTTCTTTACCCCTCCCCCGTCTTTTTTTCTGATCTTGTTCATTTTTACATTTCAGAAAGTTTTATAAAGTTGGAAGTACGCTTCCAAAAAACGTATACATTTTTGTATTCTTTGATTCTCCAATGCTAAGTAATATACAGTACAATGCCATTAACTTTGGTATGTACTTTCTTTACCCCTCCCCCGTCTTTTTTTCTGATCTTGTTCATTTTTACATTCCAAAACGTTTTATAAAGTCTTTAACACTATTAATGGATATATCCATTTTTCTTACTGGTGCCCGCAGATGCTTTTTATTCAATTTTAGATCTTTATTTTATTTCAGGCTGCATTATGGTTTTTAGATATTTTATGATTTGTAAGCATGTGACCTTGGAATATGTATATCTCCCATTTTTATGTATATGTTCCTTGTTATTTTTTAATATTTTCACATGTTGATGTTTAGAATGTTTTATAAAACTTCAGTTATTGTATTTATTTTCTTATTTATATCCTTTTATGTGTAGTTTGTTCCTCTATATTGTCTGCAACAGCATTAATGTAGAATACTTATAATCTTCATTCTACTAAGTATGACTTTTGAAAACAAAGTTTTCTCTATATCAGTTCATTCATGGGGATGCATGTTTTTATAAGCACTCCCCTGCTGGCCATTTTCCTTTAGCGTTCTGCAGCCTGAAATGCACAGCCCTTTTTGGTGAGCTTAGGCAGTGACTTCTATTTCTGGGTTGCTAACCATGTGGGATGCCGCAAGGCTTACAGAGACAGAGATTTATGTTATCGAGTGACTTGGAACTGGATTAATTTACTGGCTGACTTCATACTGCCTTTCCACATTCAAGGGGGGGGGGGGAGGTGGGAGAGACATTGTTTCTCCTCCCCATTCCATTTGTTAGTATTCAAGATCTATAATAAGTACATTATTTTTCTCCTATTGGGGAAGGGGGGCTTTCACTCCAGTAGACTTGACATGTTTTGGCAGAGCTGAACTAGCCACATATTACATGGAGATGTTTAGCTTGTCATGACCTCACTTGGCAAAATCAACTTTCTACTGGGCATGATTGAAGCCAGACTTACAGCTGCCATGTGAAGGGAGTTGTCTATTATGAGACAACCCCTTTTATTTTACAATAGATGCTTTAATTCAAATTAAATTCACATTAATTAATAATATATTAGTCTAATATATTTCACTGTACTTATTCTAATTAGGTTTTCAATGTCTGCCATTTTTTCTACCTGTTCAACAACAACAAAAATTACACATGCAAAGAAAGAAACATCCTAAAATAAAAAAGTTGACATTTTCAAAACCTGACAGTGGAGATTATCAATACTGGATTTGCTCTGAAATTGCATTATTTGGGACCAAAGACTACTGTTACCATTCTTTAATAATATTTCTTCAAAATTCTTTCAATACTATTGAAAATTGGACTACAGTAAACAATATGAACAGAATTTGGATACTTAAATGGACACTAACTTTTTACACAGCCTATGCTTTTTTAGTAGCCTATGTGTGTCATCAATCTTGTGATATACTTGCATTAATGTTTGTTTTTCATTATTACTGAAAATCAAGTTTGAAGTGGCTGCAACTTGGGGTCTCCCTTCCAGCACCGATGCAATCACCAACGTGCTGTTAGACATTTGGCTTTCCTAGTAATAGGGACATGGGGACTGTACTATGTAGAACAGAGAGGTGGGTATCAAGCTGATTGGAGCAGGACTAAGCATGTTAGCATGGGAAATGTGGGAGAAGAAGTCTTGGGAAGTACAGCACTGGAAGAATGGCTGGCTTAGAACAGGCCCCCACCGGTATGTAGATTAACAGTGGGGAAGCAGAAAAATAAGCAGAGCTATATGGAAAATTGAATTAAAAGAACTGGGTGCAAACAGGAAAGCAGTGTCCAATGAAGACCTGGGTTACATTTGAAAGTTTTTTCAAAACTTAGGTACAGTTTAAGCTGAAATAAATACATTCTTGCAAAGAATATAGCAGTCAGTAGAAAACATTTTTATCAAGTTATAAAATTATTTTAATAAGCAGAAAGGAATTATTCAAAAGTTCAAACTTTCTGTGTCAGTAATAATAAAAAAAGGTGTCATAATATGTTTAGCACTAGAGATGAGCGAGCGTACTCAGCCACGCCCCCTTTTTGCCCGAGTACCGCGATTTTCGAGTACTTCCGTACTAGGGCGAAAAGATTCGGGGGGCGCCGTGGGTGAGTGGGGGGTTGCAGCGGGGAGTGGGGGGGAGAGAGAGGGCTCCCCCCTGTTCCCCGCTGCTACCCCCCGCGCCGCCACGCCTCCCCCCGCCCCCCCGGCGCCCCCCGAATCTTTTCACCCGAGTACTGAAGTACTCGAAAATAGCAGTACTCGATCAAGTAATTACTCGAAACGAGTACGTTCGCTCATCTCTATTTAGCACCATTATACACAGCCCCATTCATCTGCACAGTGGCTATATACAGAGTTGTGTGACAATATAACAGAATATGTATAGCACGCGGCTATCCACTAGTGCTTATACAACAAACGACTTTAACAGTGAATTTAAAATGAATGTGATTATTATTTTGTATTCACATAAAGGAACAGACAAATAGTAATCTATCTTTTGTACAGTAAGTAGAGCTTTACTTTTTGCAGTGTGTTTTGGATGGAAAACATAATAGCTTAATTATAGAATTGGATAGCTGAATAGAATATGTAGAAAATATGGAAATGTGAATAGCATTTTAACAAATTAAATTCTGTAAACAATAAGCACCTGTGCTACAAATTCATTTTGGGTCATTAAGTTTGTTTAATTAGTAACCTCTTTTCAGATAAACATTGTCATTTTTTTCTTACTGGAACCCGACAAAAGTAGAATGACTGGTAGCCAAAGTCATAATAGTAACTAATAAATGTCACTCTGTAGATGCTGTAAATGTCTTTCTGGTAATAAGCTGAAGAGTGAAAAGGCTGATCACACTGTTTTACAGTTTTTCATACAGTGTAGTCTACGAATGGTCTAAAATATTGATTTAATTTACTATAATTATATTCAGCAGTGTAATGAAAACTATGCTAGGAAGCAAAAGAGCTCTTAATCATTAAAAGAGTGTCATCATGATTTTGTGCTATATTTAAAAATAATAATTAAATAAAAATGCATCTAATTTATCTCCCTACGTGTAACATTATGTATTATAATTAGAAGTGAGCAATTAGTGGAACAATCGGTTTTGTCAGTATAGGGCCGAATTCACCAAAATTTTCGTATATCAAGGTGGCTTATCCAAACCCACATTAAAGACAAAGGGAATAAAAATCAGGTTCACTAATTTGCATTCCAGAAGGTCCACAATGTAGTCAAAGCCCCTGAATTTCCATGGGAATACAACTACATATCTGGGGAACATTGTGCTCCTTCTAAAAATTGGTAAAAACAACGTAGTGGTATGATATGGGGTCAATTGTAGTACAGGGGTGTCAATAAAAAAAAGAAGGCCCACATAAGGTCTCCTAGATGAAAAATTATGTCAAGAAAGAAAGCAGGTGTGCTGATGGTTTTAAAAGCAATGTCATAAATTTTCAAAGGACAGTTTCTACCAGGTGAATAGAACACTTACACACATACCTCCTCCAAGAAATAGGTGTAGAGCTACCAAAAATTATGGTCTACAAAACAGCAGGTGTGCTACTTGTTTTAATAGCAATGTAATACATTTTCAAAGGACAAATTATACCAGGTGAACAAAACAACCAATCATGGGCCTCCTACTCTTTTTCATCCAAGGAAAAGCAGTAGAGCTACCAAAAATTATACCAAGGGAAACAACAAGTGTGGAGCTTGTTTTAAAAGCAATGTCATACATTTCTCCAAAGACATATTTTCACATGAACAAAATACCCAATTGTAGATATTGTCCAATGGAAATCTGTAGAGCTACAACTATTTATTCTGCTTTAGAAAAAATTTGTTTTGAGAGAAAGAGCAGGAAGAGGAGAAAGAAAGCTGGAGAGCAGCAGATGGAAAGGGACATGTTATTTGTAAAGCGCCAACTTATTCTGCAGTGCTTTAAGGTAATTTATTTGTTTATTACCCCCCAGCAAGCTGGGTACTCATTTTACCGACCTCGGAAGGATAGTAGGCTGAGTCAATCTTGAGCCTTGAGCCAGATTGAACTCCCAACCTTCAGGTCGTGAGCGAGAGCTTATGCCTGTATACTGCTGCCTTAACACTCTGCGCCACACGAGGCAGTATCAGTTCCATCATCATCACCACCATCAACAACAGCACATTGAGGGCTGCGTTTGCTCGTCGTAGAAACATGAGAGCTGTAGCTCCGTATTTCCATATTGACTTATTTTTAATTTAGGAGAAGTAGGAGGAGGAAATATGGTGGAATCAGGAGAAGGAGAGCAGCAGCACCTTGAGGACATAGTGTGGTCATTGATATAAATCTATTGTCAGTCATTTGTGATTAAAAATTGTCAGCATGTTAAGTAATCAATGGAATCTGCCATGGTGCTGCAGAATTCATGTGAAATCCAGTTGTATAAGTTCCCTTATATAAATATCAGGCAATCAACATTGTCTGTAGATAGGGGGATACCTCTGTCATTTATCACACTCCCAGCTGTGCTGAAAACCTTTTCTGATAGCACACTGGCAGCAAAGCAAAGAAGCCCCAGTAAAGCATGTTGTGCAAGCTCTGGCAATTTGTCCAACTTAGACACTCAGAAGTCAAAGGGGCCAATGCCATGTCTGGGTATATCCACGTAGGAGCTGACATACTCTTGGAACTTCATTACTAAGTGCTGCTTGGGATTGTGAGTCCTAACCTGTGCTGTTAGTACAGGCTCCAATGGGTGGAAAAACTATATTATCAAGTCATATACTTAAGACGGCACCGTTAAAAACCTATATTGGATTAAATATATCATATTCACATAAAAACCACAATATTTTTACTGTCAAATCATAAAACACAAATAAAATTACAATAATTTGATTAATTGACAATTTATTTGTGTTTTATGACTTGACATTAAATATATTGTAGTTTTTATGTGAATATGATCTGTTGAATCCAATATGAGCTTTTTGTGGTACAGTCTTGAGTACATGGTTTCATACTACTGTTTTAACCCTTTCTAATCCAGTGTCGGACCTTGTCAGACATTGAAATTTCCCTGCATAGCTCCCATGTCAAGCGAGGTCCACACTGTGTTTCTAACACTATGCAGGAGAGGTTCATCATCAGGCCTCTCTTCTGCATATGTATATTACAGTATGTAGGAAAGTGGTCCAACATACGACCTGTGTTCTGCATATGTATATTAGAGTATGCAAGATAAAGGTCTGACATTGGAGTTCTCTTCTGCATATGTGTATTAGAGTATACAGAAGAGAGGTCCGGTGATAGACCTCTCCCCTGCATATGGTAATATGCATATATATTATATATGTAATATACATATTAACTCACGTTTAATAAAAGAAATGCTAATAAAATCATCTTGACAGTTAATTTTTATGTTTCTCATGAGTAATTCCAGTAATTATCCAGAAAGTGCTTTCCTACCCAAAATAAATAAGAGCTGGGGAGAGTGCAGGTAGCAGGAAAATTGGATTTGAAATAGTTAATTGTAGGAAGATAACGCAGCAATAAACTCGACTTTAAGTAACTTATATGGTGAGCGATCTTTAGTAATTTGCTGCATATATTATGCCACACCTCTATTTGACCTCCCCTGCCACCGGTAGTGATGTTGCTGTAGCAGATTCCTGCGCACCGGCCTTGAGCCACAGAGCTGTGGTCCATTGCGGATGTCATTTTCTGGCGGCCATGGGGAAATGCTTTGTTCAAGCTACTGCTGCATTTTGAGGTCTCTTTTTACTGCAAGAATGAGATCTGTCATTTTGGCCTACTAGCAGGGATAAAGGAGGGTGGACACTCAAAGATGCTATGATTTAAATTATTCCTCTCCTCTTTCTTCTCTTCTTCCTGCTGCTTCTTTTACTTCTCCATACGTCTCCATACGGGTGTTGGAGAAGATGCCCCCCTTTCTTACCCAAAGCCACCCTCTCTGTGGAATTGAGTAATGATGAAATGGCAAGTCTGTTGATAAATTATTATCCATTCCTCCTCCTCCTGTGACAATAACACATCATTGTTCCTTAGGCCCTGTAGCTTCTTTTCTAGCAGGTAGACAAGAGGGATAATCTTTCTAATCAGTGTTTCACCACAAATGAACATTTTTGGTTACTTCCTCAAAGCAGGCTAACATGACACAAACATTTTTGATCTGCAGCTGCTCTACAGGAATCAAGTGACTGACCTCCATACAGTGCCTGCTAATAGCATACACCATCTGATACTCCGTAATTACTCTCTGCTGCTGGCTATAGGCCCATTTACACAGAGCGATGATCGCTAAAAAATCGCTAAAAGGCGATCGTTTTAGCGATAATCGTTGCATCTAAATGTGCACCCATTGTGCGCTTCTCGGGCACTGCTAGCTGATCATTAAATTCAGTCAAACCTAAAAATCGTTGTTCAGCCTTATCAGGAGTTCTCTAAGGGTAGTGCTGATAGCATTGTTTCCACCTGGAGAACAAAGGATCTGAATGCAGATAATAGCCTTGGGCTATTAACTGCTGTCAGCCAAGGCTTCATTTGCACACTTAATTGCTCTCAAGTAGCTGAGTAGCTATTTAAAAGTTTATGCAAAATGATTGCTCAAAGCTGTCACTCAAACTGTCGATTGAGCGATCATTGAGCGATCATTGGCCCGTGTAAATGTTGCCTTTAACCTCTGCAACATATGCACCATGGAATTCCTTTGTGTAGGCATGTCAGAGATGAGGCAGTTTGTTACTAGCCTGAAGTTTTGCTACACCTCCGTCAGGCAAGAGGTGGCTGGGTGTGAACAATGTAAGTGGGAGCATAGTTTCCTGGCCTTTTTAAACAGTGGATTTAAACCTGGATACTGGTTTAGGAAGCCTCTGCACTACCAGCTTCACCACATGAATCAGACAGATTTCTGAGGCAAATGGCAGCTAGCAAGTTGACCCAATGGGCTTCAGATTGTAAAGGGTCAGTCATGTGTCTGCTTGGGCCTGCAGAGTCATCAACAGCTCTTTATTCATATGGATGCCTACCCCTATAAGTTTTAGGACAGCATGTTTGTGTTTACTATGTGCAGAGCTCAATGGAGGACAGTTTTTGTCACATATTGATATCTGTGTCGATATGGAGGGTGTTGAAATGTGGTAGGAAGAGGTGGAGAAAGAGAAGAAGGCAGAGGAGGAAGAGGAGGAGAAGGGTGTGGAGGGGACAAACAAGGATGAATATCTGCAAAGTCTTGTGTAAACCTTGAAACATGGACCACTGCTTTCGTCTTCATGCCCCAACTACAGGACATTGACCTGTGTACTGTTAATGATATGTAACGCCACTGGCTATGCTTGCTGGACCATGTGTCCATGGTCAGGAACACCCTGGCACTGCCTGCTCTCTGAAATAGCAGGGGCATATTATCACTCACATGGTGGTGCAAGGTAAGGACGGCTTTTAGGCAAGAGAAACATTTAAAACACCTTAATCTAAGATGACATTGAGAGCAATATAAATCCAATTTTAGTCAGAACTCCCCCGTCCAATTTGGGCTATCCAAGGATGGAGAGCATCTATGGACCTCTACAGAATCTAACCCAGATGAGTATATAAACAAACAAAATTTAAAAAAAGGAAGAAAAAAATTTCAGAGCTATAGAGGTTGTGTAGATGACATATGTTCAAAAAAACTGCATGCAAGGAGAAGCAATGACACTTCCTTTTTGGGGGGGATTCTAAGATCAAGAACACACTCTAAATCTCAGATGCGCTTTAAATCGATCACAGAAGGGAGGAAGTACACGATTCCAAATTTAGAATTGAACACTATTTTATTGCTAGAATATAAATACAATAATAAAAAGTGTGCAGCACGTTTTGAAGGACGTTTCTTCTTTATCAAGCAGAGAGGAAAAGCAGAGGACACTTTAATAAAGTGCATTGTTTACTGATTAGTGGATTTAGGGCGACTGGTCTACTGCAAAAATGCCAGACTGGGAGTGCAGTTGCCCACTAATTTGGGCGTGAAAAAACGCTGACAGTGATGACGGGCAATTATATCACCAAGAGCGCATAAAGCTTGTGCTCCACCGACCAGAAGTTTTAGGTAGCAGTCAAATTCTCCCGCCATATTGTTCATATACATTTATGTCCCACTTTGTATTATCTAGTTATGTTGACTTTAGTCCCATTCCTTCAAACATACTTTAATTTTTTAGTTTTGAAACTTAACAGTGCATTGTATAATTTTTCTTCTGGGTAATGTGACACTATTAATCTGCCAACCACTACCAGTTGCTGAAGCGCATAACCGTGCACTTCAGCGACACAGATAAGTGTCAAACTTTTTGGCACTTGCACACACAGAAATAGTGGTGAATCACATGCCATATTGGCCACTTTGGTGGGAGAATTTGTCCCCTCCTTCGGACTTCTGGTCAGTTGAGGGCGAGTTTTATGTGCTCCAGTGATGTAATTAAGCACAATCACTGTTGGCGTTTACCCCTACCCAAATTGGTGGGAAACTTAATGCCCAGTTGAGTGTTTTGGCACCACTCCCCCTACATCAACTAATTAGTAGACAATATACTTTATAAAATGAGTGTCCTCTTCTTTTCCTCCGTGCTTGATAAAAAAAAAGTAACCTCCCTCCAAACACGATGCACAATTTTTATTCCTGTATGTGTGTTCTAGCAATAAAATAGTGTGCAATTCAGAATTTGAGATCAATTTAAAGCACATCTGGGATTTGGGGGTTTTTGATCTTGCCCCCCCCCCCCCCCCCCATTACCCCTCTGAAATGTAAGTGTCATTGCCTTTCCTTGTATGCCTTTTTTAACAAGTTATCTACACAACCTCTAGAGCACTGGAACTTTTTATCATGTTGTGGAAGGAATTTGTGTTCACCAACCTGAAGGGTAGCATTTCCATTGCAAGCAGCTGTGCAATGCTTGTGTTCAGGCTTTGTGTTCATAGATGGTTGGGGTAGTATTTTTTCTTATGTTCCCATAGCTGGGGAATGGAGGACTGTTTGTTAATGTGGGACATGCTGGAATATGGCGTAGATGTCAAAGTTGGTGAAGGTGGCAGCTCAACTTCTGCTCTCTGCTTCCCACTCCTGGCTCTGAAGCCTACAGCCTGGTCATCGATTGTGGAGGGGAGTCCTGAAGTAAACATGCTACTACCCTTAAACAAAACTACCTCTCTGTGCTCTGTGAACAGGGCGTGAGATGGAGGAAGAGGCATCTACAACAGTGGAAGAGGGAGCAGGGTGAGGCTTACTCTTTGCCCACTGACCCAGGTGGTCTTTCCAAGGCAGCGGGTGGTGAGAGTTCATGTGACTGTTCATACACATTGTGTTGAGGTTGATTATGTTCTTAGCACAAACAGGTAACTGACTCACCCAAAACGTGTTCCTAAATAAAATACTCCACAATGGGACTCAATTATTAGGGGGACAGAGAGGGCAATCTGCCATAAAGACCGGGATCGTCGAACGGTGTGTTGTCTTCCTGGCGCTCGAGTTCGACACATCGCGGATCGGATTGACAGGTTACTGGGAGGGGCTGGTGAGGATCCAGCGGTCATGGTGCACGTTGGCACCAATGAACAAATTAGAGGTCAATGGAGGGCCCTCAAAAATGATTTCAGGGACTTAGGGTCCAAGCTCAGGGCGCGGACCTCCAGGGTAGTTTTCTCAGAAATACTACCTGTACCTAAAGCCACACTAGAAAGGCAGCAGGACCTTAGGGAGGTAAACAAGTGGCTCCGGAGTTGGTGCAAGAAGGAGGGATTTGGGTTCCTGGAGAACTGGGCTGACTTTGCGGTCGGCTACAGGCTCTACCGTAGGGACGGGCTGCATCTAAATGGGGAGGGTGCAGCTGTGCTGGGGGAAAAGATGGCTAGAAGGCTGGAGGAGTGTTTAAACTAGGGACTGGGGGGGAGGGTAAAATGAGAAATAGTGGGGTAGCCAGTGTAACTAGCGATCCGGGTCCAAGCAAAGGGAATGGGGGTCGAGCAGGGGGTGGGGTTAGTACAGTTAGAACTGACAGATCAGCCATAAGTACGAATAGCAACAAAACAAATTTAAAAAACAAAAAAAATGAAATAAATTGTATGATCACGAATGCACGAAGTCTGATCGGTAAAGTGGGCGAGCTTGAAGCGAGAATGACTGATGAAAACTATGATATGGTCGGAATTACTGAAACATGGCTTGATGATAAGTGCGATTGGGCGGTGAATTTGCAGGGGTACAATCTCTTCAGAAGAGACCGAAGGAACCAGAAAGGGGGAGGGGTATGTCTGTACGTCAAATCGAACTTGAAGCCGAGGCTACGGGAGGATATAGGGGTAGGAGACGAACAGGTGGAATCTCTGTGGGTAGAAATACAGGGGGGAAAAAACAACAAAATCCTGATAGGGGTCTTTTATCGACCACCAAAAGCAACAGCAGAAACTGAAGACTTACTACTAAGGCAGATAGAGGAGGTGTCAAAACGAAACGAAGTAATTATCATGGGGGACTTTAATTACCCAGATATAACATGGGAGAACGAAACCTGCAAATCTCACAGGGGTGATAAGTTCTTGAGAGTAATTAAAGACAATTACCTGAACCAACTTGTGCAGGAACCAACAAGAGGGAAAGCCATTCTGGACCTAGTGCTAACTAACAAACCGGAACGTATAAAGGGGGTGCAGGTTGAGGGGCACTTGGGGAACAGCGACCACAATATAATCAACTTCCAGCTGTCAATCAATAGGATGCCTTATCAAGGAGTAACAAAGAAACTAAACTTTAGTAAAGCAAAATTTGATGAGCTTAGAACTACTATCGGTAACATTAATTGGGACAACATCCTCAAAAATATCAGTACGGAGGAAAAATGGGAAGAGTTCAAAAGGATCCTAATCGCCTCATGTGAACAGTTCATTCCCTTCAGAAATAAAAGTAACTCAGCTAAAAGGAAACCAATGTGGCTCGACAAGACGGTACGAGGGGCAATAAACGAAAAGAAGAAAGCGTTCAAACTACTAAAGCAACAAGGCAGCGAAGAAGCGCTAAAATCATACAGGGAAAAAAACAAAATATGCAAAGATACGATTAAAACTGCCAAAGAGGAAGCGGAAAGACGGATCGCAAAAGAGAGCAGAAACAACCCGAAGCTATTTTTCAACTACATAAACAGCAAAAGGATTTGCAGGGAGAGCACTGGCCCTTTAAAAAACAATGCAGGAGAAATCATTGATGATGACGAAGGGAAAGCAAATCTAATAAACAGTTTCTTCTCAAGTGTGTTCACCAAAGAAAAGGAAATGCCACACGAGGAGCAGAGGAATAAAACGAACCCCTCACAAAATATCTCATACCTAACGCAGGAGGAGGTGCGGAAGCGTCTAAAGAAAACTAAAATTGATAAATCACCGGGCCCTGATGGATTACACCCAAGGATACTAAAGGAACTAAGTGACGAGATAGCTAGGCCGCTATACCTTATATTTCTAGACACTATCAAGACTGGAGTAGTACCATTGGACTGGCGCATTGCCAACGTGGTACCAATCTACAAAAAAGGGAGCAAAAGTGAGCCTGGTAACTACAGGCCAGTAAGTCTCACTTCAGTAACGGGAAAAATTTTCGAGGGGATTCTGAGAGACGCCATCGATGAGTACCTCAAGGAGATTAAGGGAATAACTCCTCACCAGCATGGATTCATGAAGGGTCGCTCATGTCAGACAAATCTGATCAGTTTCTACGATGAAGTAAGCTCTAAGCTGGACCAGGGAGAATCTATTGATCTTGTATATCTGGACTTCTCTAAAGCCTTTGACACCGTGCCACATAATAGGCTAATATACAAAATGAGGCAGCTCGGACTGGGCGAAAACGTGTGTAAGTGGGTAAAAAATTGGCTCAACGATAGAAAGCAGAGGGTGGTAATAAATGGTTCGTACTCTGATTGGACCACAGTCGCTAGCGGGGTGCCACAGGGTTCAGTATTAGGCCCCACTCTGTTCAACATATTTATTAATGACTTGATAGAGGGGCTGCACAGCAAAATATCAATATTTGCAGATGACACAAAATTATACAATGTAATTAATGCAACGGAGGACAATATGTGGCTACAAACGGACCTGGATAAGCTCGGGGCTTGGGCAGAAAAATGGCAAATGAAGTTCAATGTTGAAAAATGTAAGACTATGCACATGGGCAAGAGGAACGGATGTCACGAATATTCACTTAATGGGGTACCACTAGGGAAAAGTGATATGGAAAAGGATCTGGGGGTATTAGTGGATAATAGACTAAACTGGAGTAACCAATGCCAGTCAGCCGCTGCAAAGGCAAATAAAGTCTTGGGGTGCATCAAAAGAGGAATAGGGGCGAAGGACGAGAACATCATCCTCCCACTATATAAGGCACTTGTCAGACCTCACATGGAATACTGCGTACAATTCTGGACACCGGTGCTCAGGAAAGATGTCACAGTGCTTGAGGGGGTTCAAAGAAGAGCGACTAAACTAATACATGGAATGACGGGACTGGAATACCCAGAGAGGCTATCCAAATTGGGACTATTTACTCTAGAAAAAAGAAGGTTAAGAGGCGACCAAATAACCATGTATAAGTACATGAGGGGACAACACATGGATCTCTCCCGCGATCTGTTTACACCCAGGACCTCGACGGTAACAAGAGGACATCCGCTACGATTAGAGGAAAGTAGGTTTCATCACCAACACAGAAAGGGGTTCTTTACTGTAAGAGCAGTTAGACTGTGGAACTCTCTACCGGAGGAAGTGGTGATGGCAAAATCCATAGAGGAGTTTAAAAGGGGACTTGATGTCTTTCTGGAGAAGAAGGATATTACAGGATATAAATATTAGGTTAAGTGTCAATCCTGGAATATAGGCAGGTAGGAACTATTAGGGGTTGATCCAGGGAACAGTCTGATTGCCATTAGGGAGTCGGGAAGGAATTTTTTCCCCAAAAGGGCTAATTGACTTCTGGCCTTGGGGTTTTTTGCCTTCCTCTGGATCAACACAGTAGGATAGACAGGCTGGACTAGATGGACAATGTCTTCATTCGGCCTTACATACTATGTTACTATGTTACAATAGAAACAAGGAAAACAAAGAAATTCTTGAACAGGTGTATTAAAATCTTTCAATCCTTTATTGCTTCATCCATAAAATGAAGCAAACTGATAATACAGCATTAGAATAGAACTAGACATACAGGCAGAGTTCAAGGAGAGTTCAGGTCAATGCATTTCAGGCCATGCCTTTATTCATGTTTACATTCTTGCCGCATTTTAATTGCTTACCACAGATTTTACAGATGACAACTCTTCTGTCATCACCTGCAGTTTCAAGGAATGTTTATACTGCACAAGTCCTATTTGCTGGCCAAGCTGTGGGCCTGATGTTGCTACTAGTCGTAACTGATGGCAGTGGTATGGCACCTTTGTTTTTCTGCGGCACCCTGGTCCTTGTTTTGGCAGGGTGCTGCCCCGCAACGTATGCCTCTTCTTTTTTTCCCTGTGAGTTGCTTTGAATACTCCCACTTCGTCTCTATGTTAGATCAAGTATGTTATCCACTTCCACCTCCTTTTCCTCTTCATTGTCCTTTTCTTTCTGAGTGGACTTTACGTTACACTAAGCATTGAGAGCTAGCATCTCCATTTCTGCACCTTCGTGAGTACACACTGCCTGCAGAGGACTGACCACATGCACTGACCCACCCTCATTCCTCCTCGGATGAAAATATGGTTGGGCATCAGTGCATTCAATGTCTTGGTCTTTTCCATCTGGTTGTTTGGACTGCCCTGTTGACATCAATGACACTGAATGATCAAACAGTTCCTCAGACGGATCCATGTAGACTGCTTTGCAGTGTGCGGGTGATTTGGCATGGGGTGAAGTAAAATGGGGATGCCTATAGCTGACTGGTGCAGTCTAATCGCTGTGTTACTGCGTCTAGGTGGAAAAGGAGGTGGTGGTAGTTGAGGCATGCTGTCTCATCCACTCTACAACCTGTTTTGCATGCTTCAGATCTAATGAACAGGCAGAACAACTTCAAAGGAATGGCAGTGGGTTTGCCTCACCTCCTGCAGAATGTGCAGATGTTGCATCAGTGGGAGATGCTTGAAGTACTAACTTGTCTCATTGTCTATCACTTACACTTCCACCACTACCAACACATTGCCTACCCCTTTTTTTTCCTTGTTTCCTTTTAATTTTTGATTCATTTTGTTTTATTTAGTACTTTTTTTCATTTATTTTTTAGTGTAGTTCTTTGTTACCTTTTCAGCCAAGTTTGTAGAAAACCACAGTTAGCTGCATATGGCCTGCCAATAATTCATAGTGGGTAGACTTGCAACTTAGAACACCTTAGGCCGCTAACATGCACTATGTCAACCTTCTTCTTCCCCTTTTATAATTCTCTTTGGTTTATATAGACCAAAAACCACCAGCAACTAACTAGACCACAATCCCTCTGACTCACGATATGCAAGGATAAAAGGCCACAGAGTATAGATTGTATGTGTATAAACTGTCCTTGTTTTGCACAGCACACTTTAATTCCCCTCAATCCACTGCTAGCTGCTTAGGTAAGTCAAAATTTTTTATGGTGGCTGGACTTGTAACTTTGAACAACATCTGGGGTCACAAACAAATAACTGCAACGTTCCTCACTCCAAAGCATTATTTGTATGTCTGCTTTGCTGCTATATATGGTGACAGCAGCAGAAATATATTCTCTTTCAATGGGCAGAAGTTTCAAAAAAGAATCTGTACTACGCATGTCCAATATCTGGCCATGCAGACCATCCACAGTACAGAAAAAAAAGAGAAACTACAGGTATGCATGGACACCATTGCTGCCAGGGTTTGATTCCGCTGTGGACTTTCACATGCGGAATCCGGCTCTGCTGTGTGCTGGCAACTATAGATGACTAAAAATACGAATTGCTTAATCAATGTTTTATTCATTAGCGGCTAAGTTAAATGTATGGAAAACAGCCAAAAGTTTCTATAGCCTCTATTTGCATTGTTGAAAATGGTATTGGTTATCCATCATTATAATTGCTAAATGTGTCTTGAAGGCGAATTGTCCACAGCAGTATTTCACAACTCCAGTAAGAGAGCAGGTTATGATATGGGGATATCCTATAGATAAAACATCTGTAGCAATACTAATGAAGTCGTGAAGACGTGGCCTGCTGAGGGTACTTGAGGAATGAAGTTGAGAAACACTGACTTGGAGTTTTAAGGAAATAGCAGAAAATAGCTACGAATTAAAAAGCGATTCTTTTTATTAATAATAATAGTAACAATTAAGGTGTGGTTTGGCGGCTGGATTGAATGACTGGCTAGGGCAGAGCTCCTTAACTCTGAGTGTAACAATCTGGTTCTGGCTTGGCGTCTCCTTGTCGTAACCAGTGCGGATAGTAGCATGGTCAGTGTAAGCCAGGGATTAGTATCCGGGTAATATTGGTTGCAGTACAAGAGGTGCCCGACCTCTCCTAGAAAAAGTTTTTGAGTAGTGACATGTGGAACACTGGATGAATCTGTAGCTTTCTAGGAAGTTTCAAGCAGATGGCAAATTTACCAACCTCGGTAGAAGTCCAAAAAGGCCCAATATACTTTTGACCCAATTTGGGAGAGAGCAAATATGTTAAAAATTTTTGGTAGACAGCCAAACGTTATTACTGACCTGAAAGGTAGGAGGAGCTTTGCAGTGTCTGCTGCCTTTTTAGAATTATAGCAGCTCAATTAGTTTCTTTTGGGTTTTCTACAGCATAGTTAGCCTGCAAGTCACAGTAGGAGTGCGAGTATTCAAAGGCAGGTCTGGAATAAACACCAGATTTAAACCAAAGTTAGGAAAAAAAGGAATTTGTGATGTGGAACTATGTTTGGAGTTGTTATAAGCAAATTCTCCTGTTGATAAGTAGTCCACCCAATCATCCTGGAGGTAGAAAATAAAACAGGAGGTATTCCTCAAGTGTCTGGTTGGTCATTACAGTTTGGTCATTCGACTGGAGATGGAAGGTTAAAGACAAATTGGTAGTAATTAGAGATAAGCGAGCGTACTTGGCCACGTACTTGGCCCACGTACTCGGGCGAAAAGATTCGGGGGGCACCGTGGGTGAGTGGGGGGGTTGCAGCTGGGAGTGGGGGGGAGAGGGAGAGAGAGGGCTCCCCCCTGTTCTCCGCTGCTACCCCCCGCGCCTCCACGCCTCCCCCTGCCCCCGGCGCCCCCCGACTCTTTTCACCCGAGTACTGAAGTACTCAAAAATCGCGGTGCTCGATCGAGTAATTACTCAAAACGAGTACGTTCGCTCATCTCTAGTAGTAATCCCTAAGATAGTAGAGGAGCTTTTCCAAAATTCTGATGTAAACTGAACACCTCTGTCAGAAACTACATTATTGGGAATGCCATGCAGCCTAAATATTTCCTTGATCATTAATTGCCGCAGTTTGCTCAGCAATGGGAATCTCTTCGGTAGGAGTAAAATGGGCCATTTTTTGAGTCAGTCCACCACAAAAAGAACGGTAGTTTTTTTTTTTTTTTAAGGGGGAATACCCACAATAAAATTCATTGATATTGATCCTCAAGACCTGGATGGGAGTGGAAATAGTTGATGGAGTTAATGGAGGAGATCATGGTGTCTTGTTTCGTGCACACAGTACACAAGAGGCAACACATTTTTTTACATTGTTCTTACAATTAAGCCACCAAAATGAATGAAAGAGCAGTTTAAGAGTTTTCCTGACTCCAAGGTGGCCTGCCAGTTCAGAATTGTGGACCAGTTTAAGAACTTCAAGTCGAACAGGATAGGGAACATACAGAATGTTTTCCTGCATCCAAAACACTTTCTTAAAAAAGTGGTCTACAAGATGATTGAGAAAGGAATCATTTTGGTACCCATCTTTAAACTTAGTTAAAAATTCTTTTGAGTTAAGTTTTCCCAGAAAAATTTCTGGGGACAATATTGTATCGTCTGTATTAAAAATGATAATAATCTTTATTTTTATAGCGCCAACGTATTTCACAGCACTCAATTAGGCTTCTCCTCTGGTTCAGCAAGGATCCTGGGCAAGGCATAGGCCTTGCCATTTCTTGAATCAGGCAGATAAATGGTAGCCTTGAATCTGGAGAAAAACAAGGCCCAACGTGCTTGTCTTGCTGATAGTCTTTTAGCTGCACAAATAAATGTTCTATTTTTGTAGTCAGTAAGGACTATTACAGGATGATTGGACCTTTCCAATGTTACAATTTCTTTCAGCAGGTGATATGATATGCACATGGGTGCAGTTGCATCTTGTCTCCAATTCGTTGAGGCAAGACAGCAAAAAATGTAGTTCTGAATTTGGATGAATCAGCACTAGTGCAGAAATGAACAGAGCTTTTAGTTTTTCAAAGGTGCCTTGTGCCTCTGTAGACCATGAATAAATTTTACACTATAAAAGTAAATACTACATACTGTTGCCATCCACTGATTCATTAAATGGATTCAAGTTATATGTATTTTATTATAGTCTTTGGTCTTTGCAATTTAACCAGCATGTAACATTTTTTTGTTTTGTTTTGATTTTATCCTTTATTTTTTCACTTCCTTTCTCTGTTTTTTCTTCACAGTATTTTCATATGTGTTTTGCCATTGCCCATGTACTATTAGTCATCCCAGCACTACTGATAAAGGAGTTTACCCCGAGACGCTTTTATTAGCTGTATTTTAAATTTCAATATTCTAAATAAAACGAGAAGTTGGATATTCATCTAATTGTTCTGGTACCTTTATTGGAACCTCCACAGAGTTGCACCTACACAATAGATTTTTCTTTTAGCATATTCTACCCTCCCACCATCGGTGGGTTAATCTGGGTGCAGCACCTCCTGTTATCTACCATATCTAATCTAAGCACTTTCCCAGATCTTTAGTCCCTGTCTTCACTGTGGGTTTGCTCCACTTCTCTCTCCATCTATTTCTCATGAATAAGTTTTGGCTTTCTTTGTAAGAGAAGTGATTGATAAGATAATTTTTGAGAAGTCTTTTATGAATCTCCAGCAGAAATGCACAAATCCTATACAGCGTTGAACATCTTTTAGATTTCTTGGGGTGGGCCACTCAACCACGGCTTTAATTTTACTATGGTCCATGCTCAGACCATATGGGGAGATGATTTGGATCCTGGATTGTTCAAACTCACATTTTTCCAGTTTGATATAAAA
This sequence comes from Eleutherodactylus coqui, assembly GCF_035609145.1. Classification (NCBI taxonomy): domain Eukaryota; kingdom Metazoa; phylum Chordata; class Amphibia; order Anura; family Eleutherodactylidae; genus Eleutherodactylus; species Eleutherodactylus coqui. Next base: position 90,850,783 of record NC_089840.1, read on the forward strand.
ATGATTCCTTTGGAGGCATTCCAAGACTAGCTGGACATGCTTGTGGTGTTGCTCCAAGCTGTCAGAGAATATAAGAATGTCATTGAGGTAAGCAACCAGAAATTAATTCCAAAAAAATCTCAAAACACATGATTAATAAAATGTTGAAATGTGGCAGGAGCATTGCAAAGACCAAAAGACATAACCAGGTATTCAAAAAGTCCCTATTTTTTTTCTAAAGGCGATCTTCCACTGATCTCCTGGGCATGTCTGTATTAGGTTATAGGCCCCTGGCAGATCTTGTTTGGTTAAAATCTTAGCAGATATTCTCTGAATACTTTTATTTTTGGTTTGGAAAGATTGTAAATTTGCCTGAAAGGAATGGTTGTTCCAGGGAGCAATTCTATTAAACAATCATATGGCCAAACTAATCATTTCATGGTGATTAGGTTCAATAATGATTTCAAGTTCAATTGCCTCATGAATTACAGGCCCCGATGACAACGGTGATCCACCCACAGTTTCCATATCAATCAGTATGGTTTTGGTCCTTATTTGAGATATCATTGTGAATTTACAGTCCAGGAAGTTTCATCCAGCTCCAGAATCTAATATAGTGGAGCATTGTAATTTTAGGCCCCCAATTAGGACCTTTACCAGTGATCACATTAAAATGAATATAAAGTAAAAAAAGTTAAAGTTTCAACTCCCCTCATGGATCGGATCCATGAGGGGAGCCGAAAGTACTACCTCCATCCTCTGCAAAGTCCCACGATGTTCTGGCCCTCCAGGACCTGATGTTGGTGTCTGCGCATGCATGCTAGACGTCCTTACGCACGCGCAGAGGGCCAGGAAATTTAAAAACTCCCTGCTCCTGGCTAGTATGAGTAGCCGAGAGCAGGGACCTGTAAACGGTTCCGATGGATAACAATGATCATGTAAAAGTTAACAAAAGTGTAAAAAAAAAAGAAAAAAAAAGTTGTTTTATCTCCCCTCATGGATCATATCCATAAGCAGAGATGAAATTACTTACATAAAGTCCCCGGATTTATCCGCAGACCTTACCTCAGCTTCTGCGCACGCACCCGTAGCCAGAATGATGAACACATGCACAATAGTTGCAGATCGTCGGGGTAATTTAAAATCTCCCAGCTCCTGGCTACCAAACATAGCCGAGAGTCTGGAGATCTCATGGGGGTCCACAGTACGCGGTTCTTGGTCACGTGATCGCCGTTATCCAATAAACGTTGATCACGTAAAAGTAAAAATAAGTTAAAGTTTTACCTCTCGTAATGGATCCGATCCATGAGGGAAGGTGAAATTACTTACCTAAGGCCTCTGGTAATGTTCCACAATGGGATCTTTATCCACAAACCTTTCCTCATCTTCGGAAAATGAACCCATCGCCAAAATGGTGAATGTAAGCGCAGAAGCTGAAGAGGGCCCGAGAAATTTTAAATCACCTTGCTCCTGGGTACTAAAGGTAGCCGAGAGCCTAAAGCAGTGACCTAAGGCCACAGCGAGAGGTCTCCGGTCACTTGATCACCGTTATCCAATGGATAATGGTGATCATGTAAAAGAGACAGTTGAAATGTATTGTTCCATTCGGTTTGGGCCCAGTTGTGCATAGAGACAGAATATTAGGGCCACAATATGTATGTTTCTGAACACAGGACAAATGGAATATCCATTTTGGGGTGAAAGTCTTAATTCCTGTGTGCTGTACTAAAAATAATAGTTTTTTAAGATGACAATTGCCAAAAAATGAAAATTGTAATTTTTTTCCTGCTGTTTTACTTAGATTTACAGTGGGGAAAAAAGTATTTAGTCAGATACCAATTGTACAAGTTCTCCCACTTAAAAAGATGAGAGAGGCTTGTAATTGACATCATAGGTAGATCTCAACTATGAGAGACAACATCAGAAAACACATCCAGAAAATCACACTGTCTGATTTTTAACGAATTTATTTGCAAATTATGGTGGAAAATAAGTATTTGGTCAATAACAAAAGTTCATCCCAATACTTTGTTATATATCCTTTATTGGCAATGACAGAGGTCAAACGTTTTCTGTACGTCCTCACAAGGTTGGCACACACTGTTGCTGGTATGTTGGTCCATTACTCCATGCAGATCTCCTCAAAAGCAGTGATGTTTTGGGGCTGTCGCTGGGTAACAGACTTTCAACTCCCTCCAAAGGTTTTCTATAGGTTTGAGACCCGGAGACTGGCTAAGCCACTCCAGGACCTTGAAATGCTTCTTACGAAGCCACTCCTTTGTTGCCCTGGCAGTGTGCTTGGGTTCATTGTCATGCTAAAAGACCCTGGCACATTTCATTTTCAGTGCCCTTGCTGATGGAAGGAGGTTTGCCCTCAAAATATCACGATACTTGGCCCTATTCATTCTTTCATGTATACGGATCAGTCGTCCTGGTCCCTTTGCAGAGAAACAGCCCCAAAGCATGATGTTGCCACCAACATGCTTCACAGTAAGTATGGTGTTCTTTGGATGCAACTCAGCATTCTTTCTCCTCCAAACACGACGAGTTGTGTTCCTGCCAAACAGTTCTACTTTGGTTTCATCTGACCATATGACATTCTCCCAATACTCCTCTGGATCATTCAAATGCTCTCTGGCAAACTTCTGTCGGCCCGGACATGTACTGGCTTAAGCAGGGGGACACGTCTGGCACTGCAGGATCTGAGTCCCTGGCGGCGTAGTGTGTTACTGATGGTAGCCTTTGTTACGTTGGTCCCAGCTCTATGCAAGTCATTTTTGCTCATCATTCTTGTGGCCATTTTGACCCCATGGGGTGAGATCTTGCGTGGAGCCCCAGATTGAGGGAGATTATCAGTGGTCTTGTATCTCTTCCATTTTCTAATTATTGCTCCCATAGTTGATTTCTTCACACCAAGCTGCTTGCCTATTGCAGATTCAGTCTTCCCAGTCTGGTGCAGGGCTACAATTTTGTTGCTGGTGTCCTTCGACAGCTCTTTGGTCTTCACCATAGCGGAGTTTGGAGTGTGACTGCTTGAGGCTGTGGGCAGGGGTCTTTTATACTGATAACAAGTTCAAACAGGTGCCATTACTACAGGTAATGAGTGGAGGACAGAGGAGCATCTTAAAGAAGTTGTTACAGGTCTGTGAGACCAAGAAATAATCTTGCTTGTTTGTAGGTGACCAAATACTTATTTTCCACCATAATTTGCAAATAAATTCATTAAAAATCAGACAATGTGATTTTCTGGATGTGTTTTCCCATGTTGTCTCTCATAGTTGAGGTCTACCTATGATGTCAATTACAGGCCTCTCATCTTTTTAAGTGGGAGAACTTGTACAATTGGTATTTGACTAAATACTTTTTTTCCCCACTGTATTTTAAAACTGTGGGATCAAAATACGCAGTGCACCCCTAGATGAATTTGTTAAGGGGGTTAGTTTTCAAAATGAGGTTATTAGAGTGGGTTTTCCATTGTTTTGGTTGCTCAATGGCTCTACAAGTGGGGCCTAAATCATCTTCAAACAAAATGTCTGTTCTGAAAGCCACCAGCTGCTTCTTTTGGTTTATGCCCCATAGTTCATATGGATATAAGATAAGGGCCACAATGGGTATGTTCCTATACACAGGACAAACAGGAGTATCCATTTTGGGGTGAAAGTCTTTATTTGTATGGTGTACAAAAAAAACTTTTTAAAATGACACAAATGCCAAAATAAAGAAAATTGTATTTTTTCCTTCTGCTATGCTTAGATTCATTAAAAAACTGTGGGGTCAAAATACGCAATACACCCCTATATGAATTTGCTAAGGGGTCCAGTTTTCAAAATGGGGTCATTTGTGGGGTTTTTCAATTGTTTTGGCCACTTAAGGACTCAAGTGTGTAGTGGGGCCTAAAACGCCCTCAAGCAGAAAGTCTGTTTTGAAAACCACCAGCTGCTCCTTTTGGTTTAGGCCCAGTTGTGCATACATATATAAAATTAGGGCCACAATGGGTATGTTTCTGTACACAGGACAAACAGGAGTATCCATTTTGGGGTGTAAATTCTCATCTTCACATGCACTTTAGAAAAAAAACTGTCTTTAAAATGACATATTTGCAAAAATATGAAATTTTATTTTTTCTCCTCTAAATTGCATTAACTCCAGAAAAGAAACTGTGGGGTGAAAATAGTCATGACCCCCCTCAGTGAATACATTAAGAAGTGTCGTTTTTAAAGTGGCATCATTTGTGGGGGTATCTATCATTCTGACACCTATGAGCATTTTCAATCTGGGCTTAGTGTAGGAAAACAAAGTGTTCCTCAAAATGTTGACAATTTTAAATTTGTACGTCTCCTAAATTGTTAAAAAATGAAAGTTTTTCAAATGTACATCAAGAATAAAGTAAATAGATGGAAATATATACCTCATCAAAACAGTATGTTTGCACATATTTGAGATATTGAAAATGTGAAAAAAATAACAATTTTGGCAGTTTTCATAAATATACACAAATTCTATTAGCCTATTTTTACCACCGAAATGAATTACAATATTTGGTAAAAAAAACAATGTCAGAATCACTTGGATATGCAAAACCTTTACAGAGTTATTCTATGTTAAAGTGACATGTGTCAGATTTTCAAAAGTTGATCTGGTCATTAAGGTGCAAACAGCCTTAGTCACTAAGGGGTTAAGGAACCCTTAGTATTGGTGAAAATCTCTTCTCAATTTTCCTGTAAATGGCATGCGGACATCAGAATCAGAATTGTACACCAACAGAATTTGCCTCTGTAAACCATCTATCTCTCTTTGTAGTTTAGCAACCTTTCCATGGTAGGTGGCACAAAATTCTTGGAGCTCAGAGACCTGTTTCCACAAGGTGGCCACAATGGGTGTAGTTATTCTGTAGCAATCTGGTTATGGGTTGTAGTCTCTTAATCATATCTGGTGTGGATCGGTAGCATGGTCAGTGTAAGCCAGGGGTTGGTATCCCTGTAGTACCGGTTGCAGTACAAGAGGAACAGGCAGATAGCATAGTCAGGATGAAGTCAGTGGTTGGTTTCTGGGTAATATCATTTGTAGTGCAAGAGGAGCAGGCAGGTAGCGGAGTCAGGGGAAGCTAGGGATCAGTACACAGAGAAATTGTTTGGAGATAAAGAAGCGGGAAGCTTAATAACTACACACTGAGGAACGGGCAGTGAAAGGTTTTTATTGCATGTCCAATTAGCAATCCGGGTGGAACCAAACCAGGAACTGGATTGCAGGAGCTGGGAACAAGGCTAAGGTTTAGCAGGGGAGCTGTCCAGAAGGCTGGATAGCTCAACAGGGAGAGCTGCCACTTGAAGCACAAGAGCTCCTGAGTTTTAGCCCTGACACTGAGAGCCCAAAAGTGAGAATAAAGTTCCTTAAGAAACTACTAATTGGATCTCACCTGTTGCTAAACATCTCAGGATATTTCAGAGGAGGAAGAGGTTAACTGCTAATTCAGGCAAACCCATCAATCTGTTCTTTTTCTGATTTCCGCTAAGGGACAAAGATGGCTCTGTCAAAAATATCTGAAAGGCTGTCACAGTGCAGAGGGATCAGCCCTATTCACATTTGCACAAGGAAAGACTAGAAGCAATGGCATGAAACTGCAAGGGGATAGACACAAATTAGATATTAGAAAAAACTTTCTGACAGCGAGGGTGATCAATGAGAGGAACAGGTTTCCATGGGAGTATCCAAACAATGGCTAAACAAATATCTGTGTGCAATGACTTTATGAATCCTGCACTAAACAGGGGGTTGGACCAAATGACCCTGGAGGTTTCTCCCAACTCTACCATTCTATGATTCTATGAAAAACTCAAGTAGTAGTTCTCCCACTTCAGATATTGCGAAGCACTCACCTGAATGCACAGAATATATGGAGCAGTGACAATCTTGACACAGTGGGGCTTTTCTTCACAGTACTGCTGCTCTGATCACTTCCATGAGTAATATTTTGGAGAACAGTCCTATGGAAATCAAGCAGAAGTTCCTGTAGAGAGATGATTATAATCAAATAACTAGCCACATTGCTGCTGTGGCCTCTTCTCCTTTTGCCAGCTCAGAGAATCAAAGTTAAACATTGCACACTCCAGAAGAGCCTTCTAATGCAAAGGTGAATGATTTATCACACAGTTATATCCTCACCTTTAGTGGACATTTGGGACAAAATACCCCGGTAACTGACACATCAATCACAGACACCACCATGAAATTTATATTGAAGGCCTTGCAAATCTCTATTCAATCCGACCTTGCACAACTTATCCAACCTATAAACTCTGCTCTTACTGAGGCTGAATTTAAAATTAACCACTTGGAAACAAAAATGGAGGTCTTTGTTACTTCTCATAATTCCTTTATTGATGTGCATTACAGCCTGGAGTCAGAACTTGAATGATTTCATGCTAAGGTACCAAGAAGACAAGTCACGCCACAACAAAATGTTACTCTCTCTAAACTCATGCAATTCGCTGCTAGAATTTCCATTACAGGACTTTATAAATAAGGGCACACAGATTCCCTTGCACAAGAAACATCTGGCGGACCATGTACCAAGGGATGATCTAGCCTAAATTCATTTTTTCCATATGAGAGAGAAACTACCAGCTGCTGCTAGGAAAGCAAGTTTTCAATCAGTGCCATAGCAACCCTTGTCACTATAAACAGATTTGTCTACAGCAACGTTAGCTCAAAAGAGACAATTAATCTTTATCTCCAAGGCCCTCAGAGATCACAAAATCCTATACAGATGAAGTTTTTCTATTCATTTTTAATTCCAATAGTTTTTATTGAGTTCACAGATTAATCATTACAGTGGTTAGGTATATGGTTTCCATTCGTATGATAAATCTGTGTAACCTTTTTCTTCTTACAAAACACAAAAATACGGAGTGGGTGAAACCGGAAAGGGAGGAGGGAAGGTACGGGTTGGTAGGGAGTGGGAGAGAAGCAGGGGGAAACAAGGGGGATACGATGGGATACACTTCCAAAACCATCACCTCCACAGTCCGAGAGAAACTACCCTTCCAAGCCTAAATAGTAGTATTCATTATATAATCCATTTGTTAATGCCCATTAACTAGGGTTGCCAGGTTTCTCTATAACTTTGCATTCTATTCTGCCTTAGGGCAAATAATTTTTCATGCAAACAATATTCCGATGTGATACTAATTACATTTTGGATTGAAGGTGTTAGAGGAGCTCCACTCTGGCTATTAATAGTTTAACGTTAAGTAAAATATGTGCGACAATTTTCCTGCTTTGAGGAGGGATCTCCTCTATACCTAACAACAAAACTTCCAACTGTGGATTTGGTTTAATTTTTATACTTGTAATCTTAAAAATTATTGTGAACACTGAGTTCCATAGAGATAAGATGGGTGGGCACTCCCCAAAAATATGAAGAATAGATCCCACTGCTCCACATCCTCTCCAACACATTCCTGAAGTACCCGAAAAAAGTTTAGCTAGTCTTATGGGTGAGTACTACCACCTGGTTATCACTTTATGGTGTACTTCCAAAGCATTTGTGCAGGCGGTGCGTTTATAAGCCCAATTAAAAGCTTTAGCCCACTGTTTTAAGTTGTAAGTGAATTTCATATCTTTTTCCCAGTTAAGGAGGTGTACTTTTTTTTGTTTATTTTCGTCTTCTTCAGCCTCTCCGTTAAAGATGTTGTATGAGTCTCTAATGCGTATTTTAGGAAATCCCTGCTTAAATAATAAATTATACAAGTAAATGGCCAGCGTTGGTGATAATT